>NC_089492.1:19327500-19952500 GCF_036850765.1 Saccopteryx bilineata | reverse complement strand
CCACAGGCAAAGAGGGGCGGGGTGGATGAAAGATAGACCTCTTTAGACACCTCTAGCAAGAAAGCTATTTCTAGCCATTCCAAACAAAGACTTGTCGTGGTAACACCTAACTTTGCCACAGGTTAAGACCAGGCAGTTACAAATCCAGGTAAAGAGCACCAGTTTTGCAACAAACTCAGTAATATAGGATATAACCTGATCATCTAGGCTGTTTTCTATAGTTAAAAAGTAAAGCTGCCCTGGGCAGTGGCTCAGCAGTCGAGCGTCAGCCTGGAATGTGGAAGTCCCAGGTTCAATTCTTGGTCAGGGAACACAGGAGAACTGACCATCTGCTTCTCCACCCCTTCCCTTACCCTTCTCTCTCTCCCTCTCTCTCTTCTCCTTCACAGCCATGGCTCAATTGATTCAAGCACATTGACCCCTGGCACTAAGGATGGCTCTGTAGAGCCTCTACTGCAGGCCCTAAAAATAGCTCCGTGCTAGCATGGCCCCACAGAGCATCAACCCTAGACAGGGTGGCTGGGTGGATCCCAGTTGGGAGGCATGCAGAGTTTGTCTCTCTAGCTCCCTTCCAATCACTTGAATTTAAAATAAATTTTTTTTTAATTTAAAAAAAGAAAGAAAAGCTGCAGCTATTTTAGGGAGAATGTTCTGAGATCACCTTTCTAAGCAACCAGAAAGAGAAAAATTAAGTATTTGACACCTAAATGTCATTAATTAAATGTAATTAGTAAATAAGACAATATAATTATGTAACTGAAACATAAATACTTTATTTTCTTTCTTTCTTTCTTTCTTTCTCTCTCTCTCTCTCTTTCTCTCTTTCTTTCTTTCTTTCTTTCTTTCTCTTTTTCTTTCTTTCTACCACCATGATTCCTTCTGATTTTAAAAGAACATTTTTTTTTGCGATATGGAAATAAGACAGCTCTGTTTCCATGAATATATATTTTATTAAACCAATAATTATGAGAAATGTTTTATTTTCATTGGCATGTTTAAGTAGGCCTTTTTTTTTACATTTTAAAAAATAGCCACAGGAATACAAACATATTTAGTATCCTATAGCTAGGATGATAGCTCCCCACTGGGACCCAATAAATAGCCTCTAATGTTTATTTGATCAATAAACAATTAAATTGGGATCCAAAGGTCAACAAACATGGTCAGAATCCAAGAGTGTCTTAGAACCCATCACTTAGCCTTGATGTACACACTTCCCAGCTAAAAGCAGGCACTTTACACACAAGCCACATACTGTGTTGATCTGAGTCCCAATTGACAAAGCACACCTGCAGAAGTTCAGCCTTTCAACACATCCCCTGACACTAACCAGGTAAGGAAATGGGAAGGGTGGGAGGTGAGCCTCTGGTCCCATGAGTGTATCTCCACCTTAACAGCATGTGAATGATTTAACACAAATCCACTCAGCATTTTGGAATAAATCATTTCCATTTCCTACATTACCACTACCAAGCCAAAAATGTAGTGTTTGACTGTTTTGGACATATATTGAAGGCACTGATATTTCCAAACAAAAGTTCCTGAGTAAAACACATAAGATTGACAAAGACTGTTTTCATTCAAAGTCATTCTTCTTTCCCCCCTTCTTTTCTTCTGTAAGTAAGGGAGACTTTATATTATTCTATCCAACAGAACTTCTGCAATGACGGGAATGTTCCATATTTGAGCTGTTCATTACATTAAGCACTATCCATGTGTGATTAATAAAGATGAGGCAACTGTGACTGAAGAACTACATTTTAATTCATTTACATTTAAATAGTCTTATAGTTAGTGGTAGCCACCTTAGATAGCACAGCTCTAGATATTCAAGAGAATATTTCACATTTTGAAATTTGGTATTAATGAGAATCAACCAAATAAATATGCTGGAAAAAATAGGATAAGAACTTGATAATAGAAAAGAGAAAGGCAAAAGATCATTATTTTAGCTGTAATTTTCAGTGTAGTTCCGAAGTCTAAGTGCTTCTTAGATACAAACTACAGTGTGTCCGTAAAGTCATGGTATACTTTTGACTGGTCACAGGAAAGCAACAAAAGATGATAGAAATGTGAAATCTGCACCAAATAGAAGGAAAACTCTCCCAGTTTCATACCTATTCAGTGTAGTTCGATGTGGCTCATGCAGAGATTTTTTAGTGCTCCTTATGTAGCTATCCTATATAGCCTCTACAGACTTGTCACTGACTGATGGCCTACCAGAACAGGGTTTCTCCACCAAACTGCCGGTTTCCTTCAACTGCTTATCCCACTGAGTAACGTTATTCCTATGTAGTGGTGCTTTGTTATAAACGTGCCGATATTCACATTGCACTTTGGTCACAGATTCGAATTTAGCAAGCCACAGAACTAACGGAACTTTCCTCTGTACCATCCACATCTCATTGACATGGCCATGGCTGCTCCGCTGTATACATGGTGTTATGTCATCATCTGCACATGCACACATGCTGCCACATCATCCTACAGAAACTGGGAGGGTTTTCCTTTTATTTGGTGCAGATTTCACATTTCTGTCATCTTTTGTTGCTTTCCTATGACGATCAAAAGTACACCATGACTTTACAGACACACTGTATTTCTCGAGCAATTGTAAATATTTTGTTCTGGTCAATTGACTATTTTTAAGTAGCCAGAAGTTACTGTATATAATGGGTTCTTGTTTTTAAATGATGCTACCCTAAAATATAGAGTGCTCACAAAAATATACTCTAAAACTAAGTAAATGAAGATCAATCTACATCTAGCCACTCAGTCCATCAAACAAGAGGATAAAAATGATGATTTCAAATGTGCAAGTGATCAAAAAGTTTTCCTGACATGTGAACTTTCTTGGGAAGCAACTGGAGAATTTTCCCCTCTAAAATGAGAGGGTTATCCAGGAAAGAGAAGGACATGGGTCCCAGAAACAGTCACCCCAACCCTGGAGAGTGAACATGTTGATTCCCAAGATAACATCAGAAGTAAGTCCAATGGAATGAGCTGTGCCACTGGTCTAGAGTATAACCATTTCTATTAGGGAAGAAGTTTCAAGGGCAGAAATCAAGGTTAGTTTGTCCAAGACAGATTCTTGCAATATGGTGTCTCAGAGAGAAAGTTGGCATTCTGCAGAACAGGACGATTGGCTACCTATACTTGCTCCATAAAAACTGACTATGACCAAGCACAAGCCTAGTGGATTACGGAAATGGCAGATGACAGCTAAAAACAACTGGTCTGCCTTGTCATATAACCACAACCTCAAGGCTGAGACCATCACATCTGAGTACAGCAGAGAAGGGCTGTTTCTCTTATTCATGTTGCTTCTTTTTTTTTTTTTTTTTTTTTTTTTTTAGAGAGAGAGGAGTGAGAGAGAGAGACAGAGAGAGAGAGAGAAGGGGGAGGAGCAGGAAGCATCAACTCCCATATGTGCCTTGACCAGGCAAGCCCAAGGTTTCGAACCGGCGACCTCAGTGTTCCAGGTCGACGCTTTATCCCACTGCGCCACCACAGGTCAGGCTCATGTTGCTTCTAAGTGCAACAGCTCAAAGGCCAGTTCCCCTCTCCAGAAGCGTGACTTCTAGCTTAGATCCTGGTGTACATCTCAGACGGCGATGGCCAATAGGGGAGCCACAACCTGCTTCTGCTTCTGCTCCTGACTATAAGTTTTCTCCCAATAAACACTGTCCCAGACGTGGTGTGTACTCTTTCTGGTCACTCACCATTATTTGTCCAGCACTAGGCCTGCAAAAATCCTATTTCCAAGGAACAATAAAGAATGTGTAAACTGTGAAAACTTGTACTGAGAGGCATTTAACAACTCTATTGGAGTACACAGAAAGATTTTGTCGATGTTCAAAGAGTTTTAAAAGCAAAATAGAAGAAGCATTTATTAATTCCATTTAAAATAAAACGTGTAATCATGGTACATCATCTGGCTTAATGCTGAATACTATGTAGCCTGCATTCACTGAACATGTATCAATGCACAATTCTTCTATAATGGGAGAATGGGATAGATCGGGAAAGAGTGGTTGATGTCAGCAGAGTAGAATCTTCATGACAGTGAGTGAAAAATTATTAGTGACTGAAATTGATTAATCAAGAAATAGTTCATAGATATTATTTAGAAATATGAAGATAATATCAGGAGAAATAACTCAAAGAGTTTAAAAATACTGAACTGAGCACTTACATGAGACGGGAGGAAAGGAGGCAATAAATATTTATTTATATTAAAAGCCTTTTGACACTAGGTGACTCTTAAATATTTGGGGGTATGATACTTTATAAAATTTTTAAAGCATTTAAAACATAAATATGTAACATTTCCTAAATGCAAACAGACCTCCTTCTAAGAGACGGTTGGTAAATATGTTGCTCTAGAGAACTTGGAAACACTCAGATTGTCTGCAAATTGCAATCTGGCATATCAGTTTTCTATTGCTGTATAACAAACCAACCCAAACTTGTGACTTAAAACAAGAACAACAAGACAGATATATTTGTTTTGCTCCTGACTCTACAATTTGGGCAGAGCTCAGTGAAAGCAACCTGTTTTTGTCCCATGACATCAGCTGGGAAGACAGGACAGGGGCCTATGGACTACACGGGTTTCGGCACAGCGCTGTGGCTATGTCCAAGAAAGAGCATCTGAGAACGCACCGCCTAAAATAAGCTTTGTTCCTGATATGTTATTCTATTTGTATAAAAACCTACATAAAAAAGCTAAATGTATATATTTGTTGAAATGAATTTGTTGAAAAGAACAAAATCACATGGAATTATATGTAATTCAGTATGGAGGACTGCCATATTTAGCAAAAACAAATACAGAACACTCAGTTAAATTTGAATTTCAAATAAAACATAAATAATTTTTAGTATAAAAGAATTGGGGGACATACGTATACTAAAATTTAGTCATGGTTCATCTGAAATTTAAATTTAGTTGGGCATTTTGCATTTTATTTGGCAACCCTAAAAGCAAAAAAAACAAAGTCCTGAAGGTAGAGAGCTTTGCTGCTTTTGAGTTGCTATAAAACTGGCAGCATGTAGATTACGTAGATTAAAATTAGGGTAACACAATGAAAGGACAGCTGTCTGAATCAACAACATTATGTGCAAGGCAGATTTATCGAGAAAACAACAAATGTACAGAAATCATTCTGTAGATCTTTTTTTAATCCATAACGAAAATTAATAATAAGTTCTAGATTCACCCGGCAACAATTAACAATAAATGCAATTCCAGGCATGAAGATTATTTGCATTGTCTCCCAACATCTGTCTCTGTTTTCTTCTGTAGCTTCAAACAGACCATTGGGATCATCGGACTGTTCCTCTCTAAAACAAATAAATACTCATCATTGCCTAATTAGTCTTCTCAACTCATACAGTTGGGTCAATACACTAAGTGACAAAATTGAAAAAAAAAGTCAGTAGGTTAGAAATGTGACTGAAAGGATATGAAATCAAACATAGCCAGATTTTCTCTCCTGTAATCAGAAATACTCCAGACTCAGGAAACTGTCTTATGTCTCTGCATAAATTAAAGCATTGAAAATTTTCAGCAAATAGTAATTTTCTGAATTTACTACACGGCAGGAATATTAGGTGACTGGTTAAAGAATGCAAGGCACAGAGAATTAATAAAAAGCTCTCTGTAGTCCTGCTCATCACAGAAATATGAAGAATGGCGGCCCCATCATAATTTCTTTAAGCCTTCTCCATCGGAAAATTAGAACATCTGATCAGAGTCATTGACAACCTGACAACCATCTGAGACGAGGTATGAGTCATTTCCCTACATGGAAGAAGGAGGCAGATCTTTCTTTTGAGGTATAATGACAGGTGTTAATTCTTACTTGAGCTTTTTTAGTTCCTTTTGAATTAAAAATAACATTTAATTTCTAAAACAATGTAGTGGTCCTAAGTGATTGCATCTAAGATGAGGACTCAACAAGGAGCCAATAAATGAGCAAACAGATAAATAAATAAAGGAGGTTAGTGTGCCCTTGTGTCACTCAGCCTTTCAACTCTTGGTCACATGATGCTTGACAGCAATTGTGTCTCCTATACGGGCAAATCTTCCCAAGTGACCGGGCCCACCCAACTAGAAGGGAGTGATGGTTATAAACAATACCATACATACTTATTGGAAAATGAGTATCGATAAATGAAAGCAAGAGAGGGAGAGAGACAAAGAAAGAAGGCACAGAAAGAAAGCTTATAAATGTTTGAGCCTCTTCACCTTATTTCAGTATTTTTCTCTCCGGTTCTACATAATAAATGGAGAGGGAAAGAGAAAGCTTAGTTTCACCTACTTTAGAAGTGCTGGGTCAGAAAACACTAGATTGAACAAGTTGGAAGGAGGGGGAACAAGAAAGAAAAGCCTGGCCTGTGGTGGTGCAGTGGGTAAAGAGTCCACCTGGGATGCTGAGGTCGCTGGTTCAAAACCCAGGCTTGCCTGGTCAAGGTACATATGGGAGTTGATGCTTTCTTCTTCTTCTTCTCTCTCTCTCTCTCTCTCTCTCTCTCCGCCCCCCCCCTTTCTAAAATGAATAAATAAAATCTAAAAAAAAAAAAGATAAAAATTTTTTTAAAAAAAGGAAGAGAAGCAGAATCTCAGAGATATTTGGGGGAGTTTAGCAAAGGTGAGATCAAAAAGGAGGTGCAATTGCTAGGCTACCCAGAGTGAACTTTCCATGGAGAAATGGGAAAGAGAGTTTGCTCAGTGTCCTGCAATGGGTTACTCATTTTCCATGTTTTAAGACAGTTTCCCCCTTGTTACCAAAAGCTATAAACAGATTCCATACAGATGTTTGGAAGAGGGCAAGGAGAAAGTGGCACAGATTATAAAGTCCAATAAGACAGTGTCACAATATCAAAGTTGTGGGAAATCAAGACTTCTAACAAGTTTTTTTTATACTAAATATGAGAACCACCGGATCAGATCCAGTAAAACCAAGGTAGAAAGAAGCCAGAAAGGAATACACAGACATTAAACCTCTGAAGAAGCTGAGCACTTGTTACTTTTCTCTTCTTTTGGAATAATTGTCTTAATGTGTAAGTATTATTATTCAACCTTTTTGTTAAATCTCCTTCCAATCCTCCACATTGTTTATAGAATAAAGTTACATTTTTTTTTTAGCATGGTATTCCAAGTCTTCTATAATAATCTGGTCCCAATTTCTCTTTCCAGATTTTTATCCTATTGTATCTACGCAAGACCATATTGGTAGACTTCTTATCTTATTATCTGCCTTTCTGTTATTTCTTCTTCTTGCAATATCCTTCCCTAAGGGAATGGGTTCCAATCTGGGCTCCATTACTTTCTAGCTGGGAGGGCTTAGACATTACTTCATGTCTCGAGACCTCCGGGGTAAAAACAGAGCTAATAATAATGTCTACAACATAAAAAAAACTGTGAATATTAAATAAAGCAATGTATGTGAAAAACTTAGCATAAAGCACAGCATATACTAGTTACTTAATAGCTCCTAGCGATACATTATTTTCTTTTTCCATTTCAAATTATATGCAGCTTTGATTCAGCTTCATGGACTCTTCCCCAACCTATACCTTACCTCCCATTAAAATTACTATTTTCATCCTTCATGCCACCATAATACTTTGCATATGGCTCTTTATACACTTTCTGCATTTAATCTTGCTTTATAATAAATTGGAGCATATTTGTTATTCCCACTAAAATTGCAAACTTAATTTTTGTTGAGGCTACACCATGTCCATCACAGTGCCTCCATAACAGAACATATGTTCTGTTATATATGTTGAGCTCAACACAATGCCCGCTTCCGGGGTAGGGGTGAGGGGAGGTCAGTTAGACCTCATTCTTGCCCTAAAGAAGCTTCTAACCTAATAGATAAATTCAGCTTTTTATACTGCCCTCCATCAATGTTTGTTAAATTAAATTAAATCTGCTGTTTAGTTTTTAAAGAAGTGATATGATTCCAAAGTTTCAACATGTTTTATGAAGGAGCAGAGCCTGAGATGAGAGTTGTGTGCAAATGTCTTTTAATGGAAGTGTTTTCAGCAGAAACCTGTACAGAAGTAAAAAGTGGATAGATGCTGAATGAACCTAGGCAGAGAGGTTATAGGGGAAATCTAATTTCAGTCTGATCCCACAGGGATCTCTGGAGCAAAAATGTACTGCAGAGGTGAGCTTGCCCAGATGCCAGAGAGCCGGAATTTTGTAGCCCTGACAACCCCCTTCTATCTGATGGAACTGATATGGTAGAGTTGGGAAGACAGGTCCTCAGCCTTGTGCACACAGCTCTCGCCAACCAAGTTCAATCCTGCAGAGAAGGGTGCAAGGATGAGCAAAGCAAGCCAAAAAATCAAAAATAGAAGAAAGAAAAATGCAGGGAAGGAACAAGAGGTTGCAGGTTGGAAACGCACATAATTCTTGGGTTCGGCTACTTTTATCAATGATCTGGACATTTGGAAGAAAGATGTGGTTTTTGCCATCGTCCAACGGAGAAAGAAATGTTTCTAGGAAACAGAGCTTTGGCAGTACAAGTAGGTGAAAGTTGTCAAGCATTTGGGAGCAAAAGGTAATTTATGTGCTAATAGAGGAAAGAGAAAGCTGTTGAACATGTGCTAATTAGCCTACAGAAGAGGAAGCACAGGAAACTTCGTAGTTTAAATTTGTCCTCATCTCCTAGGTCCCCTACTAACTACACAAAGGCAGGAAGTTTCAGGGATGGAGAAGCAGTGTTCTAGCAGGAGGCCTCAATTACTGAAGATTTAGGGTATTTTCTCTCCTCATCTTCACAGTTTAGTATGGCTAAAGGTGAAATGCAGCTCCTCCCAGCAAGAGGCTTGGGGCGATTTCCCTTCTGTTTGTTTGTTGTTATGCTTTTAATATCCATAGGTTTGGGGGTTTATTGAGTGAACTTCTATTACAATTCACTAGAGTCATTCCAGATTCTCAGCACCTAGAGCAGCCAAGAATCTTGTGGTTTTGTTCTGTTATCCCATCATGCAATTCTGGGGGCAACAAGATAAAGAGCAAAGAGGTATAAAGGAAAAGTTTTACCTGTAGTTTAAACAAACAAACAAAGAACAGAATGAGAAATACATGGCTTTACTGAATTTCCCAGGGAAAAATATAAGGCCTAGGCCTAGGGCTAGACTACAAGTTCAATAAAGGCCGGGAGTAGTAAGCTACTGTGTAGAGGATAATGCAAATTTGGACTGCAGGGACAGAAACACCATTTCTAAAGCAAGACAAGTATAGCCTCATCAGGCCAGATCTGGTTGGTTGCATTCTCAGGAGGAAAGAGGATATCCAGAGGAGAAAAGCCAGGATGGTGAGACATCTGGAAACTCAGTCAAATGACTATCGGCTAAAAGAACCAGAGATTTTTGCCCAGTGGGGAGGGGTGGGGAGAGGGGGAGATGAGAAAAGACAAAGTAGTTCTCTAATAATTTGAGAGTTGCACTGGGAAAAATCAAGGTTTATTTTATCTTGTTTAATCTAATATAAAACATCTTTTTTTTTTTTTTTTTTTTTTTTTTTTTTTTTTTTTTTTTGCTGAGAAAAGGGGGATAGTGAGGCAGACTCCTGCATGTACACCAACCGGGATCCACCCAACAACCCCTTTTGGGGCTGATGCTTGAGTACTGAGCTATTTATAGCCCTGAGGCTGATGCTCTCCAACAGTGCTATCCTCAGTGCCTGGGGCCATGCTCGAACCAACTGAGCCACTGGTTGCAGGAGGGGAAGAGAGGGAGAAAGGGGAGAGGGAGGGAGGAGAAGCAGATGGTCTCTTCTTCTGTGTGCCCTGACTGGGAATCAAATCCAGGATGTCCATATTCCAGGCCAATGCTCTATCCACTGAGCCACCTGCCAGGGCCAAACATCATCCTTCAGAATAAGGGGAAATTGGACAATGTTATGGAAAAGATTGAGGCTTATTATCAGAAAAAACTGTTTGACAATTGTAAATGCCTAATAATGGGCGGTGTTCAAATAAAAGTTGAATGTTAGTATGACAGGGTCAAAACATGGCAGGGAGGTTTTATAGAAGTTTTCTCCACTGGGGATTAGATTCTGAGATTGCACTCAGAATCTATAAGAAATCTTCGAGCAATTACTTTCTGTGATTTCAACTCTGAGATAAAGATTTAATATCTGAGTGTGATGGGGGTGAAGTGGGGAGACAGACCATCTTTGATATCTTACAATTTGGATTTAGTGTGTATTACTTATTAAAGGAAGTCTAAGAGTAATAAAGAAAAAATTAGTCTTTGATTTACCAACTATTGTTTAATATTTCTTGACTTTCTCTTCAAAGATATTTTTAAAACCTTTTTCTAGATGTTTTTATTTTCATTGACTTATAAAGAACCTGATATTACCATAAAACTGTGAATTTTAGAAGTCATGTTTATGTCCCAAATTTTATTACCCAATATAATTTTTCTGCCAAATAAATGTTTAAATTCCCTTTTAAAATCACAATAGTGAAGGTCATGGTATTATTTAAACAACCGATTTCATCACCATGGTTGGGTTGATCAGTACTGTCAGATCAACAAGTTGGTGCAACCAATCTAACTGAACTTCTTAAACAATCAAAACATCAAATATTTATTTCTTACTATGAGCAAGAAACTTTTGGGAGACCAAGCTACTGATCATGTGCTGGGATAAATACTACAACACAAAAACAGCATGCAAAAAATGAATTCAAACAAAAAAAAATCATCAAGATTAACAAATCGAATTGTATGCCCAGAAATTTCATGGCCACCTTTAGATTAGAGTGGTTAGATTAGACTTTAAAAAGAAAGTGGACCTTGTCTGGTTAGCAAAGTTGATTAGAGCATTGTCTGGAAGTAACAAAGTTACGGGTTCAATTCCCTGGTCAGGGAACATACAGAAAGCATCCAACAAATGCATGATTGAATGGACCAACAAATGAATGCCTACCTTCCCCCTCTCATCTTTCTCCCTTATTCTCTCTGTCTCTCTAAAAAAAAAAAAATCAAACAATAAATAAAAAATTAAGCACTGGCCAGAAATCTTGGTTGGCTGGAACATCTTCCTGAAGCATAGAGGTTGCAGTGCCATCTCCAGTCAGGGCACATACAGGAGCATAGAGGTTGCGGTTCCATCTCCAGTCAGGGCACATACAGGAGCATAGAGGTTGCAGTGCCATCTCCAGTCAGGGCACAGACAGGAGCATAGAGGTTGCAGTGCCATCTCCAGTCAGGGCACATACAGGAGCATAGAGGTTGCAGTGCCATCTCCAGTCAGGGCACATACAGGAGCATAGAGGTTGCGGTTCCATCTCCAGTCAGGGCACAGACAGGAGCATAGAGGTTGTGGTTCCATCTCCAGTCAGGGCGCATACAGGAGCATAGAGGTTGCAGTGCCATCCCAGTCAGGGCGCATACAGGAACATAGAGGTTGCAATGCCATCTCCAGTCAGGGCACATACAGGAGCATAGAGGTTGCGGTTCCATCTCCAGTCAGGGCACATACAGGAGCATAGAGGTTGCAGTGCCATCTCCAGTCAGGGCACATACAGGAGCATAGAGGTTGCAGTGCCATCTCCAGTCAGGGCACATACAGGAGCATAGAGGTTGCAGTGCCATCTCCAGTCAGGGCACATACAGGAGCATAGAGGTTGCGGTTCCATCTCCAGTCAGGGCACATACAGGAGCAGCTTGAGTCTCTGTCCCTCTCCCTGCCTCTTTCTAAAACTAAAAATCAAAAATAAGAAAAAAAATGGGGTTTGTGTTAGACTTTCATAAATAGATGCCATTTCATTGGGCAAAAGGAATGATATTATAGGAGTCAATGGTGTGGGAAAAGAGGACAATGGCAAAAACTATAAGGCATACTTAAGAAAATATACTGAAATAATTTAGTTGAGGGCAAAGGTTTGTGAGAGGTATTACAAAATGTTGGTTACAAACACAGCTTTAGGTTAAGCCCTGGATATAAATTTTATCTCAACTGTCCGTGTAACCGTGTGTGAACTATTCAAATATACCTGTTTCTACTTCCTTGAATGAAAAATAGACATAAATAACATCTACTTCCTAGTTATTACAAGGATTAAATTAGATTATAGAGCTAAAGTAATGAGCTCAGTAGTGGCAGATTGAAAAGACTCAAAAGTGTTTCCTATAAATATTAGTGCTATGCTATGGTTTGGTTATTTCTGTCTTCCAAAATTCACATGTTGAAATCCTAACCCCTAAAGTGACGGTATTAGAGGGTGGGACATTTGGGAGGTGATCAGATCATTATGACAGAGCCCTCATGAATGGGATTAGTGCCCTTGTAATAGAAACCCTAGAAAGCTTCTTGCCCTTTCTGCCACATGAGGTTAAGAATTGAGAAGAACATCTAGATTCTAGAACATACATCCTCACCACACACTGAATCTGCTGTGTCATGATCTTGGACTCAACAGCTTCCAAAATTTAGTAAATGTTTCATGTTTATAAGCCACCCATTTTGTGGTATTTTTATTGTAGTCACACAAATAGGTTGAAATAATTACTGTTAGTATTACTTAAGAAAGTAGACTATAAAATAAAGTCTAAAGAGGAACCTGGCCAAAATAGGCTTGAAGCTGAAATGATTACAAATGGGTTTGGAAGAGGAGAAGCAAGCCAGCAGCACTTTAGAAAGGGGAAGTGCATAGCTCTGCAAGCACTTGACTGGTGGAATGGACTGAGACGGGGTGAAAATAAATTCAGTGCAGAGCAAGCAGATAGAAAGATACTGATAAGGTGCTTATTTGATCTATAGGTGCCTAACACTTGGTGTATGGAGTTAGGAAGCTCAGTGAGAAAACAATCAAAAGGTATAGAGAGACTATCTCCACCTGGGAAGAATCTGACTCAAAAATCAAAGTTTATCACCAAGTTTATAGTCTAGAAACGGAAAATGTTGATGCTAGCAGTAAAAACTGTGAAGTCAGGATAAGAGCAAGATTGGGAAGACAAGAAATGGAGATTTCAGTTTCATGGCTACAAAGCGAGAGGTGACATCAAAATGCACACAGAGAAATGACCTTTACAAACCCAGAGGAGTTTTTTTGTTTTTTTCCATACTTGCCTTAGAATTCAGGGACACTGCAGAACCAGTTGATATGCTCCTTTATACATGAGTATGCTTGCTTTATTGTTTTGATCTAAATGGAGCCAGGGGGACACGTTGTGGAAGAGACATGCTGCAGATTAAAAAGGAAGCGACCTCGGCGACAGCTGGGAAGGCTGAGTGTTTCCGTGAAAGGCTACAGATTGGGAGATGTGAAGAATCACATAAGATAGCCAACGCCATCTACTTGGTGAAAAAGAAAAAAGCCACAAACGTTTTCATGCAATTATTAATACAGGTCATATTGGAAATAGAGTCCTTTTAGTTGTCCAGTTGAAAGAGAAAGAGAGGTGATGGAAAGTTTTCTCTGTGCTGGAAGATTAAAAAAAAGGAAAGACTTTTTAAAAGAAAGGCTTCAGTGTATATGCTTCTAATTACAATATTATGAACAAATGTTTTATAAATAAAAACAGAAGTTTTTAAAAATGACCCAAATACTAAGGATGTATATAATGCATAGTAAATGTGGAATTTTTTTTTAATACAGAAAAATTTAACCAGGACATTAATATCTAAGAACAAGTTATTTAGTTCAAATAATTACTTGGAGAATTTACTTACAGCACAAATAGAAAACATGCAAAGTGTTATTTATGGATATTATTATACATTTATTGTTGAAGTTAAGAGATGTATATTCTTTCTCTGATGGATCAAAGTTTAACATCTACAAACCAAGAAAAAAAAAATATAAAATCCTCTTTTAAAACACGCTACATGGGAGACATTATAGTCTAATATTTTAAAATTTTATGTTTGATTTGATTGATAACATATGAAGGAGTCACAAAAAGAAAGACATTTTTAAAGAGTGTTTCACGGCCTCTTTTTTAACCAAGCAGATGAATTATAAAACTTGGTTTAAAGACTGCTTTATTGATATAGTAAAATGAAAAATTATTATCTATATAGGCAAAAATGGAAAAGTTCTTGTTAGTTTGATAATTATTACTTTTTCTTTTTTTAGTGAAAGAGACAGAAACAGAGAAACGGACAGATAAGGACAGACAGACAGGAAGTAAGAGAGATAAGAAGCATCAATTCTTCATTGCAGCACCTTAGTTGTTCACTGATTACTTTCTCATATATGCCTTGACCAGGGGGCTGCAGCCGAGCCAGTGACCCCTTGCTCATGCCAGCAACTTTGGGCTCAAGCCAGTGACCATGGGGTCATGTCTATGATCCCTTGCTCAAGGCAGCAACCCAGCACTCAAGCTGGTGAGCCTGTGTTCAAGCCGGTGACCTCGGGGTTTTGAACCTGGGTCCTCTGTGTCCCAGGCCAATGCTCTATCCACTGTGCCACTGCCTGAACAGGGGACAATTATTACTTTTAATACTTGAAGTTTGTCTTTGTTGGCAGATGGGAAATGATGAAATGACTGGGGAGGGAATAATTTAGACCAGTGGTCCCCAACATTTTTTGGGCCACGGACCAGTTTAACGTCAGAAAATATTTTCACGGACCGGTCTTCAGGGTGGGACAGATAAATGTATCACATGACCAAGACAAGCATCAAGAGTGAGTCTTAGACAGATGTAACAGAGGGAATCTGGTCATTTTTAAAAAATAAAACATCGTTCAGACTTACATATAAATAAAACGGAAATAATATAAGTTATTTATTCTTTCTCTGTGGACCGGTACCAAATGGCCCACGGACCTGTACCGGTCCACAGCCCAGGGGCTGGGGACCACTGACTTAGACGACCTGACCGGTAGAACACTACTGTACTGAATCACAATTAGCCTACAATAGGCAGTCTCGGTCACCCTCTCCCCCCTGCTTTTGCCTCCTGGGCAGTACTGCGAGGAAAGCAAAGTCCCTGGTGACTCCATTTAGGAGTCTAGTATCACCCTCGTGTTTCATCAAGTTTCCATGGATGGCAGAGAATAAAAAAGGAACAGTAAACAAAATAAGGCAAGGCATGTTTTTCAAAATGAAACAATCCTTTCTTTGCTTGTGTAATTTTTCGAAGAGAAGAAAAGGGATGATTTTTCAAGCACATTTTCCAGCAGCGTAATGCAGATTGGAAAAACGTTTTTTAATTAAAACCAAACAAAGTAAACAAATAAATTAAATGCAAAGCTAGGAGTGTGTAATCTCACAAAACATGACAGTGGGTCATTAATGTTTTCAAAGTGATACAGCACAATGTGACTTGAGCAGCTTTCCAGACAGAAACTCTGAAGCTACGGGGAGGTAGGAGAGTTCCTCAAATAGGGTAAATCCCTTCTGAAATTCCAGTTAAGTCTCAGTGTGAATTCAGGTGTGTGGGTTTCCTTCTCCTCGCTGTGGCCCTTCTTCGCCCAGCTCACTCTAGTTGACATGGAAAAATCTTAGCAAAGACAAAGTGTGTTCCGAATTTTATGTAGCAGGCCTAAGAGTGGCTTTCCAATGACATTGCCAGTGTTCGCATTCACGAGCTCTCAAACACCTGGAAGGTGACAGGGAAGGCGGGATCAGGAAGGGGGTGCTTCTCATGGCACTGAACCCATTCTCCCTTGACCGGCAGCCAACTGTGCTGTCAGCATAGCTTGGGGTGTTGCTCAGAAAAATTAGAAGAGCTTGCTGGGCGAAGGAAGACATGAAGGAAGCTAGAAAATATTTAAGAAGCGTTGGAAATCCAGTTCTTTCTTCAGAACAGTGTAAAGAGCTTCTAACAACCCTGGAGAAACATACTGGCTTTTTAAGGTTCTGGTGCTGGTGCTGGAGCATGGTGGGTTTTAAATCTGTAAATGTCATGAGAATTGCCATGCACTGCTTTTGTGCACCTCAAATCCTACGTATTTAGAAGACTCCTCCCTACTGATGTCACTATTAACGAAGGATAGAAGGCTCATGAATAGAAAGAACATTTTGGAAGATTACTCACCAATCTGGTGGCAAAATGGTATATTTCAAAAAAGTAAGGAGAGCATGTGTGCCAGGCACAAATTCAGGAAGAAGTGTGCAGGGCGCAAATTAGAACCTGCACTAATTAACCTGTTCTTGTGACTCATTATTTCTACCTTTTACTATAATAATCTCTGTACATCTATTTTTTATCATCCTAATAGGCAATGTAGCATAACAGAAAGCATTCAGTTATATACATATATACATATATATTTAGAGAGAGAAAGATATTATATAGTACTACACTACTATACTACTACTGTACTCATGACTAAGTTTGTTCAGTTGCTTACAACCCACTTTCTCACCCAAGTTGGAGTTTCCCAGTCTGAGAAGATCCTAACTGATGGGCACCACATAGTGTTGCATCTCAAAGCTCTTCTCCTTCCCCTGCTGAAGCGATATGAAACCCAGGCACCCACACCAGAAACGGTCGTTATTGTTTATTAATTATGGCACTCTTCCCTCCTGGGGCTTCGGAGAGCCTCTGAATCCTCCTTAACACAAGTTCAGGAAGTAACAGCCAATTAATTATTTTTGTTATGTGACCTGAAATATACGTACTTGCAGAAGCGTATTTTCTTTTACACCCAGAATGAATTTCTCACCATATAAGGTTATAAGCACCATGGTTGAAGACAGCCTTTGTCCTCATTGTTTAAGAGGCTTCATTCTAGGAAGTATTGGTCAGTCTGACTGTACTTCTTCCAGGAGGCCCTTTAGGCTTGCATGAATACACAACTTTTGGCAGTCTGCTCTGGCATGACCAAACTCCACACACCTATTCGTTAGGACATCATCTTGGACTTGAACTAAGTGAGAAATCCTAAATATTAACATTCCTGCCAAACATAGGTTGAAAAAGTCACTTGCTGACCCTTGGCTAATGATTAAATATATTATGTTGGCTCAAAAGAAGTGAAGTTTTGGGGGGTTTTTTTCTACCAGGATCCTGTTCCATTTACTGGCCATTTTGAAATGAATTTCAGATGCTACTTGTAGTTCAGAAGCAAGACTCAAAAGTAGAGTTGACCTTTCTGACCACGTGATTTGAAAGTTAAACATGATCAATGAATTTCTAGGTGTATATGCCAAACTTTTATAGTTTAGTCAGAGATAGGGATATCACAAAGCACACGTGGCTTCCATAAACACTCTGCAGGCTTACTGTGCTTTGCTCTTCTAAAAAGAAAGAGAACAAGATTAAGAGAGGGAGAGAGAGAGGGAGGGAGGGAGGGAAGGAGGAAGGGAGGAAGGGAGACAGATAGAGAAATAAGAAAGGAACACATGAAAAAAATAGAAAGCTAATAATGAGATAGATACTACTGAATGTTCCCCCCACCCCATTTTTTAGTTTGAAGCTCATTCTCTAAATCTTTAGTACACAGATTTAGTCACCCATTTTTATTATTTTATCATTCTCTCTTGTTACTTGTGAATATTGCACAATTAGCATATTTCTGAACGCCCCGATGGCCATGTCCTCAAGCTTCCTCCCCAGTTCCTGGAATTTACACTGTAGGACCTCAGCCCTATTTCTGTCTGTGGTTTTGATTCCAGCTCAGATTCTGACTACAGAGAAGTCCCCTCTCTTTGGCAAATACCCTTTTTCTCCTTGTGGTGATGTTTCCAGTCCAGCTTGAGGAGTCATAAAGTGCTATTAAAACAGTCATCCCTCTTAGTCTGTCCTCTGTAGTCATCACACAGTATTGCTATTGTCCAGGGCTGAAGGCTGAGGCTGAGGCTGAACTGGAAAGTTGGTTTTAGTATCCCAGCAGGGCCAGGGAAAATAAATCCCCAAGCGAGAATATGGCTCGGTGTCAAGCAGCTGGAGAACCAGCCCGTGAACAGGGTCCAGAGGCAGATTATTTGGGTGAGTGTGCATGGCTACCAGACATCAGTTTCATTTGACTAATGTGTTCTTTTCCATCCAATTGAATGGATTACCACAGTGTCAAATAAATAATGTGTTGCCACATTTGGACCAACACGAAAAATACTGGGTATCAATAAGCAAGTGTAAGACCACATGAAAGCCCGACTGTGTTTGAGAAAAACAGGAATAAGCCATCAGGTATCTTGAAACGCAGACATTTTTCTTGTCAAAATGTTTCAGGAGCCAACTTTGTGGAGTCCCTGCTGCTGTGACAACACTCTGGCCTCTGAAGCTCATCCAGCACGGCCACAGACCCAAATTAAACCCGAGGTATTTGTGAAGGCAGCCACAAAGGTGGAACAATGGCACATTACTCAATTCACAGTGTAGTTAGTCAATGCTGATTGAGTGCTTGCTGGTTGCCAGGCACAGGGGTGGCCTCTGGGGGGGGGAGGATAATGGGGGGTGAGGAGAAATGAAAAGTGAACAAGGCACAAACTCCTGGCTCACATTCGAATGGAAGACACAAACACATACCCAGATGATTTTTATATTATATAGCAAAGAGCTGTAATAGAAATATAAGCAAAGTGCTAAGAAAGCATGAGGTAAGAATTGGTGGGATGCCTGACAAGGTGGTGGCGAAGTGGATAATGTCAGACTGGGATGTGGAGGACCCGGGTTCGAGACCCTGAGGTCTCCTGCTTGAGCATGGTCTCATCTGGTTTGAGCAAGGCTCACCATCTTGAGCCCAAGGTCATTGGCTTGAGCAAGGGGTCACTCTCTCTGCTGTAGCCCCCCATCAAGGCACATATGAGAAAGCAATCAATGAACAACTAAGGTGCAGCAACAAAGATGCTTCTCATCTCTCTCCCTTCCTCTCTGTCTGGCACTATCTATCCCTCTCTCTGTCTCTGTCACAAAATAAAAAATTTTTAAAAAAGTATCAGTGGGCCTATGGGAAGCCAGATACCATGGGGCACATCTTCATAAAGTGATGACATTTGGGCTCTTCCTTAATATGTTGTTCTAATGCAATATTTTCAGGATGTATAAAATGTACATTATAAACTATAATACACCCCTCCCAAATCTTTCCTAGTCTTTAACACAAATTAGCAACAATGGCATTTTATAATTGAATTAAAGGAATAATAAGGCAAATAACACAGAAACAATAAACATTGTCCAGAGTATCTTACACATACTGGTTAATTCTCGGGCTCTTTCTATGGCTGGATGTACATTTATTACTTTATAAAAGTGGAAGTAAGACACAGAGAAGTTAGACAAATTGCCCAAGTTCACACAGCAAGATCAAACCCTGAGCTGAGTGCTTCCGAGCGTGTTCTCGCTTTATTCTCTCAACAACCTTTGCTCTGAACTATGTATAATTATTTCAGGGCTTGAGAGGGTTAAGGACCTGAAGCTTAGAGAGATTTAGTCTCTTCTCAGACAGATCTCTCAGATAGAAGACCAATTATGAATGTTGGCCCAGGTGCATGAAAATATTTGCATGGTGTTATTAAGAGAAGGCAAATAGAAATATTGTACATACCGAGGGGTTGAGATTCGTTCTCTAGAAATGGAGAACCATTCATGAGAATGCCACTGTTGGAGATTTATGGATTTGTGTAAATGCTCCAGTGGCACTTTGACTGAAATGGAGGGGAGAAGGGTATTGAGAAGACTGCTTGAGGGCTGATGAAATTATCTCAATCAGAGCAATGGCCACTGCTGGAGGGGCATGCGTCTGGAAGCTATTCTGGATGTAGACTCAAGAAGATCCGATGACGGATCAGCTGAGAGAAATGAAAGTCTCAGAAATGAAACCCCAAGATTTCTCTCTTTGACCAATATGCTGATATATGCTGGTGCCACCGACCAGGAGAGCCAAAGCAGAAGAAGGTAGGTTTGAGGGAAAACACAGTTGGTTTGGGTACATCCAGTATAGGCGGGCTATTGAGGCTGAAATATTTGTTGGGTAGCCGAATCTACATTCTAGAGTGACCCCGTACCCTAATTCTTTCTCATGTGAAAACAAAGTATTGCCTAGTGATTGGGGGCATTCCTTGCTGGCACAATAATATCATAGCTGAAATATCTTCCTAGGGCTGACTTGATTTTTGTATTATAACTATCATCTAACAATCACATAACTAGTCTTTACAACATCCCTAAAATGAAAAATACTCTGTTATCTCCCTTAAACAGATGCGGAAATTGTACCATAAAAAGTGTAAGTCATTTTTCCAAAGCAATGCAGCCAGAGGGTTGCCTAACCCTAACCCATACTCATGACTTCCCATGATACATGATTTCAGACTCCTGTGGCTGAAACTCCCTTCCATGACGTTTTTCCACCTATTCTGGGAGCTGGGGAAGAGAAATGTGGAGATGCAGGTGTAGGTGAAGGCCAGTTACAGTGTGTAATTCCCACCCCTCTGGCCTATATAAAATTAGTCTTCTTGATCTCAGCCTGAAGATTCTGCCAGACAATTACTCTCCCTGTGCCTCAGTTTTTTCTCTATAGTACGGGATGATATAGTACTTGATTCCTAAGGTGATTGAGAGAATTAAGTTCATTCTTCTAAATTGCTTCTGCCTTGCTCACGAACATGTTCCAGAAAGGGGAACTAAGATGACAACAATGAGGATGACAGTGCTGATGACTACCTATTTATCTCTACTCTATGTTTTCCTCTGTGGCTTAGAGAAGAAATACCAGGTCAAGCCCTGCCCTCCTAAACCACAATCAAAATGAGAGCAAAATATTGCCTGTTGTCAAGATTTAGAATTTCAAGGTCTCTAGCCTATGCATATTGGGAAGGCAGGGGAGGCAGTATTGTGGCAAACTGAGAAGCAAGAGTAAAGGACCTTTTGTCAGGGTCCAGACAGTCAGAAAAGCTCATTATCCCTCGGTCAGCCTCCAATTGCTCTAACAAAGATAAAGTGAGTGAGACCTGGTGAGAGGGTTAAAGGACACAGAAGCTCAGGCTGAGGACTGCAGGTGAGCCTGTTCATGTACCAGCAAGAGACTGGCCCGAGTCTTTTAAGAGGAGAGATTCTAGGGAATGAACCCAAATGCAGGACAGCCTTTGTTTGGACTTTTAAGACCAGCGAGGGGGAATGCTTGAAACATAAAAGACCAACTTGGACCATCTGGTTCTGTAACCGTCCCCCATCAACACGTCCTCACTTGATGAGACCAATATAATAAATGAGGATAGATGTGTTTCGCTCTTGTCAACAGCCATGCGAGAGGAAAGATAAGAGAAGCTTTTGAAATTGTAGAAATCTTTTGGCTTAGCTATTCCAGAGGCAATTAGTTCCATATGGGAAGCAAATCCATGCGGATAGATTTAACTATCAATTCTGTAGCTGCTTATCAAGCGGCAGTATATTCTGTAATGCACACATAAAAGCCGGATCCTGTTACTGCGACACCTGCTTCCACCTAGGCTACTCAGCGATGAGTTAGCACAGGGCGCTGATACTGCACGTGCCAGCTCACTGCAGAGAAATCAATTACCTATCCTGAGAATCAATACTAATACTGATAAATTGGTTTTTAAAATAAGCTGAATCGGAGTGACTCTCCTTCCAACAATTTTAAAATGCATAAAACCCAACAAAAGGAGGCCCAGCATTTCCCCCTTTGCCATGATAAAGCTAAGCGATCTACTGAGGAAGTCTTTCAAACTTTTCTGTTCTCTGTTGGAACTTACAGTGGGTAATTCGGGGGGGGGGGGGGGAAGCATGATTGAAAATTAAAAAACAAACAAACAGATAATTCACCCATTCACCCTCCCACAAACTCTCCCTTATATGCACGCCGTTTTTATTCCTGCTTCTCCCTGAAAAAAAAATGTAGGGAGAAAGGAAAACGCATAACAAAATAAGGAAGAAATGATAGACAAAAGAAGTTAAGAGGAAGAGCTGGAGAAGAAAAAGAGAAAAACAGAGAGGGGAAAATCCGACCACATCCACCCCCTGCCCCCCATTTCTTCCATTCCACTGAACTTGATGTTTCTCTTGAAACACGCTGGTGAGCACGGTGAGCACCGGGAACAGGAGCCATGGCAGCAGAAGTTGGTCTTGACAGGTAGCAGTACTCCCAAAGCCAAGGAGCCTCAAGACCCACAGGGTTTGTGAGAATACCCACAGGACAAACCCGTGGCCTTCAGGATTTGGCCCAAAACTCAACCCATTAGTCAACGTTTTGTGCTTTTGTCAGGCAGATCTCGCTTCATTTCCAAACCCATGCGTATTTCCCAGGGAATGCCATCCATATGTTTCTAATTCATTTACATTTAAATCATCATAGTGCTGTTCTGCTGAGCTATTTGATGTCCAAGAAGCCTCTGAGGCCTTTTACAAGCCCTTCTAAAGGCTTTCTCCTTTGAACCTGCAAGTCATGGTTTTCCTGTACAGAATGTGAATTAAAATAAAGAAAGGTTATAGTTTCCCTTCAAACTAAATTCCTCTGCCTTTAAATGGATAATAATAATGACAACCATTAAAATAATGTGATCTCAGAGGCAACCTCACATATAAATTTAGAAAAATCTATCAGTTGGAAAGGAAAAAAAAACATTCCAGCTTTTCCAATGCAATAGCCATGAATAGCAATGGTCGGACTCTACTCCGCTTACAGATTAAGTTTAAAATATTATTTGCTTTTTTAACCTCGTAATTTTTTTAAACCTACTGTAATTTTTTTTCAGACTTGAAGTACATTCGTGGATACTAAATGTAGCTATCTTCTGACTTTTTCTACAGAAAGTTTTGAATGTCTGTGCCAGAAATGCCTAAGTCCTCGATAAATTTGTAAAGCACTAGAATATTGGCTTTGTTAAAAAAAAACAATCACAATATTATCTATCATGTATTTCACACATTAATATGGGCTGGCACCATTCTAGATGTTTTCCATATACTGCTACATTTAATATTTGCAACAACTATTCAAGTTTATCATGACTGCTGCCCATTTTACAGAAATCAAGGCACAAACTATAGGCAAGTTACTTGATTTCAGGAAACTCATTCAAATTCACACAGTCGGCAAGCAAGTTGGGGAACAGACCTATAGAACACTGAGCAGGGGTCAAGGGTTAACAACTACTCCTTCTGAGGCTTCCAGAGGGACCATTCTTAACACTGAGGAGTCTGTAAAACACAGAATAAACTTCTTTTGTTTACCAAGCTCCTGCTATCTCCCAGCCATTGTGCTCAGGAGGGTGGAAAACAAAAACATGCAAAACAACATCCTTTCCTTAAAGAGCTCTGAGACTAGTGGTCTGGAAAGACTAGTGGTTTGTGGATGCAAGGTGATCCAGTGGTGTAATTAGAGACTGCAGGTTAGGGTATGCAGAATAGTGTTAGGAAAAGGGGGTCAGGTTCATTGTGGAGGACCAAGAACACACAATAACCATTTGTGACTAAGCCTATCTCACATTCTGTGCTTAATAGACATTACCTCTCATCTTTTTCTAAGATGTTTGGGATTTATCTTGAAGGCAAGGACCAGGTGTTCTGCTTTTTAGAAGACAACCTTCAAGGCAGGGCAAGGAATGAACTTAGACTTAGAGACACCTAAGGCAAGGAAGCCAGCAAGAAGGCTGTATCCAATGATCGAGTGGTGGGAACAAGGCAGTGGGCTGGGGAGAAGAATTATTTATAGAAAACATTACATTTCACATTTCTAAATCACTTTACAACACTGGCGTTTTTAACAAAAAAAAAGCCCATTTTGCAGTATTTGCTGAAAATTCACATTTCTCATTTCCCAGTTGTAATGTCTATGCACCAGCAGACATACACATCCGGTCATCTATAATAAACACTAAGTTAATGGTCACGTAAGCAGAAACGCTTTTTTCTGGATAACCATTTCAACACAGGAAGGATGTTATACTGGGCTTTGTCTTTCTCCATTGTTATTGAGAAACTTATCTAATGTAATGACTTAAAACAAACAAGTGAGACTTCCCAAATAGAAAATGGCCAAAATAATTTACATAAAATAAAGTTACTTTTCCTCATTTTATCAATGAAACACTGTCAGCAATGCTAATATTATATATTGAGTATGTAGTCATCAATTTGACAATTCCCAGAAATATCTGCCCATCCAAGTATCTCCCCTCACTTGCTACTTGAAATTATCCTTGAAAGTCTTGGTTTACTTTATTTTTAAAAAGATATTTAGGTCTCTTATAATTTGGGGCTTGGGGTTTGAGTGTACAAAACAGTCTTCAAAGAGTTGCCCATTAATCTTAATCTTGATCAGCACTGTGGCAAATGAGATCATTGCATTAACTAGATATAGACCAATATCTTAAATACTTTGAAACCACTGCATTTACTACGTTTGCATCTGTTTGTGTCCGTGGTCATCTGTACCATCACCCTCCCACCTGGACCCTGCCTCTCAGCGTCCATTTTTTCTTGCTATAATCCCTTCTCCACACAGCAGCCAGAGCAATCATTTACAAAAATAAATGAAAGGTTGTCACTTGCCTATTACAAAACCTTTCAACAGCATAGCATGGGTCCTCATTATACTTAGAGTAAAAGTGAATCTTTGTGATCTGGTTTTAACCAAGTCCCCACCGTCGCTTTCCTGGCTTCTCTGCTTGTCAATATGCTCCAGCCACACTGACAGTCCTGCTCTGGTTCCCTCCAAACTTAGATTTCATCTCAGATGTCATCTCTCACCCCTGCAGATATAGCATGGTATATGATGATCCTGACAGAAGGAAAATCGATTAATGGTCATAACCAGACTGTAAACACACACACATGGACAGACACATGAGAGAAGAGAAAAAAAAGAGAGAATTTAACGACACTTTTGCTTCAGTGAACTATCAGAGTACAACTGGACTGCAATATAAAAATGCATGACTTAGGGGTCACAGTCAAACAAGTGACTAAGGTTACAACCCCTTATAACCACGCCCATGATATCCATCCCATTGCCTTGTTTATTGCCCATTTATGTGTTACCTTGTTTGTTTGTTTTCAAAATGTAAACACCTTAAAAGTGGGGCTTTATCTCTTATACATGTTCCTATTGTCTGCATCTAAAACAGTACTTGATAGAGATCAAATTCAAAGAATACTGAAAAGATACAGTGGATAATTTTATGTGTCAACTTGACCAAGTCACAGTACCCAGATATGCGCCTAAACACCAGTCTAGATGTGGCATTAGAGGTATTAATAGATGAGATTAACAATTAAATAAGTAGATTTTTAGTCAAACAGGTTACTCGCCATAATATGGGTGAGCCTCAATCAGCCGAAGGCCTTAAGAGAAAAAGACTAAGGTCCCTCAAGGAAGAGGAAATTCCACGTCTGGACGCGTAAGTACACCATTAGCTCTCTCCCGAGGCTCCAGTCTGCCAGCCCACCCTGAAGACTTCAGACTTGACAGCCCCAACAATTATGTGTTGATTTCATAAGATAAATTTCTTTCTTACACACACACACACACACACACACACACACACCTATCATCTTATGGGTTCTGTTACTCTGGAGAACACTGACTAAGCAGATGTCCTGTACACTCATAGCGTCGCCAAGTTTAGTATCATTCATCTTGAGACGTTTTTCCTTTGCCCACAGCTCCCAGTCAAGGCAGAAGCTAAAACTAACTCTTCCTTTCTTCATATCTCAAAACTCACTCTCCCTTCTTCCTCCTCTCTTCATTTTCTTCTCCTCCCCGTAACTTTACCATTTGACTTGCTGATCAAACTGCCATAGTTTTTTCTCTCATCCTCCAAGCTTTCCACGCCACCCCAAGAAGGGCCTGCAACTGTAGGATCCCTTTGTTGCCTTGATAAATACAATTCTTCTACTGTTTGACTTCTTTTCTCCTGCAGTGCTTCTGGTGGATGAACTGGCCCATGATGTTTCATATACATGCTCAATTGGGAATAAAATCAGAAGACTATGAGATAATCACAAAATAGGTTTGTGCAACTCTGTAGTGTCGAGCATCGCACAATGAGAATCTTAATTAAAAAGAAGTTATAAAAAATATGATTTTTAAAAGAATTTGAGACAGAATGGAACTTACGTGGTCATCAATACCACTTAAATTGGAACCACTCTGCATGCAACTTGAATGTCTACATGTGACTGCAACGTCACCAACACGGCTTTATGTCCCTTTTGAACAGAGACAGTGTCTTATACAGCAATGCACAAAGAGGGCTTTGCAGTCTGCGAGACCTGGGTTAGAAACATGTCTGTCACTTCTAGCTGTATGTCCCAATTACATGATTGAATGTCACTGGTTCTCAGCTGCTTAAAGTAGAAAGATAAGACATTTATGTGATACACCTGGCAGTGTCTGGTTGGTTCCGAGTAGATGGTCAGTAATTGCTAGTGGCTATGCTTGAAATTATATTTTAATTTCCACAGCACCTAAATAAATAATATAAAATAATTATATATAAAATGAAACAGTGAAATTAAACAGATGTGTTTGGGGGGAGCGCTTTCCTTTCTCTATAATTTTAAGCTACACTGATACACATCAGTGCTTAGAAGTTTCCAAATCTCTATGTTCATGTTTTAATATTAAATATGTCTACCCTATATATGCAACACTTTTTTTGCTAGCATTTCTTTAAATTATATATATATTTGTCAGCATTTCTTAAAACATATATTTTATTAAGTTTATTACTTTATTCTTAACATTAGATTCATCTATTGCCTTTATTTTGAATTCATGATCTGTCATAAAAATGTCAGATTTCAGAACTTTGTGCAGATCTGATTCCTTTTAAATAGAGACTTAGAGTGTCATTTTTCTTTAAAACTTTAGTTTCAAAATTCACCAGAGCCAGATTTGATAAGGGTAACCACTTTAAATGCAAAATAAAAACCCAAAAAACAAAACACCCACAGAAAACAATTAGAAGAAGAACTATTACCTAACCAAAAAAAGTTATTGTAAAAAATGCAGTAATGAAAATGTTCTAGTCTATGAACAAGAGGCTTATCAATAAGGTAAAACTAAAGTTAATAATGTCTACCCTAAGAGAGTTTTTAAAAATTCTGATTTATTGAGATACTATCCATCTTATTAGAGGCAAATAGAAGTTTGAGATTGGTTTGACCTTGTTATAGAAAAAAATTTCTGTATTTAGTAAAAAACCCTGGAGACTCTTCCAACTCTAAGATTTTTATGGTTCTATGATTTAGATAATACAGGAATTTTTAAGTGTTCTTCCTAATATTTTATATGTCCCCATTTTTGCTTGAAGTTATACAACTTTGGCCTCAGTACTGAAGATCCAGTAGGATTTTTTTGTTTTGTTTTGTGGTTTTGTTTCTCTTTTTGTTTTTGAGAGAGGCAGGGAGAAAGGAAGGAACATTGAGCTATTCCTGTACGTGCCCTGACCAAGGAATCGAACCAGCAACGTCCACACTCAGGGATGACACTGTCTTTGTTTTTGTTTTTGTTTTTAGTCTACTCAAAGGTCCTATCTTTTAAAAAGCTAGAAGAAAAAAAAAAACAGAAAGAAAATAATTACACAAATGTTTCTGAAATGTCGCAGGCTAATTCTGTTTAACTCTAGAGTTATACAAATATATAACAGAATTATGCAAATATACAAAACATCTGTGTACATCACCACAGAGTTACATAATGACTTTTGTATGATTTTCCAAAACCATTTCAGAATAAGGCTAAAGTGTTAAAATTTAAAGTATGTCCTAAATGATTTTTTATTAGATGTTCAAGTATAAGAAATTTGAAAAACAAGTCTGGAAGTTTATAAATGTTACACATGTAAAATCTCTGTTATTCATGCTTGCTTTAAATACTTGATTAAGCACCCATATGTCAATCTAATTCTGTGGAAGGTCAGAATAAATCAAGTGTTTCCAAAGTTAAGTGCTCAAAAATGAGGTTACTTACTGATTCCTCTGGTGTTAGAGAATATTATTTATTAAGCTAATGGCACCTGATGTTCTTGGAAAATTCAGACCTGTCGCTAGATATAAATTGCTTTAAATGAATAAGAAGATCTTATAACTAGATCCCAAATTCCACAGATATAAAAATTTCTTTTGTATGTTAATTTTCTAAAAATCTGACAAGTTTTGTTGTGTGTTTTTTTTTGTTGTTTTTTTGAGGAGGTGGAGGAATCAGTAAAATAAGCAGATGATGTTAGAAACTGAAAATGGATTTATTTTTTCCTAGGAAAAAGAATAAGACACCTACATTTTGAAGGGTGGTCAATAAATGTCTATTAATTCTATAATATAATAGTGTAACAGGATGAACACATTTAGCATTCCGTATAAACCCCTGAGATTAGAGTCAGATTTTCCTGAAAAGCACCTTAACATGTGTCTAGTGGCTGCTCTTAACAACATTGTCTAACCTAGAAGCTCAGCCTGATGGCTTAGCATAAGGGGAATTAGGGTGGCCGATAAAAACAGAAGTTTTCCCTGTGTAACAATGTTCCCCAAAGGGATCCTAATTAGCATGTGTCTGAGGAATCATGAAATATCTAAATAGTCCACCATCATATGTCCTATTCCAAGGAGAATCTAGTTGTCTTCATAGAAGAACCGTGAACAAGAATTTAGGGGCCGGATGGCTCACTGGATAGAGCATTGACATCGACCTGGAGTATAGATGTCCTGGGTTTGATCCCTGGGCTGGGCACATAAGAGAAGCGACCATCCGCTTCTCACCCCCGCCCTCTCGCCCTTCTCTCCTTCCCTTACCACAGCCAGTGGATCAATTAGTTCAAGCATTGGCCTGGGTGCTAAGGATGGCCTGGTTGGACCCAGCACATCAGCCTCAGTCACTAAAAATAGCGCAGCTGATTTGAGCATCTGCCACAGACGGGCATTGCCAGGTGGATCCTGGTGGGGCATATGTGTGAGTCCAGCTCACTATCTCCCTTCCTCTCATTTAAAAGAAAAAAAAATTAGGAACTGATGGGCAGTTTCCTGGATAACTGACTATAATAATCTGGAGTACAAGAGGCAGTTAAAGATAAACATTTTTGGGCTGAAAACTCACCTAAAGTTAAAAGAGAATGAAGTTATTCCTTGGGCTCTATAATGGGAAACTGGCTCAGTATTTTTATTTAGGAAGAAATCACAATGAATATTAAAATTGAAATGTTCTCTTTGATATAATAAGGAATACATCTGGTCTTTGTCCTTGGTTCTTGGCACAGAGCTTTAAAACCCTTGGAATATCCTGAGTGATAGGAGTCTTTGTTATGCTAATGAGGTGAGTCATGGCGAGGCCCCTAAATAACTTTAGAATGGGGGCTGCTTACCAGAAAGACCCACCATGTGATTAGAGGTTGGAACTTTGGGCCCCACTAATCTCTGTTCTCTGAGGAAGTGAGAAGGGCTGGAAATTGATTTCCATCATATGGCCAAAGATTTGATCAATCATGCCTATGTAACACAAGCCCAATAAAAACTGTGGACAGTGAGACTCAAAAGAGCTTCCTGGTTGGTGAACACACTGACGTGCTGAAAGGGTAACACATTCTGACTACAGGGAGAGAGTGCGGATGCTCTGAACCCTTCTAGACCTCGTCCTATGGGTACTCTTTATAACACCACTGCAATTATGAGTATGGCGCTCTCAGTGAATCCTTTGAGTCTAGAGTTGTCAACCCTGATGGGATCATGAGACACCCTGCATTTATAGCCAGTGAATCAGAAATATAAGTCATCCCCAAACTTATAACTGGCATCTAAGGGAGGGTGATTTTGTAGATGACTGAGCCCTTTAATCT
Source organism: Saccopteryx bilineata (assembly GCF_036850765.1). Taxonomy (NCBI): domain Eukaryota; kingdom Metazoa; phylum Chordata; class Mammalia; order Chiroptera; family Emballonuridae; genus Saccopteryx; species Saccopteryx bilineata. The sequence continues at coordinate 19,922,773 of NC_089492.1, read as the reverse complement.
CTACAGTCTGATGGTAATTCAGTCATCTGTGCCAGAATTATATTGAAGTATGCTCACTTGGGTTAGGAAAGAGCATCTCTAATTTGAGAATTAGCCCAAAAAGGACAATGATACAAACCCAAGGGCCAGGCTTTCTTTCCTATCTTCATGAAATTGATGCTGTTTCTGCTGTGATTCTGGGGTGGTGTCACATAAAAAAGCATTTTATATAAGACCTGCATTTGGAGAAGCTTAGGCTTTTGCAGTAAGATTTATCTGGGGTTGAAATAGCAGGCTGCTCACAGGTATTCAATGTCTCATTTCCATCTGTCTTGCCAAGGAAAAAGGTCCAGTCTTGTATTCATTAAAGTTGGTATAAAGACCAAAGTCCAGATATTCTATGCCATGGTTTATTTCTTATCAAAGCTTAGCCCAGTATAATTGTTGCTTAAAACCTGTGCTTGGGAGACTGTCTAGCTCCAGCCCACACAGCATGGCTGCAAATGAGGCTATCTGTGTCTCCAAGCTGGAAGGCAAAGAGAATGAAAAAGGACAGAAAGACAAAAAAGGTGCCTGACCAGGCGGTGGCACAGTGGATAGAGCGTCGGACTGGGATGAGAAAGGACACAGGTTCGAGATCCCGAGGTTACCAGCTTGAGCACGGGCTCATCTGGTTTGAGCAAAAGCTCACCAGCTTGGACCCAAGGTCACTGGCTCCAGCAAGGGGTTACTCGCTCTCCTGAAGGCCCACGGTCAAGGCACATATGACAAAGCAATCAATGAACAACTAAGGTGTCGCAACGCGCAACGAAAAACTGATGATTGATGCTTCTCATCTCTCTCCGTTCCTGTCTGTCTGTCCCTGTCTATCCCTCTCTCTGACTCTCTCTCTGTCTCTGTAAAAAAAAAAAAATAATAATAAAGCAAAGTTCTAATCTTTAAAAAAGACAAAAAAGGGTCAGATCTCTGTTCAATCTCTGTTTATATTTTTGGCCTGGGAAGAACTTTCCTTTAAGGCAATCAATTAGTTTCTTTAAAATTTTGTCAGCTTGTGTTGCTTCCTCCCACTAACCAATCAGATCCTTCTTCTAAGCTAGGAAGCCTCTATGATCCCCATTCTGGCTTCCATCACACATGTCTTCAAGTGGAAGCACAGAAGCACTCCGCTCTCCCCTCCCCCATCTGCCAGCATGGCACAGGCAGTGCCTTGGGGTGATTCTTCCCAAACCTGAATCTGGAGGGCTAAGGGCACAATAGACTCTGAGGGCACAATGAACTAATTAGCCTGTGAACATGATTGTCTTTTAGCAAATTAACCTAAATGGAATGTGGAAACTTCCTACTGAAGCAGGCGTCCAAGTTTTATAAAATACAACATCCAACTCCTTTTGCTCTGTTTCCCCATCAGTATCTAGCTACCTGCCTATGTTAACAAAATCAGAGGTAGAAGTCAACATCATCCCCGAGAATATGGGAATATATCTAACCCCGGTGCTGGGGAACCTGCATGAGCCAGGCTCCTCTGATAGTGGCTCTGGTCCTGGCCGTGCCTCTTGGCTTTACATTTGGCGTAGTCTGTGGCAGGATTCGATACAGTTCGGTATGGAGCAACCACCACCTTTGAGCGGTGGAGTAGAGGACTGGCTGCTGTTATGGTTCCCCATGGCTGTCCTTTTGGGGACCGTAGGCTGGCTGACTTTTATAGCCATGTGTGAGGAAACTGAGAGCTCTGTGGAAGAGGCTGCCCGGGACCTGCAAACCGAGCAGCGGAAGGAGATGGAGCAAACGCAGGAGAAATCGATGCTGACCCTGGAGCTGGAGGAAATGCTGGAGGAGGAGGCCAACCAGGTGTTCGAGATTTGCCTGGAAATGGAGCAAACGCTGGAGGAGGATTCAGAGGTTCGTGAGTTGCAGATTGCCCTGGATGTTGTTGAGAGCCAGCAGCAGCGGGAGGCCGGGGCTGAGGCTGAAGCTGAGGCCGGGTCCGGAGCTGCAAGGTCTGCAGAGCAGAAGGTGGCAGCGGTCCGGGGATCGAGCCCGGCAACGGGAGCTGGTGTTTTCAGTTCCTCTTTGGAGGATGAGGAGAATCGGACTGGAGTTGCAATCTACAGTCTCCATAAGATGAGAGCCCAGCTGGAAGGAGCACCTACTGCGGCCCTGGTAGGTCTGCGATTTGGGGACATAGGGCTGGACATGCTTTCCGGAGCAGAGATGGAAATGCTGACTGCCATTACCACGTGCCCCTCTTTGGGACAGTGTAAGACCTGCGAGGATGGCAGGAATGAGGGGGGTGGCTGACGCCCCATGTGCGTGGACTGGTTTCCTGGACTACGACCGGAGTGGGCATTGGCTCCTTTGTTGGATGGACTTATGGATTATGGATTTTGGACAATGTGAAATACCCTGATGGGGGTGGGGGGTGGCTTTGCTGGAAGCACTCCCCTACCCCGGGAAGCTTTTCCCGTGGCTAGAAAGAAGACCGAGGACATTTTGCGCTTTGGGCTAAGTGCTCAGAGACTGGTGAAATGTACCTTTGTAATTGTTGAAACTGTATGATTTTGCTGTTGTAATCTGTGTAATGTTCTAATTTCCTTGCACAGGAATGCTGGTGATGTAAATTGTGGGTAGTAAAGTGAGCATAGGGGTGGATTGTTGGGCAGATAAAATGTATTATGCTCACTTTGTTAAAGAGGCCGTTGCCCAGGTGATATTAATGTGTGTTGAGAATTGTTGTAGCCTGAGGCTTGGTTTTGGGATTAAGCCTGTCCCACCCTTTTTGGTGTGAGGTGGTACAATCCTATCATGCCTCATAGAAGTGATTTTGTATTAGAGACTTCCCCATTATGTATATTGGATTAAGGGTTTGGATTTCTACACTATAAAATGGGAACGGAGCGGGAGTTTGCGCTCTTGGTTCCTGAGGTTAGCATGAGAGAGCAGAGAGAAAGGAGCCAGCAGCGGGAGGAGGCCACGTGGAGAAGGCCAGGAAAAGCAGCCAAGATGGCGGAGTACTGAGTGAGATGCCAGTTTGTACAGAGTTTGTATCTGGGATAAGGAAGGAAATGGGGAACTGAGGAGAATAAGGCTGTTGAGCTAGAAACCTTTGATTCTAGGAAACTCGGATAAATCAGTAGCTTTGTGAGCACTGAATGTGACTGGGTTTTGGAGCCCAGTGTGTATTTTTACTTGCCCGCCAGGTGCAAGCTAGATTAAAGACTATGGCCCACCAGTTTTTGGCTCCATGGTTTCTTTACCGACTGTCCGAATCCAATACGAACCTGCATGGGCCAGGTGGCTGTTGTGATAATGGCCCTGACCCTGGCTCCTGGCTTTACACTGGCCTTGACGGAGAGACAATCAGGTGCTTGTTGGAGACAGGCATAGCAGGAGTGCAGGGGAAATACAGGGCTGCAGCAGTACCTGCCTACGTTAACAAAATCAGAGGTAGAAGTCAACATCATCCCCGAGAATATGGGAATATATCTAACCCTGGTGCTGGCCTTGACGGAGAGACAACCAGGTGCTTGTTGGAGAGAGGCATAGCAGGAGTGCAGGGGAAATACCAGGGCTGCAGCAGTCAGAGGCATATATCTGCAATGACAGAAGACGTTTACATATAGGGAAAACAAAGGAGATGATCCTAACCAAAATATATATTAGGAGATAGGTAGGTTATAGTAAAAAATGGACTCACATTTAAGTTCAAGCTATACTGCTGTCAAGTGGCGAGTAGCTCTAATAGCAGATAAGGGAAATGAAAAGTAAAGACTCCAGCCTTGAGGTGTCCAGATAAAGAACACAGCCTTAGGGAATGGCCAGGAGATCTTATTGATTCCCCATCTGTCAACAGAATAAAGAATATGCAAGCACCAAGAAACCCAGATAACAGAAAGTCAAGAAAGGATTGGGGCAAGAGATAGAGAAAGAGGATCAAATAATGCTGTCAAAATGCCAAAGGTGGCCCTGGCCGGTTGCTCAGTAGATAGAGTGCCGGCCTGGTGTATGGACGTCCTGGGTTCAATTCTTGGTCAGGGAACACGGAGAAACAACCATCTGCTTCTCCCCTCTCCTCTCTCCCCTTTTCTCCCTCTTCCCCTTCTACAGTACATAGTTCAACTGGTTTCAGCATGGACCAGAGACAATGAGAATAGCTTAGTTGGTCTGAGTGCATCAGCCTCAGACACTAAAAATAGCTTGGTTGAGCATCAGCCCCAGATGGGGTTGCCGGAGTGGATCCTGGTTGGGGCACATGCGGGAATCTGCCTCACTATATCTACCCCTATCACCTAAAAAAAAAAAAAAAAAAAAAAGCCAAGGGCTCAATTTCTCTGAGAACTCAACTGCAGTGTCTAATCATCTAACATCTGCTTTGAACATTACTGTCTGGGGTAAAAATAACATCAACAATAACAAGCATAATAATGACATTTTGCTAAGCATTTTGCATGCATTTTCTTAGTTAATTCTCCCCACAGCAGCATGAGGTCGCTATATTGTCCCCATTTTACACAGCAGAAAATTCAGGCAAAAAAAATAGTACCTAGGAGTCTGAAAGCCTGGGGGAAGCTGGGACCAGCAACTCATGAGTGGTCTTGCAGCTGGAATAATGCTGCTCGTGTTCAGCTGAGAAAGAGTTAGGATCAGGTCAGGAAATATCCACGGTGGCAAATGCAGTTGCCATTTTTTTTTTCCATTATCCTGTAAAGCCAGTAGCCAAGGCCACCATCACAGCCGCCTGGCCCATGCAGGTTCGCTATGGATTCGGACAGTCAGTAAAGAAACAACGGAGCCAAGAACTGGTGGGCCATCATCTTTAATCCTAGCTTGCACCCAGCGGGCAAGTAAAAACACACACTGGGCTCCAAATCCCAATCACATTCAGTGTTCACAAAGCTACTGACTTATCCGAGTTTCCTAGAATCAAAGAATTCTAGCTCACCAGACTTATTCACCTCTGTTCCCCATCTCCTTCCTTCTCCCTGCACAAACTCTGCACAAACTGGCTTCTCACTCAGCACTCCACCATCTTGGCTGCCTCTCCTCTACTCCATGTGGTCTTTCTCTGCTCTCTGCTCTCTTTTCTAATACTAATCTCAGGAACTAAAAGAGCAAGCTTCCATTCTGCCCCCATTTTATAGTGTAAAAATCCAAACCTTTAATCCAATATACAAAACAGGGAAGTCTCTAATACAAAGTCACTTATCTGAGGCATGATGGGATTGCACCACCCCACATCAAAAAGAGTGGGAAAGGCTTAGTCCTAAAACCAAGCCCCAGGCTACAAGGATCCTGCCTGCCCACAGCCTGCCCCCAACACACACTAATATCACCTGGGCCACGGGCTCCCATGTGGGCAGCACCATCTTTAACAAAATGAGCATAATATATTTTATCTGCCCAACAATCCCAATTAAAAAAGGAGATATGGCTAATCAGATTGGCTATGGAGCCAACAGAATCCAGTCATGATAAATTTAAAAATGAAATAATGATTTTTTTTTTCAATATGAAGGTTTTCTTTGCAAGGACACAATCTAGATACTTTCCCAAAGGGAAAATTCAACAAAAACTGCCTATGACCTTGACTGTACCATTTCAGTCAAATACTCATCTAGACTTCTTGGAGACTGAGAACAACCTGAGGAGGAAATTCAAGAGTGACACAATCCCATTTAAGGACCTTGCCTAAGTGCTGTTATTTTTCATTCCTTCTGAAGATTCCCACACCTTGTGGACATATGAAAGAGCTTAGTATTTGGGAGATTTTATTACCAAATCATAAATATTTTATTTACCCAAACCAGTAAGGGAGGAAGAAATGAGGGGGAATCTGGGCAGCTTTCTGGAGAAATCTTTGCCAAGGCCTTATTTGCATTGACTTTGCACAGCACTCAAAAGCACTTTTGTTTGGTGTTAAATATTTTATTTTGTTGGAATACAGCCATCAGGTACACAGTACAGATAAACGCATCTGCCAATATCCGGGTTTAAATCTGAAAAATAAATATGTCGATGAACTTGATTGAGGTAACAGATTTCACACTAGCAGCATCTGCTCTGCTCTTTCCAAACATAACTGAGCAATAGAATCAATATTAATGTTGTCCTTTATGCAGGTAAATCTACTGACCTCCCTCCCATCCCCCTCTTGGGTGACTGCTTTGAGTTTTCTCAGTATTTGAGAAATCTGGTCCTCAACCCACTGTTGATGAAACCCCAGGTGTGTCTATGGAAAAAGCTTTCCAGAGTGAGATGTGCAGGCCATGACTGGCAAACAGCAATGTAACTGGTTTGTGTAGGGATAGAATCCTTGACTTTCTTGAACCTCAAGATGGTTCTCATTGATGCCATTGACTCGATTTTCACCATTCCCATCACTCAAGTTCCTGTTGTTAGTCTCTGTTCTTTTCCATCTGTCCTCTGCACATCCTCCAGACTTGCTTTTCTGAAATTAAAACTCATCTTTTTTTTTTTTTGTATTTTTCCGAAGCTAGAAATGGGGAGAGATGGTCAGACAGACTCCCGCATCCGCCCGACCGGGATCCACCGGCACGCCCACCAGGAGCGATGCTCTGCCCACCAGGGGGCGATACTCTGCCCCTCCAGGGCGTCGCTCTGTTGCGACCAGAGCCACTCTAGAGCCTGGGGCAGAGGCCAAGGAGCCATTCCCAGCACCCGGGCCACCTCTGCTCCAATGGAGCCTCGGCTGCGGGAGGGGAAGAGAGAGACAGAGAGGAAGGAGAGGGGGAGGGGTGGAGAAGCAGATGGGCGCCTCTCCTGTGTGCCCTGGCCCAGAATCGAACCCGGGACTTCTGCACGCCAGGCCGACGCTCTACCACTGAGCCAACCAGCCAGGGCCAAAACCCATCTTCTTGTTGCTATCTTAAAAACCTTGAATGATTCCTTGTCACCTCCAGCAAGGGCAGATAGGAATTTAGTGTATAGGTAATTATTGCTATTTATAACACTGAAAAATCAGGATTTATCTGATTTTTATTTATCTCAATATATATGAATTTTTGTTTGTAAAATTGAGATGTCGAGAAATAGCGGGGCCCTTTCCTGACATAGCCGGAGCTGAGTGGCCACTATCCTCTAAGACAAGGCATTCATACTGCAGTTTGCCATGGTCCCTATGGTCTCCCCATATTTGCAGTTGTCAGTTGCCACTTACTGGGTTGTTTTTTTACTTTAGAAAGGTAGAGAAGTATTCCTCTGTACTGTCATCAAAGGGGAAAACAGTGGTGTGCTGGTAAAGAGACAAAACAAACAAAAAAAACCCAAAAAAGAAAATACTCTGATTTGTCTCATTTGCCAATTTCCGTGGTGTAAATACTTCCACCTTGCCAAATTTGAAGCTACCAACATGAACTCACTGAATTTGAGGTTCAAAAGAGAGGCTACTAATTGGGTTCCACATCTTCAGCACATTACCTTAATAATATCCAGAAAGACAAATAAATGTGATGATATACGTCCTAATATGAAGAACTTTCTTTCACTGCAGTTTTCCTGCACAGTAACCTTCAAATCATAGGGGCAGTGATTCCATGTAATTTCCTCTTCGTTGATTGCACGCTACAGAATTTCTGAATCAGTACCCACCCTCAATTGGAAAAATCAAACTCATTTCTAATCCATTGTTTCAAAGGAGCATATTTTTTCTCTTCCACAAAGAGGACTTGTGGTTTCACAACTGGATCATAATGTAGTATAGAGTCAGTTGCTCCCATAGTCAGCTTCTCTTAGCGTTGAAGGAATAACCTCTATGTTTAAAATTACAAATAAAAACAAATGGAGGAAACTTATATCCTATTCTATTATCACTTTATTGGCCTGGTTCATGGAGACCCTTGTGTGTGCAATTCTTGTAATGGTTAAAATTCACACTACTTAAAATGGCTTACAAACTTCCTCACAATCTGATCCCAACCTAAATTTCTAACCTACTTTCTTCTGTTACTCACAGAGCCTAATCATCGAGGCTCTTGCTGCACTTTGTACATACCAAGAGTTTTATTTTAATTTAAGGCCTCTGTCTTTATGCCTGATAGTTCTTATATTTAAATGAGTATATTCCACACCTCCTAAAATAAAGTTTCTCTGTGAAGCTTTCTTCAGCGATGATAAATACTCTCATCTCTACTTCTACATCACTTGGCATTTGAAAACTGTGAGCTGAGAGACCAGATCGCAGTTTTCCGTGTCTTCAGAATGCTTAGCATATACACTAGACCTCTGAGAAATGCTTGTTGAAAACAAAATATGACTGAGCCATTAAATGAAATATTTAAGTTTCATTTATAAAATATATTTTAAAAACCGAATGTTTATCAGTAAAAATATATAACTCCATTGTTAGGACTCAATTTTTTCTTTCTTTGGAAATCATCCATTTCAAATTCCAAAACCATGTTACATAAATATACATTACTAAATGGTAATCTATATATTTCCTTGGACTCTCTGCTAGTTTCCTATTGGTGTGCATGCTAAAGAAGCATATGTCTTACCACCTCTAACAAGGCCAATTGTCATTACTACCAAGTAGTATATTCTCATACCTGCAAGAGTGGGCACTTCACACTCAGTGCTTGAAAGATACAAATCAACTTAACCATCTGCTTCTCTTCCTTACCCTCTCCCTTTCTTTCTCTCTTCCCCTCCCACACCCAGTGGCTCAACTTGTTCAGGCATGGCCCTGAGTACTAAGGATAGCTCAGTTTGTGGAGCATCTGCCCCAGAGGGGGGTTGCTAAGTGGATCCTGGTCAGGCACACGCAGGAGTGTGTCTCTTTATCTCCCTTCCTCTCACTTAAAAACAACAACAGAAACAAATTGGCTTAACCCATTACAAGGCCAGCACTTGGGTTTTTATAGAACCCTGATTCTAAAGCATGAAATACAAATAGAATTTAGCTACAATATAGTCAAATTTAAATAATGAAGCATAAACTGAATGAATAGATTTAGGAAGATTTCTCCCTCTCTCAGCTCCTATATTGAAAAACAGTATGAAGAAACCTAGGTAATAATTATATCTTGCTCATTTTGTATTTTTATTTTTTACCAATATGTTGCCTAGTACAGAGGTTCTCAAAGTATTTGATTTCAGACCTGCTTTACACATTCTAAATTATTGAGTAACTGCAATGAGAATTTATGTGAGCTATAGTTATTAATGTTTACTTACTGTACTCAAAAATAAAACAGAAAATTATAAACACAAGAATCCACATGCATGCATATCACTAGCATCAGAAAGATGATGCTATTAAATTGTATGTAGCCTCGGGAAACTCCCCTATACACTTGGGGTGAATGAGAGTGAAAAATGAGCATCATTGTTAGTGTTATTATGAAGATAGTCTTGACCTTGCAGATTCCCTAAAAGAATCTTGGGAACCATGTGGGGCCAATGAACCATTCTTTGGATACGCTGGCCTAGCTCATTAGGTGCAAATAAACATGTTTTCGAAAAAAATAATTAGTAGTAACTTAACTTTATGACCAATATTTACTACCAGTGTTACATTTCCACAACTCTTTAATGAACAATTATCAGAGTCTGCTGACTTTTACACTTTTATGGCCGTGTCAATCAATCAACTTCAGTTACTAGCCGATAGAATAGAAAACCCTAAGACAACAAGAAAAATGTTATAAAAGGACAGTTACCTACCTTGTTTAAAAAAAATTTTTAATGATTATTGGGCAGATAAAATATATTATGCTTGCCTGACCTGTGATGGCGCAGTGGATAAAGCGTCAACCTGGAAATGCTGAGGTCGCCGGTTCGAAACCCTGGGCTTGCCTGGTCAAGGCACATATGGGAGTTGATGCTTCCAGCTCCTCTCTCTCTCTCTCTGTATCTCTCCCTCTCTCTCTCCTCTCTAAAAATGAATAAATAAAATAAAAAAATAATAATTGTTTCTTTTAAAATATATATATATATATATATATATATATATATATATATATATATATTATGCTCACTTTGTTAAAGATGGCGCTGCCCACGTGGAAGCCTGTTGCCCAGGTGATGTTAGTGTGTGTTGGGGGCAGGCTGTGGGCAAGCAGGATCCTTGTAGGCTGGGGCTTGGTTTTAGGACTAAACCTTTCCCACCCTTTTTGATGTGGGTGGTACAATCCCATCATGCCCCAGATAAGTGACTTTGTATTAGAGACTTCCCTATTTTGTATATTGGATTAAAGGTTTGGATTTCTACACTATAAAATGGGGGCAGAATGGGAGCTTGCTCTTTTAGTTCCTGAGATTAGTATTAGAAGAGACAGCAGAGAGCAGAGCAGAGAGCAGAGAAGGGCCACGAGGAGGAGGCCAGGAGAAGCAGCCAAGATGGCGGAGTGTTGAGTGAGAAGCCAGTTTGTGCAGGGAGAAGGAAGGAGATGGGGAACAGATGTGAATAAGTCTGCTGAGCTAGAAACCTTTGATTCCAGGAAACTCGGATAAGTCAGTAGCTTTGTGAGCACTGAATGAGTGAGTGGGTCTTGGAGCCCAGTGTGTGTTTTACTTGCCCGCTGGGTGCAAGCTAAGATTAAAGATGATGGCCCACCAGTTCATGGCTCCATTGTTTCTTTACGGACTGTCCGAATCCAATGTGAACCTGCATGGGCCAGGTGGCTGTGATGATGGCCTTGGCTACTGGCTTCACAATGATATAAAAGAAGAAAGGTAGAAAGTAAGGGAGAAAGGGACACATTTGATCTATTCAGTGAAGGCTGAAAATATATATCTTAATAACCACTAAATCAATGATTCTATCACTTATTTCATATCATTATGAAATGTCATCCAAGCACAGAAATAGGTCCAAACTGGTCTAATTATAGAATTTATTGTTAAGTCTACAAAGGCTGATTTGACATAGTCTTTTAGGTACACATAGAATTGATTGCCTTTGTTTGTCTCATTTTTCCATGGTTCAGGTCCATGTCTCTTTCATCTCAAGTCCATTTCAATTTAATAAATGTGCAAATAAAGGCATAAATAAATCATAATGATGTCTTAAATTACTAAAGATTTCTCTTATATGTTATTTAACCTGAGATTCAGAATAGAGGGAAATAAAATTTTCTTTAGCAAACTGTAAATTTCATCAGAACAAGAATTTAAATCAATGCACTTAAATAAAATAGCCATTGCTTTCTCGCTTCTTCTGCTTTGCGTGTTCTTTATAATTTCAGCCTGTTGCCCATTTCAAGTAGATTAGAGAGTCAAATAAATCATTCCACTAGAGGACAATCTGAAAATGAAATGTCTATTGGGGAAATAGCTTTTCCATTTATTAATATTAATTTTTAACTTTACCATATGTTCAGTTGTTTTCCACCTCTGAATGTCAGAGCTGATGGTGTGCATGTGTTTTCTGAATAGCTGAAAGAATGATGTTACCCACCCAGTGGTCAGTTTACAGCCTCCCCACTCTCAGTTCTTCATTCTGAGTATAGCTCAGTCCCAGGTACGGCCACGTTCTGGTAAATCCCTTAAGCAAGAAACACCGGAGCCAATTTAAACAAAAGAAAGCAGGGAGAGCACTGCTGTGGACGACAGCGATGCCAATGGGAAAAACGAAATCAACTGTTTGCCAACACTCTGTGGCCTGAGGGTTAACATAGTGTCCAAATGGAACTCAAAAAATGAGCCTTAAAATGGAAGCATTACAGAGTAGGGAAAGGAAACCACCAACTTAAGGTGATGGAATTCTTTCTTTTAATTTCAGCAATGGGTTGATTCTTCAGAACAATATTAGAAATACGTCTCTTATTGATGATCTTTTTAAGACAAGATTGATATTTAGTATTAGCATTAGATATAATTTATTTATAGATGGAATTATATTTGTAGTAAATAAACCTAGTAAGATAACATTGCACGTTCAGACCTGTTTATGCCAGTTGATGAACGTCAAGTTAAAATAAGGAAATGATCGACTTGTCAAATTAGGGAGAGGGCAGCTATCAATTAAGGTTTCATAAAGAACTCTGTTATGTAATCTTTTGATTTAAAAGGCATAAAAAAGGACTAAAAATATTTTAAGACAGAGATTATTCTGGCATTGGCCCGCCTCATCTCCATTCTGCCCTCCTCCTTCCTCCAAAGGGAATTTCCGTACAAGTCAGAAGTAGGAAAATAGACACTTCAAAAGAAGAAAGAAAAGAAAGCAGTACTAAAAATAGGGGGGAAATAAACATTTCTACTAACTAGAACAACTGCTGGGGATCATAGGTTTTGTCAGTGTGACATTAAAATAGCTTGTTTAAAAGCAGAGGCATACAAAAACTGCTGCGTGAAGTTAGATATTTCATATATACTGCATCAGTCCCTTGAGTGTTTTACAGGCTGTTTTTTACTAACAAAATAATATTAGCAGTCATTTATTTTTGTCTGTACTTGATAGCGTTTACTTTTACACTAGTCCTACAAGATATGTGGTTGGAATTTGAACCCAGATCTTCCTCCCTCCCTTTATTCTTCCCTATAAACTACAATAATGTCTAAGCCATGGCCAACTGGGTAAGACGGTGTGCCTTGTGGTCCCCAAGCCTTTCCTGTTAGAATTAATGAGACTCAGCCCCCGAAGAAGGGTGGGAAACAGGAAGAACAGAGGGAGCAGACTGAACTGTGGCTACCTGTATAAGATGGATTCAGATGATAACCAAGTAACTTTTAATTTCTCAGGCAATAAAGCCAACAGTGAACAAACCAACCCTGACTTTCTCTCTGCTGTAGACACCAAACACGCTGCTGCCATTGTTGCCACTATGGCCATTATGTTGGGTTTTCTTATAAGTGAACTGAGCAAAGAAAAACAGGATCAGAAGGGGTCAACATTGCACACATGGTAGCCGTAGAAACTGTGGCTTTTACAACTGATGAGCAATGGTGGTTCTCCATTTTCTGACAAAACAAACAAAAAACAAACAAACTAAAAATCCTACCAAAATATCACATGAAAAGCTGAGAGATATGCCAATATCATATCTACAACGGGGAGAAAATCTCATCTAAAAGATCCCCTACTTTGTGCCCAGTGTAAAGCTATTATTACTGTTCATACTTAGTCATCATTTGTCACTTGGTTACCAATCTATCAACAACACTTAGTAGTCAAATCGAAAGCCTGCTAGGACTAACTATCCTATCTTAACCCACTGAGATGTTAATAAATCTGTAGAGAGATTCACTTGTGTCATTGTTACCTTGTTGTATTTGAGGGTATGAAGTAATTCTCATTTGTCTTCCATGTGAAGGATAAACAGCCCATGTGAAGAGGTCTCTGTAAAGTTTTCGTTCAGGCAGTCAAAAACATTCAGAGCTTTTCAAAGGTAGAACAATAAAACTTGTTCATTTTCAATCTTTCAAATCATAAAACGTATGTTACAATTAAATTTGCTTCCGGAGGCCCAATATAGAAAAGAAAATGTGGAACTTCTTCGGTGAATCTGACTGAGGAGAGCTGGAGGTCCCTCAATACCAGTCTCCCATCCCTATCGCTGCCCATTCTTGAGAATAATGCTTGATGGAAGGGACCCTGAGGACTTCATGGAGCTCAGTTCTCTAATATGAACAATTACAGGATTGATTGATTTTTTTTTCTTGAAATTGGAATTCAACTATTATGTGAGCTATAACTTTAGAGTGATTTGTTAAAAAAAAAAAAAAAGAATATCATGATTCATGCAATCCGAAGATTGCTGCCCACTTCAGGGTAGCCCAATTTGGAAAGTACGAACTTACTTCACTTATGATGGCATTGCTCAATAGAGCTTTGGAATGTTTATCTTAGTATTACTTTTCCTTACATATTCTCCTATAGGCTCTTAATATTAGCAATCCTTTGTTTCTTGAAATTGAATTTTATCTTTTAAAATGATCAAAATCATTCATAACAAGGATGATCAATGGCAGTAAATGCTTTGTAAGAATAAAGCTGGTATTTGTTTGTTTTAATAAACTTGACATATAAACATAGAACATTAATTTTTTTTCTGAGAAGAAAAAATCTAAAGCAATCTAAAAGAAATGTTGCTTAGAATAGGATAGAATTTTATATAGCAACTACTTTGAAGATGAAATTTTTCTGTAAATAGTATATATTCTTGCTGAATAATTTCACTTTTAAATAAGCATTTTACATACAGGAGCACTCTACAATTACAAATCTTAACAGCTCAGTGTTTCCTATTACAAATCAAGGGAAATTCTACTAGCTCCTTATTTATTATGAAAGGTTATGGTAAAACTTAATTGGATACTTTCTGCATGGAACATTTATGGCCTTGAAAATTTGTCATTTTAAAAAAATGACATTTCATTGGGTAAAAAAACAATTAAGAGTTATAAGGAGATGAGAAAGAATTTCAGCAAAACCAACTCCGGATTGACTTTTAAAACATTTTTACTTATGTTACTTAAAATTATTATTTAATGAGGGTTATTTTAAGATGATGGTTTTTGAAAGGAAATAACTTAAAATTTCAGATGATAGAATACAGAAAAGTTAGCCTGGAAAAGTCTGACTGGCAGGTCACTTACTATTCAAACTCAGTTAAAAGTTCAAAGGTGTCTGCTGCACTCCAACACACAGCTCTAATTTAATCATAAAGACAGTGTTAGGAGGCACATAGTATCATCTCCATATTAGAATTAAAAAAATAAAAAGGACTCAGAGAGGTAAAATAACTTTTCCACAGTCAAATACTGGCAAAATTGTCTTCTGCCTCTAAACCAAATACCCCTTCCATGACACCATTCAACTCTGTGGCTGAAAAGACCAACATGCTAAGTATCAGCAATAAAGGAAAATCAGGACACATCCAAATTCTAGCAGGTGGTCATGGTCTTCACCATTGCTGATGGCTACTCAGAGAACATTTTTTGTGGACGCAATGCAAAGATCATTTGCCTGGCCTGGCCATTAGACAAGGAGTCCTCTGCCTCTGGTGGCATGGACATGATGATATATGTCTGAGACCAAGGTCAAGATCCCAGAGACACACGAACTCCACTATGTCAGCAGCCTGGCCTGGCTGGACAAGCACACACTGGTCCCCATCTCCCATGCTGCCTTTGTCAAAGAGTGGACAATCACCTACCGAAGATGCTGCCTTTTGGCAGACCAAATCAGGGACTAGAATTTAATTGCAGCAGAACGTGTCATTTCTCTAAATATTTCTGTCACATCCCCATGCTCCTGCCCCACTGGGGAGCAGCCCTAATTCCCAACGACCCTCATCTCTCCGCAGGGTGTTTGTATCTATACATGTCCTCCTGAAAGCTTTAAGTAGTGATAGTTTGCACATGAAAAATAAAGTGAGCACTTTAAAAGAAAAAAAGAATTCTGACTGGTTAGAATTCAAGATAATTAAGGAACCAGTCCCTTGGACAGGAAAGGCTGATGGACAAGTGACTTTGTTGGCTTCAGTAAAAAGTAGTCAACATATACAAAAGGCAAATCCAATAATAGAGATAGGTCTCATGTTAGGTGAACAAGAGCTCTAGTAAGACCCTTATGATCTTGTTCTTCATAAGAATACTCTCGAAGTCCCTAATTTTCTTTCTGTAGAAGCCTGTTTACTCTTGGGGAGAAAGGCAAAGGATTGAATCAATTATAACTGTTTCCTTATGCCCTGAGGACATTTGAGAGTAAAGCAAGGACATTAATCAGGGCCACTAGTCTTCCTCAACCTGCCGTCCCTAACTGTCTTCACGTCCATCTTTGCACCCACTTTTATTCTTAAAATCTTGCCTAGCAGAAGCAAGCCACACCTGGTAATGATTTTGTGCAACTCATTATTAGTCTCAACGCAGTTCAGCTAATGACTTGGTGAAAAATAGATAAGTTAATGAATGTTAAGTTCTTAATGGATTATTATAAAACAAATATTTTGTGGGGAAATGCCTTATCCTTTGACCTTTGAATCATTGAAATGCAGGAAAAACTAAGTTTTGTTATGCATTTGTCATTTAATCATTGTAATAACCAATGATTAATACTTTTATAGATGGGGCATCAATGGGAAAATATCTTGCCCAGATTCACAGAGCCAGTAGTGCTCTTTCAGGTTCCTATGCTCTTGCTCACTAGACTGACTCCTCTACTTCAGACAAAAAAAAATGTTTCAATATAAACACACTCACACTCTCACACACACACTCACACACACACACACACACACACATATACATCTTGGCTGCCAATATCAGGGGACAAACCACAGAACTGCATAAACCATGGGTCTTCTACCTTAAAACAATTTTAAATTCTTAGTTATACTTGCAAATTCACAGTAAGCTACAGTATGTATAATATTTTGGAGTTGGTTTAAATACACATACAGTACGAGTACTATCGAGAAATTTCTGCAATAGCGTTTTCACTAAATGTAGTTGCATATTATATTGCTATATCTAAAGATATTTCACCATACCTTATACATTCCACTCATATCAAAATCCAAATAAAAATACCTCTCCAAAATAGACCAAGGGTATCATTCTGAGTTTCTAAGAAAAAATTACAATAAATTCATCATTATAGTTTGTTGTTGTTTTTTTTTTACCTATTTGCACCAATTAAAAATACTACCATAAGAGAAAGAAACTCCATCATTATACTGTTACATTCTCTACTTGATTTTTATGTTTGGGAAGTCTGGTTCTGAATCAATGAGGAGAGTCCAAGGTGACATTCTACCCAACAGTGAATCTCTTTGGATTTCCTATTCTCTTTCTTCCTTGATCTCCTCCTCCATGTTATACAGGGTAGGGCAAGAATAGGTTTATGCTTGTCAGTATGCAAAACACAGTTGATTCTTGTGTTGTTATTTATTTATTAATTTTTGTATTATTTTCCTTACAAACAACTGTAAACCTACCTTTGCCCCAAACCCTATATGTGATTCCCGTTATGATGCAATGTGCAATTTTCTTTCACAGGTTTATAATGTTATTTCTAACTGTAAGTGTTTGATTAATACCATTCTCCTCTACCTGACTGTCAATTCCAGAATAGTATTGAATGTACCTCTAGCACCTTTGTGTTCAGTGGCTTAAAATGTCAATGTTTGTTGCTAAATAAATAAATAAATAAATCTATTCTACTAGTTTATTGTGTGTTGGGGGGGGGGGGGAGATGCTAATGTGAAAGTTCTTTGTAAACCGGAAAAATACTACTTTATAAATGTAAGTTCTCCTTGATCTATTGCCCTTATCTTTTTAATCAATATTTAAATTAGGGGAAAGTGATACTATATCTACTGTCAGACTGGCAAGTTCCTCAAACTTTCTGGGCTTATTAGAGTTGGCAGTTGGCAAGTGCTTCATCATCTCTGTAGGGGAGAGGAGTGATTCACCTCTCATGCTATGCCTGGGGAACAAGCAATTCATATAATTGCTCCTGTAGGAGGGGAAAGAAAGAGAGAAAAAAATTCCAACGACATGAGACCAGTCACACAGTATCAACTTTGGGGGATTCCCACAACTACTGCTGTTTTTAGGGGTGGCACCCATGAGCTGTAATATACAAATTCACTGAGGATGTCACACTAGAAAGCAAAACTTCTATAGTTTAAGATTTAAAAAAAAAATCCATCTATCTGAGCACCCTTGAAAAGAAATAACTCCATTCTTGAAGTTAATCTAACTACGAAAGTCACAAAGAAGGGCAATAATGGCCTTAATCATTCTAGCTAGCAGTGTTACAAAGCAGGGCACAGAGAGCTGCAAGCAAATGCATGGTCCTCAGTCAGTCAGAGCTGGGAGAAACTACTGTCCACGTGAGGTATGTCAGGACTCGGACTGAAACCCGCGGGAGCACCGTGAAGGTTGCACCTCCCGGGTTCTCACCTCAGCCTAACAGCATCAACACGCCCAGGTCAGCACGGGCTGTTAATTCTGATTAGGGCTCCTATTCCCAGTCAAGCGAGGGCATGGAAGAATGGGAGAGGTTAGTTAGACGAAGTCAACTCCTGATCTGTTTGCACTGGCAGAGAGGAAGGGTCATGATTTTAGAGCCAAGTGGGAGATACCTTTGCGGTCTCCTTGGTGAGGGAAATTCCCAGGAAAAGGCAGTTCTGAATATGCATACGGGAAGGCAGCCTGGTTAATCACCACAATGCACACTGAAAGGGATCAAACTGGCACAAAGTGCTTAAGCGGCAAACAGATGATGCGTCCCTTTTCCCTATGCAGATGCAAATTGCTTCTGCAAAGAGCCGACTTCATTACAAAGAATTGGTACTGACTGAGTTTGAGGGGATGATTACCAAGAGGCAGTGACCTACAAGCTGATCTGAACATTAGCTTATCTTGGTGCTGAATAATGCATCATTATTTCTATGTTCTAGTGTAAATGTTGTTTAGTATTTAACATTTTGTTGCCCATTCACTGTATTAACATAAGTGCTTCCTAAAGAGTACAGACATCATGATTCCTTGACATGTGGGGTTTTTCAGGGAGAGTATATGAACCTTGGTCATAGGAAAGGGTTATCCTAGAATCTGGGGTAAGTTATTTTTTCAACTCTTGATCAGCCTTAAAAGATCTTTGCAGTAGATGTTGTGGCGAGCCTCAAAGACATTTCTTTGTCTTCAAAACCAGTCTAGTATTAAGAAATGAACTGCTTTAAGAAGGTTATTTAAAACTTTGATCATGTTAATGGGATTTTCAAAAACCCAATAAAGATGTGATCCTGATTTAATTGAACTGTCTATTAGTTTATTAAACACTTTATTATTTGTTCCTTTATATACCATACACTGATTCTAAGTGACAGCAAACATCCACACGAAGAATAAATTAACACTCTGTTTCTAAATGTCCAATGCTAGAGTGAAAGAGTGACAAAAATTTGGGATAATTTAACTACTCTCCCATTTTTTTTCCAAATAGATGCTGTGTTATAATTTCAATATAGCCTTAGTTAGATATCAGTACTTGCATAAATATCTTCAGGACAGGGTGACATTTGCACTAGCCTTGAAACCCAAATATTGGTAAGTCTTTTGCTGTCCCAAGTGAGGGCCTGGGTGATTCATAAGTCTAGGACAGTTGACTCATCTAGAAGATGAAGGCATTGAGTGAGGTGTTCATCCTGCTTCCTTTCTGCTCCAATGTCCCTTGGTTCTGAGTATTACCCATAGCATTTCTATTAGGAAATGCTCAAAATCTAAGGGACTAGCTCAAGGTCATATATAATCTGAGGAAGCAGCCAGGCTTTGAAGACATTATGACTGCTAATGTCTAACTCATGTTTCCTCCCCAATGAAATAGTGGCTTGAAAGAAATGTTGCGTTCAGATTGATGAGAAGCAGAGCGTCCGCGTTCAGCAGGAAGATTCAAGACCACTTGAATTCTAATTTTATTATCTTTAAAAATTACAGGGCAGAAATTAAAAGGGATTTTAAATTATATCTGGCAAGTGTGTTTCAAAGTGAACTTTTTAGAGTCTAAATCATATTTGGGCAAAATTACTGACATAAGCAAATTAATAATTCATCTGAGAGCAATATCACACCAAAGTATTACTTAATTGTGAAGGAGCCAGTACCATTCTCATGTTAAGAAAAATAAGCAAATAATATATCTTCTACCCTTACACAGACCTTTTTATTTACAAAATTAATTAAGACAACAGATGAAGAGGTTTAAAATGCAGTCTGCTCTACCACACTTTGGTAGCACTATAACAAGAATTTATACTTAGAAGCCTTTAAATTCAAAAATGTAAGAGCCTCGTATTTGTCTTTTCAGTTGAATTAGCTGCTGAGTACCATACTTGATGTTGTATTTGTGACACAGGCTGGTGGTTGTAATTCAGTGCTCTCTAAAGGACTCACAGCAAATCTTTAAATGAGATGTCATAAATGCCCCATAACAATGCATTTAATTTCAATTCCATATAATCACTTTTATATGTTAAATAGTAAAAAGAATGAATCCAGGGCCTCACAGGGCTCTAGACTGTCAGTTTGGTTCCCAGCCCTCCCACTCACTTCCCTGAGAGAAAAAAGAAGCTGCTCATCACAGTACCAGCAGGACAAGGGTCGCGATGATACATCGGCAATCTGGTCTTGCATGTCTTCTCTGAACGAAGGATGATTTATCCAAGGTGAATAAAAATGTGCAGTTTGTTTAATGAGATGAAAACATGAAATAATTATTGTATTCTGAAAGGTAAAGCTAAAGGAGCTGGTAAGCACGCTTTGCAGGACTGACTCACTGGCGGCCTGGGGCCACTGAGGATACAAAGCTGGAGGTGAGGATTCTTTTCCCTTTCATTCGGGGCTGGTGGGGAATGGCTGCACCTGAGTTAAATCTCAAGTCCCAAACTATCACGACTGGCTCTACTATAACCAATACAATTAAGTCCTTGCCTTCAAAGCAGTTTGAGGGGTTGCACTTTTAAAACAACTACTACTAACGCGGCAGGCCCCCTGCTAGGTGGCTGGTCCCAACCTTAGCAACTCCCCAATTAATTTATTATTAGCTCCGTTTTAAAGATGAAGACACTGAGGTTTGGGCGACACTCACACAGCTGATCACTTACAAAATCTGTATCTGAATGCAAGTTAACTTGACTCCACGGCCCATGCCCTGCCACCACCTCTCCTGTGTCCAGAGAAGAAATGCTTTGTGCACTCTGCCTGAGATTGTCACTCCCCACCTGATGCTGAGGAAGTCTGGACGGAGTGTTGTGTTGGGCGTGCGTATAGATGACACAACCATCTGGACAGAGAACTGTGATGTGTTTTCTTTCACAAAGGACAATGACACCCTTGAAAAAGAAACAACCCCTTATGTTGTCGCTTTAATGCAGCTGGCAGAGTGACTGCCCCTCGGTGGTCCAACCTTCTTCAACCTTCTTCAAAGGAGCATCTCTTCTCGGTGACTCCGCTTCCTTGTTTCTCAATCACGGCAGTCTGGACGCCACCTCTGCCCAGTGAAGTCATTTTCTAATTGCCAAAACCAGCGGTGCATCTTACTTGGCTTACGTCTTTGGCACTGACCACCATTCTTTCCCCATGAAACCACTGGTTTCTTTACTGGCTTCTGATCTTCCTCCTTCCTCCCTGGCTGCATCTTCTTAGTTTTTTCCCAACAGGCTCCTCTCTGCCTACTCCTAAAATACCACCTAGAACGAGACTATCCTCTGTATGCTCAACCTGAGTGATACCATCCAAACGATGACGATTCCTGTAGGCCAAACATTCTCCGCAAGTCGCTCATATTCTTCCTTGTCTGGGACATAAGGCACTGACAGCTCGTGGTTGGAAACCATCATTTTAAGAGAGAAGAGCTCTGGAACACAGACATAATGTCTCTTTCTGGATAAAAGAGCATGATCATATACAGATTTAGAAGACATGTGTTCCCCTTGCAAATAAAGGAGGCCATGCTTATTGCTTGTCATAAGCTATTTGGGTTCCCTAAGCTCAGATTTCCACTCCTGTGATCCAAGCCATTGAGTGCATGGGTGCCATTGGGGACTCCTTGAGTCACTCTGTAGGAACCAGAGCTATGGGAAACTGTAAAACATGATGCTATTCTAACTACTGCTATTGCTATGAGCACAAACTGTCCTTCATTTTGTTCCAGGAGTTCCATATCTTTCATGGGTTAGCATTCATTATCCATGAAACTATGACCATCTAACTTGTTCATTTTAAAGTAGGATAAAATATCAGATCCTTCACAATTTTTAACAGCACCCTATACCAGTTGGAGCACCATAAATTATACACAGAAGAAAGAAAAGAAAGAAGAAATGAAAATCAAAAGAATATATATTATTTTGAGAAAGAGAGAGGAAGGATGAAGGATGAATGGATGGAAGGAAGGAAAGGAAGGAAGGAAGGAAGGAAGGAAGGAAGGAAGGAAGGAAGGAAGGAAGGAAGGAAGGAAGGAAGGAAGGAAAAAGAGCAGTAGGAGATAGGCAAGTTTTTGGAGAATATGCCAGGTTAATTTAGGCTAATCAGGTCCCATTCTTTTTTTTTTTTTTTTTTTTAATAAATTTTTATTAATGGTAATGGGATGACATTAATAAATCAGGGTACATATATTCAAAGAAAACATCTCTAGGTTATTTTGTCATTAAATTATGTTGCGTACCCCTCGCCCAAAGTCAGACTGTCCTCCGCCACCCTCTATCTAGTTCTCTGTGCCCCTAACTCTCTCCCTCCCTCCCTCCCATGTCCTCCCTCCCCCCCCCACCCTTGGTAACCACCACACTCTTGTCCATGTCTCTTAGTCTCATTTTTATGTTCCACCAATGTATGGAATCATGTAGTTCTTGTTTTTTTCTGATTTACTTATTTCACTCCTTATAATGTTATCAAGATCCCACCATTTTGCTGTAATTGATCTGACGTCATCATTTCTTATGGCTGAGTAGTATTCCATAGTGTATATGTGCCACATCTTCTTTATCCAGTCTTCTATTGAAGGGCTTTTTGGTTCTTTCCATGACTTGGCCACTGTGAACAGTGCTGCAATGAACATGGGGCTACATGTGTCTTTACGTATCAATGTTTCTGAGGTTTTGGGGTATATACCCAGTAGAGGAATTGCTGGGTCATAAGGTAGTTCTATTTGCAGTTTTTTGAGGAACCACCATACTTTCCTCCATAATGGTTGTACTACTTTACAGTCCCACCAACAGTGAATGAGGGTTCCTTTTTCTCCACAGCCTCTCCAACATTTGCTATTACCCGTCTTGTTGATAATAGCTAATCTAACAGGGGTGAGGTGGTATCTCATTGTAGGTTTTTTTTTCTTTTTTTTTTTTCCATTTTTCTGAAGCTGGAAACAGGGAGAGACAGTCAGACAGACTCCCGCATGCGCCCGACCGGGATCCACCCGGCACGCCCACCAGGGGCGACGCTCTGCCCACCAGGGGGCGATGCTCTGCCCATCCTGGGCGTCGCCATGTTGTGACCAGAGCCACTCTAGCACCTGGGGCAGAGGCCACAGAGCCATCCCCAGCGCCCGGGCCATCTTTGCTCCAATGAAGCCTTAGCTGCGGGAGGGGAAGAGAGAGACAGAAAGGGAAAGCACGGCGGAGGGGTGGAGAAGCAAATGGGCGCTTCTCCTGTGTGCCCTGGCCGGGAATCGAACCCGGGTCCTCCGCACGCTAGGCCAACGCTCTACCGCTGAGCCAACCGGCCAGGGCTCATTGTAGTTTTGATTTGCATTTCTCTAATAACTAATGAAGCTGAGCATCTTTTCATATATCTGTTGGCCATTTGTATCTCTTCCTGGGAGAAGTGTCTGTTCATGTCCTCTTCCCATTTTTTTATTGGATTGTTTGTTTGTTGTTGAGTTTTATGAGTTCTTTGTAAATTTTGGATATTAGGCCCTTATCTGAGCTGTCCTTTGAAAATATCATTTCCCATTTAGTTGGCTGTCTGTTTATTTTGATATCAGTTTCTCTTGCTGAGCAAAAACTTTTTATTCTGATGTAGTCCCATTCATTTATCTTTGCCTTCACTTCTCTTGCCATTGGAGTCAAGTTCATAAAATGTTCTTTAAAACCCAGGTCCATGATTTTAGTACCTATGTTTTCTTCTATGTACTTTATTGTTTCAGGTCTTATATTTAGGTCTTTGATCCATTTTGAATTAATTTTAGTACACGGGGACAGGCTGTAGTCGAGTTTCATTCTTTTGCATGTGGCTTTCCAGTTTTCCCAACACCATTTGTTGAAGAGGCTTTCTTTTCTCCATTGTGTGTTGTTGGCCCCTTTATCAAAGATTATTTGACCATATATATGTGGTTTTATTTCTGGGCTTTCTATTCTGTTCCATTGGTCTGAGTGTCTATTTTTCTGCCAATACCATGCTGTTTTGATTATCGTGGCCCTATAATATAGTTTAAAGTCAGGTATTGTAATGCCCCCAGCTTCATTCTTTTTCCTTAGGATTGTTTTGGCTATTCGGGGTTTTTTATAGTTCCATATAAATCTGATGATTTTTTGTTCCATTTCTTTAAAAAATCTCATAGGGATTTTGATGGGAATTGCATTAAATTTGTATATTGCTTTGGGTAATATGGCCATTTTGATTATATTTATTCTTCCTATCCAAGAACAAGGAATATTTTTCCATCTCATTGTATCTTTTTCGATTTCCCTTAACAATGCTTTGTAATTTTCATTATATAGGTCCTTTACATTCTTTGTTAGGTTTATTCCTAGGTATTTTATTTTTTTTGTTGCAATCATGAAGGGGATTATTTTTTTGAGTTCGTTTTCTAATATTTCATTGTTGGCATATAGAAAGGCTATGGACTTTTGTATGTTAATTTTGTATCCTGCGACCTTACTGTATTGGTTTATTGTTTCTAATAATCTTTTTGTGGAGTCCTTCGGGTTTTCGATGTATAGGATCATATCATCAGCAAAAAGTGATAGCTTTACTTCTTCTTTTCCGATATGGATGCCTTTTATTTCTTTGTCTTGTCTGATTGCTCTGGCCAGAACTTCTAGCACCACGTTAAATAAGAGTGGAGAGAGTGGACAACCCTGTCTTGGTCCTGATTTAAGGTAGAAAGTCCTCTGTTTTATACCGTTTAATAGGATGTTGGCTGATGGTTTATCATATATGGACTTTATCATGTTGAGATATTTTCCTTCTATACCCATTTTGTTGAGAGTCTTAAACATAAAATTGTGTTGTATTTTATCAAAAGCCTTTTCTGCATCTATTGATAAGATCATGTGGTTTTTGTTCTTTGTTTTGTTGATATGGTGTATTACGTTAACCGTTTTGCGTATGTTGAACCATCCTTGAGATTCTGGGATGAATCCCACTTGATCATGATGTATTATTTTTTTAATATGTTGTTGTATTCGGTTTGCCAGTATTTTGTTTAGTATTTTAGCATCTGTATTCATTAGAGATATTGGTCTGTAGTTTTCTTTCTTTGTGCCATCCTTGCCAGGTTTTGGTATGAGGGTTATGTTGGCCTCATAAAATGTGTTTGGAAGTATTGCTTCTTCTTCAATTTTTTGGAAGACTTTGAGTAGAATAGGAACCAAGTCTTCTTTGAATGTTTGATAGAATTCACTAGCATAACCGTCTGGGCCTGGACTTTTATTTTGGGGGAGGTTTTTAATAGTTTTTTCTATTTCCTCCCTGCTGATTGGTCTGTTTAGGCTTTCTGCTTCTTCATGAGTCAGTCTAGGAAGGTTGTATTGTTCTAGGAATTTATCCATTTCTTCTAGATTGTTGTATTTGGTGGCATATAATTTTTCATAGTATTCTACAATAATTCTTTGTATATCTATGATGTCTGTGGTGATCTCTCCTCTTTCATTTTGGATTTTATTTATTTGAGTCCTGTGCCTTTTTTCCTTGGTGAGTCTTGCCAAGGGTTTGTCAATTTTGTTGATCTTTTCAAAGAACCAGCTCCTTGTTTTATTGATTTTTTCTATAGTTTTTCTGTTCTCTATTTCATTTATTTCTGCTCTGATTTTTATTATCTCCTTTCTTCGGCTGGTTTTGGGTTGTCTTTGTTCTTCTTTTTCTAGTTCCTTAAGGTGTGAAGTTAAGTGGTTTACTTCGGCTCTCTCTTGTTTGTTCATATAGGCCTAAAGTGATATGAACTTTCCTCTTATTACTGCTTTTGCTGCATCCCAGAGATTCTGATATGTCGTATTTTCATCTTCATTTGTCTGTATATATCTTTTGATCTCTGCACTTATTTCTTCTTTGACCCATTCATTTTTTAGAAGTATGTTGTTTAGTTTCCACATTTTTGTGGGTTTTTCCCCCTCTTTTTTGCAGTTGAATTCTAGTTTCAAGGCTTTATGATCAGAAAATATGCTTGGTACAATTTCAATTTTTCTAAATTTGCTGATATTGTCTTTGTGGCCCAACATATGGTCAGTTCTTCAGAATGTTCCATGTACACTAGAGAAAAATGTATACTCTGTCGCTTTGGGATGAAGTGTCCTGTAGATGTCTATCATATCCAGGTGTTCTAGTATTTCGTTTAAGGCCACTATATCTTTATTGATTCTCTGTTTGGATGACCGATCTAGAGCTGTCAGCGGTGTATTGAGGTCTCCAAGTATGATTGTATTTTTGTTAGTTTTTGTTTTAAGGTCAATAAGTAGCTGTCTTATATATTTTGGTGCTCCTTGGTTTGGTGCATATATATTAAGGATTGTTATGTCTTCTTGATTCAACTTCCCCTTAATCATTATGAAATGACCATTTTTATCTCTGAGTACTTTTTCTGTCTTGTAGTCAGCATTATTAGATATGAGTATTGCTACACCTGCTTTTTTTTGGGTGTTGTTTGCTTGGAGTATTGTTTTCCAGCCTTTCACTTTGAATTTGTTTTTATCCTTGTTGCTTAGATGTGTTTCTTGTAGGCAGCATATAGTTGGATTTTCTTTTTTAATCCATTCTGCTACTCTGTGTCTTTTTATTGGTAGGTTTAATCCATTTACATTTAGTGTAATTATTGACACTTGTGGGTTCCCTACTGCCATTTTATAAATTGCTTTCTGTTAGTTTTGTATCTAGTTTGATTCTTCTCTTTTGTTTTTCTATCATTTGTTTTTGTTTGTTTTTGTTCTATACTTCTTTCCTCTGTTGCTACCTTTTTTAAGTCAAGTGTTTTTGTGGTGGTTTTTTCAAGGTGGTTACCATTAAGTAATGAAAAGGGTACCTACCATATTCATTGTAGTACCCTATCTTATAAGTATTTCTGCACTTCATCGTCCTTTGCTACTGTTAATCTCCATCCTCTCCCCCCTTTTTTTCCTTTGTTGTCACAGTTTAAGTTTGGTTTTATTGTGTTCTTGGTGGAGCTGTTACTTGTGGGGTTGTTTTCTTTTGTTCTTTGAATCTGGTTGGAAAACCCCCTTTAGTATTTCCTGGAGTGGGGGCTTTCTGTTGATAAATTCTCTCATCTTTTCTGTATTTGTGAATGTTTTATATCTCCTTCAGACTTGAAGGATAGCTTTGATGGGTATAGTATTCTTGGCTGAAAGTTCCTCTCTTTCAGGGCTTTAAATATTGGGGTCCACTCTCTTCTAGCTTGTAGAGTTTCTGCTGAGAAATCTGATGATAATCTAATAGGCCTTCCTTTATATGTTGTACTCTTCTTTTCCCTGGCTGCCTTGAGAATTTTTTCTTTGTCATTGGTTTGTGTCATCTTTATTATGATGTGCCTTGGAGTGGGTTTGTTGGGGTTAAGAAAACTCGGTGTTCTGTTTGCTTCTTGAATTTGAGGCTTTAGTTCTTTCCACAGGCTTGGGAAGTTCCCGTCTATTATTTGTTTGAGTATATTCTCCATTCCATTTTCTTTCTCTTCTCCCTCTGATATACCTATTATTCTTATGTTATTCTTTCTGATGGAGTCAGACAATTCCTGTAGGGCTTTCTCGTTTTTTATTATTTTTGAGTCTCTTTCTTCTTCTCTCTGTTGTGCCTCAAGTTGTTTGTCTTCTATTTCACTAATCCTATCTTCAATCTGGGCTGTTCTGTTAGCTAAGCTTGTTACCTCGTTTTTCAGCTCGTGAATTGAGTTTTTCATTTCTGTTTGATTTGTTTTTATAGTTTCAATTTCCTTGGTAATATATTCTTTGTGTTCATTGAGTTGTTTTCTGATCTCCCTATATTGCCTTTCTGTGTTTTCTTGTATATCTCTGAGTATTTTTAAGATTTCTATTTTA
The DNA here is from genome assembly GCF_036850765.1 of Saccopteryx bilineata. Taxonomy (NCBI): domain Eukaryota; kingdom Metazoa; phylum Chordata; class Mammalia; order Chiroptera; family Emballonuridae; genus Saccopteryx; species Saccopteryx bilineata. The sequence goes on along the minus strand of NC_089492.1, from coordinate 19,895,087 downwards.
AATTCTCTGTCATTTAGCTCCAAGGCTTCCAATATGTTAAGTCTTTTCTCCATAGATTTTTCCACATCTATTTGTGTTACCTCTCTTTCTTTTGTATCCATAATATTTGATTTCCTCTTTCTTATTGGCATCTGAGGGTGGTCTTGTTGATAGCACTAATTAGAATTAATAAAGAGTAAAAAGTAAAAAAAAAAAAAAAAGGTAAAACACCCCACAAAAAAAAACAGTAATAATTTATTATTTCCCCCTTTTTTCTTTCTTCTCTTTCCCTCCTCTCCCCTCCTCAGGGAAATATCGTGCCTATAATGGAGGGCCTGATTTGGGGTGAAGAGTTCAAGGGGCAAAAAAAAAAGGGAGTAGGGACCTACTAAATGCAAAAAAAAAAAAAAAAGGAAGAAAATCTTAGACAAGCATAAGATGATTTGCTTGTAAGTGATGGTCAACTAAGAGATATAATGAGAGGGATAAGAGGGAACCAGAAAAAAGGACCAAAAAAAGAATAATAAAGAAGAAAAAAATAAAAATAATAAGTAAAAATCTGTTGTATTAAGTGGAGTGAAGACTAAATACAATGGAGACCTTGGGTTGGGAGGACCCAAAATGCCACAAAAATAAACAAACAAGAAAAAAACAAAAACAAAAGCAAAAAAGAAAAATAAAGCCAAAAAAAGCCTTGAGTCCCAAATTAACTAATTTGTTCGTGATTGAGGATTAAATGGGAGGAAAGTAAAATGAGAAAAGAAAAAACGAATAGAAAGGAAAAAATAAGAAAAAGAGAAAAACGAAGGAAGAAATAAAAAAGGAAGAGAAAAAAACAAAATAAAGCAAAACAAAAAAAAAACAAAAGAGGAGAGAGTGAGAGTTAAGTGTTTTGGAGTATAACCTTAAAGGAGGGTGAGGATGAAGAAGAGAAATAAAATGTAACACTCATGGGTAGTGTAGTTCAAGAAAAGGGAAGCGTAAGATGGGCAGAGAATAGAAGGACTGAGGTGGAGGAAATAAAGGCAATAAGATAGAAGAAACAAACAACAACAACAAAAAAATTAGTGGAACAAGTTGTAAAGTCTGTGGATTTTTCTTGATTTTGAGAGGTTAACTTCTTCCTTTTTCTTTTCTCTCCCTCTGCCTGGTCAGTGACTCTGTACCCCAGGCTCTGCCCCTGTGTCACACTTAGGTAGGGATTTGCAGTTGATGGGATTCTATGGCAATGTCATATAATTGGCTTTAGTCTTGCTGGTAGTCAAGGCTTGTTGGCGTTTGCAGGGTCCAACGATGAGAGAGTTTGCTTTCCTGGATTCTCTCTCCTAGTCCCCCCTTCCTGAATTAGCAGCCTGGTGATCCAGTTATAAGGCTGCAACTGCTTCTGCCTGGGGAGTAAGAGGCTCAAAGAGCTGGGAAATCCCCACTCTATCCCCACTCGGTGCAAGGCTTTGGGAAAGGCTCTGGCAGTCAGGGCCTCCAGTGTAATCAGGCGGGGGTGGGAGTCAATTGTTGTCAAGGTGACTGTTCAGTGCCTAGCATTCAGTTGGACCTCTCAACCCAGGCTTTCCACACTTTGTAGCCTGTTTTGGCTGGGAAGAAGAGGCACTAGTCTCTGCTTGCGACTAGTGTAGTATAGATCTTATTATCTGCCAAGTCCTTCTTGTTAGCGTTTATCCCTGAATATGGAGGCTCTATCAATCAGAAGTTGCCCCCGCCCCTTTAGCGAGAGGCACTAAAAAATATCACGCCTCTTGTCTTGGAACGCTGATTTGAGAGAGATCTTATCAATTAGAACCGAGGGTGCGCAGCTTTCATGGGTTAAGCTAATTTCAGTGATTGGGTCGCAGCTGTGCTCCCGAAGGTATTTTAGGCTGCCTGCGCGCGCCCCTCCCCCAACGCTTGATTGTTAGCTTGAATGGCTGGGTGAGGTGCCCCGCCCATGGAGAGAATCTCCCAAGTAGGGAAGACCACCCTGGTTCCTCTCCCGCTCGCCCTGCCGCTGGCAGCTGGATCGCACCAGGCACAGGATAATAGGGCTCCCTGGGTGTGCGGGCCAGTAGGGTGTTCTGGGCGCGTGGAATGCCCAGGGCACGCGCGCAAATGGGGTGCTCCGGGCACCGGTGGCTGGTGACTCTCACTCGCAGTGCGCGGGCCGCTGGGAACGTTAGTGGTGCTCGCTCTGCAACCGGACCAGGCGCGCGCCGGCGGCTGCTCGCCGCTCCCGAGTGTGGGCGGTGCTCGCTCTGCAACCGTACCAGGTGCACGCCCACGGCTGCTCGCGGCTCCCAAGTGTGGGCTGACTCACCACAGGCGCACTCCCTCGCGGCTTGAATGAACGTCCCTGCGGTAGCTTCCTCCACACCCTCGTCTCTCAGATTCAAGTGATAACAGTCCTTTCGCTTTCAGTTTGTGTGGAACTCTGGAATGCTCCGAGGATAAATTTTTCTGTTTCTAGTTGATAAATTTGTTGTGATTTAGGGGAGATCTGTCGGACGCGCTGCTCACGGCGCCATTTCCGTGACGTCAGGTCCCATTCTTAAAGCTTGACATAGTTTCAACTTCCTTCAAAAGACATGGACTGAGTGGGGAAGGAAGGCCACCTAAAATAAAAGCTAAGTATTGTTACAAAGGGAGAAAGGGGCAATTAATGCTGGGTAGGTAATTATCAGATGCCTTTTGCAATCCTGAATCTATAATCTGACGATACTTACATTCCAAAACAATACGTTCAGCTGCCTCATGGGCATCCCCACCTAGCTGCCCCATCTGCAACTCAGTATGTCTCTCTTCATTCTCCTTTTTTATTTCCGAATTGTCTGTCTTGTAAATAGCACAACTGTCCGCACAATGAGTCAAGCCCCAAATATGAAAATCATCTTATTTTCTGCATGCCTCTTGTCCCTATATCCAATAAATTACTAACTCCATTTGGTTCTATTTCTCCTGTTTTACATCTTCTTGATTCAAGCCATCATTGCTCCTTATCCTGTGTTACTACATGGCACTCAAACTGGAATTTCTGCTTTCGACTCTGCTTGTCTCTAACTATTGTATTATCTACATTACTCCTAGATTTGTTTTGGAAAATGAAAAACTTGTCTGAACCATATTTAAAATGGCACGTCACCAAATAAAAATGCACTCCCTAATGTGGCCCTTTATGATCTAACCTCTATAGCTTTTTTCACCCCAACCATTTTAAGTTTTCCAAATATACCATTCTCGCTCATGCTAACTTGGAACACGCTGTCCCTTCTGTATTAAATAACTTTTCCTCCCACAAAGTTTGAGTAATACCCTCTTACCTAGACTCAAAACTGAATCTAATCAGTGCTTCATTTTCTGATTCTAGCTGAGGCTGGGCTAACAAGTTTCTTTTCTGCACCTTTGCTGTCTGAGCCTGTAATTCCAGAATGTGCTCCCATTGTAGCACTTGCACCACTATACTGTCACAAGTGCCATTTTTCCTTTCTCCCTCTTTTTATAGACTGTGAGGTCCTTGATGGTGGGAGTCCATTCTAAGCACCCATCATCCAGCATGGTGGCTAACCCAGAATAAAAACTTATTGTCACTGAATGTTAAACAAATAAATTATGTTTTTACAGCGCAGTCAGAGTTGGTATTTCGTATTGCTGCATAGCCCTGCTGGCTACGATGCCTTTATTATACCAATTGCAAAATAGTCTGAATTGTACCCCTGAGTATATGGATATTACCCTGGTACAAGTCACCTGATATGGAGGATGGCTGATGCCATGTATTAACAACTTATGTTAACAGTTAGTTCTAGTGATTGACTCTTGATGATGCCAAACATATTAGGGCTATGGAGGTGTGATTTTCATGCAGTCAGATTGTGCTCTATTGTTCTGACTGTGACAGTCAGCTAGTTTGCCAACTGGTATAACTAACACTTTGCTAACATGAAGAGAAGCGGTTGACCAATTTGACCAGCAGACACACTCAGGGGACCCGGAAACACCATTATCACTATCTACATCCTGACCATTACACATTCCTTTAAAATAGTTCTATTGTCTGACTGGTGGTGGCACAGTTGATAGAGCATCACCTGGAATGTTGAGGGTGCAAGTTCAAAACCCTAAGGTTGCTGGTTTGAGCACAGGGTCATTGGCTTTAGCACAAGATTATGGACATAATCCCAAACCCTTTGGCTTGAGCCCAAAGGTCACTGGTTTAAAGCCCAAGATTGCTGGTTTGAGCCCAAGGTCACTGGCTTGAGCAAGGGGTCACTGGCTCAATGACCTCCCCCACACCATCCCCGATCAAGGCACATATGAGAAGCAATCAATGAACAATTAAAGTGACTCAACTATGAGTTGATGTTTCTCATTTCTCTCACTTCCTGCCTGTCTTCCTTCCTGTCTCTCTAAACTTCAGCATTCCAGAGGCACTTTATCTACTCCACCACCACAGGTCAGACACCTCTTATATTTTCAATCTCTCTGATTTCTCTGTCTCTGACCTCTAGCTCCATATTTAGAGTTAAGGTGATTAGGTCAAGCATTCTGCATAATTTCCCTTTGGATTAACTCAAGGTGAACTGATCAATGAACTTCATTACATCTGTGAACTCTCCTTTGCCATATAATGTGACATAATCATGGAAGTGCTTCCTTATCTTATTCATAGGTTCTGCCCCCACTTAAGAGGAAAGAATTGTAAAAAGGTGAGGGTCATTAAGGGTCATCTTGGCCAGCATCAAACATGCATGAAGTATAGAGCCAGGGATCAAATTTAAAGCCACACTGCTCAAAGCTTTTTTTTTTTTTTTTTTCTTTTTTTTCATTTTTCTGAAGCTGGAAACAGGGAGAGACAGTCAGACAGACTCCCGCATGCGCCCGACCGGGATCCACCCGGCACGCCCACCAGGGGCGACGCTCTGCCCACCAGGGGGCGATGCTCTGCCCATCCTGGGCATCGCCATGTTGCGACCAGAGCCACTCTAGCGCCTGAGGCAGAGGCCACAGAGCCATCCCCAGCGCCCGGGCCATCTCTGCTCCAATGGAGCCTTGGCTGCGGGAGGGGAAGAGAGAGACAGAGAGGAAAGCGCGGCGGAGGGGTGGAGAAGCAAATGGGCGCTTCTCCTGTGTGCCCTGGCCGGGAATCGAACCCAGGTCCTCCGCACGCTAGGCCGATGCTCTACTACTCAAAGCTTTTGACACTAAACTCTGTGATGTTTTTCTAACCCCCAAAAAAACGCAGATTTGCTGAAGTTAAAATATATAAAAATTTAATCCTTGACACCAGTTCACTTGCTTCTAGAGCAGAGTTTCCTCATCTTTATCAAAAGTTATTTAAAGACCAACATCAAGTTAACTTCATTCTATGCACAGTTGCTAGAATAGCTTTACCGGGCTATGTTCCAGTAGCTTTCTTCCTCTTGCGACCTCAAATCCAAATAGTCGGATCCCACCCTACATGTTAATCTTTATTTCAACCCCTCCTACCATGCTCCTCTCTGCTACATGTGTGTAATGGCCCAATGAGAATACATACTGTTTCCCTGGCCTGTGATGGGTTTCCTCCGTCATACCCCTCTTATAAAACCTCAGCTCCAATCTCTTTTAAGAATCTTCTCCCAATTTTTTCTGCATACATTGATCCTCCCCTTCTAAGAATTTCTATTACACTTGAAGTCAGTAGCTCATACATTAGCATCTGATTATTCTCAAATTTTTAAGGATATTTGTTCTGTTTTCCTAACTAATTTTTTTGTGGCTTTTGGGCAGGGTCATGGTATTCTCCTTTGACAACCTCCATATTCCTGAGAATAACACACAAATCAATTGTAGGCAGTCGATACATATAGGTTGATGGACAAAGTTCTAAGTTGGATTTGTCCTTCTCAATCAAGAGAATTTGCCTGATGTTTAGAAAGCAGCTTTAGCTCATCCCAAGATGCAAACTGTTATCATTATGCATTCATTTTGGTTTTGGACATCCAAATCTGGAATCTGCATGACCACATGCCTTCTCATTCTGGAATAGGTTACTTCTACCCTGGGGCTAACGGCACCCACCCAAGCTTACAGAAAAGTCTTTTCTGACATTCCATTTGCTTGCATGTTGTTCCCACCAATTACTCTCAGAGCTTATTTTGATTAGGAATAAGGAAAAATGATATTTGAGGACTTAGGTTTAAGTTTATATGCAAAGTTAAAAGAGAACATCTAAATTTGTTTGCTTTTTCAACAAAAATATTAGGAAATGCAGTGATACAAGATGCTCAAGAGATGCAAGGAAAAGTTTGAAGAAAAGAAACAGTGAAAACTATTTGTACAGTGTTGGATTTGGAATTGACTTTAGCATCTTGGGAATAAGCTTGGCATGTACAAGTGAGTTCAGGAATGGTAAACCCCAATTTCCATTTATCATATTTTCCCCAAGGAATTTATAATTTTATTAATTTAAATGATTTGTGATAATGTCCAGAAGAAAAACATACTCTTCCATGTCTTTGGGGAAATCACAGCAGTCAGAAGTGACTGACATGAATGTGAGTTTTTTTTCTGCAGCACCAATGAGGTAGAGACAGAATTGTACTACTATGGCTTTCTAAACCTCTAATAGGAACTCTCTCAGCCCTTCTCCTCCAGGGTGGCTAGTGAGAACATCAACAGACTAATAACAAAGAAATGAGTTTATCACTACCATTCTGCTGGGATTCAATGTCACTCTGAGCTAGAATAATGAAACCAATTTAAAATGTTATTGTTTTTCTCTACAACAACAAAAGCAGGTAATGCATACTGTTCTGAGCTCATGATGGGGACACATATCTGCCAACTTTACCTCTCATGTTGAGTCAAAACCTTCGGATGCATCCTCTCTGGGCATTCCTAGTTGTTGTTGTTTTACTGGAGGGCACAGGGTGGCTCTTTCATTTCTGAGCTCTTGAATGCTGCTCCTGCAAGCTAACTGATCTCATGTAACCATTCTTTTTTTTTTTTTTTTTTTTTTTTTTTTTGACAGAGACAGAGATTCGGAGAGAGGGACAGATAGAGACAGATAGGAAGGGAGAGAGATGAGAAGCATCAATTCTTCATTGTGGCACCTTCGTTGTTCATTGATTGCTTTCTCATATGTGCCTTTACTTGACACTAAACTCTGTGATGTTTTTCTAACCCCCCAAAAAACGCAGATTTGCTGAAGTTGATATATAAATCTTTAACCCTTGACACCAGTTCACTTGTTTCTAGAGCAGAGTTTCCTCATCTTTATCAAAAGTCATTTAAAGACCAATATCAAGTTAACTTCATTCTATGCACAGTAGCCTGGGGGCTACTACAGAGCAAGTGACCCCTTGCTCAAGCCAACGACATTAGGCTCAAGCCAGTGACCTTGGGCTTCAAGCCAACAACCTTTGGGCTCAAGCGAGCGACCATGGGGTCACGTCTATGATCCCACACTCAAGTGACCTCGTGCTCAAGCTGGTGATCCCATGCTCAAGCTGGATGAGCCTGCACTCAAGCCAATGGCCTCAGGGTTTCAAACCTGGGTCCTCCACATCCCAGTCCAATGCTCTATCCACTGCACCACCACCTGGTCAGGTTGATGTAGCCATTCTAATGATCTGTTTTCATACTGACACACCAGGCTGCACCTGGGGAAGTCAGATGGGAAGATTCACACCCTGGGCCTTTTGGCATGGAAACTGGTCTTGGCCTTGATTTGGGCCTTGGGGAAAAAGTGGACAGGGGATGGAATGAACATTTATTAAGCAGCTTCTACGTACCAGGAACTAAGATGAGAGCTTTAGTTGAGTGTTTCATGTAGCTACAGCTGTTTAAGGTAGGTATTAACAGGAGTATTTTAGTCTCATGGAGGATTAAGAACATAGATAATAAAGGTTGGTGCTAAAATTCAAACCCAACTCTTTCTGACTTGAAAGATGCTTTTCTCCACATGTCACACTGCCAAATTTTCACTGGCTTACCACTCTTTTAATGCTGAGAGGAGCTGAGATGTAAGGAATATCCAGCAAAGCAAATGCTCCAACCCCATTTTTTAGAGTTAAATAGTCTCAGCATGCTAATGAGCTCCCTTTGTCTAGTGTCAGCAAAATAACACTGTTAGAAAAATTATTCACTAACTCATCTGTCTGACACAAAGTCCCTTTTTAATTTCCCCCTCACTGAGTTCTGAAAAAAAAAGCGCTCAGATACAAGTGTCATTCCTAGTCTTTCCAAGTTTTCATTTTATTTTTTAGCTCTTTCTATGTCTTTTTCTATTTATTTCTATGACGTCGATCGCTATGGTGTCTAAATATCCAGACAAACACATTAAGCTAAAACAAAACATATGAGAGAATTGAAAAGAGAAGCTTCCCAGATCTCTCTTCTCCAGAGCTAAGTTTTGTTGATTTAAAGATAACTTATTGAGCTGTGACACCCTGGGGCTATGCTGGCAGTGTTAGGAATGGGCCTTGGTGGCAATTTGCTAATTATTTAGCCAAGGAACTGATGATTTACCTATCAACCATTTTTGGAATAGTAGAAAACAGAGAACCCAAGAGAACAAGACATAGAGAGGGATTCATTTCGCTCTCATAAAGTCTTCAACTCTGAGAATAATATTCTAGCTTTGCAAATACCCCAGCATGGAAACGAGGTGCCCAGAAGGCATGTAGGAGCTACTGTTCCATTTCAGTTTGCTTATCCAAGTTATCCCACTATATATGGCTCTGACCATGCAAAGCCCACAAATGGCTACCATTACAGAAATAAATACACTAGTTCAAATGATCTGGTCATATAAAGGTAGTCTACATACCTCTGATGCCAGTAGTCACTTTAAAAAAAAAAAGATAGGCATAGGGAGGTAAAATAATGCTGTTAGAATTTGTGATTAGATAGAATGAATATTCTGTAGAAAAAGAGTTTGCTACCTAATACTTCACACTTTTAAAGTCTTGTCTTTTTTAAAAGTTTTTTTTTTTGTATTTTTCTGAAGTTGGAAATGGGGAGGCAGTCAGACAGACTCCCGTATGTGCCCGACTGGGATCCACCCGGTACGCCCACCAGGTGGCGACGCTCTGCCCATCTGGGGCGCTGCTCTGTTGCAACCAGAGTCAGTCTAGCGCCTGAGGCAGAGGCCATAGAGCCATCCTCAGCACCTGGGCCAACTTTGCTCCAATGGAGCCTTGGCTGTGGGAGGGGAAGAGAGAGACAGAGAGGAAGGAAAAGGGGAGGGGTGGAGAAGCAGATGGGTGCTTCTCCTATGTGTCCTGGCCGGGAATCGAACCCAGGACTCCTGCACGCCAGGCCGACACTCTACCACTGAGCCAACCAGCCAGGGCCTTTTTAAAAGTTTAATAGCACTGCCCCTCCCACACATGTGCACAAACACACACACACACACACACACACACACACTCACTGCTAAAACTCATTATTTTCTGGGGATCAAAGTCACCATAATAGTTCATTGGCTTCTTATTAGAGACACATCTCCATGGCCGAGAAAGAAAGGCTCACCACCCTGAGCAACACAAACCTGGCATTTCTGAACCAAGGGCAAACAATCAAATGATGACTTTAAAAAAAAAAAACATAAACCGTGTGCTTTTTCAATGGCTATTTTTTTAAAAAACATCAAAAGCAAAACCGTCCATGTGGCTTGCCAGCTCTAACGTGACTTCACTGTGGTCGCAGGGCCTTCCCGAAGCCACTGTCGCGGCTCCTCCACTCCCGGCACGGCGGCTCTAGGTCCTTGAACAGGACCGGCACCTCTGACTCACGTCCTCCGCTTCGCCTCGCTTGTTCTTGCTTTCTCTCTGAAGTGGTCTCTACAAATGTTTTGCATAATGTTTACTGATTTTTCTGATTGTCAATGTAATGAATGCTCTTAAATAACATTTGGAAAATTTAAAGAAAAAACGTGTAAAGGCTCACAATCCAGAGACAGCTCCTCTTTAATATTTGATGTGTTCCGTTCTTGGGAATGCATTTCTCAATCCAATCTGTGACCATCTTCTGTTTGTTATGGATATTTTCTAGGGGCTTGGAAGGTAATTATCTCCTTTTTAGTTCTACTAATAATTACTTTTGAATTTTTTGGAAACCAAATTTAACATGTATTTCCTGAATGAGCAAAATCAGACATAGAGGACTTCTGAGTAGTTCCTCATGCTTCTCCCATTGCCATTCTCTGTACTACCCTGTCTCTGAACTTGACTATCACCCAGGATATCGGACCCCCATTTTAAAAATTAAAATTGGTATTACTCTTTCTTCTTTACTAATAATTATTTTTACTTATAGTATATAAAATCTACTTGGAAAGCTACAGTTTAACAACTTAATGTTCTCTAGTTCCTTTATACTTCAATTTCTTCTTTCTTGAATTCTTTGGTTTGGGTCTTTCTCCATTATCTGAACTATAGCGTTAAATAACATTTTAAAATAGAGTACCTAAGTAATAAATATATTCTCAGCATTACATAACTGAAAGAGTCCTTCTGTTTGCATTACAAGTAAAATATCTCATGCTGTGTTTTTAATTTTAAAGCACAACTATTTTGCCTCAAATTTATATTGCCTATGTTTTGTGTGTCCTGGAACTCAGTGTAATGGAAGAAACGTTCAAAATCAGCCCAAATTTCTTTCCTTTTACTTATATTATTAAGCAATTTTCCCTCATCAAGATATTTCCAAAACTTTTTGTTTGAATGTATCTGGCTTGATGTGGTTCCTTTTCTTTGATTTCATCCAAAAATAAAATGAAATTTGTCAAAATCCATAATTAGGAATCTTTCCTGTTCCTGGAAGTATTATTTAGTTATGACTTTTCTTATTGGTACTCTTTCTTTTCTTTTATTTTCTCTTCTCTTCTTTCTTTCTTTCTTTCTTTCTTTCTTTCTTTCTTTCTTTCTTTCTTTCTTTCTTTCCTCTTTTTTTTAGAGAGAGACAGGGAGAAAAACAGGAACTCAAGCTTTTCCTGTATGTGTCCTGACTGGGGAATTGAACCAGTAACCTCTGTGCTTCAGTATAATGCTCCAATCAACTGAGCTATCCAGACAGGGCTTCTTTTTCTTTTTCTTTCTTTCTTTCTTTCCTTCTTTTTTTTAATGAGAGGTGAGGAGGCAGAAACAGACTCCCATATGTGCCCCAACTAGGATCCACCCAGCAGCAAGCCCCCTACCACATGACGCTCTGCCCATCTGGGCCACTGCTCTGTTGCTCAGCACCAGAGCTATTTTAGTGCCTGAGGCAAGGCCATGGAGCCATCCTCAGTGCCTGGGGCCAACTTTGCTTGAACCATTTGAGCCATAGCTGCAGAAAGAGAAAAGAGAAAGAGAGGGGGGGGGGAGAAGAAGATGGGCACTTCTCCTGTGTGCCCTGACCAGGAATTGAACTCAGGACTCCTGCACGCCAGGCCAAAGCTCTACCATTGAGCTAACCAGCCAGAGCCCAGCCAGGGTCCAGCCAGGGCTAACTGATTGATTTTTCAGAGAGATAGAAAGAGGAAGGGAAAGAGAAGGGAGGAGGAAGGGAAGCATTCATTTGTTGTTCCACTCAGTAATGCATTCATTGGTTGCTTCCCGTGTGTGCCCTGACCAGAGATCAAATCCGCAACCTCGTTTGGTGATGATGATCTAACCAACTAATGTAACCAGCCAGGAAGTTGTGACTATTTCAAGTGTTCTACTTTCTTCCTCAGAGAAATAATCTGCAAGTTGTCCATATTTTGCCTGTTAATTAATCTCTGCTGTTCTAACTCATCATTCTCATCACTTTAGTCTCCCCTCTGCTTTTTGGGAGAAATTCACAAGTTTGCTCTCTGCATCCCCGATTCATTTCACACAATGTCAATTCTGCTCTTTACTGCAACAATTAGCATATAAATATTGTTATTGCATTCTTAGTTTTCTTAATAAACTTCCATATATTACTATATCCTTTTCCTTCTTGGCTTAAATGTCTTTATTTCCACCTGTTTTCCTTTATAGATTTCTCTATTTTTTTGTAGAAAGATCCTCTCTTCTTAGATCTGATGAGGAAGTTAAGATGTACAGTTGTTGATGCCTCACAGGCTGTATCTGGAGAAGCTTACAGCCTTCACCACCTCTTTAACTGTCTGAACAGGTAAAATACATAAAAACCAGAGTCACAGATTAGCATTTCCTGGCTCTTGCTTCTTGTACTTGTATTCCATGGTGCAATTAGTCACTACCAGTGACACCTGTCCACCTCATTAGAGCTCCGCCCAACACATAACAGACACATATTGATAGTTTATTCTCAGTTGTTTTTAAGAAACTGAAATCATCAACTGGATGTAGAAGTAGAGTTTCTACTTAAGGAGGCATTATGCTAAGTAAATAAGCAGATACAACTGGACAAGTTTGTATAATTAGGTATTTGTGTGTGTATGTGTGTGTGTACATATAAATACTCACTATAGCTTCCAGCTAGATACAAAATATTGCATATCTACAGAAGGGACCAGACAATGGGGTGGGATGTATCCTAATCTCTATATCTCACTAGGCCTTGTTCAAATGGGTTCATCAATTACATTTTCCAATCCATTCTACTGACCAGATAATTTTTGATAATTTCTCCCAGAAGTTTTGGCAATAGTTTTGCTGTCAGCCTTAAGTTTCCTTCTTTTTAATGTTTGCCACTTTTATAAATTACAACAATTACATTATTGGGAAATTTAGAGGTGTCTCAATAGAGTTCTAGCTAGATGGCATTTTAACATCAGTAAAATCTTGTGAGATTTCCAAAAATAATTAGGGTCATCTTTCCCTGAAAAATGCAAAGTAAATGACCTAGTCCTGTGCATGTGTGCAAATTTCATTTATTTTTTCTATATATTATAACATTGTGTTTCTTCCTGTAAATTTAAAATCCACTTACACTGTATAGTATTCTAGAGTGGTTTTTAAATGTTTGTTATATTCTTTTAAAATATGTTTTAACAGTTATATTCTGGTAGCAGTTAAGATGACTCTTTACTTCAAAGTCTTTGTATAAGCAATCTGTATCAGATTTTCTAAGGATAATTAAGCAAAAATATATGCTGGTCTCTTTCTTCCATTCCTCTAAAGAAAACATTGGTTACATGTTCAGACCATAACCAAAGAAACCACCAGTCACTTGGCAGTCTCATATTGTAAAGCAGACTAAATATCTAGGAAGAAATAAATGTACAAAGCATAAGTGTACAAAGAGGAAATCAGTGCACTCAGAATACCCCAGAGGAAGAAGGAGAATGAAGGTGGCAGAATGGACAGGGCACTAGCTTGGGCATCTGAAGCCCTGAGCTCACGCATGTATGCCTCCTCATAATTAGGTAAATCAAATGAGCCATTTGATATCTTGGACCTTCACTTTCTTAATCTTTAAAAATGGGTTTATTGTAATATGTACCCCTAACAGTTATCACAATGAAATTATGCCATAAAATGCTTTACAATAAAATGTTATAAAAATAATATTAAACAAAGTGTGATGATTCTATAATATAAATAAACCTTGAATACATTATGCTAAGTGAAATCAGCCAGATACAAAACGGCAAATATTGTATGATTCCACTTATAAAGTACTAGAATAAGTAAATTCATAAGGATAAAAGTAGATTAGTGGTAACTAGGATCTGGAGAAAGGAAGGAATAGGGAGTTATTGCTTAAGAATTGCAGTCTCTGGTATGATAAAAAAATTTGGAAATCATGGTGATGGTTGCACAACACTGTGAATGTAATTAATGCCACTTACCGTTACACTTAAAATGGCTGAAAGTGCTAATTTTACACTATATCTATGTCTGGTTTTAATTTGTTGTTTTACATGTACTCTGTAAACCAACTATAATATAACTTTGTTTAAAAACTGTTAAATCTAGGCTGATTTTACAGTAACTGTGTGACTATATAAACAAATGAACCAATCAGTTAATTAATCATGAACAAACATTTATGTAATGCTCATATACAGGGATGAGTTCCCATGGTGACAGAGATACTCGCCCAATTAAAGAATAATCCCATCCATCTTTTTAAAGGGAGTTTTCGGAGCGTGCCTTATGCTTCTCCTGCAGTAAAGAGGTGCACATGCTCATCTGTTACACAACCACTCTGTGAGTGCGCATCCGGCTGCTAGTGATGACGAAAATGAATGCTGCAATATATATTTTAAAGGGAGTTTTCGGAGCGTGCCTTATGCTTCTCCTGCAGTAAAGAGGTGCACATGCTCATCTGTTATACAACCACTCTGAAAGTGCGCATCCGGCTGATAGTGATGATGAAAAAGAATGCTACAATATATATTTTCACCACTCAGGAAACATAACTCATTAGAGAATAAATAAATTTTCCTGTTTCAAAACTTATCTACGATCCCAAGAGTGGCTGCTTCCACCTGAATTCCCCATCACGGCAGAGAGTTACGACTTTCCCTGGTTTTATCAAAGCAGCTGGACCTCGTAGAACCTGGGGAACAATACTCTTGGCTCCTCTCCCCCACAATCCAGCATTATCCCATTTTCACTTTAGCTTTCATGAAGCAATCTCATTCCCACTGGGAATGACTGAGATCACCATCCCATTCCCCATAGTTAAACCTATCAACAGTTTCGTGATTAATGTACTCCCTGCATCAAGTACAAAACCGAGATGGCTTCAGACTAAGACCTGAAAACAAAAGGAAGTCATAGCTAATTCCCCAAACTGTAATAATTTTCATTTGTTGAATATTTTATCTCAGACGAATCATTTTATTTGGTGTAGTCACTTCCTTCCTAGCTTGATAAGTTAATTTAAGCTGTATTAACCCAAATTTCAGCTAATTTACTGTTTTATTTTATTTTTTTTGTAGTTGTTTCCTTGGTCCTAAAGCTTCTAATGAATGAAGTCTCTTATACGGAATTCTATTCAACAAGTATTTTTCAGGATCCTAGTACAGAGAGAGTAAAAGCACATTATAAGATGGTGGTATGGCAAAACTGAAAATAATAACAGATTCCTTGACCCTAAAGACTGAGAATCCAGAAAGAGAGATTACTCATATACTTATATATACCAGTAAGTAAATTCTTAGGAGATTTAAGGTTTCCCTTGAATATAGTTATTTTGCAGACTTAGGAGAATCTTGGAGAGAGAAGTGTTATTTATGATGGGTTTTATGGCAGGCTTAAAATGTTTATTATTGCCCATTTAATCAACTAAACTTAAAGGTCATCCAGGGTGATGACTATCTTAATTATCTGTATTCCCTGGAAGCAATAAAATTGTTGGGACAGGACCACAGACATATCCTGTCTGGAACAAATACTTTGAGATTGTGTTTCTTATTCAAGAAATGTGTTCCTAAGTCACAAGGATTTTTGTAAGCACTATTTATGTGATATTACTGCTACAAGATTAATTCAGGGACTGAGAGTTAAAACATAATCAGAGTTGAATGTGATTGGATAATGCTAAATAAATTGAGTTGGAGACATGAGTTTGAGTCCCAGTTCTGCTTATTAGCCAGAAGAACTTGACTAAAATATATATATGTTTAGTTTCTCTGAGCTTCCAAGTCATCTGCTGAAATTAGAAATAACAAAATGTGGAACACAGGATTTGGGAACAATTTTTAAAAATAATAACCTTTTACAAAACAAATATTAGGTAAACTTGGATTTGATTCAGCAAGATTCTTATGTTTCCATAATAATCTCGTTATTAGTAATAATAGCACATTATGTATTGAATGTTAATTGTGCATCAGGATCAAAAATAACTGTATCTGATGTATAGTCGGTCTCACTATCACTGGGGGAAAAAATTCATTTGGTTGATAAGGTTGAGGAATTGGGGTGGAAACCGTACTTGTTGGTAATGCAGCCCTGCCTCCCGGCAGGCCTCACATTATCCTGCTGCTCTTTGACGAGGTATGTAAGTTCCATTCAAGGTGCAAGAGTAGGAAACCAGTATGTAGTCTTGGCTCCAAGCTATCTAAAATAATTCTTATACATGAATCCCTATCAAATTCCATATGTATTTATCAGTTGGTACAACATCTTGAGGAGACAGAGGTGTGATTAGCAATTAGTTTCAAATTCTAACACATGTTAAGTTTGGCCAGTTAGACAGTATTTTAAGCTTCACTTGAAGAATAGATCATAATGGATGAATTAATTTTTTATATCCACAATCTACTTTTTACTCTTTCTTAGGGACTATCTTATAAATGTAGATATGAATGAAATGTGGTTGGAGTATAACTAAATATTTATTAAATAAAAAAATCAAGGGTATTCAAGTTTAATACCTTAAATGTTAATATCTTCATTAACATATTTATAATTAAGTATCTGAAAATAATTAAATATAATATATGGATGTATTATATTTTATATATTTGTATATTATATAATATATATAAATTATATATATGTGTGTATATGTGTGTGTATATATATACACACATATATATATATATATATAGAGAGAGAGAGAGAGAGAGATAGAGAAAGGATTAAGATGAATAGTCCTTGGAGTCAGTCTAATCTTGTTTCTAGCATTATCAGATATCTATCATCTAATCTTTTTATTTTATGTTTTTAATTTTTTTATTTTCTTAGTGAAAGGAGGGCGGGCAGAGAGACTCCTTTATGTGCAGCGACTGGGATCCACCCGGCAAGCCCACTAGGGGGCGATGCTCTGTCCATCTAGAGCTGTTACTCTGTTGCCACTGGAGCCATTTTTTAGTGCCTGAGGTGGAGGCCATGGAGCCATCCTCAGTGTCTGGGACCAACAGACTCCAAATGAGCCATGTCTGCAGGAAGGGAGGAGGAGAGAGCGAGAGAAGCGAGAGGAGGAGGGGTGGAGCAGCAGATGGGTGCTTCTCCTGTGTGCCCTAACCAGAATCGAACCAGGGACATCCACATGCGAGGCTGACACTCTACCACTGAGCAAACCAGCCAGGGCCTATCATCTAATCTTTAAGTCACTTAATACCTGTAAGCCTCAGCTCCACATTTACAAAATTAGAATAACCATACTTCGTTAGGATGGATCTGAGGATAAAATTTGCTAATGAATAAACAATGCATCACCACACTTAAGTACAAGGAACACTCAGAGGCAGCTAGTGCTATGATTATTATATTATTACTATCATCATGATTTAACATATCAACCAGTTATTCTTTTTTCATAGATAATGGGGAAAAAGAATTAATTTAAAATTTGGTAACAGAGAATCCATTAAAAAATAACAAGCCTTTAAGCTGTAAAATGTGTTAAGCATTTTAATAGACAAGTTTATGAATTGCTATTTATCAAGCTCATTTAAAATAGGACCAGGACCCTAGCCAGTTGGCTCAGCGGTAGAGCGTCAGCCTGGCGTGCGGGGGACCCGGGTTCAATTCCCAGCCAGGGCACATAGGAGAAGCACCCATTTGCTTCTCCACCCTGCCCCCCTCCTTCCTCTCTGTCTCTCTCTTCCCCTCCCGCAGCCAAGGCTCCATTGGAGCAAAAGATGGCCCGGGCGCTGGGGATGGCTCCTTGGCCTCTGCCCCAGGCGCTAGAGTGGCTCTGGTCTAGGCAGAGCGACGCCCCGGAGGGGCAGAGCATTGCCCCCTAGTGGGCAGAGCGTCGCCCTGGTGGGCGTGCCGGGTGGATCCAGGTCGGGCGCATGTGGGAGTCTGTCTGACTGTCTCTCCCCGTTTCCAGCTTCAGAAAAATACAAAAATAAATAAATAAATAAAATAAAATAAAATAAAATAAAATAGGACCAGTAAGCCACTAGAATTTCTGGGTTATTGGGGAGGGGATGGAGCCACTTGCCTATGATCTCTTCAATCAGAAAAAAGGCATGCTAAGACTTTACAGAATGTGGACTACAGGGGAAATCATGATTTGTTTTGTCATAATTGATCAAGTAACAGATGCAATTTCTAGAACAAAATTTATGTTATATTTATGTTCCAATGAATTTTCTCCTTCCTCCAGGAACATTTTGATGGTGAATATAAGTTGTAACCTTTCTCAGTACTCAGTGACCACCATTATTACTGTCCTCTCGACTGTGGCCAATTTCCAATATAGAAGCTAAGTGACTGTCACTGCTTTGACTCCTAATTACTGAAGACACTGTGCTAAAACTGAAACTTAGTTGCTAGGGAATACAGCTTTGAGGGGATATTTCTGGTATCTTTAATGCTTATGTTGACCCTACAAATTAATGCAAAACATGCTAGATCTGCAGTTGGTAACTAAAATAAAATCCACTGCAAAAGAAAAGCAATCAGAAACTATGCAGATAGTATAAGGTGAACCTTATATTTATTCTGTGTAGTATGTGCTTAAAACTGCATGAGGACTTGCACAATGGAAAGATTCAGAACCAGGCACTTTAAATAATATGTAGCTGTTGTCAAAGTAACATGGGAAGGGCATTGGGGATTTTTTTTTTTAAGTAAAAGGAAATGGAAACATTCTTCTTATTGTCGTTAGTATCATGTTTGTGTTTTATACTTTGCTTTGACCCTACAGGATGCAAAACATGGTATAAATGCAGTCAATGACTACAATAAAAACTTTTATCTCACTTCAAAGGGAGAACACCTAAATGTTCTAGTATTCTATAATACTCCACTATGGGAGAACATTCTATTTGTATGTGTTTCTGTTAAATTTTAGCTGAAACAGAAGTGAGACAAGTAAAAACATATTACTATAAGATACTGTGAACCAAAATCCTGAGTAAGTGAGACAGAGATAGAACAGACCCATTAAACATGATACAATCTGAATTTTTATCAAAATCAAACCTTGGTCAAATTTCATACTCTCTGGAGATGCTAGTGAGTACTCATACATCTCTGTCGCTTTATATTTTTGAAGAAAACTTGCATGGTGCTTTCCATGAATCAATCCCCATTTTCTATTCTGTACACACTTAACTCGTTTGATCCTTAAAACAAGCCTATAATTATTCTCACTTTACCGACGAGGAAACTGACAGACGGCGAGATTAAGCAATTTATTCAGGAGAGAATAATACAAGATAGAAAGTGCCAGAAGTACAATTTGAACCAAGCAATTTTGCTTTCTCAGTCCATACTCATGACTGTGCAGTTCTTCTTGTGAGAAGGTGTGGAGTCCTTTATTTTCTAAGCACAAGTATAGTGAAAGTAGAGCTGTATTTTACTCCCAGCCCTGTGCCTTCCTTCTGGGGGTGAATGTCAGCTCACACGTGGTTCCCACTGCCGAGAGCCATGCACTCTGTCCTTCCTAGTTTCAGAATGTGTTCGGTTTCACCCTTTGGAGTTATAAAAGAACCGAGCTGACTGAATCTTTGGGGACTTTTGTTTTGTTTTGTTTTGTTTTGTTTTGTTTTGTTTTACCAGCTTTAGTAGAGTTGGATTCTGCACTTTCAAAAGCACATCAGACCCACAGGCAGCTCAGCTTGGGCGTTTTAATGTGCCACCACTGGCTGCAAGAAAGACGTTTGCCATCTATGTTGTTTTAGAGTAAAACAAGATATTCTGGGGCCGGTGGCAAATGTTTTTGTGTAGCATAATAATGTAATTTGGCTGGTCTTATTCAAAGGCATTTGGACAATAGAATTAGTTGTACGTGTCAGTGTGAAAATAAAACAGTTCTTAAGAGAACAAAATAAAACAAAAGAGGTGCAAATGAATTTAACTAAGACAACTGTCTTTGTAAGTTTTACCCCTTAGAGTCTCTTCAAACAATTGCCCAAGCATCGAGTTTAAAATTGATATTAGAAGACTCTGGTGGATAAACTTTAGCTGCTACCCAGGGGTACTGAAAACCGTAAGAGAAGTTACTCTAACTTTGAAAACCTTACCCACTCACACTGCTGAGTTTAAATTAAACTATCTGTAAAGTGTTCTTGTATTTAACTCTTTAATCTTTCCAGTCCAGGGTTGAAATATTTAAGCACCGGTAGAAAAATTCAAACTCTTCCTGTAGCTAAGAAGGCAGCCTCCAATGGTTGTAACAAAAATACACATACAGTAGATAATTATAAAGTCTGGGTCCTAAAAGTCTTCACAGGATCTTCTAGAATCAATGCTTTATGATTCTGTAAGAGGCCTCTAGGCTGGTTTCAAATCATAAGGGCTGCTTTCCTTGAGATCCTGGCAAAGGTAGGGTTTGAGACAGAGAGAGGCAGAGAGTCTCAGAACTGGAGGCTCTGAAGGAGTAGCTGAGGCTGGAAGGAGTAGCTGAGGCTGGAAGGAAGCTGCTGAAAACAAGGGCTGCCTCCCAGCCCACGTTCGCTTGGCTTCCATCAGAACTGTTAACTAAGAGAGTCCAGCCTCCATGGGATTCTTTGGGTGGGATCTTGCAGCCTCTCAAGATTGAGGACTAAATAAAAGCTCAAGTATGTATGTGTGTGTGCACACGTGTGTGTGTGTGTGTGTGAGAGAGAGACAGAGACAGAGAGAGACAGAGAAAGACGAAGAGAGGCAGAAGCATGAGGCAGTGATCACAGGAAAAGTACTACTGTTTTCCTGAGAAAGTAGCTCTTGGAAACTACTGTTCAGGACTACATGATGACAATTGTTTCTCAGCCTCATTGAGAGAATTTGACTACATTTTCAAATGTCACCACTTCATGTGACAAGTGTCAAGCATTGGCCAGTCAGTGATCCCTGCCTAGTCAAGAACTCACATATGCCCACAGGGTGAGGGCCTGAGGATTTCACAATGAAGAGGAAAATCCCATCCTGGTCTGAGCTTAAACTCCCCAGCAAGGCCCACACCGTACCCCCAGCCACCATCACAGCAGAGGCACTGGCTCTAGGTCAGCAGAGTGTGATGGCAGAAGGGTTTCCCCTCCACGGGGCTCCCTGGAGTGACCGCCGGCAGGGAGTGGCTGTTGTCTTCCTAAGAAATCTCTCCAATCTGGAGTGAATTTCAGTCATTTAACAAACATGCTCCACATAAATTATTCCAAACAGTGTTTACTTACTTGGGGTCTAAAATCCTGTAGATGGACGAAGCACACATGGCCACAGAAAGAAAAAAATCCATACTGGAGCCCAGCCCAGTGAACGCAACTTTTCCTTCTCCAAGAAGTTAAGTCCAGGTTTTAACCCTCTGGCATCAAATGTGGCCACACAACAGAATATATTAAATTAAGAGACTCATTTTCTTTTTCTTTTTGGTCAAAGACATGTAAATAAATTATCAGGAGAAGCAAAGCTAATATAAAAAAGATTCGTGGATGAGTTTATCAAGAACAGAAGGAGACTTCTATAGTTCTTAAAAATTATGTCCCAAACTCATTCTCCTATAAGTTTAAACACAATGACAAGCACGAAGTCAACTTTTTCTTCCAACCTGACAGTACAAATTTAGGGATTTTCAACTCCCCACCCCACCCCCACCCTGCCCAACACTTTCTTGGGAGTCGAAAATAGAAAAGCTTCTCCCTTAGGTAATAAGATGCATTTCTACTTGATTCTTCAGCTCATTCAACCTGAGGTTTTGGGATCTGTATCACTAGCTCACAGGACTGTTGTGAGAATTAATTAGCAGCATTTGCAAAATCCTTCAAGATGTTCGCATGCAAGGTGCTAAAGAAGAATCAAATCTGGTATTGCAACAGAGCGGCCTCCAAAAGGAGACCTCCTTCTATGAATGTTTTTATGTCACCAAAATTTCAGAATTTAGCAAAATGCCAAAATACTGTCTGGAAATACTTGGGCAACGGAATTCTTATGTTTGCACTCTGGTTTCTTTCTGGTTTGCTGTGGTACTGTAATCCTGTTAGGTCGTAATTAACATAGTACTCCAGGACTGTACCATTTTTCTTCATACCTTTTTTCACTTGGAGGAATGTTTTTGTTCAAAGGCAAAGAAAAGCCCAAGAACCTCACAGCAGTATAGTAGGTAAGAAAATATCTCTCTTTCTATTCTCTTCTTCCAGGGACACAAGCTCATTTTCAATTGTGACAGCTCTTCCTACCCTCCAGTCACCAGTGTCAGAGATTAGTTTCTCTCGTCCCTCCTTCACTTGGAAGATGTCTGCAGCTATCACCTCTGAAATCCTTCCTGGGACTCTCCACGTCTGTTTGGAGCACTGACCTAGTCGCACAACTTCTCATCATTTTGGCTTTGTGTTGTCCAGCTCCATATTATCTCTAAGGTCCACCTCTTTCTGATCCCGAGTCACTGAAGCTCCTATGTGCCATCACAGGAGTCTGGGAACAGAAACAGCACATGGGGCAATGTGCAGCTAAAGCTGCAAGCATCGGTCATTTATCAGGTTAGATAGCCAAAGACAAGTGTCAGCAACACTACTTCTCAGACCCTGCCACGCAAGGGGCTTCGGCCCCGTGTGAGCGGAGGGTGGGACGGCAGAGGGTTTTCGTCCTACCCACTGCTCACTGTAGAGACAATAGGCAGGAGTCCTGTGTGCTTGCCCAAGAAGTCGCCACCACACTGAGTTGAGTTTTCATATCTTTTTCCCTCTACCTTGTCATACAAAAAAGGAAAGTGTCGCATCAGTCAGAATCAAATACATAACAAGCATTCAGTTGACGTTTGTAATGGTGGGTCACCCAGTGAGCAAATTTTGCTGAGTCCCCGCATGTGCCAGATACTTTCCTCAGAACAAACGTACTGCAGCAAGAAAAATAGATAAGACCTCTGTCCTTGTGCAACTGAACTTAGAGCGCTGCATGGGGGAAGGATGAAGAAGTGTCCTCAGAACTCCATCGGGACACCTGGCCAGTTTCAACAACTTGAGCCAAATGCACTGCAACTTTTCAATGCTAAAGGTTTGGGCATTTCAGCCCTTGTTCCCCAGACAGAAACTGTAATTCTCTTTGACTGTAGTTGTACTCTTAATGTTCTACTAGAGAACCATCCCAAACCACTTTGGTTTAAACCCTGTCCAAGGACTCCTTCAGACCAGAAGCTCTTAGAGCATTCGGATTTGAAGTGAACATAAAGCATGTCCCTTGAAAGACTGAAAGAGCCTGGGACCTTGCTCCAAGACTGACATGGTCGTGTACTGTGTCCTCCCTCATAGACTGAGCTCCTGCAGGCCGGGGTGTCTGTACTCCCCTGTCACTGACACCACTTGGCATGTGATCGCCTGGCACATTCAGACTTACCGATTACTCCAGTTCCTGTAAAACACTTCATTAACTGTTCGGCTAAAATCAAGATTGATTGTGTTACTCATACTACCTCTATCTACTAATTCAATTACTCTATTTAAAACAAGGCATGTTTGAGAGTTACTTTTAGAGACTTCAGCAAATGACCTTAGAGTCCCCTTTTTTCTTCCCACAACTCTGCAGTCAAAGCACCCTGCTCCGAGTTCCGCCACCTCATTACATGTCTCCTAGATATGCATGAAGTCTACTGTTTCCTAGTTGACCAACAGCTCCCCGGCAAGTTAAGGTGCTCAAAAAGAATCCTGGCTTCTAGCATCTTCTTGCATAGCCATTCCCTTCTTGCATAACTTAAATGGAAAACTTTATCTTTTTTTTTTTTTTAATTTCAGGAGGCTGATATGTTTAGCCGAGACTGCATTTTTTTTTTTTTCTAAAAGAAATAAGGATTCTCGATCCTATGGAAAGCCACACTAGCATATTTTGGGATTCATTTCCTAGTAACAATGGATTTAATACAAAACATACTTCTATTGTAGCAAAAAGAAGCCACAGGGAGCAATATGCATTTTACAGAATCTGCCAAACAAGGCAATGTTTGTTTATGCTTCAGAGAAAATAAATTAATGTGTTTTGTTTACATTTGCATATATCTTTCTAGAACACATGCATATACAAAACACAGTTGTTGTGTTATTATTAATATTTTTGTTATGAGGCCTTTTCCTGTCGATCCATATGGCTTCTCTGAATGGCTTTACCTTTATACCCTAAGAATAAATCTTTAGCCCTTTTTAACTTGCCACAACCTGTGTGGCCTACATAAGAACTTTAGAAAGTACTGACTTCTCCTGTAGGTTGACATGGCCACCATATTTCATGGAAATTATGTGTGTGTGTGTGTGTATGTGTGTGTGTGTGTATATATATATATATATTTATATACTACATACATACATACATATATGAATGTGTGTATGCTGCCAATGAAAAAATAATTGTTGAATTTTTTTTCTTTACTCAAACTGAACAAGTGACTACGTACAAGGTTTGGAAAACCTAAATTAACAGGTAAAATTCTCATCCCTTTAAAGAATGTGGCCTAATGTATATACTCAGACTTAGGTTTTATTTGAGGATTCTTTTTCTGTATATACCAAAATAATCCTCTTTCTGACACTTCTTTGCCTTAACTTAGCCCTAATGTAAGAGGTCCCATTTTTGCCCCATCACTTTCTTAATTTTTTTATTTCTGTTGTACAATTCTAATTTGGTCACAAGTATGTGAACCAAATACACTAATTGGTTATTACTTATATTTTAAATTTCCATTTAACATTTTTTCTCCTTTCCCCTTCTTCCCTGCCCTTCTTTTTTCCCCATTATTTTGGTTTTGTCTTTTTAATATATTTGCACCTATATATAGAAATATTTATAGGCTTAATTGTACATATGATTCATATAGATATGATTTGTGAGTTCATATGAAAATAAATTTGTTTCTAGCACTAGGAACTGAGAGGGCCAGGAAGTAACAATACCCCAACAGCAGTAATTACACTAAACACCCAGATCTTGGTTTCTAAATACCCTTTGCTACCAAAAGGAATCCAGGTTCTTTGGAGAAATGAATGATTTCAGAGCTGGGACCAGGAAAGAACAAATTGAACCTGAAACAGCTTGTAACCAAACTGCAGGGAAATGCTCAAATAATGATAGAAGGTGTCAAAAGGGCACAGGAAGAAACTGTCATTGGCCATATCAAGAAAAATTTAAGCATCAAAATAGATAATGATAATATGAAATACAATCAGTCAAAATAAGTTAAAATCTATGAGTACATACTAATATAAATAAATGTGGGAGAAGCAAAAGTTCTTTCTTAAAATAAAACAGCAAGTAATAAATGTAGAGGAAAAGGTGGAAGTATTAATAGAATATTACCATTAAGTAACTGTCATAGTGGCAATTGATTCAGATCGGGGGTGGAGGACTGTAGAGGCCAGAATGTTGTGTACTCTTAGAATAACTTTTTGTAAAATACTAGTCCATTACAAAGGAAAATGCTGACATTATGCCTCACGTCAATATGACCAGATGATCAAGTTTAACACCATTAGAGATGAGATAGATTAATATTTTGTGCCCCTGATATGATGTATCAAAAAAGCCACAGCACCTTTCCTGTAGTATTTATGGCAAGAGAGCATGACCTGACTCTGGTTGTGAGGAAACAACTTAAGAAGGTAAGATCTGTATTCTTTAAAGATTGGTGAAAAAACCATAGAACGGTTCCAGTTTGGAAGACAACAAAGACGCATGACAACCAAATGTCATGAGTCCTCCTGGATGGAATATTGGAACAGAAAGGCAGAACTTTATTGCGACAATTAGTCAAATTTGAATTGGATCTGCTGATTGCATGGTAGTGTAGTATCAGTGTTGATTACCTGACTTGGAGGTATGTATGATGCTAATGTCAGAGAGTGTCCTTGATTTGGGGAAATACACAACGGAGTTTTAAAACTGTTATGGCTTTGGGATTTTAATTGGCCTCATGTGATTTAGAATCCCAATGTTAATGGGATATAGTGGTGTGTGTGTGTGTGTGTGTGTGTGTGTGTGTGAGAGAGAGAGAGAGAGAGAGAGAGAGAGGGAAGTGGGAATAGAGGAATAGAGGAACAGAGATGAAAAGAGACATAGAGAGACCAACAGAAAGGTAATGAAGTAAATGCTATAAATAACAGTTGAAGAATTTGGATAAAAGGGATATAGAAACATTTTTACTTTTCTTGTAACTTTTCTATAATTTTGAATTTATTTAAAATAAATTGTTACTTTTCTTATCTCAGAATATTTTTCAGTATTTTACAGTTTTATTCCCTGGCCAATGGTGAAAAATGAGAACAAGTGTTGAGGACTCTAATAGACACTCTCTCTTAACTGAGTATGTCTTTGCAATCCTCACTCAATGTAAGTACAGCTGAGGAAGCACCTTGACCTCTCGTATTTCTTAGGGTACTCCAGATTCCATCACTCTGGGAATAAGACACTCAACATGAAGCTTTTCCTTGGAGAGAGGAAAAGTATATATAAATTAATAAAAACCGTAGACACCTCAAGGAATAGGACTCACAGTTCAAGCAGTGTACCAGAACTTTACATTTAGTAGCATTTTAAAAAATGAGTAAAACATCAAAAGAAAAGAGGAAAAGATTATTTTGCATGTATAGAAAGTATATGTTTCTACTAACTGATATATCCACATCTTCTGTCATTTTATTCCTGAAAAGAGGGACAGTGGAGTCTGTAATATTCTGATCTATTACATCTAGCACCTACTGTGTACTTAAACTATTATTATTATATGGTCATATTTTTCAGCATTCTATTGCAAAGGAAAGTGAAAATTCATGGACTTGGATTCAGACAGACAAGATTTTACATTCTTGGCCCTGGCCAGATGGCTCAGCAGTACAGCGTCGGTCCAGCATGTAGATGTTCCAGGTTCAATTCCCGGTCAGGGCACACAGAAGTGATCATCTGCTTCTCCACCCCTCCCTCCCCTTCTCCCTTCTCTCTCTGTATCTCTCTCTCTCTCTTCCCCTTCTATAGCCATGGCTTGGTTGGAGCAAGGTGGCCCTGGGCAATGAGGATGGCCCCATGACCTCACCTCAGGTGCTAAAATAGCTTGGTAGTCAAGCAACAGAGCCACACCCTAGATGGGCAGAGCATCCCCGGTAGGGGGCTTGCCGGGTGGATCCTGGATCCTGGTTGGGGCACATGCAAGAGTCTGTCTTCCTGACTCTCTGCTTCTCATTTTAAAAAAAATTTAAAAAAAAAAAGAAAAAAAGATTTCACATTCTTGCTCTTACACATTTCTGAATCTTAGTTACTTAGAACATGGTTGAGAGGGTTACATATATTTCATGTGTGATTTGGGCCCAGGAAAATGACTGAGTCAGAATGGACTCAATGGGTAATAGTGATATATATTTTTTTGCTTTTAAACATATTATTTCTTGCTCAAAGATGATAGGCACAAACAAACCATTCCATTCCATTCCATACTCCTGGGTTGCTGTCATTGTCATAATCGTCACCATCAACATCATCATCACATCACCACTAGCCATCACGCCACCACTGCTCTGTACCTGCAACAAATCATTTAATTTTCCCCACAACTCTCTGATATAGTGCCTATTATTCTCCCTCTTTTACAGAGAGGTTAAGCACTTATTCAAAGTCATCTGGACAGCAAGTACAAGCACTGAGATTCGAACCTCAACAGTCTGACCTTAAAGTTGGCCTCCTGATATCTTCCAAGATCCATAAAGAAATTGGATGATTGCATCTAAGTATTAGATCTCATGTTAACTTTCTGGCTTTAAGATTTCTGAGCTCCACTGGAAAAAAAAATGTTTAAACTGAGAGATCGACAATGGCCTTCCATCAGATAATAGACCGTAATGACCCAAACAGAAGCCTGACAGCTGCCGGAGACATGCCAGAGGTGCATTCTAAGCAGCGTGCGGCTGGCCGTTCACTCAGGCCTGAGGGCTATAGCCCTAATACTGGAAAGCAGACCCCAGTCTCACAGAAGTTCTGTCTTCTTTGGCTATAGCCAGACATTTCCATTACTAAGCATGGTGCCAGGCACACAGTAGAAGCTATATAGTTGCTGAATGAGTGTATGATTCCTTTTATATCATTTAGTGACACTCAGCAAGCAATTGTGCCACCATTACTATTAACTTTGAGTGAGTTTCCCTACATCTGGCGTTGGTTTCCTTATGTGTATAAACTAGAGATAAGAGTAAAATATACTTCATAGGAGGACTATTTGAGAATTAAATAAATGTATACATGAGTGCTTATAAAACAGTGACTGGCACACAGTCCACAGTCAATAAATGTTGGCTATTATGATTATTATCATTATTGTATGCCATAAGACTCTAAAGGCCTGCAAAAGCTAATCAGTACAGTCCTGAACAAGTGCCTAATTTACTTCTAGAAAGCAGTTTCCATCACACCAGCTCCTAAAGCATTTGCACCTGTTTGAGCATGTGTGTCATCCTCTTTCTGTTCTATCAAGTACTGATGCTATACCGGCCAGGCAACAGCAGTGTTAACAGAGCTCCATTAGCATTCCCCACTTATCTTAGAAAGCTTCTAACCCTCTGGTGCGTCTCACAGGTAATTATAAGTAGGTCTGTAAGTGATACCAACACCGCTTCACCCTTGGATGCATATGGTTTCTTAACTTTCCATATTTTAAGCCTTGGCTGAGAATTTTTTGCCAGTTACTCTTTTTTCTTTTCCCAAAAGTTCTTCATTAATTTCTAATTGTAGACTTTCTTATCTGCATTTTTCTTGTTTAAATAAAATTAGAAATATAAATGTTCAGGAATTTTGCCATTTTATATTCATCATATTGCCATGGACTTTTCCTGTTTGACTTCAAAATTGGTTTTCCTCCTCCTTAATAAAACTTGATCTGATTTCACTAAAATTAACTCATTCTGTCCCTGCATCTTTTCTCCATCTATTCAAATATGTGCCTTGCCTGATCAGGTGTTGGCACAGTGGATAGAGTGTCAGACTAGAACACAGAGGACCCGGGTTCAAAACCCTGAGGTCACCAGTTTGAGCACGGGCTCACCTGCTTGAGCATGGGATCATAGACATGACCCCATGGTTGCCAGCTTGAGTCCAAAGGTCACTGGCTTGAAGCCTAAGGTTGCTGACTTAAGCCCAAGGTCACTGGCTTGAGCAAGGTCAAGCTTTGCTCCCCCATCAAGGTACATATGAGAAAGCAGTCACTGAACAACTAAGGAGCTGCAACAAAGAATTGATGCTTCTCCTCTCTCTCCCTTCCTGTCTGTCTGTCCCTATCTGTCCCTCTCTCTGACTCTCTCTGTCTCCAAATAAATAGATAGATAGATAGATAGATAGATAATGTGCCTTGGGTTTTTTTTATAAATAAATTTTTATTAGTTTTAATGAGGTGACATCAATAAATCAGAGTTCATATATTCAAAGAAAACATGTCCAGGTTATCTTGTCTTTCAATTATGTTGCAAACCCATCATCCAAAGTCAGATTGTCCTCTGTCACCTTCTATCTAGTTTTCTTTGTGCCCCTCCCCCCCTTCCCCTCTCCCCCCCCCCCACCATAACCACCACACTCTTATCCATGTTTCTTAGTCTCATTTTTATGTCCCACCAATGTATGGAATCATGCAGTTCTTGGTTTTTTCTGATTTACTTAGTTCACTCCATATAATGTTATCAAGATCCCACCATTTTGTTGTAAATGATCCGATGTCATCATTTCTTATGGCTGAGTAGCATACCCTATATGTGCCACATCTTCTTTATCCAGTCTTCTATTTTTTTACAGTGATTAAAGCCTTTAAGCAAACTCTTGTGTGCCTTGTTTTTAATAGACCCTTTTTCAAAATCCTAGTCAGATGTATTGTTTAAGCTAAAGATAATTTGAAATATTTCTTCATCTAAGACATCTTACATTTTCCTTCATTAATTTCAAGAGGGATTACAACTATTTTATTTAATAAAAGTACCTATTTCCTTCTAATTTTTAAGAGTTTAAGTTTTTCCTCTTATTGTATAATTCATACTTCTCAATCAAAAATCTCCATTCTAAAGTAAAAAAGTAACACATACCTGTTGCAATAAACTGTTATACATGTATGTCAAGAAACTTTAAAAGCAGGGGTATGCAACGTAATTTAATGACAAGATAACCTAGACATGTTTTCTTTGAATATATGTACCCTGATTTATTAATGTCATCCCATTAACATTAATAAAAATTTATTGTAAAAAATATTCCAATAAAAAAAAGAAACTTTAAAAGCTATACACAATAAGAGAATGACAAAACAATGATCTTTACAAACTAGTGCAAACAAATTAGTATATGCCTCACAAGGTTGTTATGGAGATTGATTTTTTCTCTTTCTCTCTCTCCGTCCTCTACTCTCTCTCAAATAAGTCAAGATCTACACATCTACCTCCAGACTGTGCCTGATATAGCCAATCATTCCATCATTAGCTATATCTTGACCTACTTCCTTTGGATTCTTCCAAGTTTTATAGAGACTATTGGGAATTTCTAAAACACTGTGATCTCACAATTCTTGCACCAGTTCTTCACAAAAAATTCAATGACACTAACTTTTCATGCATCAGGTTTTACTGCCAGTTTAATTATTTCTTGTATGAATGTATTATTAGCTTCTGAGATTGCAAACTCCATTTTTCCAGGTACTTCAAAAAGTACATAGACATTAGGCATTACACATTTTGTATCCAATAAACATAATGGCCCACTAGCTTTGTATTGGAAAAATTAGAATCTTAATAAATTTTGTTACTTAATTAATTTTAATATAAATAACCCTCAACACTCACGATAAAGAATAATAATTAAACATTAAATATGGAGTGATAATGAACAAATATCTGGTAAAAAGTAGTCTCCATTCTTCTACATTTACATTGTAGGTCATTCAGACAATCTTACATCTGCTTTTGTTTTCTTTTGTTTTGTTTTTTTCATTATATTCTGAGGTTTTCTAATCTACCTTAATCATCCATGGATTTGGAATCTATTGCAAAAATCCATTTTTATAAATTGATTCTGTCTCCTATTTTCTCTAAGCAGAGATTCTTGCTTCCAAGAAGGGAAGAAATAAAAAAAGAGAAAGAAGAAAGTAAAGAGGTAAAATTTAAGTCAAGGAAAGAAAAAACAGAAGAAGAAAAGAAGAAAGGAAGGAGGGAAGGAAGGGCAGAAGGAAGGAAGAGGAGCAAGAGGGGAAAAATGACAAGCTACCATTTATTAAAGATGTGCAAGTGTGCTCTGATCCAGCAGTTTTGTTAAGCACTTTTCCTATATCATATCGATTATGTAAATTGCTCAATATTACAAAATCCTTAGGCAGCAAATCTAGAATTCAAATCCATGCTCATTGACTGCAAATCAGATATATAATCATTCTACTCTTCAATCTTTCCTGAAAAAATAGAAGCTAATTTAATCTTCCTCTTTTATTGTCATTTTCCTGTTCGAATGATGATAACCTCCCATTACCTATTAAAAAGACCATAGTGAAGCAAGAAGTAGCAGATGAAACTAGAGAGGTAGTCAGGGGCCAATCATGGAGGATGCCAATGCCATTGTAAAGAATTTGGACTTCATCCTGAAGTCCAAAAATTGTAAGCAGGAGTGACATTCTGAGATTAGAGTTATAGAACCATCTCTCTTAAATCAACAATTTCAGGGGTTGGTTATGATGCTACAACCTGGAAACAGGAAGAATGGGGCAAGGCATCTACACTGCTCTGAGCAGTGAGGTGATAGCCTTCTCCCGAAGGCTGATTGAGGGAGAGTGGAGGAAGAGGGTCAGGTGGTTGGCTGGA
The DNA here is from genome assembly GCF_036850765.1 of Saccopteryx bilineata. Taxonomy (NCBI): domain Eukaryota; kingdom Metazoa; phylum Chordata; class Mammalia; order Chiroptera; family Emballonuridae; genus Saccopteryx; species Saccopteryx bilineata. The sequence continues at coordinate 19,863,532 of NC_089492.1, read as the reverse complement.
TAAGGAGTGAAATCAGTACAATTTAGAGACTATGTGTAAAGAATGAGAAAAATTAGGGGTCATGAATGACTTGCAGTCCCCAGCTTGGGTGTTCAGGTAGAGATGAAGGTGCCAGTAGCTGAGATAGGAAAAAAAGCAAAAAAAACCTTGCTAAATAAGACGGTCTTTTCTGTCCTTTCACCTTTGCTCATTCACTTCCTTTTACCATTAATTTTTCAGACATATCTCCTCTTCCTGAAATTCTATCAACTGTCCAAGGCCCAGTTCAGAAGCCACGTTCTACAAACGGCCTGCCTCCATTCAGTGAGGAAAAAGCGACACTTACCCTCTCTGAACTCACAGTAAATTTACTGGTACAATTTATTCAGTAAGTAGCAAACTATGCCTTTTGTAAGAGTAGTCTGTGGCTCTTCGGATAGTTTACAAAATTCCTTAGGACTGAAACCACATCAATTTGGTGCAATTTTTTACATCTTCAGTTGATATATTTGATACATAAATTAAATCCAAATAATTTTAAATATGAGAAATAAAGCCTGGTGTTAGACATTTTTTCAAGATGGTAGTGTGTACTGCAAACCAGAAGCACCCTGAAAACAGGCAGTGTGTACTGTACAGCAATTGCCTCATAAGCTACAAGTCAATTTAGTGCTTATCTCAAACCAATCGCCAATATGGGCCTCCTTAATATTTGTAAAAAACACTTTGATATAGATGGCACTTCTTTGTCTTCTTTTCTTTCTTTATCCAATCCCTTTACAATATTTATCTTTTAAAGATGGCATCTTAGCAATGAACATGATCTCAGCAGATTTTGTTTACTAAATGTAGTCCTAATCTTCTTCGTTCAGATGCACAGTTATCTTCTTGCCAACCTCCTATAGTCCCTGCATTTATAGAAAGACATTTTAGTGCTTTCACTTTTTTTCTATCATTCATCATATGCTACAAGATAATTCTATCTTCTGCCTAATTTTTTTTGAAAAGCTGCTAGTCTGCCAGTTTTGGCAGAATGAACTATGAAATAGAGTCTGGCAATGAAAAGGCACCAAGCAGCAGACAAAACTCAAGGTTTGCAAAGTAGTGATGCCCTTCAACCTGTTGTATTGGGTGTGAAATTAGATCCTATCAATGTCACACTCACCCCGGAGCAAATGTCCTTTTGTGACAACTACATGCTGTGCTTCAAGCCAAATGATAGAATAAAATTTCTAACAATTATGTTTTGGGAACAGAATCTCTCCCAAAATATCAGCATGTTATTGATTGGCCCTTAGCGACTCCCAAAGTGTCTCAGTAACAAGTGGCTACCACCAGCTTAAAAAGCAGATGCTATAGGATAATTGGAAGTAAAAGCATTCACTGGGATAATCGCAGACATCTTCAGGGTACAGCATATCATAATGTAAAATGGGAATGTTACTTCTGAAAATCAGGATGGACCACTCAGATTATAATAGTCGGGAATATAAGAGAGACCTTGTCCGTCCTTCCTTCCTTCCTTCCTTCCTTCCTTCCTTCCTTCCTTCCTTCCTTTCTTCCTCCCCTCCCTCCCTCCCTTCTTCCTTCTCTCCCTCTCTCCCTCCCCCCTTTCTCAGCCTCACTCATTTATTCCACAATTTTTTTTAATTAAAAACTTATTAACTCAATGCCAAAAACTATGTTTAGAACTGAGAATTCAGTGATGAGCAGGTCAGAAAGGATGGAGAAGAAAGGGAAAAAGATTCCTGTACAAATCACAAAGCAAAAAGAAATCCTGGAAAGCCTCAGAAAGCTATGCCACACTCAGCTGGGCTCTGCGTATTAGCAAACAGCACCCATATACACACATTGCTTAGGCTTACATCTCTCGGAGTATGTACGGAAGAATAATTAGAGATTGGGTACCTCTATTGCAGGAGCATTCGCAAAAAGGTCCATGAGCTACAAAAGCCCTTATGCCTGTAGCTTTTACCTAAAAACCTAATTTGGGGTTAGGGAGGACTGGTCTTTAGAACATTTAGGAAGTTGTGACTCTTGATAAGAGTTTGGTGGCATTTGATTTCTCTTACATTAATGTCTTTATAAAAGAGATGGACTGAACCTAGAGTAAACTTTAATTACAGTGGTTCAGTAAAGTAGGAGAAATGAAGAAGAAATGGACCTATTCTGCTAGGAAGGAAAATGTGGACAGTGTTGTATGTGGTGTGTGTGTGTTTGTGTGGGTGTATACAGATATCAACTAGAGTCTTGAACAGCATCCTAAGATTATGTGTATTGAAAAAATAGTGTCATAATATGTAAACAGTAATCAAAAGAAAAAAGTTTTTAAAATGTTATTTCAAAAGAAGTAAAACAAGTGGTTTTATTATAAGATTTTCAGAGTCTTTAAATACCAATGTCATCATAAGGCTCTGATGGAAAGATATAAAGATGTAGTGTATTCTACTTTCTAAAACTGGACTTTCAAAATTAACATGAAGCATCCTCTAGATTTTAAAACCATAGTTCAGGTAGGTTAATTAACTTACCCAAAGCCATCCGCAAGCTCCTTTGATCCTGGTCTGTTCTCTTCCACTACCTTACAATAGTCACCAAATTGCTAAATGGCTAATTTTGATAATACCTTCTCTTATTTTCATCTCTATGCTTTAAAAAAATGGAAGTCTAATGCTCCCATATTTGCCATACTTTGGGATGGTCCCAGCTATAAAAGATAAGAGAAGATATCTTACATAGACTCAGGAGCAGGATGCTAATCTTCGACTTAAGTCTGAAATGCAACTTCCCCTCCAGAAAAACATTAACACAATCCTTCACGCCAGGCCATTCTAGAGAAGGACCTCTGTGTCCTTTTGCAGTCTTGCTTTGGGAAAATTATTAGCATTAGGTGTGGATGTGTGTGTAGTTTGGGCTTTTCCATTGACACATCTTGATTTCACCTTCTCCCCAATGTCGGAGACCACTTCCGAGAGCTACAGGCTTTTCCATTTATTCATTCATTTACTAATGCATCCAATTGACTTCTATTAAGCCTTAACTCTCAATGCACAGGGCTTGATCCCAGCCCCCAGCACCACCATATTCTTACCCTCAGTGTGTGCTTATGTGGTGGGAGTTCTAATTGAGAGATTCCCTCCTAGAATTCCAGATTCTATTACCAGGTGCACTTATTCTGAGCTAACTGCTCAGGCAACTTTGTCTTCATGCTAAAATCCACTCAACATGTTGCCATTCTGCAAAAGGAGCCCTCCATAAAATTATCTCACTGGTTGCTAGAAACAAATGAAGAGTGCCCACTTCTCCCATTTGTGGAGGGAAAGTTACTACACAATCAGCAAGGACAATCAGCACCTTAGTACATGTTGCTGGCCAATGAAAAACTTCAGAAAATCTAAGTTAAAAAACCTATGGTTGATAAAGACTTCAGAAGCTGGCTCTTCAAACTGGTTCCCATATGAAGTCTAGACTAACAAAAGCTGGATTAACTGTAAGAACACGACTTTGACCCTTCTTTGACCACCACACCTCACATTGTTGTCTTATACTCACCTCCTTGCTCTACCACCGTGATGGCGAACCTTTTTATAAAAACCGCTCACTTTTGCAGTGCTAACTCAACCTGGTCCCTCCCGCCCACTAGTGGGCATTCCAGCTTTCATGGTGGGTGGTAGTGGAGCAACCAAATGGCGCTGCAATTGGCCCACTATGGAAGCTGGAATGCCCACTAGTGGGCGGGAGGGACCAGGTTGACCAGCACTGCAAAAGTGGCGGTTTTTATAAAAAGGTTCGCCATCATGGCTCTACCACATACCCGTTTCCTTTACTTTATACAAGTTATTGTTCTCTGAAATCATCTTTTTTTCTTTTGCTTGTTTCTTTTCTTGTCTGTCATATGCTTTTGACTTGTTTCTGGTTTTATCCCCAGCATTTAGAACTTTATTGGCACATAGCAATAGCCAATCAATAATACTTGTTGAATGTATAAATGGATGAATGAATGCATGAAATAACTAAAGCCTTTTTATTCTTTTACCTCATCTTAACCTCTCTAATAATCTACTTTTTCCTTTCTCTTTCGGTAGGGTCAATGCTGGACATGGCCTTTCCCCCACCCCAGCCACATGCCACTGTGGTCATGATCCTGACCTGGGGCTATGAGGATAGTAAAACTGAAACTAAGGTTTTACTAAGAACAATGGAATTGCATCACCAGATATGTATAAAGGAGGAGCAATACAGATCAGGCACAAACCCTTCCCCCTACCTCCTTCTTACCCATTTAGTTTTGCTTGAGTCATGCCCAGGGCTTAGCTATTTAAAGCACAACCTCACCCAATGGGCTCAGAACTTTCACCTTCTGGTCGCCACTGGTGCTGCCCCTGTAGGTAAGTACTAAAGGCTACGTCCACTCCATCTGGTCCCCCTGTGGTTTCTTTGGGATCCCACAGGAACACCAGATCCATTTTCTGGATCTGGAACTCCTGCACTACCACATTCCCCTTGATTTTTGAGATATTTAGTTGAAGATAAATAGTCTAAGAATTACTTTAAATTTATCTGGAGCTGCTATAAATTCTAAGAAAAATATATTTCACTACAATTAGATTTAATCCATGAAGGTGGGACCAAATAATTGTCTAGTCTGAAAAACCAACATTTTAAAAAAGAAATTCAATATGAATATACACCCAAATTCCAGTATACATATGAGAATCCTAGTTTCATTTTTATCAGAAATCTCCCCCAAGACTAAATCCTTTCAGGCAGGGGTTCCTTGTGACTTTGGCTGGCTGACCCCATAATCACAGAGGCAAGTTGTTACCTACATCTCCTCACAAAAGATCACTATTTCTAACGTTCATCTCTGTATGCGTTGGCTGCTAGTTTATGGATAACCATCAGTTATCTCTGAAAAGAAATTATGCACATTGCAAACATCACCAGCAAGAAAGAAAGGCTTCAAGCAGCAATCTCTGCCTTCTTGAGAAACAGGTATCACCTCCAAAGCAATCACCAAGGACAGCATCTTTGATCACCAGGCACCTGTTCATTTCCTCTCTCACCACAACTACCTCAAGTCAGCCACGAAGCCCATTAAGAATGCAGCTTGAGTTTGTCTGGATGAAGTGGATAGTAATTAGTTCCTTTTACATTTGGTAATTTTGTTAACACAACTCAGTAGGTGTCTTGTTAATTTGTTCATTACTAGGTAGATGAAAATGTGCATCTCTTCTGTGAATACCAATTGTTCCTAAATGAGGTAATTTCACCAAGACAGTGAAATTTCCTCATTCTTTTCCTGGTTTAGGAATATCACTTTCAAGAATGAACAGTTCCAAACAAAGAAAGCTGGGGGAGAGGGTGTAAAATGGTACTATTTTATAAAAAAGGAAGTTATACCCTATTATTTTGCTATGGTAAAAGGAAACCCATTTCCGGGGTGAATAGGAATTTAGGGGGAAGAGGCAGGACATGCTAGTGGTCGTAGCACCTGTCGCCTCAGATTCAGGGGGTCCTAGGTCTCCAGGTGCTCTTTGGGGGAACTGCAGGAACATGTCACTGTGAGTATGTAACAGAAATAAGTGGGTATCTCATCATTTCTGGTCATCATGGTCATACTCCAGAATTCTTACACCAGTGAAACAAAGAACAATCACTTTCAAAATGTTCAAAGGAGTTTTCAAATCCCACTCCTACCTCCGGTTAGGAAATCTCTCTTCTTTCTGAATCAAAGCAGTGGCATGAATCTCAGTCTTCACGTAACTGCACTGACGGGAGGTGGGAAGGACTGGACAGTGTCCATGGCACTGCTCTCTGTGAGGTCAAGGAGCGGAGCAAGTACCCCTTTGGAATACAGCAGGGACATATGCAGCCCCCACGGCCCCCTAAACAGCTTTCCCCCTTGTTCACACACATACTTTCTGTGTTGAAAGGCCAGAGAAATTGGTGTCTGCCCTTTAGTCAATGGAGTTGATTCATAACGCAAAATGAAAGCGCTTCTCTAAAAGTCCCAGTGACTTCCAGCTCGACCTTATTCCCAGCCACACAGGACGGGCAAAGCTATCAGTGAGCTTCAGAACACCTTCGGGGTGACCCACTAGAGAAATGGGGAGAGGCAGCGGTCTGCTCAGCTGTGAGCTGACTGCTGCTCACCAATCTCTCTCCTCCATTGGCTGCTCCTAGACGAATTCCCTGTATCAGCCACAGCATTTTCCTGCTCCAAAAGATTCCTTTGATCTTGGAGGCCTTTGAGTGGTGTCCCGGATTATCTCCCTCTGTTTTCTCTGTCTCAGTCAGGAGTGAGTGCTGTCTTCCAAGGCTCTCATTTTCTTACTGTTAGAATTGTTCTGTGAGCCACCTTCACACCAATGGGAAAATAAAAGGGGGCACAGACTGTATCTCCTGTTCACTATAGATCCCTAAGTGATTAACATTGTCTGGTATACAGCAGTATACTACACAATGAATACTGTTACCCATTCACAGTGAATATCAATAAACACTAAAAAGAATGAGTTACTTCTTGGGTGATCAAGGCATTGCCCCATTTTTACATATTTTAACACACTTAATCCTCAAAATGACCCTAAGAAATAAATAAATAAAGTATCACGTTCACTTTAAGAATAGGAAACAGAGGCACCAAAAAGTGGCATATCCAAGATCGCACGGGGTGAGTGGCACTGCAGAGGGTCTGCTCCCCACTCCTGTTGATTCCTGAAGAACAGAAAGTCCGGCTGTATCTGTCCTGGCATCTCCCTCAGTGTCCAGTCAGGATCCCAGCATTCGAGCCATGGAGTATAGCTGCTCAGACCGTGGGACTTGGAGTGAGACTATTTGCATTCAGATCCAGGCTCCATCCCTTGTCGGCTGTGTGACATCACTTAACACCTGTAAGTGTCAATGTGCTCGTATTCAAGTGGAGATAACCTCAGTACTGACTCTCAGTGTTGTGGAAGACACACGCTAACACAGGGCCTCCTCTGCGACAGGCATTCGATAAGTGTCAGCCAGCTTATCTCGATGGCCAACCCGGTGCGCAGCACAATAGGAGCTCAGTGACTGTGTGCTGGGTGGCGGGAAGAGTGAGTAATGAAGGAGAAGGGAATGCCTGCATTCCACTGTTTCCTTCCAGGGCCCCACGCCCCGCACCGAGCTCTGCTCACCGTCTCTGGTGCTCACACAGCATGGCTGTCAGCTCATGGGTCCTGCTCGTCTGTTCACACCTTGAAAGCAGCAGAGGGAACGTTGAACAGGAGGTGTCTTATTCCACAGGGCACTGCTAAAAGCAGGACCGATAAAATCTGCACTTTTTCAGTCCCAGACCTGTGCAGAGGCTCGTTGGCTTAAACGTAGGTTGGGGACACTGAAGGGGAAAGCGAGTCTCCAGACTGAACTCTTTACAATGTCATCCAGCACAGATGTAGGAAACCTGCCGAGCCCAATGAAACGGGGACACCTGAGCTGAAGATGGGGCTCTGGGAGACATCAACTCGGTACGTTTGCTGTGCTGGCTGGGAGCCAAGTCTGTGAGAAAGTCGGCTGTCATTTCCGTTCACAGCCACCGGCAAATGAGTGTGAAATCTGGTGAGCTGAGGAGACAGGCATGGTGGCAGAGATTTAACAGCAGAGTTAAGTAGATGAGACAGAAATATGCTTCAGGTCTCGAGAGACCTGAAATATGGAAAGCAGAGGGCAGACACCTGTCCACCCGGGGACGGGAACACTCTGCAATTACACTCCTTTCCAAGGAAAGGGGTAGGTGAGCAAAGGAAAGGAGGTTTCGGCGGAGACCGGAGCCACGTGGGGGCTGCGGGATCCGGTTCTCTCGGGCCCTGTCTCTACCACCCCGGACGCCTGCAGCTGGCTCTGCATAGAAACACCGCTTCCTCAGAGGAGCACATGTGGAGAGTGTAACAAATTAATACTAACACATTCATTTAATTTCCATTTATTGACACATCGTTTTTCATTTTGACGTTTTTATCCCCAAAAGGGCTGTTTCATCAGATGTGGAGGAAGGCCATCCCGTCCACAAAGGAGAATGTCTTTGTGGTGCTTCTTGGTTGACGCAATAGCTCTGCCAAGACCACGCGGGGCTTTAACCCAGATGGGCTCAGAGAGAGCGCTGTACCCACCACAGAAGTTGGTTCCCATCCTGCATGGCATCTGGTCGCAAAGGGTAGCAGGGAGGTCCTTTGTGGTAGGTGAGATCGTTTTTGCAAAACCACCATGTGACACGCTCTTTAAAGGAAATCATCTGTGTTTACCAGGATGAGAACAAAACTTCAAGGGAACTTGAGTTTCCTTATTGTGGATTTCAAGACCTCCAAAGAGCATACAGTCCTGACTTGGAAACCAGACTAACAAAGCAGGTAAAACCTTTGGGGGTGCTTTCCATCAAGATTTTTGCCATGATTATTAATGTCTAAACCATCTAATATCCCCATCAGGAAATTATGTGTGAGTTTGCCTCGGTTTTGCAGATGCATAAATTGGTGCACAGAGATGAGTGAGTTTGCCGCAGGCCCTGCAGTGAGTCATTGCCAACCCCAGAATTACAACTCTGAGCTCCTAACTCGCAGCTCTGAGCTCACACCTTCAGGATCAATCTTCTTAGATCCACCAGACAATGGCTTCAAAAGCTCTCACAGCAATTAGAGAGGAACACTGTCTCCTGTTAGGACACACCTACCCTGTGCTTCCTTTGGACCTTGGCACAGTTGCTGCCGGTGATCAGGGAGCAGGAGCCATAATTTAGTGCTTGAAGTCTTCCATGTCCAAGCAGACTTCTTAATGGCAGAAACCACACCTTATAAGGAGAAAAGTCTGGAGATGGGAACTCTCCTCACATAGTTTGTGAGGAGGAGAGTCTGGGTGTGGGGGAGCAGAGAACCAGGCGTCGCATTCGTTTGTTCTTGAACTTGAAACTGATATGAGCTGAGATTAACAAATATCATGCCATAGCATTGTTCCCAAAGGGATGACTCACAGCCCTTGAGAGAATATCTTTTTCTTCCTTGCAAACGGATGCCATATATTAAGAAGCACTTAAGGAAATAAAAAAAAATAAAAGAGTAGTCTGGGTTTGCAGCTCCAAACGATGTCCTCAGCCAGGTATGTAATGCCAGTGGCATTCACAGAGCTTTCTCTGTGATCTAGACCAGTTGCATTCTATGGGGGAAAGCAGAGAGGACCACAAAGAAGACTTCAAACCTAGTTCTTGTTTTCACCTATTTTAAAATAAGTGTGTATGGAAAACTCAGCTATAAAAAAAAAAAAAGTGAGAGGACTATGTTAATGAAGATTCTAAAAACACCAGCATGTAATTTTTTCTTGGCCAGGGGTGGGGCTAGGGGTGGGTGGGGCAAAAGCTGCTCCAGCAGTTTAAAGGCTAAATCTAGCAAACTAAATTATGGCTGCCCCTCTTCAAGGAAGAACACTTTTGCCTTAACACTGCCTCTAATTTAGCTCCTTGACTGTATTTCTAAGTCAAACTGGGGAAAGCATTTGTTGAGCAGCTCGTCTTCTGACCAGGAAGTAAGAGCTAGAGGCTCTTATCTGACCTTCCCCCAGTCTGTGTGCAGAGTGCATGCAGAGAACCATTCCTACGAGAAAACCTGAGAGCTGGAGGGAGCAGCAGCAGACATGCCCTGCTCGTACACAGGGACTCAGCTAGCCTGGTGGGCTCCTCGCAGCTAGACGAATTCGCAAGTTCGCCCTTCCAATTGTCCAGACAGCACTCTGAGCTCTGATCGTGTCTGTTCACATACCAGCTGGGTTTCCGGGAGGCATGGCGACTTCATGTCACCCCACAAACAAGGTTGTTTTCCTCTTTATATAAGGAGATCTAAATTTTCTTTTGTATGCTGATGCTAATTTACTCTGTGACCCCAAGAAAGCAACTGAGCCTTGTCACCATTTTATAATACTGCCTGAAATCTTGCCTCTGGAATCTTTTAAGTAGGACAACCAAGTTTAAAAGTTGGACTTCAAAAAGTTTTTCAAGTCCTTACATAAGCAGTGACGGGGAGGTCTGACTTGATATTCACTGGGCATAATTTGGGGGAAGAAATAGATGACTCAACTCAGGATACGCCCTAGGACCACATCGCCCTTTGAGCTTTCTGCAGCAGATGGATGTCTTTCTGCTCGGAGGCCCCAGAGCCGTCCAGCCCGGCCTGCACAGTAATAGCCAGGCAAAACTTTTATCAAAGGAAGAAACAGAAAGGCCTGACAGACGAGGCTGCCAGCATTGCCGCAGCCAGGTTAGCTTTGTTCTAATGCCATTCTGTCGGGTTTAACAAGCAGATATTAAGAAAAGTTTATAGAGAATCGAGATGAAAGGTTGTCGGTAGAGATGAGAGCTGCCAGTAGGCACCTCGAATCACACAGCTGGGTGTAGACTTGGCCGCAACTGGCTGCAAGCAAACGAGGTTTGATAGAGGAGCAGCTGCTTCCAAGCCTGCCGTGCTGGGAGCCGGGCTTAATCATCGGGCGCCTGGCACCTGAGAGTCTGGAGTTCCACCTGGGGAGAAACCCAGCAAGTGAGAGCAGTCTGGGTGTGCGCCTCCTCATTAGACCAGGCACAAACGATGTCCTTGCAGAAGGCGGGTGTCCTTGACTGGTCCCGACCCGATATGACATCTCACAGCCCGAGTGTCTGCACCACACGCTAGGGGACGATGGGAGCAAGAAGTCAGGAAGAGGTTCAAGGAGAAGATCGGCAATTTCATTTAAGGGCTTGGAGGTGAACTTGAGGAAGGAGGGAACCGAAAAAGAAAACAGGCCCCGCAGAAGGACAACTTGGAGCCGGTGATTATGTCCTGGCATGCAGGGCAAGTTGATGGGGCTCGCTTTTATCAGCTTTCGGTCATGCTAATTCTTCCCGAACCCACACTCCTTGCACCTTGAGTGCTTCTTGAAATGTGGATGAGTCAAGATGCCTCCCTCACAAGGGCTACGTGCCATCAATCTAGTGGAGGTCAAGTTTAAGCCCCATGCGATAATGTTGTTAACTCACCCATTTCTTTTTCTACCCCGCTGTCTGCTAAGTCCCATTTCTGCAAATCAAAATCAGTCAGAAAACAATTATTATATTGGTTTGTCTAAAAAACAAACACCCCCCTCTCTCAGTTTTCAAAATAAGAAGTCCCCTTCTAAATGTGCGGCTGTTGCTTCCCGTTCAGCCAGGCATCTTCCCCAATAAAGGCTGTTAATGCCTTCTTTTTGTAAAAACAGAATTCTAAACAGCAGCCATCCTATCCAAAATCATTTAAAACACAAACAAACAAGCAAACAAGACAAACCCTTATGCACAACTTCCAGTAGGGATGCAATAATGCTTGCATCAAAGCGAGCTCCTTCTATCTTGAATTACAAGTGTATTTCTCTTTTATTGATGTGAAATTCACATAACATAAAGTTAACCACTTAAAGTAAACAATTCAGTGGCATTTGGTACATCCGCAACGTTGTGCAACCACCAACTCAATCTGGTTCCCCGCATGCCCGGCCCCACCTGGCACCACTGAGCTGTAGAGCAGCCTTGCTCCGAGGATCTTGCTTGTGGCCCGAGAAGTACAGTATTGCTCCCCCGTTAGAAGACTGTCTGGTCATGCTGGGTTAGGGGCTTACTTTGTTCAGGGTCTGACCACAAATTAAGATCTCCTGTCTTGAAACAAAAGCTTCCGCTAACGAGATCTCTCTCTCTGCCAATTCAGGAATCATTCTTTTGGGTGTCCAGTGGGTTTCTCTTTGAAGCCATGTGATAATACACTTAAACTCCATTTCCTCAAGGCTTTTTTGAGATCTCCATTTTACTGGTAGGGAACACAACTCAACTCCACAAGGTGAAATGTTCTTTCGGCCAACAAATTTAAATCGGCTGAGAGATTTAAAAATCACAAACCCCAAGTTTCCAACCCACACCTGCTACGCCGCTCGGGGACTTTATACACATGCGCACTGACTTCCAATATAATCCCCTATTTTCAGTTACACATAACTTTTAAAGACGTTTTTCTTTGAAAGTGTGATGGCTTTCAGCAGTTATTTTTGTGATTCCTGAGAAGGAAGACCTAGCTTTTTCCACCTCAGAAATGCCAGTTTTTTTCTTTTTCTTTCTTTTTAACATCTGACTCAAACAGCTGAATTGTAACATGCCCTCATTCCTTCTCATGTGGTTCCCTCTTCATTCAAGGAAAGCCGTTTTACTAAATCCAAAAGGAAAAAAAAATCACTTAAAAACCACTTTTTCACGTACACAGTGAAAAAAAAAATGGTCTAATAAGCTTCGTTTACATTGTTACCTGAGGCCATAGAGAGTTGTGCAAAACACATTGCATAATTCCTCCGGGCTGTCGGAAGGGGTCTTTTCCTCCCATAAGTAGAGAGGAGAGCATTTTCAAAGAGATCAGAATGCCAAAAGAAAAAAAAAATCCTATAAAAATGTTCATACTGATGCAACGGAGAGTTTTTCTTTCTCTTCTCTATTTGGATTTCTATTTTTAAAACTAAACTTTAGAAAAAATCACAGCTACAAACATCAGAAGTTATAACAGGACTGATACAACCTAATATACACTGAAGAATCCTAGGTATGGAGGTCCTGTGAAAATATTTCTTTCTAAGTTCTTCCCCTCTTCGTTTCAACTTGAGGTTACTAGTACTACTCTTAACAAGGGGTGTCTGAGACTATCCTCTTCAGTGATGAAGGGAGGGCCTTTGATAGTGTGGCTAATTGGGGGTTTATTCATTCAGCAATTATTTTTAGCACTTACTCTACTCTGTTTACTTATCAAAAACACGCTGTGAAGAAACTAAACCTAGTTTTTCCCCCCAATCCAGAAAATACCATCAATTACTTCAGCAATCAGAAGAAGAGATTATTCCATCAGTTTAATGGTTGATTAACTCAGGACCACAGTAAGGACCCAGTATAATTATGAAACTGTACAACTGGTTAATTCATTTGTGCCAAGGTGCTACACTGGCAGCCCAACATCACCAGTTTTACTCGCGTATATACAGATTGCTTCTCCAATCCTTTTTAACAGAGTCACTGTGTGCACCCACAGCCTGAACCTGCTCTCCTCTCTCCCACGTGAGTCTCAGTGCGGACAGAGGAATGCTGAGCCAAAGAAGGAGACCAGGCACTGATCCATCTAGTCACCAATGCAGCATACACTTATTAGTAGACGTGTGGTCCTTTCTTATTCCAAAGACAAAATTCGTGTTAGCATTAGAGTAATGGGGAAGAACAGAAAAATGGAATGCAGCGTGGCCTACTTGGTATTAACTCAAACATTAACCAAATTCCCTTCACAATCTACAGTTCAAAAACTGCAATATCTCCATCAACTCATGTGATTTATATAAGAATTCCAGGGATGTTTTACTATTATCCCCAGGTTTTGTGGAGAAAGACTTGTGATCTCACCATGACCCTCATTCACAGAACTGGTACAAGGCAGTGCATGAACGTGAGTCTAAATCTTCTGAGTGTCAATATATATGTTCTTTATCTCCATCCCGTCCTTCTCATTGAAAATATAATATCAATCACTCATTCCATTCATTCCATAAATATTTATCCCGCTGCCGTGACTATTCTCGTCATTGTATTAAGGGGCCAGTGTTTTTCAACTGCCTGTCTGATGAAAATTTCATGCCCATTTGCAAAAAAGTTAACCACCCTGATACTGCATGGAGATTATAGACCCAATGATATTAGTTGAATTCACTTATGTTCAGGGTGATTTCTACCTTAGCAGTCTCCAAAATAATTCTGTTTCCAGTGGTCTCCAAGTGTAAAAAGGTTGGAGACCATTATGACAGGCAATGTGATTTTGAGACAGGCACATAAAACCCAACCCTCGGCTCAAAGTTGACACGTTCGTGTGCAGAACCTCAGAGAAGAGCATCATGACAGGAAGTGCAAGATGCAATGGGGGTTCAGGAAAGGGAAAGCCCACAACTATTAGAGCATCTTGGAGGAAATCAATCTGCTGGGTCTCTAACAGACAGGTAAAGGGAAGGGAAGAAAGACACATCCGTGACACAGTGACAGAAAAATAAAGAGCAGAGTCAGGGTCAGTGCACTGCGTCTGTCACTGGTGAAGAGATTCGCCGTACAGGTGCCTTGCTCACCGCCCATCCCTAACACCTCTTTCTAGAAGTGCCTAATTTCTCCTGAAGCAAAGCCACGTTGTATTGTCTCTGCATCAGCCCTCTGGAATTGCTGCACCTTTAAAGAAGAGTATTTCTCACAGAACTGAGGACTTACAGTTGGATATTTGGTGTACCAAAATGCAGTGTTTGTGTGTGTGTGTGTGTGTGTGTGTGTGTGTGTATGTGTGCATCCATGTGTGTGGAGTAGGGAATCCAGGATTGTTCATGTTGCTAACTGATAGTAAACATATCCATTGTGCCAAATACATACAGAGACTTGGCAGAGTAAAGGCAGAGACAAGATATGTTTTCTCCACGTGAGGCAGAGTAGGAACAATACTGCGTGTCTCTTCTCTCAACAGTTCTGGCAGCTGACAGACCACCTTAAAGAATTTATATCATGGGATGAGAGGAAATGCGTAACTGAGCAGCAGAGTCTCGTGGTAGCTGCCACCTGGCAGTGTGGCACACCCGCGTGAATATGCCAGCTATTGATCCTGGAGTGGAAGGGAGGGTGGATCTGGGGGCCTTGACTTGCAGCTATGACTTGGAGGGAAGGTATGACATTCAAAACATGACCGTCAGCACAAGGTGAGAAGTAGACAGGGACACACAGAGGACCCAGAAGACATTTCAAAGTCCATTGTGCAAGTCCTGAGAGGAGAGAGAAGGCCCTGGAAGTGCAGCTGCAAAGTCTGGTGTCACGTTCAGTCTTTCTTCCTTTCCTTCCTGCGTATGGTTTCTGCTCACAAAGATAGACTTGTAAGGTCACTGGGCATGGAGTCTTTTCAAAAAACATTCGATCGAAAATCCATAGCATATTTTTTTAAGTTGAGGGATTTCCTGAAAACTTAAATCTGTTCTATCTTCACCTCGGACCAGCAATGTTTCTGCACCGCACATTCTTTTAGAATAATAAGATTCCATTAAAATAGGGGAAACTAATTCTAACCTGAAAATGAATGTCTTTTTGCCATCAGCATGAGCCAAAGACATGGAACCCAGGGTCACTGATGCAGGTGCGCACATCCCATGATATACATCCTTTAAGGCGGGCAGCTGCCGTGGAGCAGGCTGGCCTTCCCCCTGAAGCTCTGATCTGAAAGATGGAAAACACAGGGGTTTATCCCTCCAAAGTTTCCAGACAGTAGCCTAACCAGCCCGGCGGCTGCTCTCCTGCCACACCCACTGTGAAGCAGCACACACGTAAACACACATGGGCGGGGTCCTGGGAAAATCATAACAGAAGAGTCATTTAGCAAGAAGGCAGCCTTTGTCCATGACCCTGGTGCCTCATTTGCCCACGTCCAGAGACAGAGCAAGAAAGAGCACTAGAGGAGCATCCAATCACCCACTGCATTCCATGCGGTGATAGGCCCCAGATGGTGAATATTGACACACTGGGAGTCCCTGAGCTACGTGAAATGTAGCTAGAAATAGCTGAAATTATTATTTTGATAAATAGTATTTCTAAATGCTAAAATTGGAAAGGAATGAGCTATTTTAGGTTCTGCTTGGATGTGCACCCCAATTATGGTCTTCATGTTTAACATGATGGGAAGGGGTGGAGGGGCACCCAAATCTTTGAAAAGTTTTTTTTAAAACAGGAAACATATGATTTTCTTGAGTCATCTCTATTTTTAAACTCCAAAGTACACATTACCCACTTGCTGTCAAGATGAATCACTGTGGACATTTCATTTTCAATGAAATTTCATCTATCTACAGACTAGGATTGGCTCATTAGAAGAGATAGCAGGGGGTTACAAGGAAAAGAAATCTTTCAATGTGACATGGTAAGCAAAATATACTTGTAAAACTTAAAAGAAAGGTTTCAAGAAGAGAGAAAACGAAAAGGAAAAGAATGAAGAGAAAAAAATCATTCCTTTTTGAGGTAGATATCAGTAAGTGTATTGAAAACCAACTGAATCCATGGGATAGCTTTGTTACCAGAGAGAACTGAGTTCACAGCTTGACCGTGTGACCTTGGGATAATTACTTCTTTTCACTGAGCTGAACTCTTCCCACCTGTGAAATGGGGCAATTATATTGCACACAGTTTTCATAAAGGTTATGCGAGACCACAGTAGAATATAAGTTCCATGAGAACAAGACCCCCTGTCCATTGTTGATTTTTCAGCACCAAATCAGACTTGATACGTAGTAACAGTGATAGCTGATGCTTAGCAGACATTTCTGTGTGCCAGACCCTGCTCTAAATGTTTTGGACATGTCCACCCATATAATCCTCATAACCCCATGGGATGAGCGATAGACAGTATTGCCCCATTTTACAGGCAAAGAAATTTAGTCACTGAGAGATTAAGCGAATTACCCAAGGTCACACTAAACAGATACGCCAGGACTGGAATGCTGCCTCTGAAGTGTCATATAGTGAGTAGGTACTCAATAAATATTTATAGAATGAACCGAAATGGCAGCCACAAGGTCGGTACTGAACAAATACTACTGAACCTTCCTTTTCTCTTTGTCATGCCATTTAGAAGTACAGAAGGCACGGAATAATGCACGATTTCTGCCTCAGAGATCTGCCATCTTGTTAAAGAAATATGAACAAGGAAAAACTAGAGCTCCCTGGAAGAACATTTTAAACTAAATTGTTTGGTGGAGGCCAGTGGTCCCAACCAGCAACCATTTTGCTCTCCCAAGACGTTTGGCAATGTCTGGAGACATGTCTGATTCTTGGGACTGGAGTGGGGAGATAGGGCAGGGCGGGGCAGGGCAAGGGGTGTGCTACTGGCCTCTAGTGGGGAGAAGCCAGAAGTGCAGTTAGACATGCTTTGGAGCACAGAACACCCCCATACTGCCCCCTCCCCATAACCAAGAATTATCCAGTCCAGATATCTACAGCACTGAGCTTGAGAAACCCCGGCTTAAGCTACAAGGGCCATGGTCATTTTAAGGTGAAAGAAAGAAATGCCTGGGAGCTAGAAGAGTGAGAGCAGACTCTGTTTGAAGAGGTAAGATTTTTTTCAGGGGTGTATGATTTAAATAGGTGTGGAATGGCATGCCAAGGGAGGAAGCAGAGCCTCCACCACCTTTCAGCTATGTTTCTATGCACTGGTGAATAGCTACACATAATACATTTCCATACAGATGAAGACCAGGATCAACTGGTTAATCCTAGCATTAGTCAGAAAGGTTTGGCCTGTGTTCACACGTAGGAAAACACTCAACAAGACCAGAAATGACTAGCATTGCAAGTAACTGGGTGACACTTCTTAAACCTAATTAAGAAGATGCTTCCTTCATTCTTTTTATTCACAGGTTTGAAGAGAGGCTTAGCTGGGCGCATTGTAGATACTGATATATATTTATATTTCTTCACCCAAAGACTAGGAATGGCTTAAGGCTCCAGCTGGACTCGGAGACAAGATTGGGACATGCCATATCATGTGAAATCAACAGGCAGAAATGATCATAACACTTGCCTTGCATAGAAGTCTCTTTGTATGGGTTCCTGAGACATCTCCTAAAAGTGATGTGTTCTAAAGGAACCAAACCTGACTACCTGGACCCAGAAACAAAGCTTTAGTCACCAAAGGAAAATGGTGCATATTCATGCCCACAAGGCCTTGCTAGAAAATCTAGCTAAAACAAATGCCATGAAATCAAACGACAATCCTAGGAAGGGGACACGGTAGAAGGGGATCAGATACATGGATTCATATTCCAGTTCTACCACTTAGCTATGTGAGCTTGGACAAGTTACTTAATCTTTCTAAGCCTTCATCTGTGAAATTTGGTTAATAATGTATAATAAAACCATGTAGATCATCATGAGGATTAAATGAATTAATTGATGTAAAGGACTAATTAACAGTGTTTGACACATGATAAGTATTCCGTAAAGCCCAGCTAATTTTTGTTGTTTAAAAGAGAGAGGATTAACATTCAATTATCTCATGTACTAAAATTTTTGTAAAATATTCCAGCCCAAGCTATACTGTTTGAGCTTGCTTTCAGAAGACAGTAACACACACACACACAAAATAATATATAATTCTTGCTACCCTACCTCTGGTGGCTTATTTTTGTCCTGCAGGACTTCCAGCAGTTTTTGAGGGCCTCTTTCTGGGCAATGAAACATCTTGACAAGTGAATGAATGCAAGAGGGCAGTGCTATTAATTTGATCTCATCCAATTCACAGATTATTCACAGGATACTCAGATTATAAATACGATGCACAGACCCATCATTTTCAAAAACAAATCTATAGGTGTTTTTGTCCAAATGATGTGGTCAAAGTCATACTAAAACAAGTGGTGAAACTGAGGGTCAGATCTTCCTGTGCTGACTCTGAAGACCAAGTTCTTTCCACTGTACCATCTGCTGCAGTTGACCACAGACCAGACTTCAGGAAGTGCCTAATTTCTTTGAGACCTGTATTCCTCTAATCAACACAAAAAATGCATTTATTATTTTTTGTGTTCCTGAGTACCAACTGAATAGAGACCAAAGTACTCAAATATATTGAACAGGATATTTTGGTACATATGAAAATAAACCAACTCAAACTGACTCAGACATAACAAGGAATGTATGGGCTTATATACATGAAAAGCCTAAATGCTGATGTTGCTTCAACAGGAATAGATGGATACAGGTCCTTTAATTATGCAATCATTATTCTTCCTCTCCATTGCTCATTTCTGTAGTCCTCTATATACACACCAAATGGTGTAAATATAGTCACCCATACTAGGCTTCCAACCAACCAGCTTAGCACCTCTGAGAGAATGTATGTTCCTCAAAGTGGTTCCCTATAGAGCCCTAAGACTGAGTCTCATACCTCTAGATTGGGTCATGCACTTATCACTGAACAATTACTGTGGGTGGGAAGATGCAGTGCTCTGACTGGCTCAGCCTGAGTCACATGCCCACTCTTATAGTGAGAGTGATGGGCAGGAGGCCACAGACACTAAACATGGGACAAGGAAATGTAGGCAGTTTTCCACATTTGTGTTGTTACTGGAGGGAGGCATACTAGGAAGTCAACCAGCTTCCATTTATACCAATGGATAATACAAAGTAGAACATGGTTTTTTATAAAAATATGTTGAGAATGATGAAAAATAAAAACCCAGGGTCATTTTTCATAATTCCATACCATGACCATAATTCAGCCATACTGATCCCTTTCTTTACCTGTTTAATATCTATGAATTCTTCAACGGTCAGCTATCAGCTCCTCTAAAAAGTTTTCTCTAACCCCAATTTTCCACATTGGGTGAGTGGCCCCATAGTAGCTGTACTCGCTCATTCATGGCATTGTAAACAGCACACTTGCTATTCATTTAACTAATGCTGTTCTTTGAGGCAAGGGCTATGTAGCTTACCACATAGGTCCCCTACTTGCTATAATTTAAATACAGTTTTATTTGTTTTTTAAAGAAAGGAAATCAGAGGAAGTGAACATGAACATTAATAAAACGTATATTTACTGTACTATATAGCATTAGTATTGTTTGTTTCAATGGAGATATTTATTTAAAAGCATAAAACAGTGATGACAACAACCTAACTTTGTAAACACTTTTTTTTCAATCTACCTATACATTATCTCGATATCAATCTGATACTAGTCTATAGTGAATGACACACTCCGGTCAGAAAACTTCTAAAGTACTTAATTTAGGTGTCCGAGTGGAGGTATTCACAAGTTTTGTCCTGCTCTTTATTACGGCTCGACATCTGGCATTATGACTTGCTACTGCTGTTTTTGCTTGTCTGCTCAATAAATATGTGGAGTAGTGACACTCTGGGGAGTGAAAAGAGCTTAAGCTTTCGAGTTACGTAAAACTTAATTTGATCCCTGAAGTGTTCATGTACTAGCTTGGAAAAATTTGTCTGCTCATTCATTCATACATTTATTTGTCCCTTTAAGAAATGTTTAGTAAGCACTCAACATAAAGGGTGATACAATCTCTACGGACAGGCGGAAAGAATGGAGAAATCACTTTGAAGAAGAAGTCTGAAGGTGAAAGGTTGTTAAAGATTGCCACATACCGGCAGAATTATCCTTACTCTGGTTTCAGATGGCAGGCTGTCGAGAAGTGGCTGGAAGATGGAGAACATCTGATCCCGGACTTCTGTCAGCAGTTTTACCATTACAAAGTACAGAGCCTGCCTGAGAATGGAGTCAAAGTAGAGGATGAAGACCAAAAATGAAGAGAAACCTTCTCCTGATGAAGTCATCTGAGCTCCTGAATCCAATTTCATCAAAATCAGATTCTCTCCTGAATTTTTCACTATTATAAGATTATTTTTAACTCTTCCCTTTGCTTAAATAATGTCTTTGGTTTGGCTGGACTAAGTTTTGTACTTGTAAATAAAAGAATATGGAAGGGTACAGGAACCATATGGATTCCAGTTCCTAGGACAATCACTGGGACACAGTAAGCATGTGATAAATATACATGGCATGAATGATTAAATGGTTCCAATGTAGCATAAATGAGTGAATGATCAAACAGTCCAAACAGAGCACGAAAATAGCATAGCATGGTCTCTGGAAGGTCCCTCCCTATAAGAAACATTCAACGAAATGTTAGGAAAATTATGTCTCAATGCTTTAAAGGGGTCTCAAACATCAACAGGACATTTATAGTCAAAGAATTCTAAGGTCCCTTCCAATCCTGTTCTTCTATAATTCTGTGTTTGTATAGGTTTGAATTTTCACCCTTTCTAAAGCAAAGTGTCTTACCCCATTAGAAAGAGTATTATAATCAGACTTATCTCCATTTATCATCCTAATACCTTGATTTAAGAGAGAACTAAAAGCCCTGAACTGTCATACACTAAATATTGGATAAGTGACGTGGAAAGACCTGTTACTGGCATTCAACAGAGAGTTTTGCCCCATTATTTGCTTCTCTTTTAATACTTTGATATATGTCATGGGTTGGTCTAAAATATTCCTACCTGTTATTTGTGCTTTGAGATATTTATATGCAATAAATAGCCTTAAATGTGAAAAAATAGCTAGTGTGTGAATGAGAACTACTGAGACAGATGGGTCTACCACAAACACATTTGGCCTGTTGCAACACAGAATTTCATCTTTAACAAACTGCTATATAACTCATATGATGTACTTAGCTACGATACGGTCCAGAGCAAATGGAAGGAATTGGCAGTGATGGATGAGGAAATAATTGTTCAGCTATTCAACGTGACACTTGCACTCACAGATTTGTCTTCTGTTTGAGAAGGCTAATCATAGTTCAATCACCAGTTTATCATTTGCCCTGCCCTAATTATCTCCTGTGTGTAGGTCCACTCCCTAGCTCCTAGGTATGTAAGATGTTATGATCCGATATGTAAAGTAGGTTTGACTTGCTTCATAAGCTGTACATGAAAAAGAAAGCCAATATAGTAACTTGTTTCCCCAATAAAATTGTGAAGTTGATGTTGTATACAATTAGTCTCCTGCTGGTGTTTTTATTATTATTATTATTATGGATTTGAATGTGACAGAAAACTTTGATATTGATGTGAATGGATTTAAGACAATTCCATTATTAGACATACAGTGATCCATGTGGTACCTGTGGATCTTTTGTCATTAATTGTGTTGTAGGAAAAAATTAATTATTTAGTAACATTTTAATATTCTTTGCCCTACACACAAATTGTATAAAATTCCTCACTGTATAATTTCCAGCAGACTACTGTTTTATCATGGGAAACTGTGGCATAAGAGTGTATAACCTCTATAAGCCTATAGATTTGATTTCCTATATCAGTTTCAAACAAATTTGAACTCATATAATATGAGAAAATGAACTGCTTATAAGAAACTCCCCTAAGACAGGAAGCATGGAGCCAGGTCTCTCAAAGAATACAGATCTATCAAAACACTCACTAAATATTGATCGCCTCCCATTCTCAACAATTAAGTAACAGAGAAAAAGGGTTTATAAACAGAAAAATTTACATGGGGAAATTTGAATAAAAAAGCCTTTATGGGTATAGGTCAAATAAGTTTGTAAATATGATATATATGTTTTCTCACTTATAGTTTACATGGGGTGTGGGAAACAGGCTGTAAGCTTGCAAGGTCCTTATAGCCTAAGGCTTAGTTTTAAGACTAAGCCTTAGCCACCCTTTTAATACTAAAATATTCTCAACAGTAAGCTTTTCCCCACACCCTTGACTGTTGCATGATGTGGGGTGGTGCACTCTTATGAGAAATCCCATTTATGCCTCAGATGAGTGGCTTTGTATTAGAGACTTCCTTATTTGTATATTGCTCTAAAGGCTTTAATTTCTACAGTATAAAATTAGGCATACTGGGGGCTCTCTCACTCAGATCCTGCTATCAGCATTGCAAAGGAGCGGCAGCCAAAATGGCGGAGTGCTGAAGGAGAAGACAGTTTGTGCAGAGAGAAGGAGATGGGGAACAGAGATGAGTACGACTAGTGAGGTAAAAACCTTTGATTCTAGGAATACTTGGATGAGTCAGTGTCTTTGGGAGCCCTGAATGGAAAGGGAAGTGTTTTCCCACTGTGTGTATTTCTCACCCACCAGGTGCGAACTAGGAATAAAGGTAATGGCCCATTAGTTCTTGGCTCCGTTGTTTCATTACCAGCTGTCTGAATCAAATGTGAAACTGCACGGGTCAGGTGGTTATGATGGTGTTCGCGGCTACTGGTTTTACATTTGGGTCTGAAGGAAAACGCAAAAATTAAGTAAACCTGTTTTCTCTATAAGGAGCTACTTGTTAACAACCCCCCTCCTTTGGACACTGAGAACAAAGAGACATTTTTATTTATATCTAAGGAGAAAATCATCAGCCAATCACTTTTTTCAGAGTGCTCCCTATTTTCCGGGTGTCAGAGATATGAAGACTAGTAAGACACTGTGGTTTCCTAAAATGAGCTCACATAAAAGGAAGGCCAAATACACTAACGTATGACCAGCTGATTCGGCACTCCTGTTGGGAGGCAGCACACAGGGCTTTGGATTTTCCAGTAGCCACACAGGAGAGAACTCATGGAAATCCCCAAAATGGTGGTGAATATCAGTGTCGGGATTGGTGGCCATATTGAATGTAGAAGGCGTCCAGTCCCAACTGGAGCAGGTCAGAGAGCCCTTGGCTAGTGCGCCTCAGAGCAAGGTTCAGGGATCAATGACAGAGTCACCTGGGAACTAGGTACAAATGAAAATTCTCCAGAATTTCTCCTGCTCTCTCAGAACAGGAATCTCTGGGACTGGGGCCAACCAATCTGTGCTGTTACTATCTAAGTAATTCTGATGAATGTTCAAGCTTGAGAACTACTTCTCTGAGTGATACTTCTTAAGGGAGATAAAATTAAACATCTGATGCCTGTGAACAACTTATGGAGATAATTAGACAACTGTGAAAGAACTTGAGGAGGAATTAGAGGTAAGTACAATATGAAGAAAACTAAGAAAAAGATAACAAAAGGAAATTCTTAAATCCAGGGAAAATAAAACATTTTACAACAAACGTTGAGTAACCACAATTTACTATATAATTTAGATTTGAATAACATGCATAGGTATAATCATGTAAATACTAAATATTGATCTAAACAATTACAATGTAACTATGTTGGAAGGCAGTTTGAGTGACCGGAAGGATGCTTATGTGGTGGGAATTAGGATGGGAAAAACTGTGGAATCTCCAATTTTATAGTAGAAAGATTGTAGATAGTACCTGCAATTCAATCAGGACACACACACACACACACACACACACACACACACACACACTGAGACATTTGGAGGTAAAAGCCAGAAGAATCAGTTAAAGGAGATACAAATGACTGCTCTCCTACAAGTGAATGGGGAAGAGCTGATTTTTTTTACAGTAAATCTTGCAAAATAAGTTGACTTTTTATACATTGTGTATGTTTAACTTGGATAAAAAGTAAAAGCCACAATAAACAAGCAAAACATTCCCTCTCCTCTTGGAAGACACTCTCCTCATTCTTTGATAATCATTATGTCTTCATAACTCTTAGAGCACTTACTATCTAGTTCAGTGATAAATTATAGACCTACTCACCTGAGTTTTATAAATACAATTTTACTGAAATTCAGCATGGTTGTCAGTCATTTACATATTGTCCGTATATTTTTTTTATGATACAATGGCAAAGTTGGGTTGTTGTGATCGAGACTGCATAGACCACAATGCTTACAATATTTACTATCCAGTCCATAGAGAAAAAGTTTGCCCAGCCCTGATCTGATCTACCCATTTCACACCTAAAACAATACCTGAATTTTTGTACAGGTATTTTGTTTTCTTTATTAGATCTCACTTGATTCTTATTAACAAATACCCTAGTTAGGTAGCATCAGATTACCAATGGATCAAAGACTCAGAAAATGTGGGGACACTGACCAAGATTAAAGAGTAATGAGTAGTAGAGATAGGGTTCAAGCTTAGCTCTGTCTGAAACCAAAGTTTATTTTCTTCCCACTAGCATTATGGCCGGTGTCTAATCAGATTTTCATGTTAGTATTGCTGGCCTTTCTTAGACATGAGCTGTATTTAGGGCAAGAACCATGTCCTAACCATCGCGTATCCCCTGTGCCTGCAACTTTGGAGGAGCTCCGAACGAAGTTCTTGACTGACGACCATGAAGATGAGGACAACTCACAATTCTCAGAGCAAATTCATGTGTTCAAAGCAACTACAGTAAACGTGATTGTTCTATTTTATTAACAGACTAAAATATGCCCTGAGCTGATTTTTAGTTGAAACATTCTGAATAAATAAAGCATTATTATCTGGAAGAGGTCAGCCATGAAGTTATCAACGATGCCTCATCATCCTCTTGTGGTAAAGCTCAGTGTTCCTGTTTTGCATTTGTCTCAATCTAGACTGGAGGCTCTTGGAGGCAGAGGTTTCATGTTTATGTGTCCAGGAAATTCTGGGCACCTGTGTTGTTCCATGACTAATTGCTAAAAATAAATAAGTAATAATAATGCATTGTTGGTGTGAGGTTTGCTTCATGTCCCACAATGTATTCTGAAAACACTGATTATGAACTTTCTTTAACCAACTAAGTCTTCCAAAAGCAAAAACCTAGTGAGAATTACTCAAAGTAAAATGACATTACTGTTTTGATCAGAGAGTTTATGACTAATACATAAGTAGCTATGTACACTCTCAGCACTGAGTTAAGTAAAAGCAATGCTGCTTTCCTTTAAAGTGAATAGTATTACTAAAAAACAAGAACTCGTGGCTTGGAGGAAAGCATAAATTACATCTATTTTCATCATCTAGCTCCCATTACATTTCCTAGTTATTTACCTTGTACTTGAATACGTTGCAGCAATAGAAATCCCTTACCTGCCAAGGTTAACAGTTCCCACTTTATTTCATTTATTTATTCATTCAAACATTTATAGTCTCTCAGATATTCAGGCATCATTTTAGATTGTTACAAGTTATTTGCTTATGTAAGGTTGAAATCTGAATCCTTACAGCTTATATTAGTAAATAAGATTTTTATGTTTCAGAAGTTCACACATGTAATCCACTCACTATACATAATGCCTCATTTAGAGAGAATGTTATCTTCCTTGGTCATTTTTATCTCTGTCCTAAACATCTCTAGTGCCTGAATCCACTGTTCTTTTATGTCTTTTTCACCAAATCAATATCGCCAAAAGTACTGCTCTATATGTGGTCTGACCAGCTGAAAGGATCTGCTTTTTAGACCAGTGGTCCCCAACCCCCGGGCCACGGACCGGTAAAAGTCCATGGGCCATTTGGTACCGTTCTGCAGAGAAAGAAGAAATAACTCACATTATTTCCGTTTTATTTATATTTAAGTCTAAACTATGTTTTATTTTTAAAAAATGACCAGATTCCCTCTGTTACATCCATCTAAGACTCACTCTTGACGCTTGTCTCGGTCACGTGATACATTTATCCATCCCACCCTAAAGGCTGGTCTGTGAAAATATTTTCTGACATTAAACTGGTCCGTGGCCCAAAAAAGGTTGGGGACCACTCTTTTAGGCAATCCAGGTAAAAATCATTGTTATAGGGATTGGCTCTGGAAAACTGGATCATCAGAATGGGAGCCAGGAGTTGGGTATCAAAGGAAGAAAGAGCATTTCACTCCTTGGCTAGAGAACAATCAGGTCTCTTGGAGGGTGTAATCAGATCTGATGAGTCTTCAGGCACACAGCATCCCATTGCATGATGGGATAGGATATAAACAGATCCAGAAAGCACAAGCTCCATGAACATCACCTACCTCACTGCACCTACCTAGACTCGTACATCACCTACCTACATTGCACTGAAGCCTCTCCTTTCATCTAAACCTAGACCCTCATGGGAGATTCCCTTTTAAAACTAGCTACACCAGGAAAGACAAAGGCTCAGGCCTGGACTGCAATTATTAATGTTGAACTAACAAGGCCTGTCATTTTACAACTGTTTAGAGGTGGCCCTGGAAGACTTCACAGAGTTGCAAGCATTACAGTCAATTGTTCCCTTTTTTATGGCAGTAAAAGTAGTTTAAAGTGTGGAAATATACAAAAATTTGCAGCAGTGATGAATCACTTACCTAATTTATAAGGAACCTTGAAAGAATACAACTTGATCATTGGTGAGGCAAAGAAATTTGGGGAAGAAGTATGTGGATGAACCTATGTTAATGGACACAAGCCTGAGGATACTTTTGTCTTCTGACAATGACCACGGTCAAGTCTCCACTGTAAAGGCACACCCAGTGTGGACAAGTCCTGCCAGGGGTGAGGACGACAGAGATGCAAAGACCCAACTCCGGGGACCAGGTTCAGTGATGCAGATCCACTTTATTCAGGAAGTTAGCTAGCTTATATACACAGGCTCAGCCTATAGGGTGTTACAGCGTGTTCCTCAAAGCCAATGGCTGAAAAGATCAGGGAGCTGTGTGGTTGGCACTAAATCACTTCCTTATAGTGGGCGAGCTCCCTTCCTGGGTATGCCCAGGAGGCTTCTGGGAGCTGGAGTGTTCTCACAGCATTGCATCAGCCACAGCTGCTAGGAATGTGCTCTTCACTCCACCCACATCTCCCCCTTCTCTTTTAATTAAGGCCAATTGGACTTGATGAGTGACAGCTTGCTGCTGTTGTAGCTTCTGAATGCTATGCATTATGCAATGGAACCCTAGTAGAATTAAAACAACTATAATACCTATTAAACTATATGCTAATAGATTAGCTGGATTAAACAATGAGGCAAGTTTCTGTAATGTTTGACTAGTTAGGAAATAACAATGGGGGTCTTAAACAGGGGATTACTCCTAGGGGTCGGGATGTCATTTCCCTCCCATTATGTTACAGAGACCTTCTAGGTGCCATTAAACACAGTTCCATTTTGATTGTAAAAATAATGGACATAGGTCCATGCACACCCCCTTCTCACAAAGGTCTCAGCATCCAAACACAGAACGGAAGTCTTGCCATGGGCTGAGTACTGCATATGGTTGCAGGGCACATTACACAAATTACAACAACATGACAAATCATACAATTTCAACAATCACAGAGGTACATTTCACCAGTCTCTGAGCACTTTGCCAAAAGTGCAAAATGTCCTCAGCCTTCTTTCTAGCCATGGGAAAAGCTTCCCAGGCCAGGGGAGTGCTTCCAGCAAAGGCGCCCCCCACCCCCATCAGGGTATTTCACATTGTCCAAAATCCGTATGTCCATCCAACAAAGGAACCAGTGCTCTCTCGGGTCGTAGTCCAGGAAATCAGTCTACGAACATAAGGCCTCAGCCACCCCCCTCATCCCTGCCGTCCTGGCAGGTCTTACACTGTCCCAAAGAGGAGCATGTGGCAATGGCAGTCAGCATTTCCATCTCTACTCTGGAGAGCATGATTACATCAACCCCTATGTCCCAAAATGTCAGTGAACCCACCAGCGGTTTAGCAGGCACTCCCTGCTGTTCCAGCAGCCACTCAACGATGCAACTCTGGCTTCCGTTCTTCCTCCTGCTGCAGCTGCCGCCGTTTACCTTCTGGAGTCTGTGAATCACAACTCTGGCCCAATTCTCCTCATCCTCCAAAAATGAACTGAAAACACAAGCTCGCGCTGCCAGGCTCGAGCCCCAGGCTGTCACTGCCTGCATCTGGGAATCAGCGGTCACTATAGCACACATAAGCAAGAACAGAGCACCAGGGCCTGGGGGCCCGTCAGGGGCAATTCTCTGGGCCCACCCCACCAAAGCCTCCACATCCTCCCAGGTGATGGGGCATGCACGCCGGCCGCGAGGTCTTCTTCTGGAGCACTGAGGACCTCCTCCCCTCAGGCATAGTCGGTGTGGAGAAGGTCAGGGCTGTGGCTTTGGACAGGTGAAGACTGAACCATTCAGCGGGTGCCCAAGAAACCCTGTCAAGCAGGTTGGGGGGTTCCTGGGATCCAAATTGGTTGAATAACCTCTTCCTTGCATTAGAAGAGAGTGTGATTCCCGCCACTGTGCCATGGCTGGGTCCTTCTAGTGTCATTTCAGAGAGAGGGACTGGAGAGAGAGAGCGAGAGATACAGAAAAATAGACAAGACAGATAGACAGAAAAAAGACACATGGGGGCATATAGGCTGGCCCATGGTTCTGCAGCAGGAACACATGTTGGAGTTAAAGTTGGGGTAGAAAATGGTGTCTGAGAGGCTGGGGTGGGGCACTGAGCCCTGGCAGGGAATGTGGAAGTAGTGACTTCTGCTTTTTCCCGTGGCAGAACTGATGGTGCAGTTAGCAATGTGGTTGGTTTTGTTTCTGTGCGCTCAGCCCCAATTTTGTCAAACTCGGAGGCTAAACTACTTTTCTCCTCAGTGGAGGGGGCGAATAGGGAGGTAGGGGCTCCCCAGAGAGAGAGGCAGCCTGCAATATTTTTGGCACCAGCAGAGGGTCCCCAGGAGGAGCACTGGTCAGGCAGGCATATATCACTAGCAGGGCAGGAATGAGGCCAAGAGGGAAGGTTTGTCCCCCATGTACTTCGGCCGAATGGACACACCGGAAAGCTTGGGCCCAAGCATCGGGGTCCCAAAGAGGCACGTCCTGGAGCCAAGGGTTGAAACCTAAGAGGATTTCCCAGTAAGTACAGAGATCCTTTCGGTAACTTTAACTCGCCTACTCTGCAATAGAGCGTGCAGGGCTCAAGCCTGTGGGGTTCGAGAGTGGGGGAGAAGGTTTCCCATTTCAGAGGGTCACTCACCCGTCCCTTGGATGCTGGTTAGGTCCCTGTTCCACGTTCGGGCACCAGTTGTGGACAAGTTCTGCCAGGGGTGAGGACAACGGAGACGCAAAGACCGGACTCCGGGGACCAGGATCAGTGACGCAGATCCACTTCATTCAGGCAGTAAGCTAGCTTATGTACACAGGTTCAGCCAATAGGATGTTACAGCGTGTTCCTCAACGCCAATGGCTGAAAAGATCAGGGAGCTGTGTGGTTGGTGCTAAGTCACTTCCTTATAGCAGGCGAGCTCCCTTCTTGGGTATGCCCAGGAGGGTTCTGGGAGCTGGAGTATTCTCACAGCTTTGCATCAGCCACAGCTGCTAGGAATGCACTTTGTGCTCCAACCACAATCCAGTACCCAGCCAGAATGATAATTCATTCTGTGAAAATCAGATGATCTCTTTTTGATCACACTCCAGTACTTATGCAACCAGTCCATGAACAGAATGTCTATGGTGGCAGGATGGAGACTATGCATGGATCCAACAATCTGTGCCAAGATGAATTCTGGTACTGCTTTTGACAAATGCTGAACAGCTCAGCAGCTAGACATTAAATATATAGGAGCATCCCTCAAGAAAACTAGCTAGCCAGTTGATGGAAGGTTAATTGTGTCAGACTTTCTACTCCAGGGGTCAGGAACCTATGGCTCATGAGCCAGATGTGGCTCTTTTGTGGCTCACAGACAAATCTTTAATAAGAAAAATAATAAGGTTAAAAATATAAAACGTTTTCATGTATTACAATCCATTCATTTCCTACCACTTATGTTCATGATTGCAGGTGGCTGGAGCCAATCACAGCTGTCCTTTGGCACAACATCAAATTTTTATTGGATAATGCGTAATGTACACGGGTCATTGTATAGTTCTCATGGAATTACATTTTAAAATATGTGGCATTCATGGCTCTCTCAGCCAAAAAGTTTCCCGACCCCTGTTCTACTCTAAAGGGAACAGCAATTTATCCTTCCTGGAATTTATACATATTCTGTTTACAGTTTTCTCTTCCCTAAAAACAATGCCTCTGGCAACACAACCACTTGAGAGCTTATGGAATACTTGTTTTACCAACCAGGATCTCTTATAACATACACTCCAAGGGACTCAGATCATGATCACAATTTAACACTACATCCAAAACAAAGACAACTTAATAGAAAGATAAGGGACCTTTGAAAGTCTCAGTTTAGGGGTACACAACCTGTGGGTTAGGGAATCTGTCCTGCAGGACGCAATGTAGGAACCAATCAATCAGACCACTTGTGATGCTGCATTCCAGGAGTTGTAATGCATGGGCATGTGAACCAAGGAGGGGCATGTGAACCCAGCATGGGCATGTGAACCAAGGAGGGGCATGTGAACCCAGGATGGGCATGTGAACCCGGGAAGGGCATGTGAACCCAGGATGGGCACGTGAACCCAGGAAGGGCATGTGAACCAAGGAGGGACATGTGAACCCAGGATGGGCATGTGAACCAAGGAGGGGCATGTGAACCCAGGATGGGCACGTGAACCCAGGAAGGGCATGTGAACCCAGGATGGGCATGTGAACCCAGGAAGGGCACGTGAACCCAGGAAGGGCACGTGAACCCAGGAAGGGCACGTGAACCCAGGAAGGGCACGTGAACCAAGGAGGGGCACGTGAACCAAGGAGGGGCACGTGAACCAAGGAAGGGCACGTGAACCAAGGAGGGGCACGTGAACCCAGGATGGGCACGTGAACCCAGGATGGGCACGTGAACCCAGGATGGGCACGTGAACCAAGGAGGGGCACGTGAACCCAGGAGGGGCACGTGAACCCAGGAAGGGCACGTGAACCAAGGAGGGGCACGTGAACCCAGGAGGGGCACGTGAACCAAGGAAGGGCACGTGAACCAAGAAAGGGCACGTGAACCCAGGATGGGCACGTGAACCAAGGAAGGGCACGTGAACCAAGGAGGGGCACGTGAACCAAGGAGGGGCACGTGAACCAAGGAGGGGCACGTGAACCCAGGAGGGGCACGTGAACCCAGGAGGGGCACGTGAACCAAGGAGGGGCACGTGAACCCAGGAGGGGCACGTGAACCAAGGAGGGGCACGTGAACCCAGGAAGGGCACGTGAACCCAGGAAGGGCATGTGAACCAAGGAGTGAAAGTAGTATCTTCTCTCGCCATCACTTCCATAGCTTCATTGGCAGGATTATTTCTTCATCCCTTCACATTTTGTATTCTATTAGATTAAAAGTCCAAGTTTCTAGGGGGAAAGTCTTTCAACAAATTCTTTCAACCTGTTGCTACGAGTGCACACTGGTCATTTAGGGATTCTCATAGAGACAGACAAGTTGATAAATAAGAACCCACCACATTGGCAAGGTCATTGCCCCTAGGCACCGTGATGAACTAAGGTTGGTGCTATTCATTTTGGGCAGGAAGAAGTATGTTCAGAACCCAGGATGTTCAATGATTTATTCTTTTTCAGAGTCAGTAGTAACCATAAATAGACAATTGCAGCAACCATAAATAAACATAAATAAACTGCTGGCGTGATGAACTATTGGGCCCCTCATTAAATATATCATTAAATTCAAGCTGTGTAGGCCAGAAATGAGTCTCATACAGGTAATAAAATCAGCAAGTAGCCAAGGAAAAGATATGGCTAGTTATACTTAGAAAAAATTTTTTATATGAACAGAATACAAAAAAAAAATGAATAAGAGGAATAAGTTATCAGTGAAAAATATAATGGAAAAGAAGAAATGTCTTAAAACTTTACGTGGAACTCAAAGAACCCAATCCTGCTAGGTTCTAGGGTTAGATTTTAATTTGACACCCAAAATCATGACTAAAGATCCCACCATTCATATGGCAAGAAGGCCAACTCCATCTCCAAAATTCCTGGGAATTCCTGGTAGGTATAATAAAGAGAAAGCTGGCAACTTACATTCCTCTAACTTCTCATTCTAGACTTGTTCCCTATCTAACTAACTTCCTTTTCTGTATTGAGTCCTTTCTTTGCTATCCTCTTCTCTGCACCATACCACATTTTCTAGGCAACAACCTTTCTTTTATTCCTTAAAAATATTGCATCATCACAACACTAAGCTTTTGTGTATAAAAACTTCTACAGGAGGTTTAAAAATACACAATGAGGAAATAATCTCTTAAAACTCTTTCCTTACCCACCAAGAGAAACTATCGGAGACCACCATTCACTGAGGCCCCAGCTTGCTGCCGTTTTGTTCAGAACCATTGTTCCACATGAGATCTACTAATAAACAAAAAGGACATTCTTTTAAGATGACACAAGTTAATAGCAAATAGTTAATAGTCTTACAAAAATACTTCCACTTGCCTTCTTCCATGTTTCCATTAGCATGAGAAGGTCTACCCAGGATGAGAATTGACCCAGTTAAGCCCAG
Source organism: Saccopteryx bilineata (assembly GCF_036850765.1). NCBI lineage: Eukaryota > Metazoa > Chordata > Mammalia > Chiroptera > Emballonuridae > Saccopteryx > Saccopteryx bilineata. The sequence goes on along the minus strand of NC_089492.1, from coordinate 19,830,741 downwards.
TCTAAAGTAAAAACCACATAACCTGCAGATGAATAGCCTGGACCAGTTGATACCTAGCCAACCTACAGAGCTGTAAGCTATAGTAATAAATGCTTGATGTCTTAAGCCAACAAGTTTGGGGGTAGTTTATTATATTGTAAGAATTAATTGATAGACTTGGTAGCCTTTTTTTCAGTGTGAAAACTAAGACACAGAGAGGAGTTTTTATTTGTTTGACCATGGCAATGTTTTGCTGGCAGAAGAGCAATGGTGCAGGTCCTGAAGCAGAACGTGCTAAGCACAGAGCATGGAGGCCAGTGAACGGAGCTGAGTGAATGAGGGAGAAGGTCATAGAAAACAGATCTGAGAGGCCCTGGAGGAGGTGGCGGTGGTGAGGGCCATGCAGGCCTGGTAACAATTTTGGCTTTTATTCTGGGAGATGGGTAGCACTTGGAAGGATTTGTGCTGAGAAAAGACATGATCTAGATTATTTTTAACACAATGTTCTTATTTCTGGCTTGAGAATATGGGGTCAAGCATAGAAACTGGGGTAGAAGTAAAGAAGCTACTGCAGATATCTAAGATGATGATAATGGCTTGAACTAAAAATCCCAGGCAGTAGAGAAATCTGTGAAATATGAGAAGATTCTAGACATAATTTGATAATACAAAAAAAAATAAGAATTCACTAATTGATTGAATATGAGGTGTAAGAAAAAGAGTGGAGTCCAGGGTTACTTCAAGGTTTTGGCAAGAACAACTAGAAGACCCCAGGTGACATCTGATGAAATGTAGAAGACTGCAAGAGGAGTAAGTTTGGGGATAAGTGTATCTTGAGATACTCATAACTTCTATAATAAATTGTTTTTAAAGACTTGGAATGAGTCCCAACTGGATAAGCAGCCAAATGGAGATGAATATTTGAGTAGCTCTGATTAAATGTTGCTTTTTAGTTCATCATTTTTCTCAATCCATAAGGATATTAAAACAAGTTCGCATATACCAGTGTATAAACTTTAGTGAATATTCCTTAAAGCATTCAGGGGAATATGTGACTATTTCTAGTGTACCATTTATAACTCTGTCATCAATTGTTTATGTTTCCATGAGTCTATGGATGGTCTCGTGATTGCATGGTGTTGCTATTAAAAAGATGGACAATTGAGTCTCTACAGTAGGGCTTCACTTTTTCTTCACTCAACAGACTCAATTTCCAACAGTGGCAATCAAATTATTCCAGAAATAGAATTTACAGATTTAGAAAAAAAAAACTCTATAACTCTAATATTGAACATTTTAATTAGAGTTCTGAATGTTCAATTTCCAGTAACTTCCTGTTAAAACTCAATTCAAAATCTTTTCTCATGTAATAAGATTGGCGGTGGGGCTGTGCTTTTTCACAGAAGGGTAACTAGCAGACCTGCTCCCAATCTCCCTAAACACATCGAACTGACATCTTGATGACTGCATTTTTATCATCCTATTATTTTCCCTTACAGAGTATAGTTGGTTTGTATTTCTGGTTTCGTTTGATGCTTTTATTAAAAGCAAAATCAGTCTGAAACACAGTCAAAAAAAAAAAATTAACTTAATCTGAATAGGCTGAAAGGAGCTCATTTATAACAGTTCTGAAAAGCACTTTTTAAAGCATACCAGAGTTTTTATAAAGCTTATGTGTACTCTAATGAAAAAAGAAGACTCAAATCCAGGCTCTCGTTTATATGGACAATCCACTTGAGATAGGAGGGAAAATGTCAAGCTGTCAAATTCTACATGCCCAAAGAGTGGAAATAAAAATCATTAGCAGAGTCTTGATAGGAAATAGAGTAAAAAGTTGATTTATATACTATGAGAGATAAAGTGAAGGGTGCTGGAGGAAAAAATAGGCAAAGAAAATAAAATGTATACTATTGATGCGGAAGAATCAGCAGCACACTCACATACACAGGAAAAGCAGGAGCACCGGCCCTGGAGAAGAGGGAAAATAACCTACTGATAAGAATTCCATAAGGAAGTGAAAAATACACTAATCTATCAGTGGGAGAAAGAACAGCTAATTAAATTCAAGTTTGAGAAAAGACATTTCGTTTCAGTTCACTGTTTTAATTTCTTGCTAATCAATCATAGGGTTTTTTTGGGGGGAGACTATTTCAAGAAAGTTAAATTCTTGATTGAAACTGAGTAAGTAGGAACATAAGATTAAACATTAAAAATGAAGATAAAAATAAAAGAATATAAAGACTAAAGCAGCTGTAGCACAACTTAACATCTCAGTCAATAGTCTCCGTGGTTAAGGAAAGAGTGAAAAAAATTTTCTAAGCCTTCCCCTAGGTTGTCCAATTCCCTTACTATTAACTATTAATGGGCAATGACCAAATAGACTTTTAAATAAAAATATTCTTTCAACAAACATATCTACTTTGTATGTCAGCTTATTTTCCAAATTTGCTTAAGAAAGTAAACCTTAGATACTCAGAATAGATAACTAACAATACTGGTTTTGGGGGGCAGTTATTCATATGTACCTGAAACACTTGAAAGACTTAAGATTTCAGCCAACTGTAATCATATCTCTGGCTGATTTAAAGAGGAATACCTAAGTTTATTTCAGATTATCAGAGACCCCCCCAAAATGCAATACATATAGACTTTAGATTATCCAGTTAAAAACAACAGAAAGAGATAAAGGAGATGTTGCACAGAGATATCATATACCGACTGGACTGTAAAAGACCACTGAGGGACATGGCACAATTGTATAAAATGACATGCCAAGCAGCAAATGAAAGAACTCAGGATAATGATAGGGCAAGGTGATGAATGGAAATGTTAAAATCATCTTGGTGCTTAGCATTGAATAATGTAAATACTAGGTAGTTCCTCATTAATTTTTGAAGCTAATATTATGTGATAGATGTGGCTATGCAATTAGCATATGAAGCACCCACAAAGAGTCAGGATGATGGCAAATATTCTCTTTTTACAGAGAGAGAGAAACTGAGACATAACCTGTAAAATTATGGCAAAATATTTGCAGTGGATCAGTGATCCCTGGAAGAAGCCATCTTTGGCAATATGGAGAACTCCAACTTTGAGGATTATTCTCCATCTCCTTGATGATCTGCCATTTCCTTTCGATCTCTGAGGTCAGGCCAAGTATTCCATCCCATAAGAAGCACGTTGAGGCCATCTGCTTCAAAATGCAGTTGTTAACATCAAGACTCTAAACTGATGATATCGAACACAGATTTTTCACTTCCCTCCACCACACTCTTTCGCCATCCCAGCTGTGCGTAGCCTGGACTCTTACAAATGTGATGTTACATGTTTATGTGGATTTCTTATGTGCCTGGTGTCCATTCTTTAATATGAATCTTATCTCCTCCTGGTAACATTAATTCAAATTTAAAAGTTAGAAAAAAATGGTCTACCTGCAATTAAATTCTGCTTCTCTTTAAGACATTCTTCATTAATTTATTATTAATAATAGTCATTTAATGTTTTTAGTTAAATAACCAACTAAGACAAATAAAAATCTCTATTCTAAAAACTTAACCAGGGGTAGTTAACCTTTTTATACCTACCACCCACTTTTGTATCTCTGTTAGTAGTAAAATTTTCTAACCGCCCACTGGTTCCACAGTAATGGTGATTTATAAAGTAGGGAAGTAACTTTGCTTTATAAAATTTATAAAGCAGAGTTATAGCAAGTCAAAGCATATAATAATAATTACTTACCAAGTACTTTATGTTGGATATTTGCTGTTTGGCAGAATAAATCTTTATAAAACAACTTACTATAGTTAAATCTATCTTTTTATTTATACTTTGGTTGCTCTGCTACCACTCACCATGAAAGCTGGAATGCCCACTAGTGGGCGGTAAGGACCAGGTTGACTACCACCGACTCAAACAGTTATTCCAGGGTCATTAAGCTCTAAAGAATGAACAAGAAAAGATCTTTGTAAAAATTAAATTAGGAAACAAAAATAACTATCATTTTTCCTAAGTGCAGTTTTAATTTTAGGGTGCACAAATGCATGCTAGAGCTATTCTTGGATTTATTTTTTAAAGAAACTATAGTAGCTCCTCTAAATCCCACTGGAAGCAGAGATCATCAATACTAAAGAAAATCAGGTGAACCATTTCAAGCCAACTGCCAGATGTTATTATTATTCAGTTACCAATACGGTAAGAAATAAACTTCCCTGTGGTACCTCCTTTACCTAAGTGATCCTGAATGAAGCTTAGAAATAAAAAGGCAGAGAAAGGCCAGCTTCCACTCTAGATGGACCAGTACGTACTTAATGACCCACTTAATTTAGAGAGAAAAACACCACAGCACAGAACTAGCAGATGTGCACAAACCAAAGGTTTCTTCCGGGAGAAATTTCCTCACACTTGCTGCCCCCAGACCCAAAGTTCCAGCTTCAGTCACCCTTTCCCGGAAAGTGATGGCTGCAAAGTCCATTCTCTTGCCCTGTTGACTTGCAATTTAATAGTCATCATGACCCCAAACTCAGCATCAACTACGTTATTCCAACAAAGACCATGCCAAAGTGTATGGAAAGAAACAGAGCCAAATATTCATATGTATATAAAAAGGCAAATATCAAAACAAGAAAAACTTCCACAGTTCAGAGGACCATGCCTTCGGGGAATACTTCCTAGAAACGGCACACCCTCAGACTGCACTGTGGAGAACCGGAGATGCATGGAAGGTTGGTCTTATCGTCATCCATTCACTGTTCTCATTGGTTACAGACAAGGCCCCAGGAAGGCAGCATGTGCACGCTGCCAAGCTACGACAGGGGACACTCACATTTCACTTTCCTTATTCAATATGAAAAGAGAGATTATTTTTCTGGCTGATGGTTGATTTAAAGAAATATTTTCAATAAATAAATCTCTTCTCTTGCCTCTTAAATCCCAGGGATGCTTTGTGCATGAGAGCACATCTGATCAATAAGATACCTACCTTTCTGCTATGTGAAGCCAGAAAAAGAAGAAAGCAAGAAAAAAATTATAACAAAAGAATGCATTAGTAATAATCTGCAAAATTTTGTAAGTTTTCAGCAATAAATGGCTGGTGGATTGATTAACAACTTGAAGTAAACAGTGGGCAGTAAATGCTGTAACAAACCACAGTTGTTTATTGTACCAATAATTTTGAAACGACCAAGTTTCCAAAACCTATTGCTGAAATAAACTATACTCTTTAGCACCCACCAGCAGTGATGTTTAGATCCATACACATATATTTCCCTTCTTAAAAAAATTGCTGGTGTGAGAGATTGATCATTTATATGTGCCCAGTCAGAAAACATGGCCCATTGGAAGAGGTTTATCACTAGATGATGCGATCTTGCAAACTTTACGAGTTTTTTTTTTTTTTCTTCAATCGTTTCATCTCTCTCTCTGGAACAAATGCCAGCAGAACTTAGATAAAAAATAACTCAGTACAGTCCTGGAAAAGATAGTACTAATCAAGGAGCACTGGCTTGTACCCGGCCTTAGAAGGAGAAGGTATTAAGGACTAACAAATTAATCTGTTAAACTGCTGTGTCAGCTAGGGAAAGGAAATAAATAAAGGAAAAAGGGCTCTGTAGTAGCAAATACTGAGAACTGACTTGAGGAGTTAGTTGGGGAGAAGAATCGCTTTTGAAACTGTTGTATACAGTGGAAAGGCGCACGGATGCACTATCAGAACTGCAAGTAGCCTTTACCACACTGTGCAGTCCACACTGTCTGCATACTCAAGGAAGAGGTATATAGTCATGCACGATTTTTGCCACATGCACTGAGAAGCCCGGAAGTCACTGGAAAGTGCGAAAATAATATATAATTCTCAGTTACTCCTGAGTAGTAAAGCCAACCGTCTTTTCCTCTCAGACTTCTGTATCTCTTCTCTCCCCAGAGCTTGGGCAACTAAGTGCCTCAGAGGCTCAGCTCCACCCTTGCTCCATAACAGCTGCGACTCTGTGAGTTTCAACCCTGTACCTGGCACTTTCTAGGTTCCTGTCTCTACTCTTCACTCCAGCTCTGAAAGATAGGTATTTTCATGTCCCCCATCCCCCCACTTTATGTTTTTATAAGTAGCTTGAACCTATTTCATAGCTAGTACAGTGTAGAGGTTGGCTTTAAACCCAGGTCCAAATATACTGCTCACAAAACTTAGAGGATATTTCAAAATGAGTATGAGCCAATAAATTATCTCCTAATTTTTGTAAGCAGTGTAGTATGCACTTTTCATAATGGCTTATTAACATTCAAGGCCTCCCTAAAGAAGAATGCATCAATGGCCCCACCACACTACCATGGGGCAGCAACAAGTTACTCTAGCTGCCGCCTTGGCCCTGGTTGAGACCTGTGTAGGTACCTGAATTCCTGCCTCTTTGGTGTGGGATAGTTCTATCAAGTTTGGTCATTGTTTCTGTAACCTCCAGCTTACAGTATTCCAGGCATATCTTTTCCACACTGCAGCCTTCCATTTTTGCTTATCCAAGAACTTCAACTATCAAAAAGGAGAATAGTGATTATTGTTTATTTATTCTGCAACAGGGACTCTGCTGAGTCTTTTAAAGACATCGTCTCATTTACTCTTCACCACTACCTTATAAAGAATGTGTGTGCATGTGTGTTATAACCACTGCAGGCAGCAGGAAATAGAGGCTACAACAGACTGAGTAATGTGCCCAAGGCCACATAGTTGATAAAGTGATAGCACGGGGTGTAAATTTAGATCCACCTGACTCCAAATTCCAAGCTTCCAGCTACCGTGATACATTGCCAACTTCTCATGTCTCCTCCCAGGGAAACTGTAAATTCTAAGAGTGACTAGGGCCCTCTTGGCATAACTACCTGAGTGTTTCAAGTTATTGTGTTTCAGTCACTTCCTGAGATTTGAGGCAAGTCCTAGGATACAGCCTGAGTTTGGGTCCAGAAATCTGCCTTTAAGAAGCATTTCCAGGCAACTCTGATTATAGTCAGAGGACCACCCTTTGAAAATCACCAGAGCAGAGTCAGTGTTTCTCAAACTTCAATATTCTTAAGAATCACAGAGTGCTTGCTGAGACACAAATTCCAAGAGGATCTGAATCCATACATCTGAAGATACACAATTTACATTTCTAACAAGATCCGCAGACCACATTTTCTAGAATGGCATTGATACAACGCAACAGTTCTCAAACTTGGCTATGCAATGGAATCACCTAGGAAGTTAAAAATAAAACAAAACAAACAAACAAGAAACTAACACCTGGAGACCACCCTGTGGATATTCTGATTAAATTGGTCTGTAATCTGAGCATCAGGCTTTTGAAAGATTTCCCAAGTTATTTTCATGTGAAGCACATAAATGTCTCTCACATAGCAAGTATTTATTCAGTGCCTGCTGCAGTGGTCAGATAGGTTAGCTGTTGCTAAAAAAGAAAAAAATCTCTGTGGCCCAACACAATAAAAGTGCACTTTTGCTTATACAAAGTCCAAGGTAGATGTCCCTGTTGAGATGGCTCTCCAGGAAGTTCTCCAAGTGGTGACTCAGAGACCCAGGTGTCTTCCATCTGTGGCTCAGCCACCCTGTGGTTCCGGGGCCATTCTGGCATCATCAGGCTGGCACACGGGAGGAAGAGAGGTTGGAAGGGGCACTGCAGATTCTACACCATCTCAGCCATTCCTGTGGCCTGACTGGTCAGTCACATGATTGACCTAGCCACAAAGGAGTCTGGGGAAGGTAAAGTAGTACATACCTACTACAGAGCATTAATAGATTCTGTCTGGCTGGCTGTGTATCAGGCACTACGCTAGAAATGAGGAGAGAGTGCAAAGAAGGCTGCAAACCACGGTGCTGAAATTTAGGGCTATTTTTTATAGCATTGAGCCCCTTTGACCAACCCAGCAAGTATTATATAAATCTCATACATCTTTGCTTCTGGAAACTGAAAGGTTATCACTCTTACGTCCATTAGATCGCAAACATTCCAATTCAAGAATTAGTGTGGATAAAGTCCATTAACACAGAATAACTCAGGCCTATAGGACACGGTGGCCAACATACGATGCTCTTCAATCTACTTACTTTCGATGCTTGGTTATAAAGTCTGATCTAGGGTCTTGATTTCCATATCAGTAAAACAGGAATAATTGTTTTGACCTTTCAGGATTATTTTGAGAATTGGAAGAAGCACACTAATTATATTATTTAATTGGCCCTGAACAAATGCATATGATTCTTATATTCTGATATATTACAATATATTCTTACATATTCTTATATTATGACTGATGAATTCTTATAACTGCTTTGGGGGTTTTCTCTAATAAGAATGCAAGTCCTTGAGACTACGGACTGTAACTCACGATTTTTCGGTATTATTCAGAGTACCTGGCAAGTGATAGACACAGAAAAGTCCTGATATGCAGTTGCTGAATTAGGTTCACTAGGGGTGAATCTGGGAGCTGGAGCCTGGCGGCTGTCTCAGAGTTTCCAAAGAGAAGTATTGCTTCTAACATTGGCACTCTATGAGGAAAAACGCTACAAACATCTCTAAGGAGCTAGTGTGATAAAGTGGAACGATTGCATAATAAGGGCAGTTAAATTTCATAAAAATGCCCGCCCTTGATTATATTGAAAATGGTCTAGGATTGAGGCCTCCCCATTGGTTCCAATCAGTTCTTCCCTCTCAACATTGAACAGTTACTCAAAAAAAAAGGAATCCTTGAACTGTAGATTCAAATATCACAACAGCCTGTTTTATACATGAGGATCTACGTTCAAAGAGAATTAAGAGGCTTGCCTAGTGTTAGGTGGCTTAAAGTGGCAGAATCCAGATTCAAATCCAGTGTCCCTGCCTCAAAAATCTCAGAATGGGGGTGCACCTGCCCACGAACAGTAAACAACAGCCATCAGCACTGTGCCAGGATAAGAACAGTTACACCTGCCTGAAACAGCAAAACAGAAAGACATTTTTCTATAGAAGGAAACACAAATATATCATGATATGGAATGCAAATGTTTGATAATATAGGACTATAAAGAAATTTTAAATGTGTGGTGGGCTGCTTCGGATTATGCCCCAAGGCCCCTGGGACTACTCGTGTTTGCTCCTTGGGAAACATGCAAGAAGCACTGCCCTTCTGTGTGCCATTAAAGGGCCACTGAGGTTCCAGATAGAGCCCATTATCTGAGCCCATTACTGGAAATCTGTCTGTAGAACTCTGGTCAGATGTAGTAATGATTTAGGCAGGTCAGACTTCCCAGAAATGAAGAAAGTGCTGAAAATAAATAGGAGACAATAAATCTCTTAATGGTACAAAGGGGAAAAATAAAGCAAATTATGTTTTATCTGGCAAAGATATCATGGTCATGTTTTTTTTCTTTGTAACCCTCATTTTTCCTTTTGGTAGAAAGCAGTTAGTTCCAAATTGAAGAAAATTTAGATTATAGTTTGTAACACAGTGTCCCAGTTGAACTAAACCAGGATACAGAGATTATCCGTTTGTAGAAACAGTGGGCCAGTGACTACTCTGGGAATTTATTTGTGAGTTCACAGATGTAAACCATGTGAGCTATCAATGGAATAAAGACATCTTAGTCACCCCCCACCCCCCGTCTATGAGAGCCATGGGGGAAATATCCACAAGAGGAACATTAGCAAAGAGCAAATGGGTTTCATTTGTTTATTTATCTAATTTTAAGTTTAGTCCACCATCCAATTCCGAGTTCTAGCAAGACTGGGGTGAGATACTATTAGCTTGCCCTAATAGCCAATGAGGGTTTCTATTGTCCCAAAGCTTAGTCCAAACCTCGCGATCTGACACTTTTGGACTGGCTCCCTGATACTGGAGATGGAAGAAAAAACTATACACATACCTGAAAGGACTACAAGGAAGGAAAATAAAGAATCAAGGACCTCACACATGATGATATCTTTTAATAAAGACAACCCTATCAACTCCTAACCCTATCCATGTCCTCAAATGGAATGAATCCAGTGACCAATGCTTCCTCTGAGGTGGTAGGAGAAGCTAGAATAAGAGGTGAGGAAAAGGGGTGCAACAGAGAGCCTCATGAAGGTAGGAATTTGGGCACACACTGGGTTCTAAGAGGAGAAAGCAGAGAGACGGGAATAACGGGAAGCCTTCGTTTGGGGGTACTGCATCCCATTCCCACTCGTGCCTCCATCCTCTGGTTTTGAGTTCAGACAGCGAGAAGAGTTGGGCAAGAAATTAAAGAGAGAGGTGTTCAATGTAAAGCTGAAGCACATTCAGGACAGTTTGGGGGTCCAGTGCTGTAACGGAATTATGGAGCGGCAAAAGGAAGATTCTCCCCCTAACCTCCACCCTCCAGCTGTCAGACCTCGCTCAGCTTTGAGACAGTGGGTTCTAGAGCAGAGATATGGAGAGAGGGCTGGGCCTGAAGCAGCACATTTCTTTCCAGAGAAAACAGATGCTAATTCAATGGCAAGGCCCTTTGGCAAGGAGGCTGCAGTGGAGAATTAATGGACTGGTTCCTGAACACAAATAAAAAGCGTTTGGAGATTAGGAAAAATCACTGAGGGAGCCTTTGGGAACTGGTGGTAATCACGAGCATGTGTGTTTCAGTTTGTAGTTTACAAATTATTTCCCCCTATCTCATTTGTTTCTCACAATAGCCCTACTGGGTAGGTATGGCAAGCATTGTTAGCACCCTCATTTTGCAGATGAGAAAACTGAGATGCAGAATTTAAGCAACCTGCCCAAGTTCATTGCCCTGGTAAGTATCAAGGTTAGGAACTCAAAAACAGGACTCTGGCTTTTAATTCTGTGCTTTTTCCACTAGAACACATTGCCAGTTTGGAGTTGTGACAGTTCAGTTAACCAGTCCTCACACACGCACAAAATTTTCTAACAAAATGACATTATCAGGAAGCCGAGAAAAAGTCAGCCCTGGGTCTACGGGGAAAAGTGGTTGCAAAAATTACGGGACTTACCAGGACCTGAGCCCAGACGAGGAGGAGGAGGCCATCGCAGGGTTCCCAGGACCTGCTCACCAGAGTCCAGGAAGTCGTGGCAAAGCTGGGTGGCTGGGGGTGCTGGGCGAGCAGAGGCTCAACCACCCTCCAGGCAGAGCAGAAGGAAGAAGGATGTTGCCAAGGTGAACACAGAGCTCCAGATTCAGAGTGCAGCTTATTTTTGTACTCTTAGGTTGTTTTTCATTTGATTGATGAAATTCCTGGTGGAAAGAGTATACAGGGTGAGAGTACGTTCTCTTCCGGAATGAAGACATGAAGGAATCATTTTAGCCAAGTGTCTCATCTTGACCATTATGTTCATAAAGTATTTGGTTTTTAATTTCACGTGCTAAAAAAAAAAAAAGAGAGAGAGATGAGGGGCAATTTCAAAATACAAGTAGTTATAAAGTTAATAATTTAAGAAATGATTATTTAGAGCAGGGAATGGCAAACTTTTTCTGGAAAAGGCCAGATAGTAAATATTTTCAGATTAGTGGGCCATCTGGTCTTTATCACAACTGCTCCAACCTACCACTGGTAGCTGTAAAGCAGCTCTGAACAGTATGTAGACAAATGAGCATGGCTGTGTTCCAATAAAACTTTATTTACAAAAAAAGAGTGGCATGGTGGATTTGACCCATGAGCCTAGGTTGTCATTTGCAGAGCTACAGAAAAACTGCATCAATCTAAAGACCTAGATAGTCTTATTTTTATCCCTGAATCAAGTCAGATCATGAGAAGGGGTTGAAAAATCTCAATAACTATTAACTTTTATAACATTCAAATGTTATTTACTGCCACCATTAATTAGAAAGATATTTCTGTATCTGTTAACAAATCATCTTTTTCTGTAGTCCCTCTGGAATGTTCTATGTTACTTACTGACAGAGTTTGGTATTACAATATTACAATACAATTTTCCACTATCAGAAGAGACAAATATTTATCACACATCCCTCTTTAGCCTTATTGTTTTCATAGTTCACATTATTTTCTCCTGTGTTTACCTGTAAGCACACACACAATTATTTTAAGTGCATTGTGGGTTTATTTTTTAGTCTACATCAAATTTTTTAAAAAAAGAATTGAAGCCCCATAAGCACACGTTACCACAGAGAAAAACTTCAACCCTGAATAAAGTGATAGAGCCAAATGAAAAGCGTAAAGCCAATTCTTCGCCCAACAAGATAAACGGAACTGTGTCAAAAGAACCAAGAAGAGATGAGATTACAGTGAAAACGAGAACTAACGTGAGAAGTATTTCCCTATCAGATACTAAACTTTTCTAGACATTTCAAATTTCAAGTAATTAAGAAGTATCCTCTGAGTTCTGAAGTTTTAGATAAAAGATTAGAAAAAGACAAAGGCATCTGGAAAAAGATGCAGAAATCAGTGAAAACTTGGTTATAATACAGGTAGTGACTGATTGTCCATATGGGAAATAAAACTAGCCACAAGGTGAAAGACTTACCATATCAGTTTTTGGCAAGATAGAGAGGCACAGGGATGCATACATTGGTAGCGGAGGTCCACATTGGTGCAAACACTCTGTATGTTTAGAAATCCCTAGCAGTTTGAAAATCCCTAGCAAAGTGAAAAATATGTACATATCCAGTGGACAAAAATTTCACCTGAAGATATCAATTCTAAAGCAGCAGTTCTCAAAGACTGGTCCCTACACTAGCATTAGCATAACCTGAAAGTTGGTTAAACAATACTGTTTTTTGAGGGCTCTCTTACAGCTCTTGGATCAAGAACTCCAAGGTAGGGTCCAGAAGTCTGTGTTGTGCAAGCACTCGGCTGATTCTGAGACACCATAGTGTATGAGAGCACTGTGCCAGAGAAGTGCTACACACGTGCCCCTGACAGGTGCAAGACGGTCACTGAAGCATTGCACGGAATCACAGAAACGTGTCCACGCACAATGGGCCTCTGAGGTGGATGGACGCATAAACTCTGGTTTATTCTTTCCATGGAATGCTTTACAGCTATTTAGATGAATGAAATATTTCTATCAATATCAATATGGATAAAACTCAAAAGCAAAGTTAAATGAAAAAAAAATCACGTGACAAAAATTACACAGAATGATGATTTTCATGTAAATTTTTAAAATTCAAAAAAGATGTTTAGAGATATTACAAAAATAAGTAAATATAGTTCTATAATATATCCATCTCTGACTTCTAGTCAAAAACAAGTAAAGAAATGTCACAGCAGCGTCAGGAGGATGGTTATTTCTTGGAAGGAAAACAGCAGAGTGAGGCAAAGGAATTAATGAGCGGAAAAGAAGTTTAACACTATATAAAATAATTTCATTTATTATAAAAATTTCAAAGAGAACATGGAAAAATCATAATATTATTTTAAATTACATAAGAAGTACATAGGTGTCTGCTGTATTTTTTGAATTTTTAAAATATCTTTTAAATTTTACAAAAATTTTACAAAATAATAGCCTAGGTGGCGGTGGCATAAACCTGTGAAATAGGCAGGTGTCTTCCTAGATCTTGCCAGTGCCCTACCCTATGCACTGTGTGGGTCGCAAGTGTCAGCGGAGGTTTCTGTAGGCCCTGAGAGCTATAAAAAAAACCCTCAAATCCCAGTTTCACAGTTTATAAAATTCTAAATAAAAAGAGATGATAGATAGATAGATAGATAGATAGATAGATAGATAGATAGATAGATGATAGTTTCTTCTGCTTAGTTTTCTTTCTGTCTCCTCATAGAAAATCTTTATTGCATGTATATATGTAACAAGTGAGAAAGAGAGAGAGGGAGATTTCATGATCCAAATTGGATTTCTTCTATATGACATATTGTAGAAAATTTAAATGAAAAATCTAGGAGCTTGGAAACAGAAGAGATAATAAGAAATGATATTAGGGGAACAGGAAGGATAATTTGATAGTTTATCTATGAAGGGATAGGACACCCAGCCCACTTTAAAATACCAGTCAATTCTTTTTTGCTCTAAAGACAATAATAGTAAAGATCTCCACAAACCATCACTTTTAGATAACTACTAATATTATTTTTTTGTAAATCAATCAAAATTATGCTTTTCTTTTTGTCAGATCAGCAAAACGTATGTTTTTTTGGTATGCTGCAGAATTTTAGTAATTAGCTTATGTGTGCCATGAAATGGAACAGGTTGTAAATCACTGACCTACAACACTGCACATCATTATGATCTTTCAGGACACAGGAACTAAAAGAAAATACCTGAGGAGCCTCAAGAGAAAAAAGAATCAGATTTAACACAAAGGGTCAAGAAGACAAAGGACATCAGCAGTGTTGTCTTTACATTCCAGAGGGATTCTGAGCAAATCAAGCTATTAGCCAATTGTAGATGAGAATAAATAGACGCAAGGAAGCAGAAAATTAACCTAGCGTGTTGTCATTTTTGTTGTTTATTAAGGAATGAACTTTAGAAAGGAGTGGAGGGATGAATCTACAAAAGAAAAAGAAAACAATCTATTGCAGATGAATCAAGACTCAATTCTCAGGATGAAGCTATAAGATACAAAGTCTAGACTGGAGAATGAGGACTGAGGACCCTGAAAGGGAAAACGCTAGGAAAAGGGAAAATTTGATAGAACAATTAATCTGATCAACATTTGAAAATAGTTAAAATTTGTGGCTAGCAAATTATGCAAGTAAAAACCTGACCCAATTAGAAAATTCAAGAAAAACAAGATGTTTTTATAAAGAAAAAGATGAAATTCTGATACGGTATTTGGTTTAATAGTAAACAATATTTACAAATCATTATGATACAATCACCAAGTGTAATTTAATTAAAAACTGAGCTATAGCTGCATTTGGGGGAGAACACAACTAAAATGTCATCAATCGTTAGGAAATCAATAAATATTGTGCAGAACAGATAAATCAGAACATCAGGTCACATAAATCAAGGCTTCTAGTGCCTTCTAGTTACCTGATCCTTGAACTCTCTCTTTTCTGGTCCATTCTAAGCAAAGCCACTGGACTACCTTTCCTAAAACACTATTTTGATTTTATTACACCCTTGTCCAAAAATCTTTAGTGGATCCACTTTGCCTCATATGGCAAAGTTCAACCTCTGTGATAGTTAATTTTATGTGTCAACTTGACTAGGCCACAAGGTGCCTAGATATCTAGCTAAAGATTATTTCTATATAGATATGTCTGTCAAGGTGTTCTGGGAAGAGATAAGAATTTGAATCTATAGATTAAATAAAGCAGATGGTCTCCCCAGTGTGGCTGGGCCACACCCAACGCACTGCAGACCTGAACAGAACAAAAAGGCAGAGAAGACAGAGAATTCTCCTAAGTCTCTGATTGTTGAGCTAGGACTTTGGTCTTCTCCGGCCGCTGGACTGGAAATCAGACCATCAGCCATCCAGGTCCCAGGCCTTCAGGCTCAGACTGGAACCACACCACCAGCTGTCCTGGAGTTCCAGCTTGAGGACAACAGGTCATAGGTCTTCTCAACCCCCATAATCACATGAGCCACTTTCCTATCATCAATCCGGAGAACTCTGACTAATACAACTTTCCTAAGCATATTATTCAATTTTTTAATATAAACCAGTTCTTCTATACTGGGTGGGGCAAAAAGGAGGTTACAGCTGGGAGTAGATGAAATGCACAGTTTATTCTTGTATTATTATTTATTAATTATTGTGTTATTTTTCTGTATGAACTACTGTAAACCTACTTTTGCCCTACCCTGTAAATTTGCACCAGTTCTCTTTCCCCCAGCATGCTTTGTGCTTTATGTTCTTTTTAATTCATAACTTGCACTTAAAAATGCTTTCACGCCCACCACTGAAAATTCACTTATCAAAATCCTTATCTCTTCTTCAGCTACACAACAGCTTTAGTTCCTTTGTTTGTATCCCACTGTCCTTCTGGCCAACCCTCTGCCTTTCTCTGTCCTATACAGTACCGCTGCCTGCACCTCAGTTTCCCTTGCAGTTATCCCTGCCCCATCCTGACCTTTTGCTCTGTCTCTGCCAGTAGCCATACCCCCAGCCATGGCCACAGGTCCCAAATGATGGCCTTTCTCTATGCTTCAAACTCTCCCTGGGTTTTTTTTTTAATTTTTTTAAAATTTATTTATTCCTTTATAGAGGGAAGAGAATGAGAGAGAGAGAGAGAGAGAGAGAGAGAAGGGGAGAAGAACAGGAAGCATCAACTCCCATATGTGCCCTGACCAGGCAAGCCCAGGGTTTTGAACCAACGACCTCAACATTCCAGGTCGATGCTTTATCCACTGCACCACCACAGGTCAGGCTCCCTGGATTCTGTTCACTCCACTTTCCCCTGTTCTTTCAGCCCTTGGATGACCCACTGTTTCTATAGCCTTTTCCATTTATTCTCCCATAACTCTATCTGCATCTCTATAAATGGACTCATCATTAATCCTTCTAAGGAGTGAATTTTTTTCATGTTCGCTGACCCCCAGGAGTGAGTTGTTTTTTTTTTAATTAAATTAAATTAGTTACAGTTACAGTTTTATTCACTTAAAATCATGTTTGTTTGATAGCCAATTTATGGAAACAAGAAAAACATACATTTGCCTTCTTTTAATATTGCCATCGTATATGTACGATCATACTCTAGATGGTCAGGAGGCACGAGGATGTACATGAACATTTGTACTACTCAAAGGGTTAAATTCAGGAACATGTGAACTAGAAAGCAACTATCAAAACACCAGTGAGGAGAAAGGAGACATCAATGAACCATCTGGAGTGAATTCTGCAGCCCAGCAGCACCTTAGCCCAGACCACATCCATCTTACTGCCTTCTATTACGATGTGTGTCTGGTTTAACCACAGACTACGGGTTTTCAGACCAGGGAGACCATACTTGATCCTTTTCTGTTTTCTAGGTGTCTCATAGGTAATATTCAATAAGTGATTGGAAAGAAAATGAATCATCATCTGCCTATTCAATGCTCTCTGTGAGAATACGGTCATGAGCAGCTTCTGCATGGAAGATTGTCCCATGAAATTTCTGTTCTTGGGTGTCATGCTCATTGGAGTTACTGAGGGGACACAGTCCTGACAGCAGTGACCAAAGGGGGGAAGTGGAGGATTCGGAGGAAGGGAGCACTCTAAACCGAGATGTGTGAACCCAGAAGCCCTCTCTGAGATTGGCATCATACCCCGAACTAGTTTTCAAAGGAATCAGACTTGGCCAAAACCAAAAAGAATTTTGCCAAACACTTTTCCTCTTAATTTTTGAACCCATGTGGATTTTAAGGGAAATTCAATCCATATGTTTCTGATTCATTTACACTTAACTCATAAAAATGTTGTTTTGTAAGAGTTATTTGATGTTCCAGCCTTTTGAGCTTCGAAAAAAAAATGCTTTCTCCCCTTAGAAATACAAACCTCCCTTTGGTGCATCCAAAAAAAAAAAAATTGATTCCTAAAAGGTTCAAAGTCACTTCGAACCTCAAAACCCAGTGTCACAGTGGTTCTTTACTGAACCTGATGTGGCTTCCATCCCTATAGAAA
Source organism: Saccopteryx bilineata (assembly GCF_036850765.1). Classification (NCBI taxonomy): domain Eukaryota; kingdom Metazoa; phylum Chordata; class Mammalia; order Chiroptera; family Emballonuridae; genus Saccopteryx; species Saccopteryx bilineata. Next base: position 19,813,253 of record NC_089492.1, on the reverse strand, counting down.
TCTGAAGGCCTTGATGAAGAGACAAAGTTGTACAAAGATTGCAAGACAAAGATAATTTAAAACTTCAAAATGAGAAAAAAGACATGTCAAGGTTTGGAGATGAGAGGAAGCTATAAAGCAAATACTAGAAACAGAAACAAAAAGAGTAAATGGATCAGTGTTCTGGGGACAGAGAGGTTCAAAGACAAGACAGGAAGAAAGGAGACTGTGTGCAAATGTCTGTCACCGACACATGTATCAGAACTTTCAGAAAATCATTTGAGAAAACCAAACGGCTTGGCCATTTGGGAAGCAATTACAAGAATGTGGTACTAATGACTTAGATGTGCTTGTTTTCTTAGCAGTAACAGCTTGTGCTCCAGCCCCGCCAGGCTGCCGACCTCGCTTCTACTGCCGAAGTTGGCACCACCAAGGCTTATGACAATAGGTCCTTCACTTGTCTTTTCTCATAGCCACCGCTGAACGCCAATGTATGAGTTCTCAAAGACACTGTGTATGTTCCCTAGCGTCAAACTCAAGTGGCTATTTATAAATCCAGATGACCAGAAATTGGGGCAGGTCACTGGGGCTGTGTACTGCTGTCTCTTAGAAACCCGTGACACTGCTGCCAGTGAAATAAAGCTAAGGCAGTCCTTAGATCGCACGTCCTTCCTTTGTAGGAGGGCCTACCCAAGATGTCATAAAAATGATAAAACTCAGGAAAACAATAAAGCACACTGCAAGGACAAGGATTGAGTGTTTGAGTACTTGGATTGAGTGTTTAAATATGAATAACTATCAGTGTGGGCTTAAAGAGCTGATTTGAAGTTGCCCAGAGAAAACTTCAGTATAATTTCCTGTGTTCACACTCTCAAAGGGAAGAAGACCCAAGGGGCATAAATGAGAGACTTAGAAAAGAGAAAATTCCGGCAACGTAATCACTTAACGTTCTCAAGTGGAAGATGAGTTGGAGGCATCTAAAGAAAACAATGTTTCTTCTAGTTTTCTTTAGTGAGCTCAGAAAAAAAAATTTTTTTTTTAAAGGATGAGAACAATGGGAGCAAGAGCCCGTAAACAAGCACAGGCTCAAAAGAGTGGCTTTGACTGGGAAAGATAAAGGAAATGCCAAGCTTGCGAAAGCATGCTTATAAAATTATAATAGCTATGCTGGGAGCCCGGAGACCAGGGCAAGGGAGAGCGCTTCTTCCGGAAGCAAATCAGGTAACAGCAGCTGATGCCAGTCAGAAAAGAGAATTACTCCCGTCCCCTTACCTGCCCTATGAGTTTGTTGCTGTGGCTGTTGTTGTTTGGTATTCCCCAACTACAAGCTGAGTTCCTTGAGAATAGAGGGTAATCTTTGTTCGCTCCTTTGGATCCAGAGCAGCTTGGCATCTGATCCATGCTTAGGAAATGTTGTTGGAATAAAAAGGTGATAAGCCTAATTAACAGAACGTTGGACTGTGATGGTCTCCCTCTCGGTGCCAGCCCTAGCTCTCCAAGTGTATGTCATCTTCATCTAGCAATTTGAAGGCCGTTCCACCAACAGGGCTAAGCTATCGTGTCTGTTTGCCTTTGTCATCTGGGGGCATCGGCCGCACACCTTTCCCAGCCGCCTGCAGCTCCTTCCCCGCCAGCCCCATTTCCCTGCGCTGGGAGGCCCACTGCTCAGTCCTCCGGGCTCGTCAGCACGCGTGCTCCTCCACACGGCACAGCATGCCCCTCTGGAACGGCTTCCTACTCCCCGCCTCGGGTTGTAGACCAGGCTAGCGCTGAACCGCGGCTATCCAGCCCCCCTGGGAAGCCCCTCACAACTCTATACCCCGCCCTAGTGTCACGTCTTCTACGAGTGTTAGTTTCTGCTTCCTGTTTGCTTCCAGATCCTGCTGCCGCTGTTTTTCCAACGGGCAGTCACCCTGACCACCTCAGGGGCACCTGGGCGGGAAGATGCCCAGGAGGGGACGCCCTGCAGCAGCAGCCGCCGCCACCCAGCCGCCTCCTGACCCAGAAACATCACACCGGGCCATCAGGCACTGGAATGGGCAATGTGCAATAGGTCAGGCCAACTAACTTTTCTTCTTGTCTAACTCGGGATACTAGAAGGATCGCATGGACCAATCTTGATTTAAGCAAGGCATATCGAATGATAAAAATTTAGACTCAGTAGAGACCTTGTAAAAGCAATGTTCAGCATTTGGTGGGAGATGAACTGCACCGAGAATCCGATGGAAGACAGGGACTTTGTTGGTACAGTTTATTGTGCAATCTCAGAGGGAGTCATTCACTAAATCTTAAGAACCTTGTTTTAGCAGTCAACAAACATAACTGTTATCCTTTGTCAATGATAAAAAAAAAAATAAGGCATGTTAAGAGTACATGGCATCTAAATAGCATTTTTAAAAAAAAAAACCTCCAAAATTGCATTCAAATATTAAGATCCTATCATTTTAATAAAATAATAATGAATACATTTTTAATGCCTGTCACCTGCCAGGTTCTACTCTAAGTAATTTATCTGCATTGCTTTATTTCATTCCCAAAACAACTCCTATGAACTTAGAGTGAGGGTAGTCTCCCATGAAACGCCCTAGCTAGTTGGCTCATCAGTCAAGCATCGACTTGGTGTGTGGAAGCCCCGGGTTCAATTTCTGGTCAGGGCACACAGAAGAAGCAACCATCTGTTTCTCCACCCCTCCCCTTTCTCTCTCTCTCTCTCTCTCTCTCTCTCTCTCTCTCTCTCCTCTCCCCCAGCCATGGATTGGTTTGAGCAAGTTGGCCCCAGTCACTTAGGATAGCTCCATGGTCTCGCCTCAGGTGCTAAAACAGCTTGGCTGCAGAACAACGAAGCAGCAGCCCCAGATGGGCAGAGCATCACCTGGTAGGGGGCTTGCTGGGTGGATCCTGGTTGGGGCACATATGGGAGTCTGTCTCTGCCTCCCTACCTCTCACTTAATGAAAGGAAGGAAGGAAACAAAAATGGAAGAAAGGAAGGGAGGGAGGGAGGAAGGGAGGGAGGGAAAGAGAGAGAGAAAGAGAGAGTGAGAGAAAGAAAGAAAGAGAAAAAAAGAATACAAATAAGGAAACTGAAGCTTAGAAAGATTAAGTAATGTGTCCAGGGTCACACAGTATATGACAGAGGTAAGATTCATCTGTCTCTGTGTTGGGATAGGTAAGGTGTAACTTTCCCAAACCCAGTGTTCATAATTACAGAGACATAGTTCCCTCTTACACGAAAAGCACATGTTAGCAATGGGACTCTACTCTCTCTTGGTCACTTGGTCCCAGCTAAAAGAGCAAACACCATTTCCAATGTTGCTGATCACTTAACACTACCGAAATGGATCTCTGGATGTGTTGCAGCCTCATGTCAAATGCCATAACCCAAAAGCAATAGATGTCTCTTCCGTTCATACTCCTTGGCCAGGAGGAATCCCATGGGCAAACACATGGAAAAAAGGAATTGTGAACTTATCGTGTACCCAGGAGATGGAATCCTGAAAATATCAGGCAAGTATCAAAATGTCTATTACACTCTCAAAGCCCATGTATTCACAACAAATTCTCTATACCTTCAATCTAAGAAATAAAATGTTAAGCAGAGAGGCGTATTTAGTTATGTTTTTCCATGATCATGATATAATCATAGAAGAGAGAATAGTCCATGCCCAATGACATTCCTCACCATCTGATTATGTGCACCTTGTTGGGTGAATAAGTTTATAAACTAAGTTTTATGCTCACTCTGTTGAAGATGGCCGCTGCTCACGTGATGATGCTCTCACATGATATAGTTAATTGCCTTTCATGCTTGGGAAGGGGCTTGGTCATGCTAATGTGTGCTGGAGGAGGGACTTTCGCACCAAAAGTTTTAAGAGGAGGAGCTAGGAGGCCATTTCGAGGAGAGAGAGACCACTTGTTGTAGAGAGGAGGAGCCCAGGTTGTAGCAGGGCAGAAAGGCCACGTGGAGGAGAGGAGGCAGCCAAAATGGCGGAATGCTGATGGAGAAGCCAGTTTGTGCAGGAGAAGAAGATGGGAACAGAGGTGAATAAGACTGGTGAGGGCCTTTGATTCTAGCAAAAAAAACCAGAAAAGGTCAGTGGCTTTAGAAGCCCTGAATGGAAAGGGAAGTGTTTTCCCACTGTGTGTATTTTCTTGTCTGCTGGTTACAAGCAGGAATAAAAAGGATGGCTCACCAGTTCTTGGCTCAGTTATTTCTTTACAATCTGTTCGAATTAAATGCAAACCGACATGGGCCAGGTGACTGTGATGGTGGCTGCAGCTACTGGCTCTACATACCACAACTTTTATATTATGACCTAATTGGAATGTTGAAATTGCGCTAAATTCCAGATGCCTGCCCATGATCTGTCTTAAAAACACAATATATTATAAGGTTTAAATATGGAAGCAGCTTTCAAGGTTACCAAATTTCAATTCTTCTGAATTCCTTCAAAACCTTGCCTTTGTTTTCTGGAGAAAACTTTTAAACAAGCAAAACATTTGCCTTGCTACCACAACTCACTCAGATGACACTGTGGCTTTTCCCTTTATTTCTAAAACCATTCTATGCTGAAATCTTAAATCAACCCAGATAACTTCCTTGACTGTGATGCCCTCAAATGTCTTTGTATTGTGCTTTATAGTTTGCAAAACACAGGCGCTTCTTACATCAGTGATCTCACTGGGTCAGCCTTTCATACAGGCATATTTTCATTCTAGTTCTCCAGATAAAGAGATGGAAGTCCAGGACGGTTAAAAAAAAAAAAAAAAAAAAAAAAAAAGCTAGCCTGAGGCTCCACAGCTGAAAAGGAGGTCGGTCAGTGGACTAGGATTCAACCCCTCTCATCCGATCCCACAGTCTGTGCTCCTTCCTGTCGCACCTCCCAAATCTTTGTGACAATTATCTTTAACTGTTGTTAAAATCAGTCCTGGCCCATCCTCTTTTTTGTGCAAGAATATCTAAGACAAAGAGTCTCTTATCCCAAAATGACTCTGATCTATAAGCCTCCCACAGAAGATGGTTCACAAAGTTTTGAGGGGAAAATTGCAAAGTTAACATCCCTAAAAATTTCCCCTATCAGAAGAGTTTGTATTTGCAGGCAATAATGCAACGAACCTCTGAAAGGGACTATTTCAGAGATGGAAGAACTAAGGTTTATTGAGCACCTGCCATGAACCTAGCATTTACAAATGAACCTAGCATGATCATGGTTGATGTTTATCGAGGGCTCACTCTAAAAAACTTACCGAGCTAAGACCTTTCCATGCATTATTATATTTTATCCTTGCAATTACCACGTGATGTAGGTATGGTCATTAGCAGACTATCAACATCACATTCAATCTACAACTGGCTAAACTGGGATTTGAACACACAATGTCAAGCGCTTGCCTGCGTGTAATTTAATGACTACGCTACGCCTGGTACATAGATATCATTATGCTCAGTTTATGGATGTAGGAACAATAGCACAGAGAAGCTAAGTACTTCTTTCAAAGCTGCACAGCAAACAAGTGGCAAAATGAAAATGAACTGCAATTTGTCCCTCAAAGGCCAGTTACACTGAGTGCTGTAGAAGCAAGGGTCTTCGTCTGGAGAACTCTGTGTCTTTTAACTTATGGGCCATCTCAGCAAAGAGACAACCACCGAGATAACCATGAGAGGGCGCCGGGAGATCCAGAACCCACCTTCACTCGGGCTGGCTGTCGCGTGATGCCATGCATGCTGGTCACCTTTGGGACCTAGGACAGAAGGAATTCCTGGTGGTTCAGATGCCCAGGAGGCACTTTCTGTTAGAGACTCACACAACATCCTTCCACTGAGAAAGGTTCCCCCTGTTTGCCACTGTTCTGAACCATTGTTGCATTTCTCCAGCCCCATTTGAAGCACTGTCTTCCAGCCTTCTCAGACTCCTCAGGCACCTACCCCCTCCCACTCATAAAGACAACGTGCCCCCACATGGTTAGGATTAAGAGTGCCACCTTGGAAGAAATGTGCTGCCTCCAGTTCTCACTCTTTTGCCTTTTATTTTACATTTACATGAAGTGAATAAAGATCATTATTTGGGAATATCTACTGTAATCATCTTTCTTAATAACTGATGAACTGTTGAACAAGACAGTGAAAGATTTTTCTGATTTAAAAATAATATCTACCATGTTATAGTGCTGTCCAAATCTCTCTTTTAGAAACTAGCACAATCTGAGACATCATTCTTTTATAATAACATGCACCTGTACAGACACAGAGAATAAAATAAATGTCCCATCAGGTTGAAGTAACAGAAAGAAGCACAGTACTCACTCCTCATGAGCCACAAAATTAGGTGAATGTGAACTATGGACAAACTCTGCAGTTTAATTTATATCTTTGAGGAGGAAAAGGAAGAAAGTAGGACCAAGAACTGATTAGGAAAGAATTAAAATTTACAATCGTAAAAGCTGAGATACAACTTCCAGAATTAAAGTACTAAATGTAGGTGCCTCTAACATAAGTCATATGGTCTCCCAGGCTGTGGCTAAAATTATTTTTAAAAAATAGTAATTATTATTATGGCAGCTAACATTTATTTATTGTCTAATTTCTCACTGCCCCAAAATTTGGCCCTTCTAAATGTCTCCTTTTAGGAAACAGTTATAAGAACAACAACAGCAAAGAAGCCAAGTGACTCCCTACCTCTTCCTTCTGCTTCTTCCGGAGGTTTTCTGTTTATCTCCTCTAGACCCAAAGAAGAAAGAAGTGATACTGGTCTTCTGCCCCTCTTTCCTCTGATCCCTTGGCCATCTCATTGCAGAGGTCATTACACCCAAAAATGGATCTATAACTAAAAGATTAGAAAAATAAAGCCAAGTAAATTCTTTGCTAGGGCTTCCTATTCAAGGGTATTGACAAGAATGACTACCCCAGTTGTAAAAAGACTTAAACATTTCCTTCAGATTAAAATATGGCCATTACTGTTCCAATTCATCCAAGTGTCCCTATTCCTGGTGCTCAAACAGCTCAGCTCCTCCCTGATGATTCTTGGGCCTCCCCATCAGCCAGTAACTGAATCTTAATGTCCCCATTAGGGAAGAAAGTATTGGCTCCAGGACCCCACTAGAGCCTGTGGTCAGCATCCATTACTGGTATATTTGGCTAGGTTGTTTTGTTTTGCTTTTTTCTGAACTGTGATCTGAATATCTCTGACATCCCATAATGAATTAAGAGATGTATTCTAAAAGGGGGTTCTGAGGGAGTCCATTAAGTTTCTGAACCCTGGGGTTAACAAAACCAAGCAGGTTTCCTAACTAGGGAACATCCTGGACTTTTGAATATTCTAATGGGTTGTATGAATCTTCAGAAGAAACAGAGAATACACAAATTTTTTGAAATGAAATCTTGGTTCTGGCCAGTTGACTCAGTGGTAGAACATCGACCCAGCAGTGGATGTTCAGGATTCAATGGTCAGGGCACATAGGAGAAGCAATTGTCTGCTTCTCCACCCCTTCCCCTCTCGCTTCTCTCTCTCCCTCTCTCTCTCTCTCTCTCCCTCTCTCTCTCTCTCTCTCTCTCTCTCTTTTTCTCTCTTCCCCTCCTGCAGCTATGGCTCAATTGGAGCAAATTGGCCCCAGGCACTGAGGATGGCTCTATAGCCTCCGCCTCAGGCACTAAAAAAAATCTCTGTTGCTGAGCAACAGAACAAGACCCTAGGTGGGGAGAGCATCACCCCCTAGTGGGCTTGGCAGGTGGATCCCTCTCAGGGCACATACGGGAGTCTGTCTCTGCCTCCTCTCCCTCTCCCTCTCCCTCTCCCTCTCCCTCTCCCTCTCCCTCTACCTCTCCCACTCCCCCTCCCTCTCCCCCGCCCCCTCCCTCTCCCCCATCTTCCTCTCCCCCTCCCCCTCCCTCTCCCTCTTCCTCTCTTCTCCTCTCCTCTCCTCTCCTCTCACGGAAGGAAGGAAGGAAGGAAGGAGAGAAAAAGAGAGAAAAAAAAGAAAAAAAAAGAAAAAAAAGAAAAGAAAAGAAAAGAAAAGAAAGAAAGAAAGAAAGAAAGAAAGAAAGAAAGAAAGAAAGAGTAGGAGGAAGAAGGAAGGGAGAAAGGGAGGAAGGGAGGAAGGAAGAAGGAAGGAAGGAAGCTTTTTTCCATGACACTTAACACGTCCACTCTGTCAATCATTCAACTACTTACTGAGTACCTATTATGTGCTCCTCAGCACTGTGGATAACACATTGATAAAACCTGTTAAAATCTGCATACCTGTGTCCTTCATGGAGCTCACACTCTAGCAGAAAAGATAACAAACTATATACAAACTATAACTGCTATGAAAAACTAAAGCAGTGTAAGGCAGTATTTATAACACAGCAACAGGTTGTAACCATTCAGTTGGCAGTGAAATCACTAAAAACCATGATTTTTAATGTAATGGTTAGAATGGAATGAGATGAAATGAAATGGAATGAATTAGACTGCATCTTCCATAGTGAGTACAGGTATTGTTTTATGAAATTTTTTCCATCGTATGAGGTCATGATACAAAATGTATTTCTCACTGTAGGTAACAGGCAAACAAGTCTGAAAGCCATGGGGGATAAGAGGACCAAGAATGACAGGCGGGTACCACTGTGAACAAGGGGGTTGGAAAGCCTGTCTGAGGAGCTGCCATCTGAGCAGAGACCTGAGTGAAATGAACGAGCTGAGTGCTTCAGACTGAGCTGAGGCCATACACTTGCAGGTCTGGGTGTCAGCGGCCCCGGAGGCTAGAACTGGGCGGACATGTAGGAGAGTGGAAGGAAGGGGACCCCAGAGGGGGCAGGAACCAGAGCATAAAATAGGGGAACATATTCCAATATGTTCTCTGACAGCATGGAAACAGCTCTGGACTCCAGTCTGGCCAGTAACATGATCTGATTGAACTTATCAATGGAACCACCCAGGCCCACTGGAGGACTGACCAGAGATGGACAAGAGTAAAAGCTCTAAGACCAGTGTTGGAGATGTTGGTGGCCACACTTCATACACCTTGATTTGGGACTCTGCCAAGATCAAATCCCTTGGCACTTGGATACCTGCCACAGGGGTCACTGAATGGCAAGAGGCGCTGTCAGACAAGGTGAAGAGCCCAGAGTGGTCACAGCGCAGTGAACAGAAGCACCCCTACCAGACAGTAACCCAGGGGACCTGTGCTAGAAAGATCCTGAGGCTCCCGACCTTACAGTGAACTCACACCTCACCCAACCTGCCTGCCCACCGTCACCTGAAGTGGGGAATTTCCATGTGCCTATCTTCCAAGCATCTCTCGGTTCCCCCAAACCTGTGTGTCAGATTCTTTCTAACTTATGACAAGGCAGGGGAGCAGGAAGAATGTCCTAGGTAACAGAAAGGAAGAAGGTAACCTTAGACCACCCAGTGCTGCACCTCAGTCCCCAGGCAGGACGCCCCCCAGCCAGAGTCCGGTAGGGAAGCATTCCGAAATCCGTCAGCACCTCTGTGGGCAATGTGACAATGACAGGCGGTATTGTTGTGGACCACAGGGGACGTTTAGAGACTTTTGTTCTACTTCATTTATGCAAAAATACAGTATCTGGTGTTGCTGAGTATGAAAATCTGAACGTAGAATCATTCAAAATTGCCTCTGAAATCAGGAAGAATGCCAGAGACAATAAGAAACAAAGAGAACTGAGACATTGAAGGACAAGAAGTTAAACAGAAGGAGAAGGGGGAGGAAAGAAAAGAAGAAGGGGAGGGGAGGGGAGGGGAAGGGAGGGGAGAGGAGAAGAGGGAAGGGGAGAAGAGGGGAGGAAAGGGGAGGGGAAGAGAGAGGAAGGGAAGGGAGTGGAAGGGAAGGGAAGGGAAGGGAAGGGAAGGGAACTTCAAGTTGAGAAAATGTATCAGCCAATTTCCATTTGTTTTTCCAAAAGTGAAGTGCAGACCAAGCTCAATGAGTCCTTTGAATCTGCAAAAGGGAAGTGAATATTCATGAAGTTTCTTCTTCCAAAAGGTCTGTGTTTTAAATGTACAGTGCAAGCAGTCAAATGGAATAATTTAAAAATTGGGTTTGAAAATATGGCTTCCCTTCCAAGGGTTCAGTCTAGTGGGGATTTGTACTTCTGAGATACCGGGAGGCCCAGGCAAACGGAGCCGGCTAGGGCAGCGAAGATAGTATCTGCAGTCCTTAAACAAAGTAGTTCCTGTGCGGCAGAGGATTCGGCCGTGTGTGCTCTGCGGCCCTGCTCCGCGCGCAGAGTGCTGCCCGGTGTTAGGTAACATAAACCATTCCATGCCCCAACACTGCGACTGCGGTCAAGTGCCCACCAGAACCGGGAGAGGGAGAAGCTCCCTTTTCAGTAAGGTAGCTGGTGTCAATCTGGAATGGGAATAAAAAGACGGAAGAGAAAAGAGAATAAAGTTAAGGTTTAAAGAGAAAGAAAGAGAGAGAGAGAGAGCTCATTAAAATGACAGGGGAAGACAAAGAGAGGGGAGCACAGGCCCAGTCCACCTAGACCTACCTGGAGATCTAAGCCACCCCAGGCTGGTATACACAAACAGCATAGGGTTCTACCAACAACACAGAGGTGTGCTAAACTAAGGTGACCAACTGTCCTCCTTTAGGGAGGACAGTCCTTCTTTTGTAAGTTCTGTCCTCCCTCGAAAAGTGTCCTCCTACATGTCCTCCTTAGCGGAAGACTAATCTGTAAATGTCTGTATTCGACCGATGCGGTCAATCTATTGCATGTGATGTGATGTATTTGTATCTAAATGAGTACTTTTTTCTTACAATTATTATTAAAAATTAATAGGCATGTAAGCATAATTACAATATAAAATATTACAAATGTTTTTATTATGCATTTATCAGATTACAGTTTATTATTGTTCCATGAATAAAATGTTTTTTTATTTACGATACTGTTTTCTCACATTTATTTTTGTCCTCCTTTTCACTGTAAAAAAGTCGGTCTCCTTAAACGCACAAGCCTCTGCCACCACTGCTGAGTGAAGATGCGGCCACAGGGACCCCGGGGAAGCACTAAGGGCAGACGCTGCAGGGGGCTTCCAAAGGCGGGACAGGGAAACACCAGGCAGGGAGCAGTCGAGAGAACGGGACGCGGTGGGCAGACGCTGCAGGGGGGCTTCCAAAGGCGGGACGGGAAACGCCAGGCAAGGAGCAGTCAAGAGAACGGGACACGGTGGGTGGAGGTTTGGTAGTGGCTTAAACAAAACTGTGCAGACTAACGTCCTTGGGACATTTTTGTCTTCTTATCAGCACCCTAGGTTCACACTTAAATCCTGTACCTGCCAAAGCTCAGTTGGAGGGAGATCTGGAAACTGACCACCCTGGGCTCTACCACTGCCTAGTTGAGTAACCTTGGACACCATATTCCAATCTTCACTTTCTTTTCTGAGTAATGAGGGCAGTAATTGTGCTTTATATTTCAAAGTGTTATATTATTGTGCTTTATATTTCAAAGTGTTTCCTGAGGAACTTAGCATAGCAGTAGCACACATAAAGTATCCAATGAACATTCGTTGTTATTGTAGCATCCACTGGGTACAAGAACAAACGTTGGAGACTTTCAGGAGTATAGATGTAACTTTATTGGCCAGTTTTACCTGCACAGGGGCAAATTCCCGAGGTGTCCAGAGACACCGTGCTCACAAGGAGCTACAGATGGGAATCGCACCTAGCGCTCACAGCTAAATCTTTTTATAAGCTAAGCAAGCAAGCCTAATACAGAAGCAGATGTGGCGGTAACCTATTTGCTAAGGGGGCTGCACATAGCATAGCAACAGGGGCTGGGGTCTAGCTCATTGGCGAATTCCAAACCTAAACTTCTGATAAGGGTCTTTTAACCAATAGAATGCAAACGTTTGTCTCTTTCTTTTTCTTTTTTTTCTTCTCTCTCAGCTTCCCAGAGTCCCTATCTGTCTCTGCTTCTTGAACGACCTTGGGCATGTTACTCCTAACAGAACAGGAGCAGGACCTGCCTGTAACCCTTAAGTTCCCTGTTCCATTAGTGCCCTGCTTATTTTCTGATCTTCTCTTGGTCCTTACAGTTATCAAGACAATTTTTAACTGACAGCAAAAATGTAGACTGACAAAGACCTGCGGAATTACCGCTATCCCAGAGTCCATAGAAAATGCTGTTTGATATGGTGTTTAGATAACCTCTAGAGGAAGGAAATGTTCTTGGGCTCTCTCAAAGCTTAATAAGTGAGTGTGTTAAATAACAAGCCCTGGCCGGTTGGCTCAGTGGTGGAGCGTCAGCCTGGCGTGCGGGAGTCCCTGGTTCGATTCCCAGCCAGGGCACACAGGAGAAGCATCCATCTGCTTCTCCACCCCTCCCCCTCTCCTTCCTCTCTGTCTCCCTCTTCCCCTCCTGCAGCCAAGGCTCCATTGGAGCAAAGTTTGCCCTGGTGCTGAGGATGGCTCTGTGGCCTCTGCCTCAGGTGCTAGAATGGCTCTGATTGCGGCAGAGTGACGCCCAAGATGGGCAGAGCATCGTCTCCTGGTGGGCATGCCAGGTGGATCCCAGTCGGGCGCATGTGGGAGTCTGACTGCCTCCCCGTTTCCAACTTCAGAAGAAAAAAAGTAAATAAAGAAAGAACAAGCATGTATTGTGTGTTTGTTTGGGATTCAGGAAAGAAAAATACTATAATATGAACCCTTCTCTTAAAGGAAAACACAAATTAATGGGAGTATAAACTATGTAGCAAATTTCTATCTGAAGAATTAAAAATGTATTCTGAAATCAAAGCCTTAAAGTTTAATGTAGCAGGCCATTTTGGACCATTTTATTATTTTTGAGTTAATTTTTTAAGCAAGAAAACTCTACTTTCTCATTCTGGTATTGTACTGTACAGAAAAAATTATGCCTCACTAATTGTACAAAAGGATCATTTCCTTCCGTTAAAGGTAAACAATAATATTTTGGATACACGTTGCATTGACTTGGATTACAAGTGTTGATTCGACACATAGTCTCTACTCTGGTTCCTGTGAAATAAGTACAGGAGACTAGAAGCTGAGAAAATAAATGCTGGGAAATGAGACCCTTTACAGCCAAGACTGAAAACCTGATGTAATAAAGAATCAACCTTCAGAAGGTGAACGGCTGTAGCATTTGTGATATGTTGTTATCTGTAATTATCCTCACCCATGGCCCGATTCTCTGTACCCACTCTGCTTCTGTTCTTTGTCATTACCATAATCAAGTATACAGAGCCTGTTGCTTTACTACCAAAGGGTCTTCCTAAAAAGCCCTTTTGATGTAGGTTAAGAGATTAACCATGTCACTTGACCTCTCACCCAAAGTCTAGACCTAACCAGACATTTAATGTCAAGATGAAACAGTGAAGAATTAGGAGAATGCACTAAAGCTTTTAGAATTATATTTAACACTGTCATAATCATTAGAATATCACGAAGAGGCTACCAACATTATTCATGGCTAAGCGTTTTTTTTTACTTGGGGAAGAAACAAAGCTCATTTTGGCCTGCTTCTTCCTATTCCCTGGATTGGAGAACTTCAGTGCGGTGGACGAAAAAACAGGAAGCAAAGATCCATACCAAATCAATCAATTCTGCTTTATCCCACTTACTTAAAAAATGTATTGGGGAAGTGTAAAGCCAGTAGCCACAGCCACCATCACAGCCACCTGGCCAGTGCAGGTTTGCATTAGATTCGGACAGTCGGTAATGAAACAACGGAGTCAAAAATTGGTAGGCCATTAGCTTTAATCCTAGCTTGCACCCGGCGGGCAAGTAAAAACACACAATGGGCTCCAAAACCCACTCATTTAGTGCTTACAAAGCTACTGACTTATCCAGGTTTCCTAGAATCAAAAATTTCAAGCTCACTAGCCTTATTTACCTCTGTTCCCTATCTCCTTCTCTCAGCACAAACTCTGCACAAACTGGCTTCTCCTTCAACACTCTGCCATCTTGGCTACCTCTCCTCTCCTCCACGTGGCCTTATCTGCTCTCCTTTCTCTGCTCTCTCCTCTAATGCTAATCTCAGGAACCAAGAGAGAGCAAGCTCCCAGGTCTGCCCCATTTTATAGTATAGAAATCAAACCTTTAATCCAATATACAAACAAGAAAGTCTCTGATACAAAGTCACTTATCTGAGGCAGAATGAGATTCCTCATGAGAGTGCACCACCCCCTTTCATGCAACAGTCAAGGGTGTGGGGAAAAGCTTAGTTTTAAAATTAAGCCTTAGGCTATAACGATCTCACCTGCTTAAAGCCTATCCCTCAAACCCAATGCAAACTATAAGCGAGCAAACATATATATCATATTTACAAACTTATTTGACCAACAGGAAAAAAACTGTTTGAAATGTTTTAAAGACTCTCTGTGGTTTATGATAACTAAATGTCACCTTTCCATTATCACACATGGAAGGTATTTTTCAAAAACAAAGAATAACAAAAGTTAAGGTCAGTAAAATTAGTCTTTTTATTTTTGATATCTAGAATAAAGGGATATATAAGTATGGCCAGTATTTTCATCAAAAATACTCATCAACTACTCAAAGGCTTAGTAGAAAAATATCAGTGATTCCAATTTACTTATATTAAAAACTGAGAAAGAGTAAGGATTCTGTGTTTTAAAATGTAGTTTCATTATTTTTCAGTGACTTGTAGAAGAGACTAATGTCCTGCCAAATAAAAATTTGGGAGAATAGGTGTTGGCCAAATAAGTTTTTAAATACGATATACAATATATGCTTGCTCGCTTATAGTTTGCATTGGGTGTGGGGGACAGGCTGTAAGCAGGCAGGGTCGTTATAGCCTAAGGCTTAGTTTTAAGACTAAGCCTTTCCCAACCTTGACTGTTGCATGACAGGGTGTGGTGCACTCTTATGAGGAATCCCATTTATGCCTCAGATAAGTGACTTTGTATCAGACTTCCCTGTTTGTATATTGGATTAAAGGTTTTGATTTCTATACTATAAAATGGGGCAGAGGAGCCCATGCTGGAGGAGAGCAGAGAAAGGCCATGTGGAGGCAAGGAGAGGCAGCCAAGATGGTGGAATGTTGAAGGAGAAGCAAGTTTGTGCAGAGAAAAGAAGATGAGGAACAGAGGTGAATAAGGCTGGTGAGTGAGCTAGAAACCTTTGATTCTAGGAAAGTCGGATGAGTCAGTGGCTTTGGGAGCCCTGGATGCAAAGGGGAGTGTTTTCCCACTGTGTGTGTTTCTTGCCCACCAGGTCCAAACTAGGATTTAAGCTAATGGCCCACCAGTTCTTGGCTCCATTCTTTCATTACCATCTGTCCAAATCAAGTCGAACCAATGGGCTTCAAAAAATATTGGTTTAAATAAACATAATTACTAATAAGTAACTGAATAGTGACTACCAAAATATGAATCCCTTAAAAAAACAGAACTTGCTCATTCAAAGGGAGTCAGCTCAGAAATATATATGCTTATTAATAACAACATATTTATATTTTCATTATTGTAAAGCCATTAGCCACGGCTACCATTACAGCCACCTGGCCTGTGCAGGTTCGCAATTGATTCAGAATGAAACAACGGAGCCAAGAACTGGTGGGCCATTAGCTTAAATCCTAGCTTGCACCCGGCGGGCAAGAAACACACACAGTGGGAAAACACTTCCCTTTGCATTCAGGGCTCCCAAAGCCACTGACTTATCTGACTTTCCTAGAACCAAAGGTTTTTACCTCACCAGCCTTATTCAACCTCTGTTTCTCATCTTCTTCTCTCTGCACCAACTCTGCACAAACTGGCTTCTCCTTCAGCACTCCACCATCTTGGCTGCTTCTCCACTCCTCCATGTGGCCTTTCTCTGCTCTCCTCCAGCATGGGCTCCTCTGCCCCATTTTATAGTGTAGAAATCAAAACCTTTAATCCAATATACAAAAAGGAAATCTGAGGCAGAATGGGATTCCTCATGAGAGTGCACCACCCCACATCATACAACAGTCAAGAGTGTGGAAAAGCTTATTCTTTTTTTTTTTTTTAACAGGGACAGAGAGAGAGAGTCAGAGAGAGGAATAGACGGACAGACAGACAGGAACGGAGAGAGATGAGAAGCATCAATTATCAGTTTTTCATTGCGAGACCTTAGTTGTTCATTGATTGCTTTCTCATATGTGCCCTGACGGCGGGCCTTCAGCAGACCGAGTAACTCCTTGCTCGAGCCAGCGACCTTGGGTCCAACCTGGTGAGCTTTTGCTCAAACCAGATGAGCCCACGCTCAAGCTGGCAACCTCGGGGTCTCGAACCTGGGTCCTCTGCATCCCAGTCTGACGCTCTATCCACTGCGCCACCGCCTGGTCAGGTGAAAAGCTTAGTCTTAAAACTAAGCCTTAGGCCAGGGGTCAGGAACCTATGGCTCACAAGCTAGATGTGGCTCTTTTGATGGCTGTATCTGGCTCGCAGACAAATCTTTAATAAAAAAAATAATAACGTTAAAAATATAAAACATTCTCATGTATTACAATCCATTCATTTCCTACTGCTCATGTTCACGGTTGTGGGTGGCTGGAGCCAATCACAGCTGTCCTCCGGGACAACACCAAATTTTTACTGGATAATGCATAACGTACATGGGTCATTGTATGGCTTTCATGGAATTACATTTTAAAATATGTGGCGTTCATGGCTCTCTCAGCCAAAAAGGTTCCCAATCCCTGCCTTAGGCTATAAGAAACCTTCCTGCTTACAGCCTGTCCCCCATACCCAATGCAAAGTATAAACGAGCAAACATATATACCATATTTACAAACTTATTTGACCAATAATTATATAAATCACTTTCTAACTGTTGGGCAGATAAAATGTATTATGCTCATTTTGTTAAAGAGGCCGTTGCCCAGGTGATATTAATGTGTATTAAGAATTGTTGTAGCCTGAGGCTTGGTTTTGGGATTAAGCCTGTCCCACCCTTTTTGGTGTGAGGTAGTACAATCCTATCATGCCTCAGAGAAGTGACTACTTCCCTATTATGTATATTGGATTAAGGGTTTGGATTTCTACACTATAAAATGGGAACGGAGCGGGAGTTTGTAGCTCTTGGTTCCTGAAGTTAGCATGAGAGAGCAGAGAGAATAGACCAGCAGCGGGAGGAGGCCACGTGGAGAAGGCCAGGAAAAGCAGCCAAGATGGCGGAGTGCTGAGTGAGATGCCAGTTTGTACAGAGTTTGTATCTGGGGTAAGGAAGGAGATGGGGAACTGAGGAGAATAAGGCTGGTGAGCTAGAAACCTTTTGATTCTAGGAAACTCGGATAAGTCAGTGGCTTTGTGAGCACTGAGTGTGACTGGGTTTTGGAGCCCAGTGTGTATTTTTACTTGCCCGCCGGGTGCAAGGTAGGATTAAAGGCTATGGCCCACCAGTTTTTGGCTCCATGGTTTCTTTATCGACTGTCCGAATCCAATGCGAACCTGCATGGGCCTGGCTGCTGTGATGGTGGCCCTGGCCTTAGCTCCTGGCTCTACACTAACATACTGTCTCATTTAACTCTTACTGTAAGACTGTGAGATGTTTTAATCTTCATTTTAAAGAATAAAGGAAATTACAGCTTCTTATATTCCAAGACCTGAATTATTTCATCTACATCACAGCAAATTCCTTGTCAGTTAGAGTCATACTGTTCATGCTCAAAATATTAGTAATTTTGCATTTGGAATTGGCTTTGGAGCCTGTTTATGAATCATCCAAGAAAATCAGTTTTATTATTTTAGAGTTACAACTTAATTTTGAAAATGCCCAAACAAATGACCACATCATCAGGTTATTCCCCAATATCAAAGCCACTCTCAAATTATAAAGATCTGCCACGTCAGAGAATATTCAAAAGAATGTAACTTGGTCTTAGAAAAAATATTCAAAACTTAAAATTCCAGACTATTATAATCAATAGTAGGATGATTGTTGGGCAGATAAAATATATTATGCTCACTTTTTTAAAGATGGTGCTGCCCACGTGGAAGCCCGTCGCCCAGGTGATATTAATGTGTGTTGGGGGTGGGCTGTGGGCAAGCAGGATCCTTGTAGCCTGGGGCTTGGTTTTAGGACTAAGCCTTTCCCACCCTTTTTCCACCCGGTGGGCAAGAAATACACACGGTAGGAAAACCCTTCCCTTTGCATTCAGGGCTCCCAAAGCCACTGATTTACCCAACTTCCCTAGAACCAAAGGTTTTTACCTCACCAGCCTTATTCACCTCTGTTTCCCATCTCCTTCTCTCTGCACCAACTCTGCACAAACTGGCTTCTCCTTCAGCACTCCACCATCTTGGCTGCTTTTCCACTCCTCCACGTGGCCTTTCTCTGCTCTACTCCAGCATGGGCTTTTCACACCCTTTGTGTGGACTTTGTATCAGAGACTTCCCTATTTTGTATATTGGATTAAAGGTTTTGATTTCTACACTATAAAATGGGGGCAGAATGGGAGCTTGCTCTTGGTTCCTGAGATTAGCATTAGAGAGGAGAGCAGAGAAAGGCCACGTGGAGGAGGCCAGGAGAAGCAGCCAAGATGGCGAGTATTGAGTGAGAAGCCAGTTTGTGCAGAGTTTGTGCAGGGAGAAGGAAGGAAATGGGGAACAGAGGTGAATAAGGCTGGTGAGCTAGAAACCTTTGATTCTAGGAAACTCGAATAAGTCAGTAGCTTTGTGAGCACTGAATGTGAGTGGGTTTTGGAGCCCAGTGTGTGTTTTTACTTGCCTGTCGGGTGCAAGCTAGGATTAAAGATGATGGCCCACCAGTTTTTGACTCCGTTGTTTCTTTACCGACTGTCCGAATCCAATGCGAACCTGCATGGGTCAGGCGGCTGTGATGGTAGCCCTGGCTACTGGCCACACAGTCGTTGAAATGAATATGTAGCCTCTTATAATTGGTACATTTGAATTGCTTAGAACCTTTTTTTTTTTTTTTTTTGTCTCTTCAATGAGAGTTAATAACCCTTGTAATTTAGTCTGCATTCTTTGTATTTTTTGCGTAAGGTATGACACATGAAGGCAGGAACAGATCTTGTTCAGGCAGATGCTGCAAGGAAGTGTCACCTTTGTTTTTTCCTGACAACTCTAGAAATTGGAAGATTGGAAAAAAAATTCACTTAGGTTCATCGGATTGAGATATCTCTTTACAAAAATACTTGAAACTTTTTTCAACCATAGAGATTAACTAAGAAACACTGAACGCAAAAGACACAATGGGATTGTTAGACTAAGTTTAAGCACATACATATAACACACTATAATGACGAAGCAAGTTTCCCAGCGATGTTCCTCTGATCTCAAGGCCCTTCCATTTCCATCAAGAAACTGGTTGTATCCAGATTATTTTCCTTTGTTTCTTATTCTCTTTTCATTGTCTAGGATCCATATTCGTTCAAGAACTAAAGTATGAAGGCAAAGAATTTATAGGGTCTTTTTTTGTGCAATTATTTAAAGCTGAGATGTTAACTTAGGAGAATTCACTACCTGAATTTCTATAGTTCTAGCTTACATTTTCTGTTTCAATTTATAATTAGTAAAGCAAAATGAGAAGAGTGTATATCAGGGGTCCCCAAACTACGGCCCGCGGGCCACATGTGGCCCCCTTAGGCCATTTATTTGGCCCCCGTCGCGCTTCCGGAAGAGGCACCTCTTTCATTGGTGGTCAGTGAGAGGAGCACATTGACCATCTCATTAGCCAAAAGCAGGCCCATCGTTACCATTGAAATACTGGTCAGTTTGTTGATTTAAATTTACTTGTTCTTTATTTTAAATATTGTATTTGTTCTTGTTTTGTTTTTTTACTTTAAAATAAGATATGTACAGTGTGCATAGGGATTTGTTCATAGTTTTTTTTTATAGTCCGGCCCTCCAATGGTCTGAGGGACAGTGAACTGGCCCCCTGTGTAAAAAGTTTGGGGACCCCTGTTGTATATAGTACTCAACAACACCTGACCCATCCTTTTCTCCATTCTGAAAATAGTCCTAATTCCAGTGTACAGAGGATGCAGTGAGGGATCATGATAAAAGTGCATCTTTCTGATCCCACCCTCAGATATCTTCGAGTTAGGCCCAGAGATTTACATTTTAGAAGGCCCTCCCCTGCCCATGAGATAGTCCCTGAGCCACCCTTTAACAGACACTGAACATAAACTTTTACATAAAGTGGGTAAATAACAAAGTTTAATTGACTTCCCTTGCTTTGATCAGGAAGATAACAACTTAGATAAATGCAACCCAAAAGGTCTTACCCAGTAATTCTTGACTTTCTGTATCACACAGCTAACTACTATATCTCAATTGTCAAAACCTGAGATTTTACTGTGCTTCACTCTATTGCTTTTTGAACAAAAACAATTTAGACCAGTTTCATTTGTCCATTAGTAAATTTTATATTAGTTAAAGGCCTCTAAATGAGAGGTTATTATGATGTTTTCTTTGCAAGCATCTGTGAAAAGTTTGCCATTGTTTATACTTTACTATAATGGTGGCAGAATTCAACAACTATTCTAAGACTAGGGGGGAAAAAAAGAAAAAAATATATATAATATATTGTGGTTTGATGAAAGCATATATATATATATATATATATATATATATATATATATATATATACCTAACAGATTAGTGAAAATGTTAGGAAAACTGAATTTTAACCATCATAAAATTACTGATTATGAAGGTTTTATTGTTCACATTTAATGCTCAAATGCTCACAAAAATTAGGGGATCAGGGAACGTGTAGATTCTCCAGTACTTTCAACCTTTTGTATAGTGCATTTTCACCAATAAAATAAAAGTTGGTTTTGTATCTTATTTGCATAATAGAACAACTTTCTTTGACTTGTCATTTGCTTTTCTGATGTTCTTGATTAATAAAAAAAAAACCCAAATGCTTTTTTTTATTGTTTCATATTCATTTTCAAATATCCCCTAATTTTTGTGAGCAGTATATATTCCCCTTTTACAAAATAAAGGTAATGGGACATTTGGTTGCTTGGAGACTAAACCTCTCAATATCATTTATCTGGGCAGCGGAGTGAGACTTTCTTTGGCCTTGCTTCTCTCTTTTCTGTTCATTACTGGGGTTAATCAAAATCTGGACCTTCCTCCAACCTCAAACATATTACTATAACTCGCTGAGAACACGGATAAGTAAGCTGTTTTCTTTGATTTTTCAGGCTGTCAGTATTTGGTAAAAGCAGGATGCAGGAGACAAAGAAATCATGAGTTAGTGCTACCTGCGGGCCTTTCAATCTTGTGCAAGTCTCAAGTAAAGAATTTCCATGGTGTCAAAGACAAGAATGCAGTCACTGAAGGTCAATTGCTTGTTCCAACAAGCTGCCCCTTTGGTGATGTTCTCTCTGCCTCACATTCTAGAGACTTGTCTTTCAGCATCTTGGCTGTCACCTAAAAGAAGCCCTCTTGGGATAAGAACATTGGTCTGGTGTAGTCTTGTTGTGGGAGCTGCATTTTGGCCATCTGCCTTTTGATTGGGCTAAAAGTAAGAATATTCGAGGGTCCATGTAAAGAATAAACTCCCAACCATGCCAGATAAACCCCATTCTTTATATCAATGCAGTTTCACACTCCTGTCACCTGGTTTAACAATTCCCTATGTGACATTTACTGTGTAAAGCATTAATCAAAGATCCAAAAAACAGTTTCCTATATATGATGCTTGAACTTCAATCTCAGATAAGACATACATACAAAGTAGATTTATGGGAATTCTCTGTACTTTCTCTTCAAAATTTTTTTTTATTTTTGGTAAACTTAAAACTGCTCTAAAAATATAAAATCTATTAAATATTTTAAAAATCTACTAAATTAGCCTGATCAGGCAGTGGAGTAGTAGATAAAGTGTCAGATTAGGATGTAGAGGACTCAGGTTCAAACCCCAAGGTTGGCAGCTTAAATGCGGGCTCAACAGCTTGAGTACGGTGTTGCTGGCTTGGACATGGGACCATAGACATGATCCCGTGGTCACTGACTTGAGCCCAAAGGTCCCTGGTTTGAGCAAGGTGTCACTGGCTCAGCTGTAGCCCCATAGTCAAGATATATATGAGAAAACAATCAATGAACAACTAAGGAGCCACAATGAAGAATTGATGCTTCTTATCTCTTTCCTTTCTGCCTGTCTGTCCCTGTCTTTTCCTCTCTGTGTCTTCCTCTCTCTCTGTCTCTCTCACTAAAAAAAAAAAAAAAAAAAAAAATTCTATTAAATCAGCATAGTGTTTATGAATATGCCAAACTGTGCCTTGAAAGTTTATCTTAATCTCATCTGAATAGACAAGCTGCTCTTGAATCAAAATTTGCCAGGGACAATCCGTGTAAAAGCTGTAGCCATTTAAATAAAGGATGTCTTCATTGGGTTGACAAGTGTAGAAATGTGTAAATGGAAACCAAAGGGGAAGGGAAATTCAGATTTATTTCATTCCCAGGTACATGCAGGGTGTAAAACGAGACACTTAGACACGAGAGTGCTATAAACTGAGAAGGCTGTCAGAAAACAGAAAGGTCAGACATGTAACACAATTTCTCTAAGGCTTCAAGAAATTATTCAATGAACGGTGACCTAGAAAACTTGAAGTATCAATACAAAGCACAAATACTAGTAGCAGGAAACTGGAAGACAATAACCCCTGGAGACATTAGTTGAGAAAAGTAATATAATATTCATTTTTTCATTCACTTGCCATATATTTACTATGCTTCTGTTGTTTGAGGCAGTGGTTCTCAAATTTTGCTGCACATTAGAATCACCTGGGGAGTTTTTAAAAATTCTTATGGCCAGCTTACATCTGTACCAATGAACTCAGATTGCCTGGGGATGGGAGCCAGGCATTAGTGTGTTTTCCTGATCATCAGGTGATTCAAACATGCAGCCAAGGTTGAAGACAATTACCCATTCAAGAAAAGTAAGTCGTGCGTGTATTTTTTCTCTAGGAACTTGAAACCTAGGCAAAGAGATTAGCAGTGTCCACAAGCAAATAGAAAGTAAAATGCAACAGCACAGGCTCTGCTGCACCATCTCGTTTTGAGGTTGGCTCAACCCAGTGTCCTTTCTCCAACCAAGCAGCTCTGTGACTCCAGAGAGCTCTGCAGAGAATATATTTGTATTTGCAGCCATTTTCTGGGAGCCTTATTTCCCGAAGAGGCAGACAAACTGGGAAGGGCTCAAAGAACAACCAAAAGATTACAGGCCTGGGGGAATGGATTTAGGAGAGAGATGAAAAGAATTAACTATGTAAAACCTGACTAAGTAACGATTAAAGGGGGGTCATGATCACAGTCCACAATACCTGAAGGGTACAAACATCAAGGACAGAAGTGAATTACCTTGG
Organism: Saccopteryx bilineata; assembly: GCF_036850765.1. Lineage (NCBI taxonomy): Eukaryota > Metazoa > Chordata > Mammalia > Chiroptera > Emballonuridae > Saccopteryx > Saccopteryx bilineata. The sequence continues at coordinate 19,789,984 of NC_089492.1, read as the reverse complement.
ATAGTGCAAAAAGTGTTAGCTCAAGTAATAGCATAGTATTATGAAAGAGAAAATGCAGGCACAGTGTCGGGTAATCCTTGCTGACTGAGCAAGCTCCTGGGCCACAGAGTTGGCTTCCAAAGAAGGGGTGGCAGCCACATCACTTGAGTTCCCATAAAACAAGATTGGACAAAGACTAAGGAAATAGATTATTAAAGGAAATTCTGTATGACTCGGACAGTGGTGGAAGGTGGTAGCGATTGAAGGAAGGAAAGAGAATAAGTCAAAGCTTTTTCAATTCTAATACTAAAATGATACTATAAAAAGTTAAGGGAAAAAAAAACAAATGGAAAAGAATCTTTCTTTCTAAATGTAATTACAAATGAAGTTGATGGTTATTAGCTTTTATGAATTATTAATGTATTCATTACATGTTTAGAAATTACATCCTGAGCCATATTTTATATGTGTTTTATGTGGTGTTTTATCAGCATTTTCATTTATTTATTTTAACACAAATACAGTCATTACATGCACAACAAGCTTCTTCAAAGACAATGAAGTATATAGATCTTTATCCTATAGTTTTATAACATTCCTAAACTGGGCCACCTTATTCCCTTAAACCACAGACAATGTGCTTCTTTTTTTAAGCTGTGATCCTAAATGCTACAAAATTGGGGATGATAATAATAGCTAAAACATCTTCAGAGTATTTTCTATGTGCCAGACATTGTGTTACAATAATTTCTATCATCTAATCTTATTTAATGATCACAACAGCTCTACAGGTAGGTATTAGTGTTTTTCCCATTATTTATAAGAAGAAAACAATTTTTAAGGAAGTTAACTAATATATTCAAGGTCACATAGCTAGTAATTATGTCATGAGAAATGAAAACCCAATCTTACATAGCTCAAGAGCCCACATACTTTCTAAACTATTTTGATGGAATGATATTAAATAACACAAAACTGGAAACCAAATAAAAATTTTCATCTTACAAATCTATCTCATAAACCTTATCTGTAATACCAGAATAATAATGCCTCCCTTATAGAATTATTGTGATGAGTAAATAAGATAGTTTTAAAAAATAGCATAGCCTGCCACTTAGTAAATCCTTAAGAACTGATAGTTTAAAAATAATAAAACCAATTAAAACTTAAACTTCACAAATTATTCATCTTGACACTGATTTCTCCTCATACCTTGTCTATAAATCTAGCTATCATCCTTTCGCTTCCTTCTATTCCCTGGGTTTGTACTGTTCTCATATAACCACGAGAAAAACAAACCAATAAACTAATTTTCACTAGACTTTTATGTCTTAAGAGCTGTGCCTTGAAGTTTAAAAGCAAACTCATAAACTCACAGAAACAGTGGAGTGGTGGTCGTCAGGAGCTAAAGGGTAGGGGAGATGGGGAGATGCCAATCAAAGGGTACAAACGTCCAGTTACACAATGGATAGCTTCTGGGGCTATCATGTACAACATGGAGACTATAGTTAACAATACTGTATTGTGTACATGAAAGTTGCTAAGGAAGTAAATCTTAAATGATCACACAACATGCACAATAATGGTAATTAGGTGAGGTGATGGATGTGTTAACTAACCTTATGTGGTAATTATTTTGCAATAGATACCTCTATCAAATCATCATGTTGAATCTCTTAAACATACACAGTGTTACATGTTAATTATATCTTAATAATGCTGAGAAACATCATGGGAAATCATGGGAAAAGACATTGTCTAAATAATTCATTCATCTAGAAAATATTTATCAAGTACTTATTATATACAAGGGACTATAATAGTAAAAAAAAAAAAAAAGTGACAAGTGGTTCTCCTGTAGCTGACATTCACACACCTTAGACACCACACACAATGAACCAGCAATGAATAGATAAAGCAACAGCAATATAACTATTATAAAATAAAGAATTTGATGTTACACATACATGGTGTGGAGCTGGGAGGGGAGGTTGTAGTTAGAAACATGATCAGAGAAGTCTTCTTTAAAGAGATGATTGTTAAGCAGGCCCCTAAAGGACAGGAAGACACAGAGGTTACCAGCAACTGCCAAGTTCCTGAGGCAGAAAAGAGTTTAGAATGTTCTGGAAACTCAAAAAGGAACAAGGATAAGGATGGCACAAAATAAATTTTGAGAGCTAGACTGATCTATCATGCAGGAATTCTAGCCCATGTTTGGAGGTGGGCGAAATTTTGAGCATGTTGGCTATCTTACAACTAAAGACTTGGAGTGCTATGTTTGCTTTAATATTTTTAGAAGTTTCTTCTAGCACGTGACTGGATAATAGATTGTATCCTGTGCTGCAGGACAGTGATGTTGAAGAATTGAGAATGGGAAGATACAATAGTATTAGTATTCATTTGTTGATTTTGGTGGGGGAGGTTGTTTAACAATTGTTGGCTTGTTGTCTACCGTGCCTTCACCACACTGACAAGACTGGAAGTAGTAAGATCTGATACAGAGCACTGACTTAGACTAGCATGGTAGCAGCGGACATGAGGGGAGCTATAGGAAAATAAGATCTATTTTGCAGGTAAAACTGAAAGGAGTGGCAGATGTATCGAACGTAAGAAGCAGGGAACAGAAAGGTGCCGTCAGGGTTTCTAGCTTTATTTCTGGAGGTAGTGTTTCCTGAGATGGTGACAAATGGAAGGGCCAGGTTTAGAGGCAGATTGGTACTTCATTTTAGGCAGGTTAATTCTGAAACGCTCTAAGGCATGTAGGTGATGACACCAAGTAGCAGCCGGATAGATGAATATGCATGAAAGGGGGGTCTGGGCAGCAGATATCAAGGTGGGGGATTGTGTATTAACTGGATTTCCTTATGTTTGTGTTCTTGATGCTCTGCCATCTGAAGCCTCACCAAGGAGAGGCTGCTCCTCCCAGCGCCAGGTGATTCTTACAGATAGCAGTCCTCCCCTCGGTGAGCATGTTTGTCAGAAGCAAGCACCCAATCCAGAGACCACACCACCACGTACCTCCTTTATCAGCTCTCACACATCAAACCAATGTCCCCTGCCCTAATTAACCCTCATCCAGGTCCCAGACAAGTAGGGATCACCCCAATAGCCCAGAGCCCATCGAAAGTATTCAAATGATCCAATCCTAACCCAGATTAGCTGGCTTCCCTGCCTCACTATCCATGCCTATGAAAACCAGAAGGAAGACTCTCGTCCATGTGCTCCCCGGCTCCTTCTCGCTCCCCCTGACTGACCCGGTGCTGCCCCACGTGGCCCTATATAAGGTGGCATGTCCTTCCTCTTGGGAATGATTAACAAACTGTATTTTAATGGTAATTGTTTCTGATCTGTTAACCTCAACATACCTGAAAAAAAAATTCTGTGTACATTTTAAAACAAATTTTCAGCATCGCATTGGTATTTACAGCCTTGGGAATGACAGAAATGACTTTAAAGGCAGAAAAGAAGAGACAAGAGAAACCCCTGGAGAGCCCAAAGAAACAAATGTTCTTATTTTGGATGGTAGGCTGTGTGACAACTGAGTGGAAGAATTATTTTCCAGCTTTCTTAGCAAACCACACACAAATCGTGTCCCATAAGCCACTGCCTACTCCATGTAAGTGTGAGGCTGATCCGGTTTCAGAATAAATAGTCCTCACTATGACCACAAGCACAGCTGTATTATCTTCCCAGAGAGGCAACACGAAGTCCAAAGCCATCCGCAGGAGTATATACCCAGTAGGCGGAACTCCTAAGGTACAAAGCAACCACCCTAACACGTCAAAAAGAAGGAAAATTGCCAAAACATTAGGCATCTAGACAAATACTGAGCTACATCCCCAAAAATCCGGTCCCAGACGTGAAGCCCAGACTTTTCACAGGTCTGGTATCAGTGAGAAAAATAGGCAATGTAGCTTCACCAAAGCTGAACAGATTTATGTAAAAGAAGCCTCTTCTCATCTGAGACTAGACCTTCCCTTTTTCGGTACTTGCATGTCGTTCCATTCAAGAAATGGTTTGCCAAAGTAAATAGTTTTGGACTTGTTTGTTTTTGTTTGTTTGTTAACCAAACTAAAAGTAGCTTGCTCTATAGAAGGCCCTCAACTTTTTGTTCATTTATGTATTTCTCTACTGGATCAAAAAATTTGAGAACTCAGGAATGATTAATCTTTAAGATGTAAATATCCAGATATTTGAAAACTTCCCTCCATTCATAACCATCCAGATTTCCGTTTTCTATTTTCGTCTTGTCCAGTCACACACATGGACCCTGAGGAAGATTTCCCGATCCCACTATGATACGAAGTCCCCATTCTTATGGGTTGACCACGTGTGAGGCAACTCTTATCACAGTGAGGGAGAGAGTGCATAGACATTGTGAGCTAAAGTGTATGTTTTCTCAGACACTGACAAGTAGGGACAAAGGTTTAACAGTGACTAATGAATAAAATGTTAAGGTGGAGATGGGATTTATTTGATTAAAAGCAGTCACTGGAGGCATGTAGCTGCATTCACTTTGAAACCAAATCAGGCTCCTGATGATGTGGCAGCGAAATATTTATTATTTGTTGGTTTAAACAGAAAGGCTTAATGCTGAATCAAAGGTCACCCACGGCTTCTACTTTGAACGCTACTACAAGGGGGGTGTAGAATGAACACGTCTGCTATTTTCTGGGAGTAATTATAGCATCCCATTTCTGGGCATGTTTTCAGTAAGTAGGTCAGATCCCAGTGTTTGGATAGTGCAGTTTAGGAGGCGGAGCTGGTCCTGAGGAGGCTGCTAGGGGAGGAAGGAGGGAGACAGAGCCAGTGGTGTAACAAATGAATTATGCAACAGTCAGGCCAATCCTTCTTCTTCCTATGGGGGTTAAGAGATTAAACTATCAATCGAGAACTATTCATCTTCTCAAGTGGAAAGCAGTAAGAAGGAACACTCTGGTTGTTTTCTATGGAGGAAACGACACAGAGCTTGCGAAGGTGGCTCCAGGACTTCCTACTGTCGCTTTCACATTCACCTAAAGTGATCACGCTAAGCCGGAACTGGCCCAGGCAGAAGGAAAGACCTCTGTCATCGGGATCCAGACCTCTGACTTTCCTAATGTCTTTATGGACCAGAATGGAGGCTGGCAACAGAGCGACCAGAGAGTCTGCAGATTCTCTGTAAAGAAAGGAAAGTGACATCACTTCCTGACCCTGTTGGGGCTTTCATTCAATGATAGCTACAAAATGCATTACTCCAAAGATTAAAAAAGAAAAAAAAAGTCACGTATTTTGTTCATGTAAATATCATATAAGCACATTAACAAGGATATACAGAAACGATGTTTGTATAGATATTTATGTGTGTGTGTATGTGCATGTGTGTGTGTATATATATTTTTTGAGAGGGTGATGGGGAAAAAAAAAAAACAGAACATCTTAGATTAGAAATGTGAAGTAGAGCCAGACCTGTGGTGGTGCAGTGGATAAAACATCGACCTGGAATGCTGAGGTCACCGGTTCGAAGCCCTTGGCTTGCCTGGTCAAGGCACATATGCAAAGCAACTATGAGTTGGTGATTCCCACTCCACCCCTCTAATCTCTCTCCTCTCTCTAAAATAAATACAAAAATAAATGTAGGGGAGAAATTTGAAGTAGAAATTATATTTTTCACTTACAAGAAACAAAAGACTCATATAAAACTTGGTTCAAAAACTGAATGGTCCCTCATCTTGAAGATGGCAGTTTACTTTGTAATTCCCGAGATAATTTACTTACCTAACATAAAATTTGGATGAGAAATATTTAATTTTTAATGTGATAAAATAAATCATGTTGCTTAATCTTATCATATATTTTAAACAAAATTATACTGAGAGGGGAAACGGAATAAATGAAGTTTTGTCTAATAAAAGAAAATCTCAACCTGACAATCCTTTTTAAATTCTGGATTCTCTCTCTTTTCTTAGGTCTCCCTCTCTCTGTCACAGACCCATCTCTTATATCATTTCAAGTGTCACTCAGGAGAGACCCAGGAGAAAGAAGTCACAGTCAGTTTGCACTGCTTCCCAGGGATGAGCAGGAGCCCTAGAAGCACACGGCGTGTGGCTGTGCTAAAGACACAGAAACGTTGTTCCAGCCCTTGGGTGAGGGTGCTACAGTCCTGAAGGAAGAGGTGGAGGAGGAGTAACTAGGGGCCGGAATTCAGATTCAACTGAAATCTCTACCAGTCACTCTCTGAATTTAGAAGTCCAACAAGCAGAATACCAGCAAGTGAAAGAACAAACAACAGGAGCTGCTATCTCTTCTGGCAAACAGCTGGGAGCCCACAGATTTATTATGACTAATTAAGGGCGTGGTGGCCTGGGAGAACAGAAGCGGTAGTCTTCGCTAGTGGCGATTAAAGGGACCTTACAAAAACACCCCATTTTTAGCGCTTTTCTCCCCCCCCCCCCCCCAGCAAAAACAACTTGCCCGAGCACTCAGGCATGGGAAAGCCTCCAGGTCTCCCAAGCTCAGAATGAAAACTAAAAGTGAAAAAAAGAGGGCTAGGAGCTTGTTGGAAAAGAAAGTAGGAAATGATTATGCTAATGCTTAGAAAATAAAAATCATTAATAAAATTCTGGTTCCCAGAGAAAGAAATGTTATCATTACCAGTTAACAACTGACAAGGTAAGTTTGCAGAAGGAATTGAGAAGTCCAAAGAGACCTTAAAAGAGTGGTCAGACGTTGAAACAAGTTTCCGTAACTAATCACAGAGAATGCTCCTGCTGTGTAGAATCTTTGAACTCTCAACTCCTCCCATGTTATTCCTTACCTTAAATCTGCTGAAAAGAATCTAAACTTGCTAAAGAAGAGTAAGTTAGAATCGCTCTCTGGAGTCCTAAAGGTTTCCCCTGTTCTTGCAGTTAAATTAGGACGTGGGTGACTTTCCTCTCCCACTGCTTAAAACTACACAGGTACCACCAAGCCTCCTATTGAAGTACCACTTTTATCCCACATCCAACTTTCCCCAAGTGGTTCTTCTACTGACGTTTACAGGCTGGTCAGCCAAAGGGCTCTGCTGTTTGTGAACGGTCAATCCCAGCACTGGGTGCTGGCTGGCTGACAAGTGACAAGTAGGAAGCAGCAGAAAAAAAAATTTTTTTTAATTAAAATCTACTGTAGAATGGACTGACTCTCACAGAGAGATTGGCAAGTGGACAGAGAAAATTAAATGCTTCCCAATTTAAAAACCCATAAACCTCTTATCATCTTAATAAAATAATGGAAACACTTATAAGAGCATTCAACAATGTGTCAGAGACCACATGAAGCATTTTGTCAACATCTAATTGAATCCTTAAAAGCATCCTAAGGAAACTGAAGCTTCAACTATGACAATGATCAGAGGCAGTTGAGATGAACACAACTATTTCAGCTCCTAGTTAGCCAGTTCCAAGTTGAATAACCTTAAAGGAGTTACTTTATTTCTCAGTTTTAACTCATTCATCCCTCAAAAGTGGGCTCTAGCCATTCAATAAGATAATCATGTAAGAATTTATTCTACCTCCTAAATCCATCTTAAAGATCTGCTCTTTTCTCCATCTGCATAGCCATAACCCAAGTTAAAGGGGCAGATCCATGTTTTGTGGAACCTAGATTCATCCAAATTGGGAGGACACATTTCAGGAGAAGGCATACAAAACTATGAATACAAAATTAGGTATGTTTTTAAAATGAATACATATTTAAGAACTCCACCCAAAAAGTTCTTTGACTCCAAAAAGCACTCCAAAGCTTATTTTAAAACCCAAATGACATACTTTTTTTTTATAATACTATTTTTATTAGTATCTTTTGGTTGCATATTCTTTGATCATCTCTTCCTACAGCAATAATTTTATAAACTAGTTTTTGGTAAAGACAATAAAGTATTCAATCTTTCCTCCAGCAAGTTGAGGATAGTTACTGATAATTTAAATTTTTTATTTCAGCATCACCACATATTACTATAGTGCTATGTAAATGTTTAATATTTTTTTTTGCCCTGGCCAGTTGGCTCAGTGGTAGAGCTTTAGCCCAGTGCTTCGAAGTCCCAGGTTTAATTTCTGGTCGGAGCATACAGGAGAAGCAACCATCTGCTTCTCCAGCCCTTCCCTTCCCCTCTTTTCTCTCTCTCTCTCTCTCTCTCTCTCTCTCTCTCTCTCTCTCTTTATCTTATCTATCTATCTTACTTTCCCTCAGTCGTGGCTCAAAGGGTTTGAGCAAGTTGGCCCCAGCACTAAGGATGACTTCATGGCCTCCCTTCAGGGGCTAAAAATAACTTGACTGCCTAGCAACAGAACAGCATCCCCAGATGGGCAGAGCATTACCTGGTAGGGGGCTTGCCGGGTGGATCCTGGTCATGGTGCATGTGGAAATCTAACTGTCTGCCTCCCTGCCTCTCACCTAATTTCAAAAAAAAAAAAAATTTTTTTTTTTTGGTCAAATTTGGAAAGAACGCTTTCTAGTTTATTTTTTAAATGAGCTAGAGTTCAGAGCATTTCAAGTTTTTTATGTAGTGACTAACCTTAAATACTCTTTGAATCATCAAAATTCATAAAGCAGTTTGTTACTGATGTTCTCATTGAGAATAGGGTAGTATGAGTTTTATGTTATCTCAAAAGTGTCAAAACAGCAAGAAATTTAAATTTTTCCCAATATGTCCCTATGATTCACTTCTTTTCATTAATTTAATTATCAAATAATCAGTAAACTATCACTTACTTCTACTCAAAATTTTCTCTTACTCTTGATGATTTAATGAAATTTGAAAATTTGGGGGTTACACAATTTGCTTCTGATGCCAGAATAATTTCTAGTGACTTCAGTGTAATCTTTGTCACTTGTTTCATATCTCAGTTTTCAATCTCTATTTCTTTGGCTCTTCAATAAATGTAAAGATGATCAAAAAAGTATGCTTCATTCATTTAATGTAAAGACCACAAAACACTTTTCCAAATTTTAGTTAAAATAACACATGACCAGCTCAACTTCTCCTAAAAAATGCCCACAGCCACTCCAATATCATCCTACTCAGTAGAAATATGATGAGTGGTAGGTCAGAGTGGAAGAAAACAGTTGTCTTAATAGTTAACTGTTCTCAAGTATCTCACTTTTGCAAATGTCACAGAAGTGTATGAATACGTTGCTCAGGCTCAGCCCCAGCCTAAGAAGGGGCTTGTGCAAGCATGGGGCCTGGGAGCTTAAGCTTCATTAGCTACAGGTGAACCTACCCCAGGCCACTGCCCCCACTCAGCTAGCCTACTTCAGTAGCTTTCTGACTGGTCTCTGCACGTTCATCTAATCCTCATGCAATCCATTTCCATGTGACAGCCTGGTAGACTTTTAAAATGTAAATTAATTCATGTCACTATCCTGCTGAAAACCTTTCTATGGCTTCCCCTTGCATATATAATAAAGGCCAAATTCCTTATCACCAAGATGCTGCCTCGGTCACAGAATCAACCCATATCCACCTCCCATCACTCACATGTTGTCGAAACACTGACCATGACCATAATTAACTGCCCCATGATCCCAGTGAACATTATGCAGTGTTTTATAAACTGCAAAGCACTATATCCATGTTAACCCTTACTATTATTAGAGGCAAGAGCAGGATACGTGTCCTTAGAATGGTTAAGGAGGAAAGTCGGCAGATTTTTCTTATAGAATGTATTGGGTGATACTGATTAACGATAATTATATAGGTTTCAGGTGTACAATTCTATAACACATCATCTGTATACTGTATTGTGTGTTCCCCACCCCAAGACAAGTCTCCTTCCATCTCCATTTATCCCCCTCTGCCCTCTTCTACCTCCCCTTCCCCCTTTCCCTCTGATAATTACCAAACTGTTGTCTGTGTCTATGAGTTTTTTTCCTTTGCTTGTTCCCCTCACCTTTTTCACTCAGCTTTCCAAACCTGGCAGATTCTGATTTTTGCCAAGGTCATTCCTGTTCTTCCCTTTCTTACTAAACACTATTCTGAACCTTCACAATCAGAACTGCTGCAAACACAGGTCAAGGACTTCAGCCATATAGCAAATCACTATATGTGTGCACATGGTACATATGTAAACATACAATATGTATAAGCAAATGGCAAGGGTATTTAGCTACAGTAGCTTGCCTACATTACCAATATTTTATCAAATTACAGTCTGTACTTAGAAACCCAGCTAGTAATTAAAATACAACGTATGGCACAATGTTGCTTGAATTAAAATAACGGTGAAAAGTTTTAAGATTTTAGCCAATGATTTCTAACAAACCTCCTTTATCAGAAAAAGTCAATGTTTTTCAATATAGTCCAGCAGTAATGTGGCTGCTCTCTCAGGTCAGAGATGAAAAGATAGGAAAATAAAAGGCCAATTCAGGGCAAGTGTAACCAATCGAGCGGCCAAAAAGCTCTTGTTATCCCAGGTCTTGAGATTGTGTGTTTCCTCACCACACTGGATTTATTTCCTGGTTATAGCAAAGTCAAGCATTTTTCAGCGACATAAAATATCTCAAAGACACACATGAAAATTTGGTGTCCCGATGAATATAAAGAGAATTGATAAAAGGAAGAGGGGAACTGCAGAAAACCACCCAGGTGAGAGGCTGTGACAGCTGTTCTGTTATCCGACTAAAGATGAAGACAGTAGGTTCACAGGAGATAATCCACATGGAGTTTGAAAACGTCTGCAATGACTCCTATCTCATACAACATGCATGCCAGGCTATCATCTTTCAGATGTGTACTACCACTCAGTAGTAAAAAAGAGGAAATCTTATCTTTTGCAACAACAGGGGTGGACCTTAAGAGTAGTATGTTAAGTGAAATAAGCCAGTCAGAGGAAAACAAATACCACATGATTTCACTTATATACAGAATCTAATGAACAAAATAAATTAACAAACAAGATAGAAATAGACTGGTAGATACAGAGAACAGACTGACAGCTGTCAGAGGGGAGGGGAGTTGAAGGGTTAGGTGAAAAAAAGTGAAGGAATTAAGCAAAACAAAAAACCTCACGGACAACAATCTGGTGATTACCAGAAGGAAAGGGAGTTGGGGGGTTGGGGGAGGTAGAAGAGATTAACTATGATGGAAGGAGACCAGACTTGAGGTGCTGAGCACACAATACAACACACAGATGATGTAGCAGAGGTCCCCAAACTTTTTACACAGGGCGCCAGTTCACTGTCCCTCAGACTGTTGGAGGGCTGCCACATACAGTGCTCCTCTCACTGACCACCAATGAAAGAGGTGCCCCTTCCAGGAGTGCGGCGGGGGGGGGGGGGGGGGGGGGGGGGGGGCGGATAAATGGCCTCAGGGGGCCACATGCGGCCCGCGGGTTGTAGTTTGGGGATGCCTGCATAGAATTGTACACCTGAAACCTATCTGATTTTACTAACCAACATCACCCCAATAAATCAATTAAAAAATAAACATAAGTTCCTTAAAACAGTGGTTTTGGTAATAATTAAACCCACACAATAATCTTAGTATCAAGTGTTGTTATTTCACAATTACCATTGAGGAAATGTAAGTAACTGGTTAAATAACTTGCCTGAAGTCACACCGGAAGTAAGTGATGGAGCTAAGTCCTAAATGTGAAAGCCTCGTTTTGAGGCTGTCTACATAATCATTTACAATCATGCCTTATAAATTCCATACAGTATGTATATTGTATGTATAATAATAACATACAATTATCATAGAGTATGTTATATACAAGCAAATAAACAGAGTGAAAGGGACAAAATGACCATTCTCCTCTCTGGGCATACAATGCTGCACAAGTAGGGCTTTTAAATGTCTTATCTTTAGACACCATGAGAAATGAATTTTAGGTATTTTTTACACTATCTGGTGCTCTCTGCTACTATAATATCTGATCAGAAATAAAAGGCTCTTCAGATAACCCTAATGTCATTTAGAACAGAAAGTCCTCTTGACATGACTCTTGATAAATTCACAATAGTGGCCAAAACTAGGTTGGAGACATAAAGCTCAGGTCAATAGCAGGTATTAGCTATTTTTACACACTTGAAAAATTCTCACACACTCAGCCAAGAATTGTGTGGTACACAAAAGTCTTACTGGATGGTTTTTCTTAGGCAAATGTATCAAGACCCTTCATCTAGAATTCAAGGTTTAAATTGCACCAGGTCTGCAAACAAAACACTTCTTAGGATATTTGTTTGTGACTTTTTGTTAGAATTATATCTATCTCATGAGACTTTGAAGTCCCCAAGACCAAGTCTACAGCCATTCCTATCTAGACTCACAGCCTGGCAATATTTCTGGCATGCAGTTATTTTACATGGAATAAATAAATGAAAAGATGAATCATATTCAGTCTAAAACCAGAAGATAGTCTATATAAATGCAGAATGTTGGGTGTTCATATTCATATTCTAAGTCTCTCATGGAGATATCAGCTACTTTGGGTTTTTAAGTAAGAAAGGGAAAGGTGAAATACAGACAGGTTGATTTGGTTTAACAAAGTAAAATGCATCCCACAGTCTTAAAGAAAGAGGAGACACCTGCAGGGGGAAGAAAATGACCCCCTTATATATTTTTCTCCATTTCAGAAGTATTTATATTTCCAACTTATATTTAATTTGAGAAATTCAAAACAAGCCTAATTTTTTGTTTAAAAATATTTAAGTAGAGAGACATATTCATCTTTTTTTGTTTTTTTTAAGAGGTTGGTGTCATTAAAACACATATACAAACAAAAAATTAACAATGGAGAAATACACACACATCTCTGGAGTCCCAGGTTGACAAAGAGCAACCACATGTTTCTCTGGTATTTCATATTATGTCTCTGGGACCATATGTGATACATTTTCCACACTTACAGCACCTCTATTTAGTTATTTATAAGGTAAATTTCTATGTATAGGATACATATTTATATCTCCTCACACCCTTTTATATCATTTATTCATAAATGCTTTGGACAACAAATTGGCAAATGCTTTGTTTTCCTCATTAATATAATGCGTGCATTGTGGTGTGTTTCTCTTTGGTAGAAGTTTCACAATGACAGGTCCTTAAGGTATAAACAAAAAAATAGAGAGAAAGATATTTATTCCATCCTTATATCACTTGAGGACACACAATAAAATAAAATTCAATTATCCAGTCACAAGAAAATTATTAACCTTGATAAAAATTTTCTGGATAGCTAACAAAAAAATTTTTAAATATGAAAATGTCCCGAAAAGTCCTACATCTAAAACTGATTCCAGTGAACATAATTAAATCTTTTGTTGGCAACTTTAAGATGAAGACTGCTTATTCTTTCAATTTTACAGGAAGTCTATGCCCAAATTAACTCTTTCAACAAACATCTGTTGATTGACCATCATGTTGAATGGACAAGAAAAAATTCCTGTCACACGTGTCTCACAATTGGTTAGATAATAGAATTATAGCTCCCTGGTTATTTGTAATATGAATTTAATAGATCATACATTAAAGGGAAAAAGAAAACATCTAAAGAAAGTGATATTTTACCATTACATTTAGTCTGCAAAAAATTTTTTTTAATTTCAGCAGGTAGAAAAAGAAGATGAGATGTTCCAGGAAGGGAAATTTGAAGGGGTGGCAAGAGGGAAAGAGAGCAAGGGGAAAGATAGTAACGAGCAAGCAATGTGAGTAATGGTTAGTATCATGAATTTGGCATCAGACCAACCTTATTTTGAATCCCTTCCCCCCTCCTTATTAACTTGATACTTTTTTTTCTGAGCCTATTTATTCATCTGTAGCTTTTGTGAAAATTCAATGAGATAATATGAAATATATAGGAAAGTTCCCAAACCATAATAAAGAATACAGAACATTATTATTATTGATTTATTATTCATGTCGTTATTATGAGGAATAGTCCATCTTAGTATCTCAAAACTACATCTCTAAAGGCAGCATTCCAAAGGACATGCTTCTTTATGCAGCACCCTTGCCTCAGTGACAACTCTTTCTTCACCCTTGTCCACCATCTGCTATTACAATGGGTCCCACTAACAATGCCCATTACCCTGAACATGGCTGATTATTTTTTTACCTTGCTCAAATATCCTCCTAACTCTTTTTGTCAGAGCTCTCCTTTCTAAGAAATAGGCTTCCATAGAATTACTATTTCTACACTTGCAGAGTATGTCCATGCATTTTAAAGGTTCTCTTGCTAAAATGATGTCTTAGACAAAAATTTCCCTGTACTGGTGAGAATTTCAGATACAATGGCAGGCCTGAGGGAGAAATTTCCACACAGACCTTTCTAGACCTCTCTACTGAAAGATGTGTAGGTGGCTTCTTCTACCAACACAAAGAGCCCCCTCTGCACACAGCATTAGAGCTGGGATCCAGCTTTGCATTCCATCCATTTCCAGTTCTGTGGGTGGAAAGTTTCATGGCACCATCCAGTTTATTCTTAGCATGTGTGGGTCATGAATTATTCAGCATGATGAGACATCTATTTGAATAATAAGGTTAAGATTATTTTTAAGGCCATGGCTACCAAAACTGTAAATATTATTCGAAAGACAGAGCAGATGAATACTCACAAGACACTAGCAATAAATTCAAGAAATTTTTATAAGAGAGCTAGAAGGAACCAAAGTTGTTCATTCCTCCAATCTGGGAAAGTCCAAATCTCCCTGTGCCCAAAGGCCCTGGAAGGCCCACTTGTTGCCAAGTCAGCCTTTGCAGAACAGTGGGTGTCCTCTCCGCCAACATTTCCAAACAACCTACATGTTTTCTGTGATCAGATAAATGAAGTTACGAGTATCCAAAAATAGGAACTTCTTAATATGATTATGGTTCTTGTTTTAGATGGTGGAAGGGGTGCGATGGGATGATCCTCAGGTTGGATAATTGGAAAAATTCAGTTGCATGTTGCTTACCTTAGGAGCCCCTGACCCCACCACTTCCCCAGAGTGAGTGAGACTGGGCAGCCAGAGACTGGCTGATTAATATCACACAGGGTGTGGCTGGCTGGCTGTAGGTGCTTTGATAAAAATATGTTTGTGCTAAAGACACTATTCATTATAAGCAACACAAGGGTGTGGTGTTTCAATGTTTCCATGTTTAGCAATTATAAGCTGAAACTATTAAGTGCTTTGAAAGCAAGCCAGGAAGCAGACAAACTGAAAAGAAGGCTAGGCTACACCTCTATGGATGGACATCCTTTTCTCGGATCTCGAGTTACACCAAAAATATCTTTAATACCTCCTTCCATAGACCCATTATCGTCATAACATGTGAACCCTAAGCAAAACTAAAAGCTAGATTTGATAACCTCTGCTGCAAAAAGAACAGAGGGGTATTGGAATAAAAGAAGCAAACTGTTAACACGAGTTAAATTAAATCTGTCCAGGAACCTTGATTTTAGAAAGGTTGTAATTCAAATTTTGACTCCTCGTGTTGAAACAGATGGGCTTAGCAGAAATAATTCTTACTGTGTATCACTTAAAAATTTACTATCTATGTGAAGGATTTATATTTCTAGAGCAACAGTAAAATGCCTTTACTCTTCTTTTCCCATGTGCCTTTGAACAATTCAACCATGTTTGCGGTTTCGACTATCACCCCAAGGTGAATTACTTCTATAGCCGCATTTCCTCTCCCACTCGTTTCAGTTTAACAGCATTTCTACCTACTGGTTCTGCCAGCTGTGTCTCTCACATTAACCTCAAGCTCAAGCTGGTTGAAATGATTCATCCCCCTATCCAATAATTCAGCAGAGCTTCTGGGCTTCTAATTGCTCTCAATGAAATCTCCATTTCTGTAGTCAAAGAGACTCAGAATTGCAAAGTCACCTTTCCTTCCCCATTTCTTCCCCCTCTCTTTCTCTTTCTCCCCAGCAGGATTTCTTTGATCTCTCAGCACTGTTGACATTTGGGGCTCAAAAATTCTTTGTCTTGGGAGAGGGAGGATAGAGGCACCCTGTGCATTTTACAATGTCTGGCAGGACCCTTGGCCTCTCCCTATTAGCTGTCAGTAGTAGTGCCCATGCCCCAATTGTAACAACCAAAAATGTCTCCAGAAATTGTCAGATATTCCCTGGAGGTGGGAGAGGCAAAATCACTCCCTCTCTGCAGCCAATTAGTTGCCCTACAGCCAACTAGTTCTATCTATTCTTCTCTTTTAGGTTCCTCCCATCAGTCCCTTCTAGCTCAGAATTCCTGTGTCAAGCCCTTATGGAGATAATCAGAGTATATGCTATGATTTTAAAGGATGTTTTTGAGATGTACTGGATATTATACCAAGACCTGTCAACCTTAATAACCAAAACCAATACAGGGGAAAGAAAAAATTTTTTTAATCTAGAATCATTTCTTGTGACTCTAAAAATGGGTGGGGTCTGAGGGCTTTAATGTAGATTTTGTTTCTAACACTTTAAAGCCATGATTTGGAATAGAAAGAACTAGGTATGAAGCCATCATTTAACTATTTGGAAAATCTTGAAATGTGGTGTCCTGAACAAGGATATTGGGTTAACAGCAAAGAATATAAGTATGTACAGTGGAGAGAAGATGAGTTTAGGGTATTAGGTGAACCAGGTGTAAATCCCATCTTTGATAATGTACTGTTAGGAGATAAGAAAATCTGACTGCAAACTCGATCTAAGGGCTGGAACAATTTGTTGGTATTATTTTTATATTACACCTTTTACCAGAGTGGAGTTCAGGTCATTATAAATGTAAACAACTGAGAACACAGCAGGTGCTCAATAAATGTAAGCTAACCATAACATGAATACTTTATATTGAGGCTGTTACAACAGCTTTAAGATGAGATTGGGGTAATACTCTGAAGGTTCCATGAAGAATCCCATTAAGATAAAAACAGCACTGAGGAAGTATCCAACATTTCCTGGGGAAAATGGACAAGAATAGACTTGGAGTCGATGATAGGTCCTCCTAAATCCATATACCATGGTAAAGGAATAGTAATAATAAAACAGCTCCAAGATTGATCAAAAATTTACTAGCATTCCATAAATAATAAAGTCTACCGGAAAGTTCTGTCTGTTTCTATCACAACAAGTTTCAACATGTAAGCACATGTTTATTTGGTTCATGTGTGCCTCTCTATTTTTATCACTTAATGTATACATACTGATGTAGCAAATTAACTAAAACAAAGTTGATTCACGTTAGTCTTATGTGTGAAGCTATAGTGTACCCATGGCTACTGATAAAGTTCATTTACGCCACTGTAATTTTTACGAATTTCAACAAGGAAGAAATGCTACAGAAGCATGTCTATCACATCCACCATATTCCCCGGACTTAGCACCCTCCGACTATCACTTGTTTTTGTCCTTACAAAAACTTTTGAAGGGCAAAATATTCAAAAATGAAGAAGATATCAAACAAGCACTGGTTCAATTTTTCGCATCAAAAGATAAAACATTTTTCAAAAATGGGATATACAAATTGCCCTCACACTGGCAAGAAATCATTAATAATAGTGGCAATTATATTATTTAATAAAGTTTATTGACAGTAAGAAAAATTTGTATTTTTATTCTAAAAACGGACAGAACTTTCTGGTAGACCTTATATTAACTGATACTATATAAACCTTCTATTTTGAAAGCAAAATTAAAACAATTACACTAGATCTTTGAGAACTGGCCTGAACTGTTTTTTTTACATGCAACAAAGACCAATAAGAAAGGGCTTCTTGAGAAGGTGGGAAACACTCAGGGCAGTGTGGTGTCTCAGAATCCAAAGAAAGAAATGGTTCCAATGGAACAAATGGTCAAAGTGTCAAGTGGCGCTGAACGATCAAACAAGTGAAGAAATAAAATTCCCTGGCTGGACTGAGAGTCAGGGAAGTCACTAGTTGGAGCAAACTCAATTGTTGGCTGATAAGCACAATTTCAGTTGGGAAGTACTGGAGGACACCAGACTTCGGTGTGCTGAGGAGAGTGGAATGGGAAGTCCAGATGAAAAGTACAGGCGACAAGCAAATGAGTTTGGCAGTGACAGGAAGAGAAGAGCTGAGAGACAGTATGGAATTGAGAGAGGTTTTCCTAAAAGTTGAGAAAGACTCGGTCATGTTTAAATACTAAAGGCAAGAAGGTTGATGATGTTATAAGAAGAGAAGAAATGCAACAGAACACAGTTCCCAAACAGGTAAAAGGGTACGTGATCTAGAGAAAGGTGGAGGGATTAGCTTACATGACAGAATGAAGCAGGTAGATTCATCTTTCACAGTAGTGAGTGGGAAGGAGGAAAGGGTGGGTCCCTGAGCACTGAGTCAGTCGCAGGAACTTGAAGGAGTTCCCATCTGATGGCTTCCATTTTATTCTTGAAGTTGCTATCTCACCCATTCCTCTGATTCTCCCATAAATTTGATAGCAATTTTTTTCCTTTTATCTATTTTTTCTTTGGAAGTATAGCGTGAACCCATACACACATGCAGACACAAAGATGAGTATGCACACGGAAATATTTCTAACCTGTGCTCTGACTCATTAGTGTTTTCTTGAATTGGTAATGTTTATATTTAAATTACAAATCAGTTCAGGATCCACTCAAATAACATTTGATTTTATAGCTGAAGGTTTAAAGTGAATAATATCTCATGCAAATATTTAGAGCATTTTGTCACAATACACAGTGTACTGAAAAAACAACTGCTAAGAACATGGCCATTACTGTACATTTTGAGTGCAGAACAAAAGTAGTTGACACTGTATCTTGGAAAGCTGCTTTACCTGCCTTTGCGGCTGCCCAGGTGTTTGCCATGCCTATGGCAGATTCAGGAGGCAGAGGAGCCTGCCAGACCAGTTGCAAAGTGCAGAACATGCCTCAGGGCCTTTATTCACAATTCAATTTGCCTTCAGTGCTGGTGCCCAGTCTTAGCACTGCAAGGCTGACCTTTCGACACAGGTAAATTCAGCAACAATCACTTGGCTGCAGCCATCATTTCTGTCTCATGCCAGCAATTCTCCAGTCTCTTGGGCGGTGGCCACTTGGCTGCAGTTTTCTGGAGCTCTGTCTGGCACAGAATAAGGCTGTGTGTGTGTGTGTGTGTGTGTGTGTGTGTGTGTGTGTGTGTGTCTTCTCCACAGTTAGCTGTGATGCTTGCTGGAAGGCAGGGTAAGAAACGATATAGTTTAAATAGAAAAAGCACCTGTCTTTTCTCTTTCTAGCTATTGCCATAGCTTCTTAGCTATTCCCTGACTTCTAGAAAGTACCTAAAGACAGAGAAAAGGGGAAGAAAATAAAGGAAGAAAGAGGAAGGAAAATGCAAAAACTGAGAGGCAAAGGCAGGAGCTGAAAGGCTGACTTTAAACATCATCCTAGGATGTGCCTTTGGGTGGTGTCTCTCTTGCCTCTCCCTGCCTGTTCGAATTCTGGACTCACTGAAGTAGATACAAAGAAAACCCTCTTTATAATTCTCAAACTTTTCATATTTATGATATTTGCACTCCTATAATAAATTCCCCTATATCAATGGAAGAGCGAGGCATTTTACTCAGGTCTACACAGCCCAAGGATAACTTGGTTAGTATTTCCAGTGCAATAGACAGCTGGAGAAAGTACTCTTTTGACAGATGACCTAAAGTGCACTTCACATTGAGCTGGCAAAGAAAGTGGCAAATGTAACAGTCTAAAGCATCTCCCTTGTAATAAAGCTCCTTCCTTATATCATTTCCAAACGTGGTTCTATAATAAAGAATATATCCCTCTACTTAGGTGATGCGATTCTCTTTGTGAAAGCAAGCTCCTCTGTTCTTTCTTCACATTGAGAAACTACATCTAGAATTGATTTCAAAGGGGAAGTGCAGCAGGGTACCTGCCCCAGCCCAGCATCCGAGGCCTCCTTGTCTAACCTGAGCAGGAAGAGTACTTAAGCAACATGTCATGATGCTCTTATTGCAATATCTGGCACAGAGTAAATAGTAAATGTTAGCTGTGTATTTCCACCCAGTTCGGAGAAAATTCAACTAGTTCCAAACAAAACCAAAGGCTTAAGTATATGGGGGGAAAATGTAGAGGAACGAAGGTCAACAGTTATCTGTAAGTAATGAAAGATTTTTAAAGACATTAATAAAGTGGCGAAATAGAATACAAATGTCCCAGAAATAATAAACCATAAACAGTAAACCTGAGCTGAGAAAATGTAGGCAAGTATAAACCTGCAGGACAAAGATATAGAAAGCAGGAATAATACAGTAAACCACTCTCTCAGGGCACAGAGTCTATCAGGTGACCAAAGGTTTACCCTTCAGAAGACAACATTTATTCTTCAATCAACTTACCTTTTTACTTCAATAAACACCTGTTTCTATACACATACATAAGTACATGTGCATTATTTATTAATTATATGCAGACACATTTGGTAGATAGATGAAAGCTTGGACCCCCAGATCTAGTAAACCATTATATAAAGTCTCAGAAAGCATGTGTTTTATTGCAACCATTTGCTTTCTTTCCTCTGCCAAGGTCAACGCAAGAGTAGCCTCTGTTTTTTTGGATACCATTCCTCTTTCAAAGTTATAGACGTGGAATATTAGTGTTCTATTTGCAAATGGCCATCACTTCAGCTCAATATTTTACAACTTGTTAAATAGCTTTCTATCTTCAATTATTTGAATAGGCCACTGCTGAGCCAAGATTTCTTGGGACAACTTCTGGCCAGGACCCAAGTGCTCAGTGTTGATAACCTGTCTTGCTACTCAGCACTCACCAAAGCTCACAGGTGATGCTGGGAGAACTGTCTGAGAGGCTGGGCATGATTCAGGCCATGTGTCCCTCATCTCTCCATTGGCCCAGTTGATGATTTTTTTTTTTTCACATCATGCTTCCACCACATATTTTATGCTTTCTTAAAAAATATTTCCCTGTTTAAATGATTGGAATTATCTGTAGTGAATTTCAAGGTCGTGCACATATTTGTCCATATTTGCCCAGCATCCCACAAGAATGCTCTCCTCATACTTATATATTTCCTCATCTATAGCTTTGTCATTAACTTTTAACTAGACCTTTTTTTATTATCCTCTTTTCACAATGCTGTAATTTCCTCTATCTAAATTTCTCTCTATGAGTTGGGGAGTGAAGTTACTGAATGCAGTAATATTTATTTTTTAATTATCGGTTTTTATTATGAAAATAATTAAAACACATTACAAAAAAAGGAAAATAGAACAATCACCACCAAAAACACACATTTAAGTATGTTTCCTTCAGGTTTGTTTTCTTGGGCAAGGTGTTTTTTTTAAATTTAGTTATAACTCTGCTTCAATCTTTTTAAAACAAACACTCATATAAGTAATAAACAAAAATAATTATAATTATATATATAGTTTTCTATAATTTTTTCACTTAACATTATGACATAAGTATTCTTTCATATGATAAATGGGCTCCAGAAGTATGACTTTAACAGACATATAATAAGCTATAATACAAACTACCTTATTGTTGGACATTTATTTCCAATTACTAATATAAATAATGCTTCTATGCATTTATTAGTTGGTACAACTTTTCCTCCCACATTTTGAACTATTCTCTTAAGATACTATTCCAGCAGTAGAATCAGTGGGTAGGAAATACTTATTTCTAAATTTACATCCAAAAGTTGTACCATTTTGCTACCATTAGATGAAGATAGTAGTTTTGGTATAGCCTCATGAGCACAGAATGTATTACTTTCTAATGCCAGTTTAATATATTAATTTATACTCCACAGTTTTTTAGCTAAATTTATCAATATGATGCAATTTCAAACTTCTTCCATGTTAAATTTTTCATTTTACAAATTCATGTTCAGAATGTTCTCCTTAACCAAATAAAGTAATAATGACAAAGAAAAGAGAAAAGACCAAACAAAATGTTGCTACTTTATTAAAGTCAAAAAAAAAGTTTAAAGATACGGACTTGTTTATCATTTATCTATAGAGCAGGGATCTTGTTATTCCCATGTGCTCTTCTACCTGGCTATTATCAGGTGTAAAGCTCCATTAGGTCACCATTTCACATTTAAATAACCTGACTAATTAAAGCTTTATCAGTTAGAGATGACTGATGTGGTATGTTTAGTCTAAAGACACAATAAAATCCAATACCTTTAAGTATGTCATAATGTTTTATTACATCAAGCACCTCAAGAGATGGACCGGATCTTTTAATTATTCTTCAGGAATTTAAAGGTGATTAAATCACATAAATGTGATCTTTTAAATTGTGGCTATTCATTAACTGCTCCAGTGGTCACTCACATCCTAACAAAATGGCCAGCATTAGAAAGAACCGGCCCTCAATGGCCTTTATGTGCATTTGTAATGTCACAGCAGTACAAAAACCCATTTTCTCTGCCTTCCCATGTCTCTTACCACTATTACAAAAAGGGAAATGTGGCTTAGTGATTTAATAAAAGTATGTTGGGGAGATTCCCTTAAAAGTGACTGAGATGCTATATAAATTTATTATGTATACCAACAAATCTGTTGAATTTTCTTGGGTTGTGTCACAGATGTTCCAGGAAAGAAAGGACTACTTTACTTGCAGCATTGACATATTTTTAAGAACATGCTGATGATGTTTACTCACTCAGCAAACAGTAAAGGTGAGTCTAAATTATGAAAAGGACAAATAATTGACAAAATTATGACTATAGGTCTGTCTCAGCATGAAAAAAGATGGACCCAGGCCCTGGCTGGTTGGCTTAGTGGTAGAGCATCCATTAGGCATGTGGAAGTCCTGGGTTCAATTCACAAGGCACACAGGAGAAACAATCCTCTGCTTCTATACCCCTCCCTCTCCCCTTCTCTCTCTCTGTCTCTCTCTCTCTCTCTCTCTCTCTCTCTCTCTCTTCCCTTCCCACAGCCATGGCTCAATTGGTTCAAGCAAGTTGGCCCAGGGCACTGAGGATGGCTCCATGGCTTCACCTTAGGCACTAAAATAGCTTGGTTGCTGAGCAACAAAGCAATGGCCCCAGATGGGCAGAACATTGCCCAATAGAAGGGTTGCCAGGTGGATTCCAGTCAGGGTGCATGTGGGAGTCTGTCTGTCTCTCTGCCTCCTTGCCTCTCACTTCGTAAAAAAAATAAAAGAAAGAAAGAAAAAAGAAGGACCTAAAGAATGTACAACCCGTTTTGTTCAGGAGAGACTATAAAGTCATTTTTTTCAGCTTTTATGGATATTTTTCTTTTTATAACTAGCATTAGACTACTTACTGCTAATTCATGACCAACAAATTCAGTCAAACTTTTTATGTATTTTTACCAACTGATCTATTGTGATCAAATTTTGAACTTTGGCAAAAATAGCAAATCTGAGAACAAGGATAGACTTCTAAGTAATAATTAGCTCTATGAAATCTTATCATGAGTGCACAGAGACCTTATGGGGTCTCTCTCATACTCTGTAACCAAGAATTCAACTACATTCCTTATGTGGCAATTTCTCCAGAGGATATTTTCAACTTTGTTCATTTTCTGGTCAAATTCCTAAGTATAGTGATGGAGCTTCTCTAAAGAATATGGAGACAAAGAAACAATAGTCACAAAACCACAGTGCCCCGTGTCCACTCATATGTAGTGTTTTTCCTCTGGGTTTCATAGAAATACAAAGGCTCTAGGAAGCTTTAAAAAATCTATTAATTCCCTTGCTTCTAGACGATCCTACTTAAATCATTCTAGAAAGATATATCTTATTCTCCAGGGGTGAATTTCAGACTTTATTTAGAAGAATATGAAAGGCTGCTTTGGGGTAATGAAATCCTTGACATTTCTTAAAGTTGATTCATTCTAAGAAAATAATTTGAACGAATTCATGAACATTGCCACTTTGAAGTACCTACACAATTTCAATATTTGAATGACAGCTAAAATCATTTAAAAATTCCTGTAGTTTGTAGAAAGAAACAAACTTTTTGGAACTCATTAATCTCTTGATTTGTTTAAAGTCTCCAATTTAGCCAATACTTTGCTTGCTATCTCAGCCAAGCATTGCTTCACTTTTCATGAAAGACTGAGGCTGTTTATTTTTTAGTCCATTGAAAGGATAAGGTTTCTTGACAACACATAATACCTATTGAATAGTGCACTTGGTCACCTGGTCTGATAGCACAGGTTCTTTCAGACCCTCTCCTCTTTCACTGGCCTCAGTCTAGGCACCGAATATCTATATATCTCTTCCCTGGTGTTTTGTTCTCTAGAGAAAAAGTTGTCACAAAATGTTATAGTTAAATAAAATTCTTACTTCCAATTTGGCTGATATCTCCATACTGACCGTGTCTTTGGCTCTGCCATATTTCTTAGTAGTCTGTTTGGTTCTCAAGTGAGTAGCTCGTCTTAAGACAAGCGCAGCAGAATGGCAAATATAGGGGGAAAAACATCACTGGCTTTTGTTGGCCAATTTATTTCTGCAGCAGAGCCATTATCCAAGACTTTGAAGTACTTAACACATTTTCACAAATGGACTAGTGGATGAAATGAGAAGAGGTAAAATAACTAACTTAGTGGAGTATTGGATCAGTTGATAACATTCCTTGGTCGTCAGGAAAGGGGAATACTCCAAAAGAGCTCCTTCCCCTGGTAAAAGTATTTAGTTATCACATGCATATTTATTATATTCTCAAATCTTAACAATAGAGCCAACGATATCCCCAATTAAAGAACTGTAAACTGAAACTCAAAGAGATAGCACCTCATATCCCAAAGAAAGCCTTCCAAAGGAACACATGGATCATGATTTCTTATTTTGCAACTCACTAGATTATTTTCCTTCCCATATGGCTGACTTGGTTGCTATCCAAATGAAGCAGGATCTTTTACCTAAAAAAACAGCATTTTTCAATTAACCAAATACATAAGAGAGAAAAGATTCTTTTGAGAAGTCAAGGACTGATCTCTCCTGGAGGCAAGCTACTGGGTTTGATGGACCAGAGGCCAAGTGGGTAATGACAAACTCCAGGTTTTTATGTTTTGGTTTCCTGAGTGCCTGAAATCATGTGGAATGAGATTCTTTTCTGAGACACTGCAGCGATGACAGAGAGAACAGAAGTGTTTAAACTCACAGGATTTTAAGGAATGAAATGTATAGGGAGCTTTGGGGAGGACAATGGTAGAAGAAAAAAAAAAAGGAATGCAGATCTGTCCAAAAAAATTCAAAATTTTACTATAAAATTTTCCTTGTAAGAAAAAGTCTTGACTCACAAAAGATGGTTTGTGGAAAAGAGTAACTGACATGTAGCAACAATAAAGGAAAATTATAAACAAAATAAAAACTAAGCTAAAGGGGAAATTTAAGGTAAATAAAGAAAACAGGGTTTGAAGGAAGTTTATGAATTTCCATGTAGATCAATCTGAGTGGATTTTGAACAACTCACTTAATTTTCATTAGCCTCCTTTTGCCCAAAGTGAAAATTAGGTTATTTGGGAAGATAAAATGAATTTTTTTTTTTTTTTGGTATTTTTCTGAAGCTGGAAACAGGGAGAGACAGTCAGACAGACTCCCGCATGCGCCCGACAGGGATCCACCCGGCATGACCACCAGGGGCGATGCTCTGCCCACCAGGGGGCAATGCTCTGCCCCTCTGGGGCGTGGCTCTGCTGCCACCAGAGCCACTCTAGCGCCTGGGGCAGAGGCCAAGGAGCCATCCCCAGCGCCCGGGCCATCTTTGCTCCAATGGAGCCTTGGCTGCGGGAGGGGAAGAGAGAGACAGAGAGGAAGGAGGGGGGGGTGGAGAAGCAAATGGGCGCTTCTCCTATGTGCCCTGGCTGGGAATCGAACCTGGGTCCCCCGCACGCCAGGCCGATGCTCTACCGCTGAGCCAACCGGCCAGGGCAAAATGAATTAAATTTTGATAATCATTTACCACAGTACTTACCATATTGTGGCCAACAAATATTAATTTCTTCTAGAATATGAATATAAGCTATAATCTAATTTAATGAGAGATAGTTTATGTTCTATACATTGTCCATTTAAGCATGTAACTAAAACTTACAATGCACAAGGAAAGATAAGACAGTATTAAAATAATTTAGAGATTCCCTAAGTAGATAATAAATTAATTCTAGTTTCTAGTTCTTTCTCTGTAGGCCTTGATACATAGCATATATATTTATTTTAAGAAAACATCTTTGAATACTGTTAGGGTTAAATTAGCCTCTGTAAAACTCAAATTCCCTTCACCTAAACAGAACATTCTCATCCCCCATTATAAGGTTGTAGTTAATTTGCTTGCTATTCTCTCCCCTAATAGTTGCCTGGCCTTAACTTTGAAATGTAGCAAAAAGTTTACCTTTGCAGGAATGTCTGGGAAAGCTTGCACTGGGGAGGGACCTGACAATTAGGGGAGTTTAAATCACAAGGGTTGTTTGTACAAACCTAGTCACAAACTCAGGTCCCAGCTATTCCTGGAGGACTGACCTCTTTGCTGTCTTCAGGATTTACCAAGGACACCAAGCCTCTGCTACATCAAAGAACTTGTGTCTCTGCAGCAGGATTTCCCTGCCTGCTGCTAATCAACAAATCAGTGATAAAGACCACACCCCTAATATGCTAATATGAGCATGTCCAGGTGCAGGTGACCCCATGCCAGCAAATGCTTGCAACAACCCCAATATCTAATGCTCACTCCTACATTTCAGGGCTGACACCTTGCTGACCTCAGCCCACTTGTATCTAGTATCCAGGTGCTTTTAAAATAAATTTCCCTTTTGGAACACACTAGCCCCCTGGTCGGCAAACCGTGGCTCATGAGCCACATGAGGCTCTTTGGCCCCTTGAGTGTGGCTCTTCCACAAAATACCACGTGCGGGCACTACCTCGATAAGGAATGTATCTACCTATATAGTTTAAGTTTAAAAAAATTGGCTCTCAAAAGAAATTTCAATCGTTGTACTGTTGATATTTGGCTCTGTTGATTAATGAGTTTGCCAACGACTACATAAGCCTCATGTTTTCGGTTCATCCCGTGGCTTCAACCTTTCAGATACAATTCTGGACACCTCACAGCATATCCTTTTCTTATATCACTTTAGCTACAGGAATGTACCTACCTCAAAGGTATTCTGTTAAAATTACTTAATTTGTTCATTTAAGAACTCACAGGTAACATCAATGAGACTAACTGGAATTAGCCACATCTTATTCAGAACTACATTTGGCCATGGGGCTTGCGGTCAATTACTACTAGGTTTCTCAATATTTTTTTCAGAATAAGACAAAAAGTCTTATTATTATGTAAAAATCTACTGAGTTAAATGTTTTCTCAAAAGTTTTTAACTTCCATGGTATGAAATACCTATATTAGTACACTGAATACAGTTGGTGGGTTACTGCTTTGCAACCTATAGTGTAACATTATTCAATAAAAAGTGAGTTGTTTGGTGTTGCAATGAAAATCTAAGATTCTGTATCATTATAATACCCAGGACATGAAGTAGCATCAGTCCTTGAAAATTAAAGGTCAGTATCACAAATTGTTTGATTACTCTTGAAAGAAAATCTCAGTAATTCAGTCTGCTTAGTAACTCAGCATTAGTTAGTTATGTGAATATTTCTTGTTCCTAAGGAATCATCTAAGAACTGATGGTTTGTCTTAGTTACTCTTAAAACTATTAAAATTAATAAACTGTATTTACTTCTCACAAAGAAATACCTGCTGTATTAATATGAATCATTTATACATATCAGATATTTAAGAAAACATTTTGGAACAGGAAATGGTTCTAAAAATATTAAGTAGTCTTACTATTCTTTTAGAGTTTTCTATGACCATTCAAGAAGAATTGTCCAAATGATATCAGAGCACAGTTCCATTCTGTACTCTGAGTTACAAATCCATCCACCCAGCTTTCCCTAGTAGTTGTTTCTATCTATTTATGGGACAGTTATGGGGTAACTCACTGAACATCATTAGTCAAAAGCTTATTCACCAAAAATCAATGGATTGAATAAACAATTTACTAAATTTCTATATCTTTAGAATAATTGTTAGTATCTGATAAAGCAAGACTTCTGTTTCCAAAAAGATAGGCATATTTTCCCCAAATCCTCCTACTAAGAGACAATAACTATAGAACATTATATATAACAAAACATAAGAATACAGTGAAAAACAGAAGAAGGCAGAGTGACTAAAGACTTTGAAATGACATGGTGGAGAGCTCCCAGACTTTTTTTTTTTTTTTTGCCCCATACATTCCATATTTGGAATTGGAGAAGCTGACAACTCAGAAATGCCAAGTGCAAACAAAAGAAAAAAAAATAAAAGCCCTATCAAAGCCTACTCTCTCTAACCAAAGAACCAAAAATGGGAAGCCTAGAAAAAAACATAAAAATTTTAAACAATGATGTCTCTACTTTTGCCAAAGAGACAGGGAAAAAAACTATGGCCACATCCCTACCCAAGCCAGCAAAGGCCTAACAGAGAATCTTGCACCACACCTGATAGCAAGGACATATTCTGCCCCCTTTCCATTGGAGTGGTGTCAGAAAATAACTAGTAAGACCAAGACTTTCACTACTACCCAGTAGTAATGAGGCCACTGTTTCCCCCAGTGGTATCCATGGAAACCATGTGGTGAGAAAAGGTAGTACTCTCACCTCTCCCAGCTAGGGAGTTGTCATGGAGGCCTAGTATAGAACTGGAACTCCCAACCCCTCTTAATAGTATCCAGCATACATTCCCTCCCTGCTGAAGGCCATTGGGGAACCTCAACTTCTATCCTCACGTGGCAGGAAGCAGGTTGTGCCTCTTCCCCATAGGCCTGCCGGAGCAGTGTCATATAAACTAGTTAAACAGAAGACCTAAATAACATAACATGTCTCATAATATAATACCTAAAATGTCCAGCTTTCAACCAAATATCACACATCATGTGAATAATCAGAAGATCTCAAATGGAATGAAAAAGACAATCTGAGATGCCAATGCTGAGATGACAAGAATGTAAGAGGTATTTGAAAAATTATTTTTAAAGCAGCCCTCATAAAAATGCTCCAATGCACAGTTATGAAAATACTTGTAACAAATAAGAAATACAAAGTTCCATCAGAGAAATAGTTAATATAAATAAAAACCAAATGAAAGTTTGAAAACTGAAAAATATAAGAACTGAAATAAAAAACTGAATAGATGAATTTAAGATTAGAATGAAAGAGATGGAAGAGATAATTACTGAATTGGAAGATAGAATGCCAATAAATTATTCAATCTAGAGAAAAGAAAGAGAAAAGAGACTGAAAAATTAACAGTCTCAAGCTACTGTAGAACTAAGATTTAACATTCGTATTATCAGAATCTCAAAAGTTTTCTTTTGGAAAAAGAGAGTGAAGTTTAAAAAGTATTTACAGAAACAGTGGCTCCAAGATCCCCAAATTTTGCAAAAGATGTTAACCTATAGATTAAGAAGTTAAGTGAATCTTAAACAGGATACATTCCAATAAATCCATGTTAAGATATATTACAGTCAAACTTATGACAACTACAAACAAACAATAAGTCTTAAAAGTGATGAGAAATACTTTACCAATAATGGGGGTGTAGGATCTAATGATAGCAAATTTCTCATTAGACACCATGGAAAGCAAAAGGAAGTCACCAAAGGTTTTTCAACTGCAAAAGGAAGTCACCAAAGGTTTTTCAACTGCTGAACTAAAAGCACTGTCATCCCAGAGGTCAATACCCAATGAACTATCTATTTTGAAAAATGTTTTTTTTCCAAATAAAACATGTTAATTATAATATGACCCAGGAATTTTACTCTCTAACATTTATCTCAAAGAAATGAAAACTTATGTTCTCACAAAAACCTATACACAAATTTTATAGCAGCTTTATTTGTAATAGTCCAAAATTAGAAACATCTCAAATATCCTTCATGGGTGAACAGTTCAACACATGCCATACCTCCATACCATGAAATACTATATAGCAATAAAAAGGAATAAATCATTGACGCACACAACAACCTGGATGTCCTCTGAGCAGTGTACTGAGTGAATGAAGGCCAGCCTCAAAGGCTATGCATTATATGGTTCCATTTATATGTCACTTACAATATGAAAAAAATTACAGAAATGTATAAGAGATTATTGGTTGTCAGGAGTTCTGGAAATAGTAGGGGCTGGAGAGAGTGGATGTAAAAAGGCAACATGAAAGATCTTCATGGTGATAGAAATGTTCTGTATCTTGACTGTGTCAATATAAATACCTTGATTGGGATAATGACTTATAGTTTTGCAAGATGTTATCATTGGGGGAAAACTACAAAAAGGGTACAGCGTTGTTTAATTATTTTTTATAACTACATGCGAATCATCTCAAAATAGTTTGTTTTTAAAAAATAAATATTATAGGGCAAGGCTCTTTCATTTATTTTTAAATGAGCTTTCTTGGTTTTTCCTTATACATGTTGTTAGTCAGCAGTTCCATGACACGTCACCCAGGGGCTTGGCAGACAGTAGTTGTGGATAAATGCAAGTTAGAGCAGGTGGAAAAAAAATAAGCAGGAGCCAAGTGATAACTACAGCTGACAGACTGCTTTATGGGATACATGGGCCAACCTTTTGGGACTCCCAAAAGTAGCTATGAAACACTCTGACCATGCATGAACTCTTTAGACTAGTAAATGTTCACTTGATCATTACAAGTAATTGTGACTTTATTTTAAAATCATGGGCTGGTAAAAATGGAAACATCTATGTTTTAATTAAACCCATGACTTTGACCAGTAGGTTCATTTAGTGCTTATTCCATTTACCTAGTTAAATAAATAAAATTCTTCAAGTTGAACATTTCCTAGAAAACAGTAATTTTGTGGAAAGCTCCAAGCTACAAATTAACAATTTTATTCTTATCCATACAAGCATTCACCAATTCTGTGTGTGCAGCATAAAGCCAGGTACTAAACAGGAGTAAAGAAAGGGAGCTGTTGCATTTGAGAACTGACAACCAAGAAGAGAAAGTGTGTACATGAAGAGATATGGGAAAGAAATAGCCAATGTCCCACACTGACCTGTGCTCTTACATGCACACGCCACCAATGACCCGTGAAACTAGACTCGTCTCTCCATGTTCTCTGTAAGCTTTGTTCCTTCCATTCCTGCCTAAGCCACCCAGGCCTCACGCCCATCTGGATTTCATACCTAAGCAGAGGTGAGAGGTCATTTGTTCACCTGACAATGATTTACTAAGGGCTTACTGTGTGGGGGGGGGGGGCTGGGGGGGAGACAGACAGGAAGGGAGAAAGATGAAATCAACTCATAGTTGCAGCACCTTAGTCATTCATTGATTGCTCTCTCATATGTGCCTTGACCAGGGGACTCCAGCCAAGCCAGTGACCTCTTGCTCAAGCCAGTGACCTTGCGTTCAAACCAGCAACCTTGAGCTTCAAGCCAGCAACATTTGGGCTCAAGCCAGCAACCATAGGGTCACGTCTATGATCCAATGCTCAAGCTGGTGAGCCTGTGCTGAAGCCAGCAACCTCAGTGTCCCAGGCCAACACTCTATCTACTGCACCACTGCCTGGTCAGGCTCCACAGTAATTCTGAGAGTCATAAAGAAGACTAAAACATGTCCTTGCCTCTCCAGATTTGTTGTGGGGCAGACATGTCAACTAATACCACAAACCAGAGTGATTAGTGCAACAGCACACATGCGGACAGACTTAGGCATAAAGAAGAGGGAGCAAGTAGCACCCAATATATGGACATTATCACTTGGACTTACGACAACTTCCTTCCTTGAAGTAATGAGGCAAAATGTGGCTGTTAATGGTGTGACATTAGTATATCTACATATTTCCCAGGAGGTTATGAAGCTCAAATGTATAAACTATAAGGTGGCTGATATATACTGCTCACAAAAATGAATATGAAGCGATAAAATATCCCCTAATTTTTGTGAGCAACATATATGCCCAATCACCATAGATTTATTTGTAATGTGTGTAAAAGCCCATTGGCTTTTGTAAACCTCACTTCCCTCACATGCAAAACTGGAGGATGTATTGGCTCTAAAAGCCAATCCCAGCTGGAAGTCATTGCTTAATCTCCATCTAGTATTTATAAAAGTCAATTAAAAACAATCTCAGCTCCTCTATGTTTTAGCAAGGTAAACTTAGGCACATTACTCTTTCTCTATGCCTCAGTTTCCTCACCTGCAAAATGGACATAATAATATGATACCTCATAGAAATGTCAGGAAAATTCATTGAGTTCATCTTTGTAAAGTGCTTAAAAGAGTACCTAGCACATAATAAGTGCTGTATAAATGTGACCTATGCTATTACTGTTTTTATTATTTTAGCATTCCAATGATACTTATATATTTCATTTAAAGCATTGAGAAACTTGATTGTAAATGTACAAACTGGTTACATATTCTTCCCAAGAGTCACCATTAGAAATTCTTAAGTTAATAAATTAATGAGGCAGATCCTGCCAAAAGCATACTCCTGAAAAATAAAGCAGGTTCTTTAGGGAACCAAATAGTTTAGATGTTACTACAATGTTTAATATTAATATATAAAATAATTCCCTCCTGAACCACCCCCCAAAAAATGAATACATATTTCAAAAGTTGTCAAGCACTCAAAATGAGCTGAACACCTAATTTAGGATCCATTAGGTCCCTGCCATTCAAGTGTAGTTGGCATTCCAGCAGCATAGGCACTCGATTCAGTAAGTCTTACCTGGGGCCCAGGATTCCACATTTGTACAAGCTTCAAGTGCCGCTGGTGCTGCTGGTCCACAAACAACACTTTGTGTAGCAAGACACTAAGGCTATGGCAATCAGAAACAGACTTCAAAATAAGTGAAATGATTGAATAAGCTGTTTGCCAAAGTCCCGTTAATTGACCAAATCTGGAAAATGTCTTACTCAACACATTGTTCAATCACAATCATGTCTATGAAATATTTCAGAACTTAGATGGAACTCTGACATAAGTACATATATAAACATAAGAGGTTCCACATTGGCAAACATGTTGCCTGTTATTTAATTTATATAATAACATTTTCACAGAGTTGAACTGACATAGTCTTCATAAGTGGGCACACATGATGAGGGAAACATCCCAGTTTTAATTTGGACAACTGTGAGAAGGTCTTTATTTAAAGACATATTACAATCCTTGTGAAATGGAATTTCGATTTACACATAGTATAAAAAAGTGATTGTGATAGAGTTTCTGCTTTTTAAATTTTTAAAGGGGTTTGTGTCTTCCTGCAAATGGTGTGAATTTGACCCTCAGAGCTGTATCTGTCAGAATCATAGTAGTTATTGAGTATCTATCTACAGACACAAGATAAAAATTATATGTATCTGGTCAAAAAAAGTGGCCTAATTCCCAGCAGCTGGAACATACATATGAGGGAGAGGGCCTAGTTTTTGGATGGACTTGAAATTAGAATTAGAACCTTTTCTTCAAAGAAATAAAAATAGAATTTTTTTAAGGGAAGGCATACTGTAATGATACAAAAGGAGGGCTTATAGGGAGACGTGAAAAGCAAACAATCTTTGCAACTGCTCCGAAAAAAAGACCAAATAGTTTTTGCTTGCTCCAGCAGATGCAGCAAAGTCACTGCTCTCCGAGCTGCCGAGCATTTGCGATGCTTGAATACAACCCCCTCCAAACCTTGGAAGATGTATGACTTTGGGATTTCAGAGCTTTCCAAAAATACACAAAATGCAGAAACACTTCCCTTCTTTGCCAAAACACATCGGCCCTGTGTTTACATTACATTTTCCCTTTCTATATGTTGGAAATAATAAGACCCCTCATAGCATTGATAAGACTGAACATAGGGGAAGGCAAGTGGGAGGCAGCTCAGTCAATTCTGTCTTGAAATCTTCTTTCACACCTCTCTCTGAAATGTAAATATGGACGCGGTCCAGCTCTCCCGTCCAATGACTTTGGCTGAGGGCAGTTGGTATGGAAGTCATTTCCCTTCTAGGTGCAGTAGCTGCTTTCCACAGACTCAACAAAGACATGAAATATCATTAACATCTGATTCTGAAAAGGTTGACAACTACTTCTTTGTTTTACCGAGCAGTCTGGAGAGAGCTGCTGCATATTACTCTATCATGAGCAAAATTATACCTATTAGGCTCTGATAGGAGTATCAGAATATTTCTCTCGTGTGCGCACACCATTGGAGCTTGAATATGCCTATTGTTTTCACAGTATCCATTACATATTTTAAATGGCATGGAATGATCATATATGTAAACATTACTTCAGCTGAGGCTGAGTGATGCTTGGCAAAGCAAGAGAGGCTGTCTGACCTCCTTGGGCCTTGGTTTCAGGGAAAAAGGTGCCAAGGGACTTTGGGGGGGATGGCTGATGGTTACAGAAAGGAGAGATGGATGGATCGCGCAATGGGCGCGGCTGCAATAAGGAAGGCCGGATCCCTTCCTCTGACACAGACAAAAAGCGGCAGGCCTCAGACTAGCTTCTCTGTTTTGTGGCACGCAGATAGAGGATGAAAGGCTGGCCTGAGGGTCTGAAATAGCAAGAGGGAAGAATCTGGAAGAAAGGGGAGAAAGCTTCCTGATTACAGCTTCAAGATTCATGAATAAGAAAGGCAGGAGGGAAAAATGCCTCCAAATTTAAAAGCGCTTCTAAAATAGCCATTAATAATCACATTCTCTAAGATAAAAGCAAGAATCCTAAACTCGCTCTTTCTTTCTTTCTTCTTTCAGCACTGGTGTTATTCTTCCAGTCTTCAGAATAGGAAGTGGAATTAGCCTAAAAACATGAAATCAACTGATGAGGAGCTCTTGAGACTTCCCAGGGTCCCGTGGCACACTGGAGGGCTGCACTCCGCTGGGGGTGGCAGACCTCGTGAGCAGAAACATCTCTGCACACACAGGGCGTCAGCACTCGGAGCAACCTGTAATCTTAATCACTTACAGAGCTCAGTGTGAGCCTTCACCCCAACATCTGGGTCCTGAAGCCCTGGACCTATGTTGGAATGTTTATTGATATTTTTCTAAAAGACCCTCTCAAAATTATCCTCGCATTTTACTCACCATTAGTCTACATTTAGAATGCATTTTCAGCCTTTTTAGATTAGACTTGAATTTCCCTGATAGCCAGGAACATAAACATGGGGAATAAGGAATAAGTCGTTATTTGAAGAATTTGGAACATACCAATAGACAAAAAAAAATTCCTCTAGGCCAAATGTACACCAAAATGTTTATTGTGCTAAATAATTCTGTTTCCTTGATAGATGGCTCACACTCACTTTTAGTCTGAAAACCTGGCCTTAGGCAACCTTGCAATAACAAACTAATGGCTGTTTACTGCTGTGAAAAGCAGCAAAATTGCTTCTTTAACTCTACCGAAGTTATTCTACAGCAAATCAAGTCAGCTGACATCTTTCTTAGCACCTACCCAAATGGAAGTCACTATGCTAAGAGATAACAAGACGTATGAAAGAGAATCTTATCCCCCACTAGATTTTGAGCTTCTTGCCAGCAAAAACAAAGTCAAACTGTAACCAAGGATTGAACTGATGAGCAAAAATCAGATCAAAACAAGATGAGACTCCTTGGCAAGGGAGTGATAACAGATACTAGATGCCACTGGATATCAAGGCAGACATGATCTGATCCCCTCAAGGGGGCGGGGGGGTGGGGGTGGGGGAGACTTTAACAGGAAAGTGAGATTTGCCCACCAATGAAATCATTGCTACTTAACAGAATTAAAAGATTACCAAAAGGTAGTTAAGTTTTCCAGAACTATATTTTAAATAGTTTTCTTTACATCTGTCTGGCTTTTTTCCTCTGTTAAGATTTTTTTTTTAAATTTAAATACCCACTCTGCTTGTCAGTAGGTCGTCTCTTTTTAAAAACAAGAGACATTTTAATGATTGATCAATCCAGTGACATTGCAAAAGATAAGCTGCAGCACTAGCCATCAGGGGAGACTCCGCTGCGCTGTCTCCTGCCTATTATGTTGAAATGAGACAGAGACAAGCTGTCCTCAGCAAATAGACCCCTGCACGCACATCCTCACCACCACACTCCGGGTTCCAGGCTCCTCAAGTTCTGTTAATTCTTTACGGAACTACTGGCTCACTCATCCCCATACATGTGTATATACACACACACAAACTGCACAGTCTTGCTCATGAAATATTGTGGTTATAGCCTATAAGTATAAATAGGTGTTTTCTTTTTCAGCAATAGTAGAGAGTTTGTATTTCTCTTCTTTTTTAATGCAGATCTTATTGAGCATATGGGAAAGTCCGATGTGTGAGCACCATACTTTCCAACGGGGCTATGATTTTATTAGTCCCAAATAAAGGGTTACTGCGCAGTAACTCTACAATTAGCGCACACCACCCCAAGGACAATGGTGGCAGTGTTTCCCTAGAGCTGATGAGGATTCCAGGTGTTTTGAACTCGGGTGCTTATTCTCACAACTCCAGCAACTAGTCAAGTAGCTGCTTTCAGTCCCAAGTGTAAAGAATGTGTTTGGAACGTCCAAGGCCGGGCAATATCTAGATTATTTGGAAAAAGTTTTTCAAAGAGAAAGGACTGCAATTTATTAACTCTTAACAGGTGTGAAACAGAACCATTTAAAATCGCCAATTTGTTATTCAACCCAACATGCCTTAAACTGGAATAAAACTCTATTGCAATTCAAAGGAAATAACCCAAGGAGTTTGTAAATCTTCACTAGTTCTGAAACAATCTAGTCACATTTAGTAGTTCATAACACTGACTGATCTCTTTTCCATGAAATGAAATCGGAGCTAAATTCCATTAACACCTCTTCCTTCAGCTGACATTTCTCCTGCCCCTGGGCTAGCCCCTCTTTGGAGCCCTTTCTCTAACCTCAGGGAGGAGGAGCACAACTTAGGGAGCAAAGATGCTACACGATGGAACAGGATTCCTGCCCAGCTTTGCTCCTGAAAACTTGGTGAATACATGAGTCCAGTTAATGGATTTCTTTGTCACTCTGGATTAAAGGATCACATAGCTCCCCTTGCAATGCCAACACGTGTCTCTGTACTTCTCTGAAAAGTATTCTTTCTCCACTTATCAACCTTTTCGCCAGTCTTCTTAGAATCTCCACATGTCGGAATGGAGCTATCTTAGATATCATCTCTTGTACTTGGGAAGCGAAGCTGGGCTTTCCTCAACCTCATATACCAGCTCAAGATGAAATAAAATGCACAGATTTAGAGGGTCAAGCAGTACCAAAACTATAAACTCTACCCAGCGCTGGCCTATGCAATTAGTGTATAAAAGAGCAATAATTAAAGATAAAAGGTAGCTTGTGATGTTTTAAACTGACTAAAGAGGAAAAGCATGTGGACTTTTGAAGACAAGTTGTAACAAGGGTTTGATATATCACATTAGAATCAAGTAGAGTTTTGTGTACTTAGCAGCCAGTATGTAGTTATACACCAGAAAGGATGTTAGGCTCTAAACCCTATAATGCAGGAGGAAGGTACGTACTTAGTTTATTTTCTCAGATTAAATATCCAGTCCTAAAGTGATGCAATCATAATTGACATTTTAATAACAATCCAGACAGAGTACCTTCTGCATGTTGGATAATATACAGTTATTTGATACCATGGGTTATAAAATTGTATTTTAAATACCATAGATTCCAAAGGAAATAAAAGCTTCCACTTAAAACTAAACCTAAACCAGAAAAAAAAAAAAAACACTACTTATTTTTCCGCAAGAAGCTCTCATTTTTTCAACCCAGTGAGGGGATGATAAGACTTTTCTTATCTATTTACAATGTAATATTCCATTCTCCTTATCTTGATTTAGGTACAAACTTTCTAGACTATTTTATACATAAGAGAGAAAGGTAGGTACACTTATAAAAAGCCATGATTACATATTCCTCAAGCTTTGAAAAGGAAAAGAAATGATGTCTCAGATAGAGAGAGGAGAAAAACAGAGTTCATACTTTCTACTTCAAACACCTAGCAAGTATTAAGCACCTTCCTGAATGCTTGTAGAATTAAGGTTCAAATGCAATAGCAGTGATAGTAATTGTGGTAATAATTTACAACTGCATGATCATCACAGTTTAGGAAATAATATTCTTCATTTGAACATCAAAACTCTACAGAGCAGGCAGTCTTTTCCCGTGTTGAAGATGAATCAAGGGCTCCAGTACCCCAGCATTTTCTCAGGCCCCCATGACTAGTCAGGAATGCAGTTAAGACTGTTACCCTGACCTTCTAACTCCTGGTCCACCTCTCTCCACCAGACCTTACTGTACCCACTCCATTAAAATGAAAAGTGCACTCCCAGATTCCAAGTCTCTGCAATTACTTCAGCTCATTATAAACCTCTGAAGGGTAGGGCAATTCCTTGGTGAAAGCACAATACAGTATACAGATGATGCGTTGTAGAGTTGTGCACTTGAAACTTGTATAATTTTGTTAACCAGCGTCACCCCAATAAATTCAATAAAAAAAGGAGAGGGAAATAGGGCTGAGCAATTCCCAATCTGTAGCATTTTCCTTCTCATATGTCCAGAGCCCCTCAGGGGTCCACTTGGTAGGAGTAAGAGCTGAGGCCCCTGCAGCAATTTGGAAGATAGAAGGTACGTGAGGAGCACTACTCCAGGCAAGTTCAAATTCCTCTTGACGCCCATTTTCCAAAGAGTTAAGTAATGCTTAGCTTTTAGTCTTCCTGCCTACTAGGATATCACAGCCACCCTCCAACGAAAACCTGAGTCCACCTGAGCTGTGGAACTGTGTCTCCCTTTGCCCACTATTTGTATTTTGTTTTCTTATTACTTGTGCAATTGCAGCTGATAAAAAAAAAAAAAAAGCAGTCACTACTCAGAGAACCCCTTAGTAGTTTCAGGCATAGTTGAGTCATACAAACCAGTCACTAAATATTTAAGTTGTGCCTGTGACTGCATCCCACTCTATAACCACCAGCACCATCAAAAAAAAAAAAAAATCCTCTTTTTGTCACACCTGAGTCCTCCCTCAGCCCATCTCCCCAACTTCTGCTCCATCTGAATAGTTTTCAGGGTTTTGTTTTATTGGGATTTTTTGACAGTTCTCCTTCACAAATTTCATTTATTCATCCCTTCCTCTCCCTCTTGGTGCTGGGAAACAATCCTCCACATATTTCCCATGTTTGTGTCCAGTGAGCCTTCTGAGCAAGGACCATATTGAAACAGCAGACAGCCTAGGAAGCCAGAGGTAGCACACCTTTCTGCAGAGATTTAGGGATGCATCTCCAGAGACATTTCTCTCTCCTTCTCTGTTTCTCTGGAAAGGAGATGGGAAGATATACCAGTAACCCTATAGGAGATCAGTCTACTGAAATTTGGCTACCTCTCCCGTGGCATACCCCCTTACACACATAGGTTACTACCAGCCCTCGGGGATGGGGGATGAGAAACAGATGCAGGCCTCTGCTCTGGCTGCTGTCTTTGCTGTAACAGAGCACCTTTCTCTAACTTGGGATGTCTGTTCTCTATCAGCATTTGCATATAAAGCTATGGCAGACTAACTGGTTAGCTTACAAGTAGGACAAAATTCAGATCCTTACCAGTTTTTGACTTAGCACCCATACCAATGCCTTAGCTTAGGTCAGAAAGATCTCCACCACTGGTTTCTTTTCCTTCCATTTGGTGGTCACCCCTCTTCATTTTCTCTCCCCCATTGACCATGTCCTTCTTTCCGCTGTAAGAATAATATCCTAAAACTCAACTCTAACGCTGACCCTTCCCTGCATAAAGACTTTTAAAGAATCACTTATAAGGGGAAGAAATTAAACTTCCTAGTGTGGCCTCTCACATTCTGAGCCCATCCTGACATAAGCACAAAGCCTGAGGACTCTCCAACAGTCGCCCAGTGTTAGCCCGAGCTGCTTTGCTCCTCTCTGCCCAGAATATCCTCTCCCTCAAGTCTCCCCAGCTCATCACTACTCCCACACGATGAATGCCTACTGACTATTTCAACACCCAATACAAATACTACTTCCTTTAGGAAGTCTTCCTAAACTCCCCAAATAGTTAGCTGCTCTCTTTTAGGGCTCATCTGGAACACTGCATATATAGTTTATATGCACTGATTAGTATTCTTTAGTCACAGTTTTGTCTGATCCACCAGATTGTGAGCTGTATCATTTAAACATGTATTTCCCCCTGTAATATAGAATATGCACTCAGTTAACATTTATTGAATAAATGAATGAGCAAAAGAAAAAACATTGAAATGTTTTCAAAGGCCTTGGTTCTCATCCTTTCATCATTTGCATGAGGCCCTCCACCCCCAAGTCTCGTGATGATTTCCAGTAAAGTCACACATGTTATCTTCCCAGGCTCCATAGACATGTGGAACAGAGTGACAAGCAAGGCCATTTGTTGTGCTTTCATTACAAAGTGCATTTCTCATGACACTTTTGCTACCACTTCAACCACAAGCATCATTTTATCACCAAAATGAAAGTGATCTCAAAGACTCGAGAAAAAAGCTAACTGAATAACAGTTGACTTAGATAACGTAGTGATGTTTCCTTTAGTTCACTAACATTTTATGTACAAAGGCTTAATGCATCCCTATTCCGCTAAGTCAGAGAAATAAAGCTATTTCATCCAGAAATTCAATCAGTTCTTCTCGCCTTTAAATTTAAAATGCCAGTGAATCTGATGAACCTGGTTCTTAAGCTTAGAATATCAGCCTACTATTTGGATTTGCTGCTGGATGCCAGAGAGGAATAATTTCCCTGGGAAAAAATGATGAACTGGAACCACCAATCATGAAGGTAAAAATACAGCAGAGACTGAAAAACTGAAAATAAGTGGAGGATATCAGATAACATTTTCGTTGGGACTGAAATTTTAATTGGGAGGGTAAGTGTTCATTACAGACTTTGTCCCTGGAATACTTTGGCTTAGAGATTCCAGTGAGTGTTAAAATCATTACCAAATAGCCTCAATCTAAACAAACACCCACCTTTTCCATTTCACACTGAGATGAAATTACTTTGCTGTGCTTAACTGAAAAAACCCTGGGGTTGTCAGCTTCTCCTTTCCCAGAGGGGTTGTGAAAGGTTTTTCTCTTTCTCCTTAGCCCTCTGCTTTTCAAATTTAGATGTTAGTTTTCTGAAAAAGTTTCTATCAAGCACTTAGACTAGTGCCTGACTTAAGTGACATCAATCAGCATTTCTGCCCTGTGCAAAGCCAATTTTCCCTCCCTCTGAGCATCTGAGTGGAGGAAGCTCTGACAAGCATCTTACTGGGGGAAACACAAGCCCAGGGCTGTTTATAACAAGTCCTCAAGGAGCAGAAGCCAGTTTTGCTGGAGGGAACAAAGCAGCATGAATTGACAAAGAGGATGATACCAAAATGCAGGGAAAGGAGTGGTTTCAGGGGGAGAAATGTCCCTCCTATATTTTTAATTACTCTGGATGTCTGTGGCTCATTCCTAATTGAAACATCAGGAAATGCAAATACTTTCTCCAGCCAGCCAGGATCATTAGCATGCAGGAACCCGAGGCTTTGTCCCTAGAGCAATTTTTTATTATTAAAAAGATAAAAATGATGTATTGTATATTATATTCCATCAGCGAAGATCATGAAGATCATAATACATGAAATACAGCTTTGCCTCGCCCCTCCTATCAATAGATAGATCATGAGGTTCAGTCTGAGGTCTCCAGCTTGCCTTCCTTTTGATTTCTTTCCTCAATAAATGCACATAATGAAACCTGTTAAACACATCACTCAAAAGGGTGATTGGAAACAAATTAAAATGAGTAGTGTTTAAATAATTAGCACCTGCCAAATGAGAAAGAAAGGCCTTACTGCTGATATTAAACCACATCCTTTAATTTCTGAAACAGATGACAGTAAGTAATTCCAAAGTCAAGACAAGAAGCTAATTTTTAGTTCTTGGAAAGCTTCAATAAAGTTGAGCAAAATAAATAAATAAGCTTCATTTTGATTTTGTTAATTCTACAGAAAACTAGGCTTGCATAACATTTTTTTCTTTGGTTTAAAACACAATAAATGAATAAGTTTAAGTCATTGTAAAGCCAGTAGCCACAGCCACCATCAGAGCCACCTGGCCCATGCAGGTTCGCATTTGATTCGGACAGACGGTAATGAAACAACAGAGCCAAGAACTGGTGGGCTTTAATCCTAGCTTGCACCCAGCAGGCAAGAAATACACACAGTGGGAAAACACTTCCCTTTCCATTCAGGGC
This sequence comes from Saccopteryx bilineata, assembly GCF_036850765.1. NCBI lineage: Eukaryota > Metazoa > Chordata > Mammalia > Chiroptera > Emballonuridae > Saccopteryx > Saccopteryx bilineata. Next base: position 19,747,794 of record NC_089492.1, on the reverse strand, counting down.
TCCCAAAGCCACTGACTTATCCAAGTTTCCTAGAATCAAGGGTTTCTACCTCACCAGCCTTATTCACTTCTGTTCCCTATCTCCTCTCTGCACAAACTGGCTTCTCCTTCAGCACTTCACCATCTTGGCTGCTTCTCCACTCCTCCACGTGGCCTTTCTCTGCTCTCCTCCAGCATGGGCTCCTCTGCCCCATTTTATAGTGCAGAAATCAAAACCTTTAATCCAATGTACAAACAAGGAAGTCTCTGATACAAAGTCACTTAGGGTGGGAAGGCTTAGTCTTAAAACTAAGCCTTAGGCTATAACGACCCTGCCTGCTTACAGCCTGTCCCCCACACCCAATGCAAACTATAAGCGAGCAAACATATATATCATATTTACAAACTTATTCAACCAATAGTCATGGTTTAAAATATATCCATTATTCAGTAAGCTAATGATGTATGTTCCACCTGGTTGCCGTGGAGACTTGCAAGTAAAAATTAAGGCCAGTGTCTTGTTACCAAGAAAAAAATAACAGTCTTGCCAAGTTTCCAGTCAATAAATATAACTCACAATAGTATTGCCAGATGGGAAAATAAGGATGCCCCCTGCCTGCTCATCCAACAGCAGGAGAAAACTAAAAGTAGAGTATTATCCTAGTCTGGACCAAAACTGAAAATTTTACAAGCACTGAGCAAATAATCCTTAACTCTACTAATGTATAGAGGAAAAAAAAACAAAACATAATATGATTTGGTTCAAAGAGAACTAATAAAAACTCCAGCAGCTCTGCCTTTCTGTCTCACCTGGGGTTTTATGTCCAATCATTGAACTCGACTTGAGTGACACTGAGCCAGATTCGTAGCCAATGGCTCCCTTCCAACTCTGCCCCTTGGGCTGCAAGACTAGGGAATGCCATGGGGTCCTTAGCTCAGAATTCCAACATTTTGCCTAACTCTGCCTCCAAACCAGGCAACAGTTAAGACTGTCTTTGGTTATGTTTCATTTATTTTTTTTTTCATTTTAATTTTCCTAAATTTTTATTGAATTCATTGGGGTGATATTGGTTAATATAACTATATAGGTTTCAGGTGTACAATTCTTTAATACATCATCTGTATATTGTACTGTGTGTTCACCACGCTAAGTCACGTCTCCTTCCATCTCCATTTATCCCCCCTCTGCCCTTTTGTACCTGCCCCTAACTTCCCCTTCCCTCTGAAAATCAACATGTTTTTCTCTGGGTCTATGAGGGGTTTTTTTATTGCTTAATCCATTCACCTTTTTCACCTATCTTCCAACCCCTCTCCCCTCTGGGAGCTGTCAGTCTGTTCTCTGTATCTATGAGTCTGTTTCTATTTTGTTAGTTTATTTTGGTCATTAGATTCCACATATAAGTGAAACCATATGGTACTTGTCTTTCTCTGGCCTATCTCACTTAACATAAATTCATCTATGCAATCACAAAAGGTAAGATTTTCTTCTTTTTTACAGGTGAATAGTATTCCATTGTGCAAATGTACCATTGTTTTTTATCCACTCATCAACTGATGGGCACTTGGGCTGTTTTGAAATCTTTGCTATTTACATGGCACTGCAATGAACAGAGGGGTGCTTATATTCTTGAGAATCAGTGTTTCTGGTTTTTTCAGATTTATTCCCAGAAGTGGAATTGCTGGATCATAAGGAAATTCCATTTTTAATTTTGAGAGGAAACTTCAAATAGCTTTCCACAGTGGCCGCACCAGTCTGCATTCCCACTAACAGTTTACGAGGCTTCCCTTCTCTCCACATCCTCGCCAATACCTGATATCTGTTGATTTATTGATGACTGCCATTCTGACAGGTGTGAGGTGATATCTCATTGTGGTTTTAATTTGAATTTCTCTGATGATTAGTCACATTTAACATCTTTTCATGTCTACTGGCCATCTTTATGTCCTCTTTAGAGATGTGTCTACTCAGATCCTTTCTCAATTTTTTTTTCTTTTTTGCATTTTTCCGAAGCTGGAAATGGGGAGGCAGTCAGACAGACTCCTGCATGTGCCCGACCAGGATCCACCCAGCATGCCCACCAGGGGGCGATGCTCTGCCCCTCTGGGGCATCACTCTGTTGCATCCAGAGTCATTCTAGCGCCTGAGGCAGAGGCCACAGAGCCATCCTCAGCGCCCAGGCCATCTTTGCTCCAAAGGAGCCTCGGCTGCGGGAGGGGAAGAGAGAGACAAAGAGGAAGGAGAGGGGGAGGGGTGGAGAAGCAGATGGGTGCTTTTCCTGTGTGCCCTGGCAGGGAATCGAACCTGGGACTCCTGCACGCCAGGCCGACGCTCTACACTCTACCACTGAGCCAACCGGCCAGGGCCCTTTCTCGATTTTTAAATGGGTTGTTTGTATTTTTGGTGTTGAGTTTTATAAATTCTTTATAAATTTTGGTAATTAACCCCTTATCAGATGTATCATTGGTGAATATGTTCTCCCATTCAATGTGTTCTCTTTTTCTTTTGTTGATGGTTTTCTTTGATATACAAACACTACTTGTTTGATGTTGTTCCATTTTATTTTTTTTTCTTTTGTTTCCCTTGCCTGAGGAAATAGGTGAGAAAAAATATTGCTATGAGAAATGTCTAAAATCTTACTGCCTATGTTTTCTTTCTTTATTTTTCAAACAATTTCTTTTTTGTATTTTTCTAAAGTGAGAAACTGGGAGGCAGAGAGACAGACTCCTACATGCTTTCAACCGGGATCCACCCGGCAAGCCCACTAGGGGGCGATGCTCTGCCTATCTGGCATGTTGCTCCACTGCAACCTGAGCCATTCTAGCACCTGAGGCAGAGGCCATGGAACCATCCTCAGTGCCCAGGCCAACTTTGTTCCAATGGAACCTTGGCTGTGAGAGGGGAAGAGAGAGATAGAAAGGAGAGGTAGAAGGGTGGAGAAGCAAATGGGCACTTCTGTGTTCCCTGACCAGGAATCGAACCCAGAACTTCCACACGCCAGGCAGATACTCTACCACTGAGCCACTGGCCAGGTTCCAAAATTTTAATTTTTTTATTTATTGATTGATTTTAGAGTGTAAAGAAGCAAGAGAGAAATAGAAACATTGATTTGCTGTTCCACTCATTCAAGCTTTCATTAGTTGATTCTTATATGTGCGTTGGCTTAGATTTGAACCCACAACCTTGGTATATCGGGATGACACTCAAACCAACTGAGCTACCCAGCTAGGTACTTCCTATGATTTCTTCAAGAATTTTTATGGTTTCTTCTAGGAATTTTATGGTTTCAAGTTTAACATTTAAGCCTTTAATCTATTTTGAGTTTATTCTTGTGTATGGTGCAAGAAAGTGGTCTAGTTTAAATTTTTTTTTTTGTATTATCTGTCTAATTTTCCTAAAACCATTTATGGAACAGACTATTTAGCTTGTTGTATGTTCTTGCCCTCTTTGTAAAATATTAATTGACCATAAGGCATGAGTTTATTTCTTGGTTCTCTATTCTGTTCCATTGATCTAGATTTCTGTTTTTATTCCAGTACCATGTTGTTTTGATTACTATAGCCTTGTATTATAGTTTGATATGAGGTAGCATGATTCCTCCAACTTAGTTCTTCTTTCTCAAGATTGCTATGGCTATTTGTGATTCTATATAAATTTTTGAAATATTTGTTCTAGTTTTCTAAAATATGCCATTGGTGTTATTTATTTTTAATTATAATTTTATTTTATTATTTTAAAATTAAAGTTATTGGGGTGACATTGGTTAACAAAATTATACAGGATTCAGGAACATAATTCTACAATACTTCTGTATACTCTATTGTGTGTTCACACCCCCAAGTCAAGTTTCTGTCCATCACCATTTATTTCCCCCTGATACATTCCTCCACCTCCCTCACTGCAGTCACCACACTGTAATCCATGTCCTTGAGTTTTATATCTCTTTTATTATCCTTTTTTGCTCAGTTCCTTTACCCCCTTGACTCAGCCATATCCTCCCCCTCCCCTACTGACAGTTGTTAGCCTACTCTCTACATTGGTTTTATCATAAATGTATGCTGATTTTTATCACATGCTTTTTCTGCATCTATTGATGGGATTGTATGGTTTTTATCCTTCATTTTGTTTATGTGGTGTATCATGTTTGTTGATTAGCAAATATTATACCAAGCTTGCATCCCCTGAATTAATCCCACTTGATCATGGTACATGATGTTTTTACTGTATTGCTGAATGCAGTTTGCTAACTTTTTTTTTTTTTGAGGATTTTAGTATCTATGTTCACCAAGAATATTGGCCTATAATTTTCTTTTTTGTGATATCTTTATAGGATTTTGTAATTAGGATAATGCCGGCCTTATTAAATGAGCTTGGGAGTCTTCCTTCCTCTTAAATTTTTTGGAATAGTTGGAGAAGAATAGGTGTTAGTTCTTTGAATTCATCTTCTTTGGTAGAATTCATCAGTGAAGCCATCTGATTTAGGACTTTTGTCTGTTAGGAGTTTTTTTATTACTGCTTCAATTTTATTAGCTATTATTTGTCTATTCAGATTTTCTGATTCTTCCTGATTTGGTTTTAGAAAGATTGTATGTTTCTAGAAATTTATCCATTTCATCCAGATTGTCCAATTCAGGGTCCTCAAACTTTTTACACAGGGGGTCAATTCACTGTCCCTCAGACCGTTGGGAGGGCCAGACCATAAAAAAAAACTATGAACAAATCCCTGTGCACACTGCACATATCTTATTTTAAAGTAAAAAACAAAATGGGAACAAATACAATATTTAAAATAAAGAACAAGTAAATTTAAATCAACAAACTGACCAGTATTTCAATGGGAACTATGGGCCTGCTTTTGGCTAATGAGATGGTCAATGTGCTCCTCTCACTGACCACCAATGAAAGAAGTGCCCCTTCCGGAAGTACGGTGCGGGCCGGATAAATGGCCTCAGGGGGCTGCATGCAGCCCGTGGGCCATAGTTTGGGGACCCCTGGTCCAATTTGTTGGCATGTAGTTGTTTATAATATTTTCTTACAATCTTTTGTATTTCTTTGGTGTTAGTTGTTGCTTCTTCTCTTTAATTTCTAATTTTATTTATTCAGGTTTTCTTTTCTCCCCGATGAGTCTGGTTAAAGGTTTGTCAATCTTGTTTATATAAATATTTTCAAAGAACCAGATCTTGGTTTCATTGATCTTTTGTATTGTTGTTTTTTTTTATTTTATTTTTTTAATGGGGTGACATCAATAAATCAGGATACATATATTCAAAGATAACAAGTCCAGGGTATCTTGTCGCATACCCATCACCCAAAGTCAGATTGTCCTCTGTCACCTTCTATCTTGTTTTCTTTGTATTGTTTTTTATAGACTATTTTATTTATTTCTGTTCTGATCTTTATTATTTCCTTTGTTCTACTCACTTTGGGCGTTTTTTTTCCTAGTTCCTGAAAGTGTAAATTTAGATTGTTTGAGATTTTTCTTGTTTCTTGAGGTCAGCCTGTAATGGTATGAATTTCCCTCTTAGGATTTCTTTCATTTCATTTGGGTTGTTTTGTTCCTCATTTTTATTTGTTTCAAGATATATTTTAACTTCTTCTTGATCTCATTGTTAACCCATTCATTTTTTAGTGACATGTTATTCAGCCTCCATATCTTAATGTGATTTTTAGTATTTTTTGTGATTGATTTCTAGTTTTATATATTATTGTCAGAGTAGATGCTTGATATGATTTTAATCTTCTTAAATTTATTGAGACTTGTTTTGTATCCTAAGGTAACATATCTTAGAAAATGTTCCATGTTCATTTGAAGAGAACATACCGGAATATACTGCTGCTTTACAATGAAATGCTCTGAAGATATTAACTAATTTGGATAATCTAGTATGTCATTTATGGGCACTATTTTCTTGCTAATTATCTGTCTGGAAGATCTATCCATTGATGTAAATGGAGTGTTAAAATCCCCTATTATGACTATATTACTTCTGATTTCTCCCTTCATGTTCATCAAGATTCGCTTAATATTTTTAGGTGCTCCTGTGTTGGGTGCATAAATGTTTACGAGGATTATATCCTCTTGTTTGATTGATCCCTTTATCATTATGTAGTGTCCCTCTTTGTTTCTTAGTCTGTTTTTAAATCTATTTTGTCAGATATAAGTATTGCTACTACAGCTCTCTTTTCATTTCTATTTGCATAAAATATCTTTTTCCATCCCTTCACTTTTAGTCTGTATGCATCTTTTCTCCTGAGGTTGTTCTCTTGTAGACAACATATATTTGGGTCTTGTTTTCTTATTCATTCAGCAATTTACATTTAAAATGATTATTCTTCCTCCTTCACTTCCTCTTCCTTCTCCTCCTTCTTCTTCTTTCTCTTCCTCTTATTCCTCTTTCTCTTCCTCTTCTTCTTCATCTTCTCCCTTTTTCTCTTCCTTCTCTCCTTCTCCTTCTCCTCATCCTCCTTTTTTTCTTCTTCTTCCCCTTTTCTTCAGAAAGACTCTTTAACATTTTTTGTAATATTAGTTTTGTGATATTAACTCCTTTAGCTTTTTCTTGTCTAGAAAGCTCTTAATTTCTCCTCAATTTTAAATGATATTCTTGCTGGATAAAGTAGTCTTTTTTGTAAATCCTTGCTTTTCATCACTGAATATTTCATACCAATTTCTTCTGGCCTAAAATGTTTCCATTGAGTAGTCCACTGACAGTCTTATGGTAGCTTTCCTGTTGGTAACTATCTTCTTCTTGCTGCTTTTAAGATTCTCTCTTTGTCATTAAATGTTGCAATTTTAGTTATGATATGTCTTGATGCGGGCTCTTTGAGTTCATCTTGTTTGGGACTCTCTGTGCTTCTGGTCTTGTGTGTCTTTTTTCTTCACCAGATTAGGGAAGTTCTCAGTCATTATTTCTTCAGAGTTTCTCAGTCCCTTGCTCTCTCTCTTCTCTTTCTGGTACATCTATGTTGTGGACATTGTTTCACTTCATGTTGTCCCAAAGGTCCCTTAAATTACCCTCATTTAAAAAAAAAAATTTTTTTTTTTTGCTGCTCTTATTGGGTGTTTTTTTCTACTTGTCTTCCAAATTGCTGATTTTATTCTCTATTTTATCCACCCTACCATTTATTCTTTCCAGTGTATTCTTCATTTCTAATTTTCTTTAAATGATTTTGTAGTTCTAATTTCCTTGAGCATCCTTATAACCATTTTTTAAAACAATATCTAATAAAATGCTTGTTTCCATTTTATTTAGGTCTTTTTCTAGAACTCTCTTCTGTTCTTTCATTTGGACATTCCTGGAGCACCCAGCTCAGATGATTAAGGAGACAGCATCATTGGGCTCCACAGGACAGCTATGACATAAGGACACCCTACAAAGACTGGGAGTCATAGCAGATCTACCTAATATATAGATACAGACACAAAGAGACAGCCAAAATGGGAGACAAAGAAAAAACTAAATAGAATGCTATATTTTAGTTGTAATTCCAGTTTGATCCTGGGAAATGAGTGTAACATCCACCTGCTCTGCCACCATCTTGGATGTCCATATTTAATTTCTTATTTTGTTTTATGGAAGGTGGCAGATGAGGAAAAAAGATGTTGATGATGCTAACTCCCCTTCACATTAATGAGATTGTACCATTCATTTTAATTGGCATTAGTGTTGCAATCACTTTCCTATAAATAACATGCTTCTTTGACAACTTAGATGCTCCATATTAAAACATGTTTGGAAAGTAACTTGAATGGTCCACTTTAAGTATCTCAGCTATTCAACAGGGTTTTTTTTTTTTCTTTTCCTCTCCCAAAACTATATAGGGACATTGTCTCCACCAACCACTATCTGCTTGTAAAAATTTTATCTTGTTCGGATCAGGACAATGAGAATGCTTATGACATGAGAAGCAATAAACTTGTTTTCAGCTCTTCTCTCAAACACAGCTTTATTATTAGAACATCTTTTGGAAAAAATTGTCTGATTTAATAGAACATTCCCCAGAAAATGAGTTGGTGCCAGCTTCCATATGATCAAAATTCATTGGTAATCTAGTTGCTCTGGGATAATAATGACATGAGCTCCCTACTTTTTTCTTCTTCTTTTGTAAAACCAAAGTTCTTTAAACAATTACATTTTAACCATTTAGAGATTGTGTTCTTGGGAGACAGACCATAGAACCCAAACAAATGCTTCCAGTGGAAAGCTCCTGGGTGACGACAGAGTCTGGACAAAAACAAAACAAAACAAAACAAAAACACTGTACAAATTATTAGTCCCACTTAAAGGCAAATAAGACAGAACCAACCCAATAATTCTTACCCAAGAGTAGTCAGAAAATGCTACCTAAATACAGATACCCCTAATGCTTGGTGGAACCCAAGCTCATCTAATCCCACAAAAATATTTTTTTGATACAATCTTATCTTTGTGAAAGTCTTCTAAAACCCTGATATATAAAGTTCCACTATTATTTTCGTAATATCAAAAAGTGAAGTGAATTACCCAAGTTAAAATATTAAGTCAGTAAGGACTTTCAAACTAGCCTTTATTTTCTTTCACCTTTACTTTAATAAATGCATTTTTACCATTATACTCTAAATCAACAGACACAGCTGAAACCAAGATTTTGCTTGGAACCTGTGGGTATATCAAGAAACACAAGGTCCTTGATGTTATGAAATGTAGGTGTTTTTCCATTTCTCCACAAAATTCACAAATTACATAATGTCTGCAATTATTTAGTTTTCTCATGTGTAAAGTGGGTACAATTACAACCAGAATGTCGTCAGAGAAATGGCGCCATGAGGAATGCTCCTGATACCTCTCCCTGAAACTTCAACAAATTCAACTACTAGAGACAGATAAACAATCCCAGGAGCATCTGAAATACACATACATCAAACAAAGGTACGACTGGGCAAAAAGGTGGCCAAATAAATAACCCACTCTGAAGGAAATAAGACAGAGAACGGAGTATTCTGCTTTCCTCACTGACCTGAGCAGTGAGGGCTGCCTTCACTTGGAACTGAGAGAAAGCGAGGGCTGGGGGCGTGGAAAAAGCTGGGCTAGGGCAGAGATGTTCAAGCCAAGGAGAAAGTGTGCCCGCAGCTCAGCCCACATGGAGCTAACGCCAGCGGCAGACCCCAGCAGAGGTGGGTGAGCAGTTGCTTTGTTTACTCCCGCTATCCCGGTTGGCGAGCACAGGCAGTGTGAGAGTGGGTCCACCTGGCACTTCCGGCATGGGTGCTTGCATTCCTGGATGGGAGGGCTGGGTCGGAGACTGTCATTAGTGGCTCTCTGTGTGGACTGTGACCAGAGTTTCTGAATAATCCTGGCTTCGAAAATAATAGTGCACAGGAAGTGCACGAAAGCCGGCTTCCCTACATCCGGACCTGTCTGGGCACGGCACCTCCTCCAGTCATACAGGCTAACAAAGCACACTCCTGGGGAAGAGAACTGAAGAAGTGGGGGGGGGGGCACGCAGGCAGCTTGCAGACAGCCTCTGGAAAGCAGACCTGCGGAGTGCTGAGGCATACTAGACATGCCTGGAGGCTCATAGAAAGACACCAGAAAGGCAATCAGCTCCCAGCCCTGCCTCATTATGCCAGCAGCTCAGGCTGGCAAAGCCTTACCCAGAACCCTGTGTTGAGTAGGGATAGAGGGGGGATTTGGCAGCTCTTAGAGCCTCTTGCTCACCAGGCAGTGGCTAGGACTTCACAGCTGGGTCCCAGGCTGCTGGTTCAGGAAGGAGAGATTTGGGGAGAGGCTCCGGGAAAACAGACTCTCCTACTGTCAGAGCCTGCAAAAGCTAAGGGGCCCTGCCTAGCAACAGGATTGAGGCCTAGTTTATGTCATCACCATAGCAACACAAAAGCAAATCTTTGCCTAAGAGTGACAAAGGGGCAGAACCTGGGGGTACAGTGCCACTGGCCAAAAAGAGAGAGAAGAAAGAAAAAAGAAGAAGATAACTTCTCAAAACCAGGAAAAATCCACTGTCTTTATAACTTTTTCCATTTTTTTCTTGTATTTTTTATCTTTTTTTTTCCATTCCACTTTGGTCACTTTATCGGCTTTCCTTTTTATTCCTTTCTTTTCATTTTGAACATTATTACCCATAGGTGTTACATTTTCCATTCTTTTTTTTTCTACGAGTGTTACATTCCAAAAAACTTAACTCAATTTTTTTTCTCTCTCTCTCTTTGTTTCTTCTTTTCTCTTTCACTTTTTCTCTCATTTGAATCTTACCTACAAACAAATTACTTTATTCTGGATTCAAAATTTTCTTTGTGGCATTTTGTGTGCTTTTCACTTCGCTTTTTATCTCTTTAGCATTTCCCCCAACTCCGGCTATTCTATAGTTTTTGTGCCACTTAATACAATAGAATTTTCATTTTTCATTGTATTTTTTTCTTTTTTATCTTTTTCTTTTTCTTTCTTTTCTCTTACACTATTTCTCTCAGTCAACTATCATGTAAAAACAAATTATTCTTGATCCAAATTTTTTCCTTGTGGATTTTGTGGGTTCTTGCCTCGTTTTTGCCACTTCATCATTCCCCCAAACCCAGGCCCTCTGTTCTATGTAGTTTTGTTCTATTTAGCACAATAGAATTTTCAGTTTTCCACTGCATTTTTTCAAAAAAAATTTTTTTATCAACTCTTATTAGTGTTATGAACAATACCATTCTCAAATGCCATTAAAGAAAAAGAAATCAAATATCATGGATACAAAAGACAGTGATGTAGCTCAGATAGATGAGGAAAATCTATAGAAAAAATTTCAATAGCTTAGAAAACCTTAGAGTTAAATGACAGAGAATTTAAAATTGAAGTCCTAAAAATACTCAGGGATATAGAAGAAAGCACAGAAAGGAAATTTAGGGAGCTCAAAAAACAATTCAATGAACAGAAAGAATACTTCACCAAGGAAATTGAAACTACAAAAATGAATCAAACAGAGATGAAAAACTCATTTCATGAACTGAAAAACGACGTAACAAGCTTAGCCAAAAGAACAGACCAGATAGAGGAGAGAATTAGTGACATAGAAGACAGGCAACTAGAGGTACTACAGAGAGAAGAGGAGAGAGACTAATTTAAAAAAATGAGATAACCCTACAGGAATTGTCTGACTCCATCAGAAAGAGCAACATAAGAATAATGGGTATATCAGAAGGAGAAGAAAGAGAAAATGGAATGGAGAACATATTTAAACAAATAATAGATGAGAATTTCCCAAGCCTGTGGAAAAAACAAAAGCCTTGAATTCAAGAAGCAAACAGAGCCAGACCAGGCGGTGGCACAGTGGACAGAGCATCAGACTGGGATGCAGAGGAACCAGGTTTGAGACCCCGAGGTCGCCAACTTGAGCACGGGCTCATCTGGTTTGAGCAAAAGCCCACCAGCTTGAACCCAAGGTTGCTGGCTCCAGCAAGGGGTTACTCGGTCTGCTGAAGGCCCGTGGTCAAGGCACATATGAGAAAGCAATCAATGAACAACTAAGGTATTGCAACACGCAATGAAAAGCTAATGATTGGTGCTTCTCATTTCTCTCCATTCCTGTCTGTCTGTCCCTGTCTATCCCTCTCTCTGACTCACTCTCTGTCTCTGTAAAAAATAAATAAATAAATAAAAATTAAAAATAAAAAGGGCCCTCTCCGGTTGGCTCAGTAGTAGAGCGTCGGCCTGGTATGCAGGAGCCCCAGGTTCGATTCCTGGCCGGACAGACAGCAGAAGCGCCCATCTGCTTCTCCACCCCTCCCCCTCTCGTTCCTCTCTGTCTCTCTCTTCCCCTCCCACAGCCAAGGCTCCATTGGAGCAAAGTTTGCCTGGGCTCTGAGGATGGCTCTGTGGCCTCTGCCTCAGGCGCTAGAATGGCTCTGATTGTGGCAGAGCGATGCCCCAAGATGGGCAGAGCATCGCCCCCTGGTGGGCATGCCGGGTGGATCCTGGTCAGGTGCATGCAGGAGTCTGTCTGACTGCCTCCCTGTTTCCAACTTTAGAAAAATAAATAATAAATAAATAAATAAATAAAAAGAAGCAAACAGAACACCAAGTTATCTTAACCCAACAAACCTACTACAAGGCACATCATAATGAAATTGGCACAAACCAACGACAAAGAAAAAATTCTCCAGGCAACCAGGGAAAAGAATACAACATAAAAGAAGGCCCATTAGATTATCAACAGATTTCTCAGCAGAATCTCTACAAGCTAGAAGAGAGTGGACCCCAATATTTAAAGTTCTGTAAGAGAGGAACTTTCAGCCTAGAATACTATACCCATCAAAGCTATCCTTCAAATATGAGGGAGAAATAAAAACATTCACAGATACAGAAAAGATGAGGAAATTTATCACCAGAAAACCCCCACTTCAGGAAATACTAAAGGGGGTTTCCTGACCAGACACAAAGAACAAAACAAAACAAAACTATAAGTAAAATCTCCATCAAGATCACAATAAAAACAAGATTAATCTGTGACAAAGAAACAAAAAAAAAGGAGAGGACAAAGATTAACAGTAAGTAGCAAAGGAGGATGGAGTGCAGAAGCACTCATGAAATAATGTACTACAATGAACATGATATGTATGCTTTCCATTACTTAACGGTACCCACCCCTGAAAAAACCAACACAGAGAAAAACCAACGTGGCTTGAAAAAAGAAGTAATAGAGAAAAGAAGTAAGGGTTACAACCAAACACAAATAAATGATAGAAAAATAAAAGAGAAGAACCAAACAAGATACAAAACTATCAAAAAGCAATATATAAAATGGCAATAGGAAACCCCCAAATGTCAATAATCACACAAAACATAAATGGATTGAACTCACCAATAAAAAGACACAGAGTAGCAGAATGGATTAAAAAAGAAAATGCAACTGTATGCTGCCTACAGAAAACACATCTAAGCTACAAGGATAAAAACAAATTCAAAGTGAAAGGTTGGAAAACAATACTTCAAGCAAATAACATCCAAAATAAGCAGGTGTAGCAATACTCATATCTAACAATGCTGACTACAAGACAGCAAAGGTAATCAGAGACAAAAATGGTCATTTCATAATGATAAATGGGACATAGAATCAAGAAGACATAACACTTCTTAATATATATGCACCAAACCAAGGAGCACCAAAATATGTAAGGCAACTACTGACTGACCTAAAAAAAAAAAAAATGACAAAAATACAATCATACTTGGAGACCTCAATACACCGCTGACGGCTCTAGATCATTCATCCAAACAGAAAATCAATAAAGAAATATTGGCTTTAAACAAAACACTAGAACAACTGGATATGGCAGACATCTACAGAACATTTCATCCCAAAGTGCCAGAGTATACATTTTTCTCTAGCGTACATGGAACATTCTCAAGAATTGACCATATGTTGGGCCACAAAAATTACATCAACAAATTCAAAAAGATTGAAATTATACCAAGCATATTTTCTGATCATAAAGACTTGAAACAAGAATTCAAACTGCAAAAAAGAGGTAAACAAGCCCAAAAAAATGTGGAAACTAAACAACATACTTTTAAAAAATGAGTGGGTCAAAGGAATAAGTGCAGAGATCAAAAGATACATACAGGCAAACAAAAATAACAATACAACATATCAGAATCTCTGGGATGCAGCAAAAGCAGTAATAAGAGGGAAGTTCATATCTACAGGCCTATATGAACAAACGAGACAGTCCAAGTAAACCACTTAACTTCACATCTTAAGAAACTAGAAAAAGAAGAACAAAGACAACTCAAAACCAGCAGAAGAAAGGAAATAATAAAAATTAGAGCAGAAATAAACAAAATAGAGAACAAAAAAACTATAGAAAAATTAATAAAGCAAGGAGCTGGTTCTTTGAAAAGATCAAGAAAATTGACAAACCCTTGGCAAGATTCACCAAGGAAAAAAGAGAAAAGATTCATATAAACAAAATCCAAAATGAAAGAGAAGAAATCACCACAGATATCATAGATATACAAAGAATTATTGTAGAATACTATGAAAAATTATATGCCATGAAATTTAACAATCTAGAAGAAATGGATAAGTTCCTAGAACAATACAATCTTCCTAGACTGGGTCACGAAGAAGCCGAAAGCCTAAACAGACCCATAAGCAGGGAGGAAATAGAAACAACTATTAAAAACCTCCCCAAAAATAAAAGTCCAGGGCCAGACAGCTATACTAGTGAATTCCATCAAACATTCAAAAAAGACTTGGTTGCTATTCTACTCAAAGTTTTCCAAAAAATTGAAGAAGAAGCAATACTTCCAAACACATTTTATGAGGCCAACATAAGCTTCATACCAAAACCTGGCAAGGACAACACAAAAAAAGAAAACTACAGACCAATATCTCTAATGAATACAGATGCTAAAATACTAAACAAAATACTAGCAAATTGAATACAACAACATATTAAAAAAATAATTTATCATGATCAAGTAGGATTCATCCCAGGATCACAAGGATGGTTCAACATACGTAAAACGGTTAACGTAATAAACCATATCAACAAAACAAAAAGCAAAATCCATATGGTCTTATCAATAGATGCAGAAAAGACATTTGATAAAATACATCATTTTATGTTTAAAACATTTAACAAAATGGATATAGAAGGAAAATATCTCAACATAATAAAGGCCATCTATGATAAACCATCAGCTAACATCATATTAAATGGCATAAAACTGAGGACTTTTCCCCTAAAATCAGGAACAAGACAAGGTTGTCCACTCTCTCCACTCTTACTCAACGTAGTGCTGGAAGTTCTAGCCAGAGCAATCAGACAAGAGAAAGAAATAAAAGGCATTCATATTGGGAAAGGAAAAGTAAAGGTTTCACTTTTTGCAGATGATATGATCCTATACATCGAAAACCCCAAAGACTCCACAAAAAGACTATTAGAAACAATAAACCAATACAGTAAGGTTGCAGAATACAAAATTAATATACAAAAGTCCATTGCTGCCTGACCTGTGGTGGCGCAGTGGATAAAGCGTCGACCTGGAAATGCTGAGGTCGCCAGTTCAAAACCCTGGGCTTGCCTGGTCAAGGCACATATGGGAGTTGATGCTTCCAGCTCCTCCCCCTTCTCTCTCTCTCTCTCTCCTCTCTCTCTCTCTCTCTCTCTCTCTCTCTCTCTCTCTCTGTCTCTCCCTCTCCTCTCTAAAATGAATAAATAAAAAAGAAAAAAATAAATTAAAAAAAAAACAACAAAAGTCCATTGCCTTCCTATATGCCAACAATGAAACATCAGAAAACGAGCTCAAAAAATAATCCCCTTCATGGTTGCAACAAAAAAAATAAAATACCTAGGAATAAACAACAAAGAATGTAAAGGACCTATATAATGAAAAGTACAAAGCATTGTTAAGGGAAATCAAGAAAGATATAATGAAATGGAAAAATATTTCTTGTTCTTGGATAGGAAAAATAAATATAGTCAAAATGACTATATTACCCAAAGCGATATACAAATTTAATGCAATTCCCATCAAAATTCCATGTCATTTTTTAAAGAAATGGAACAAAAAATCATCAGGTTTATATGGAACTATAAAAAACCCCAAATAGCCAGAGCAATCCTAAGGAAAAAGAACAAAGCTGGGGGCATTACAATACCTGGCTTCACATTATATTATAGAGCCACGATAATCAAAACAGTATGGTATTGGCAGAAAAATAGATACTCAGACCAATGGAACAGAATAGAAAGCCCAGAAATAAAACTACATATATATGGTCAAATAATTTTTGATAAAGGGGCCAACCAACTCACAATGGAGAAAAGAAAGCCTCTTCAACAAATGGTGCTGGGAAAACTGGAAAGCCACATGCAAAAGAATGAAACTTGACTACAGTTTGTCCCCTTGTACTAAAATTAATTCAAAATGGATCAAAGACCTAAATATAAGATCTGAAACAATAAATTACATAGAAGAAAACATAGGTACTAAACTCATGGACCTTGGTTACAAAGAACACTTTATGAATTTGACTCCAAAGGCAAAGGAAGTGAAGGCAAAGATAAATGAATAGGACTATATCAGACTAAGAAGCTTTTGCACAGCAAAAGAACTGACAACAAAACAAACAGATAGCTAACTAAATGGAAGATGATATTTTCAAACAACAGCTCAGATAAGGGTCTAATACCCAAAATATACAAAAAACTCATAAAACTTAACAACAAGCAAGCAAACAATCCAATAAAAAAATGGGAAGAGGACATGAACAGACACTTCTCCCAGGAAGAAATACAAATGGCCAACAGATATATGAAAAGATGCTCATCTTCATTGGCTATTAAAGAAATGCAAATCAAAACTACAATGAGATACCACCTCATACCTGTTAGATTAGCTATTATCAACAAAACAGGTAATAACAAGTGTTGGAGAGGCTGTGGAGAAAACGGAACCCTCATCCACTGTTGGTGGGAATGTAAAGTAGTACAACCACTATGGAAGAAAGTAAGGTAGTTCCTCAAAAAATTAAAAATAGAACTACCATATGACCCAGCAATCCCTCTATTGGGAATATACCCCCATAACTCAAAAACACTGATACGTAAAGACACATGCAGCCCCATGTTCATTGTAGCATTGTTCACAGTGGCCAAGACATGGAAACAAACAAAAAACCCTTCCATAGATGATTGGATAAAGAAGATGTGGTACATATATACTATGGAATACTACTCAGCCATAAGAAAAAAATGACATCAGATCACTTACAACAACGTGGATGGACCTTGATAGCATTATACTGAGTGCAATAATAAATCAGAAAAAAACTAAGAACTATATGATTCCGTACATAGGTGGGACATAAAAATGAGACTCAGGGACATGGACAAGAGTGTGGTGGTTACTGGGAGTGGGGAAGGGAAGGGAGGAGGTGGGGGTAGAGGAGGGGCACAAAGAAAACCAGACAGCATGTGATGGAAGACTATATGACTTTGGGTGATGGGTATGCAACATAATCAAATGTCAAAATAACCTGGAGATGTTTTCTCTGAACCTATGTACCTTGATTAATGTCACCCCATTAAAATTAATTAAAAAATAAAAAATTTAAAAAGTGGGTATAATTACGTCTACATAGGAACATTATGTAGGTTATAA
The DNA here is from genome assembly GCF_036850765.1 of Saccopteryx bilineata. Taxonomy (NCBI): domain Eukaryota; kingdom Metazoa; phylum Chordata; class Mammalia; order Chiroptera; family Emballonuridae; genus Saccopteryx; species Saccopteryx bilineata. Next base: position 19,730,677 of record NC_089492.1, on the reverse strand, counting down.
ACATTATAAGGTTACAAACACAAAGTTGGAAATGAAAAAATAAATTTAAAAAGTAAAAGAGAAAGAAGGATGGGGGAAGGGGAGAGACAAGGAAAAATACAGGAAAGAAAGAGAAGGGAAGGGGAGTTGGAGGAGAGGGGAGACCTCTCCACACATTCAACATATTACATTGCATTTTAATAGTATGCCTTGGCAAATTAGAAATGTTGGCAATTTGGATTAACTGAAACCAATCAAAACTAGCATGAGGGTCATTCTCGTATCAATATATTTTCAATTTCTAACATAATGCTGTAATTTGCAAGTTTCACGTTTGTAATTCCAAAAATGGCAAGCCCTAGAGTAGACAGCATGAAATGAGATGGCATCTCCTGTAATGTATTGTATTGCTGACTAATTATTCCATGAAAGTTAGTCTTGTCAGTCTGCTCTTTCATAGAGCAGAGAATTGGCATTGTTACAGTTTTCTGCTTAGTCCCAAGAAAGTCTAAGACAAGTTCACCATTAACAGGAAACCACAATTTTTGCTTTATTAATAGCATTGAATAACTTGATTCTTCCACACTGCCTTTTTCATGTTCAACCTTCAGATTTCCATCTTTGCCCCTCATTACATTCCAGGTTAACTCATAGTGCAGCACTGTAGTTAAACCTTTAAAATTACATAGACTAGATTAAAATCCCATTTTTGTCTCTTGCTAGCTATCTAATTTGTAAAAATTAATTCATTATTTTATTCCTTCCTTGGACAAACATTTATCGATAACTACTTTGAGAAAGCATTGCTCCAGGAAAATTCAAGAGTGAAAAAAGAGACAAAATTTCAGCCCTTGTGGAGCTCACATACTAGTATGTTCCAAATCACTGCCAAAAACAAAATTGAGTTTTAAAATAAATGAAATCTGGTAATTCACTTAGCTCAGTACTTGGAACATAGAAAATTCTCAATCAATGGCAGTTTAAAAATTATGTCACCAAGGGTGACAGCTGAAACAGGTAAGCTCTGTCTCCTCTTCCCACTCCAAACAGTATCAAGAGTTATATAACCATGATTTTCATGTGAAATGAGTAAGTCATGTGCCCAAAAGAACAAGCACAGCTGGTTGGTTCAAACGAAGTCCCAGCCTGGGGTATAACATAGTAGCTTTGCCATCATACATAAGCCACAAGTCTTGCCATCAAGCTTATATAGACAGGTCTTTTCAGATAACTAGCTTCTGGAGAGGAATAATAAAAGGGAATACAGCACAGTGGAACCAGCCAAGTATATTTAGGCTACATTATTAGACAAATTTCTTACTTTCCTTGAAACCAGATTATAAATATACTAGTTGCATGCCATCTTCTGTTTTCTCTGCTTAAAATGCTCTTCCCCCAGATATGTGCTTGCCTTTCTCCTACACTGTTGAAATGTCAGCTTGTCTTAGAGAACCTCCCTGATCAACTGTATAAAAGAGCAGCCCCTCACATCCCAATCATCCTCTATCCCCTTTCATTTTTATCAACTTTCATTTTTCTTCATGGCATGTAAGCCCACATTGCATTAGTCTTGTTTATTTGTTTGCTGCTAGTCTCCCTACTCTAGAACACTACCAAATATTCTGTCTTTCTGATAACTTCTGAAACCTCAACACCTAGAACAACAGATTTTGATCAATCCAAAGTGTGTTGATCGATCCAAAGTGCTGCTCTGTAAATATTTGCTTTAAAAGTTGAGTAAAGGCCCTGGCCGGTTGGCTCAGCAGTAGAGCGTCGGCCTAGCGTGAGGAGGACCCGGGTTCGATTCCCGGCCAGGGCACACAGGAGAAGCGCCCATTTGCTTCTCCACCCCGCCCCCTCCTTCCTCTCTGTCTCTCTCTTCCCCTCCCGCAGCCAAGGCTCCATTGGAGCAAAGATGGCCCGGGCACTGGGGATGGCTCTGTGGCCTCTGCCTCAGGCGCTAGAGTGGCTCTGGTGGCAAAATGGCGACGCCCAGGATGGGCAGAGCATCGCCCTCTGGTGGGCAGAGCGTCGCCCCATGGTGGGCGTGCCGGGTGGATCCTGGTCGGGTGCATGCGGGAGTCTGTCTGACTGTCTCTCCCTGTTTCCAGCTTCAGAAAAATGAAAAAAAAAAAAAAGAAAGTTGAGTAAATACCTTAAAATTGCCTATAGTGCCACTGGGGTCATTGATTGATTAAAATCCACTTATTAGATGTTCTGGTTAAGGATGTCCCTGGACCCAAAACTACAAATCTCCACTTGAATTCTAGCTTGTCTGTCAAACATTCTAAGTAATAGACATTTAACTCTTGGTATATCAAATATTGCTCTCAGATTTTTTAGCCGAGGTCTTTCCAAATAAGGAAAGACTGATATCCTCCAGTATCTTAAGTGAGGAACCCTAAAAACAAACAAAAAAAGGCCTGTTTAGTTTGATATAATCTCATTTGTTTTGATTTGCTTTATTTGAACTTGTCTGGAAAAACATAGCCAAAAAATATTTCTAAGACCAATGTCAAAGAGTTTATTGCCTATATTTTTCTTCTAGGAGTTTTATGATTTATGGTCTTACATGTAAGTCTTTAATCCATTTGAGTTTATTTTTGTATATGATTATATGATATATGATGTAAAAAAGTGGCCCAGTTCCATTTTTTCTTGTAATTGTTCACTATTCTTCTTATTGAAGAGATCGTCTTCTCTGCATTGAATATTCTTACCTCCTTTGTCATAGTTTAATTGACCATGTAAGACTGGGTTTATTTCCGGGCTTTCTATTCTGTTCTATTAAGCTGTGTGTTTTTAGTGTGTGTGTGTGTGTTTTGATTACTATAGCTTTGTAGTATAGTTAGAAGTCAGGGAGTACGAGTCCTCCAATTTTGTTCTACTTTCTCAAGACTGCTGTGGCTATTCTTTATGGTCCTATATAAATTTTAGGATTATTTGGTGCTATAAAAATACTATTGGTATTTTAATAGAGGTTATATTAAATCTGTATATTGTTTTGGGTAGTATGGAAATTTTAATGATATAGTCTTTCACACTAAAAAGCTTTTGCATAGTGAAGGAAACTATCAACAAAACAAAAAAGCAAGCACTGAATGGGGGAAGGTATTTGTAAAGCACATTTGTGATAAGGGGTTAATATCCAAATTATATAAAGAACTCATAAACTCCCCAAAAAATATGTATCTAAAAGTGAGCAGAGGACCTGAATAGCCATTTCCCCAAAGAAGACATACAAATAGCCAATAGACACATGAAAAGATACTCAACACTACTAAACATCAGGGAAATACAAATCAAAACCACAATGATATATCACCTCACACCTGTCAGCCTGGCTATTATTAAAAAGACAAGAAATAACAAATATTGATGAGGACATGGAGAAAGGGAGCTTTTGTGTACTGTTAGTGAGACTACTAATTGGTACAGCCACTTGGAAAATGATAAGGAGGTTACTCAAAAAATACAAAATGGAATAATGGAATTTACTCAGACATGAAAAAGAATTAAATCTTACCATTTGTGACAGCATGGATGGGCCTAGAGCCGAGATGGTGAACCTTTTTATAAAAACCTCCCACTTTTGCAGTGCTGGTCAACCTGGTCCCTCCCGCCCACTAGTGGGTGGTCCAGCTTTCATGGTGGACCAATCGTGGTGCCATTTGGTTGCTCCACTACCACCCACCATGAAAGCTGGAATGCCCACTAGTGGGCGGGAGAGAAGAGTTTGACCAGCACTGCAAAAGTGGGCGGTTTTTATAAAAAGGTTCACCATCATGGGCCTAGAGGGTTATATGCTAAGGAAAATAAGTCAGACAAAAAAGGATAAATATTGTATTATTTCACTTATATGTAGAATCTAAAACACAAAATAAAACAAAACAGAAACAGACTCATAGATATAAACTAATGGTTGTCAGAGGGGAAGAGGGTGAGGGGAAGCATGAAAAAGGTGAAGGGGATAGGAGGTACAAATTTCCAGTTATAAAATATGTCATAGAGATGTAATGTATAACAAGGGGAATGTAATCAATAATATTATAATTTTGTAGGGTGTCAGATAGTTACTAGACTTATCTTGTTGACTACTTTAAGTATATAAATGTTGAATAGCTATGTTGTACACCTTAAACTAATATAATATTGTATATTAACTATATTTCAATAATAAATAAAAAAGCCTGTTTCACCATTTACCCTTTGTTCTCTAAACCATTAATTCTCAAACTTGAGCTAGCATCAGCACCATCTGGAAGGCCTATGAAAATGCAAATGGTTGAGCTCCACTCCCAGAGCTTCCGGTTCAGCAGGTCTAAGGTGAGGCCCTAGAATTTGCATTTTTAGCAAGTTCTCATGTGATGCTGATGCTGCTGGTCAGACTTCCTTTTTGAGAATCTCAGCTGACTTCACACTGCAAAAAAAGCAACAAACAAAAAAACTCTGATACAGTCCTTTACACTCTCACCCTAACTCTGCCTTTTGTTACTATAACTAAAATAACGATCACATTTACTCCTGGATTTAACCAACCTGAAAGTTATATTCTGGGAGTGTGGGCAAATTTTGTGTTTTAGTTCCATAATGAAATCTAGGCTTCAGCATCATTAAGCAATCTGCTTCATAATGAAAATTAATTATTATGGTCATTAGATTAAATAGCTTCTGTCATCTGCAAAGGAATAATTAGTACAGAAAATTGTTTCACAAGTAAGAAATAATCAATCAGTAAAGGCTGGCTATAACTATGATGTCTTTTCTCTACTAATTTCCATTGGACCTATCCAGAATAGGAAAAAGGTAGGGGAATATGTGGGTATATTCTAACAAGGACTTATAGACATTGTAATTTAAAAAAATAAACCAATGATTAATTAAATTTAACTACTTAAAAATTATTTTCTAGCCCTGGCCAGGTAACTCAGTTGGTTAGAACACTGCCCAGATGTGCCAAATTTGCAGATTCGATCCCTGCTCAGGGCACATACAAAAATCAACCAATGACTGCATAGATAATAAGTGGAACAAAAAGATCAATATCTCTCTCTCCTTGGTTCTTTTTCAAAAAAATCAATAAATTAAAAACATTATTTTCTGTGTCTACCATATTCTTGTATACTATGCTTTCCCTTTGGGTTTAGTTTTCATGTTTTTTTACTTAGGGTCTGGGGTGATGACTTATTTTTTATACCTGAAAATATGTTTATTTTGTCCTCCCTCTTCATTAACATGTTAGTTGTATATAAAGTTCTAAGATGACAATTACTGTCCTGCTGCTTTTTAAAGGTATTACTTAACTGTCTTCTAACATATATTTTTTGCCAAGGTGGAAAAGTTACTCTTTTCCTAGATGTTTTGTCTTTTATTTCTGGTAGCTTATATGGGTTTCTTTTTTGGAGTCTCAGGTTCCTTCTTATGTTTAGTGTTCTGCAGCTTCTCATACAGTTTCTAGTTGAGTGTATTTTCTTTATCTGACTGGTACTTGTAGTACTTCCTAAATACATGATAGTGAGGAATAAAATTTTTGATAAAACTGGGGTCAAAAATAAGGTAAACTCTCAAGAGAAATAAAAAGAAGGGCAACATGAAAACCCCCTATTCAAACCAAAATTACATATATAGTAAATGAGGAAATCCAAAGTTAAGATTCAACTATTGGAATCAACTATTAAAAGACAATTTTTTACATGAAATCAACAAATTATGAAACAAAAACAGGCAGAAACAGGTATTACTTAAAAAAACTAGCTAGAAATCTTGGAAATAAATACTAATTAAAATAATTATTGACAATGGGGATGACGTCAGAGTAATGGTGGCATGAGAGGTACTCCTGATCTCTCCCCATGAAATTTCAACAAATTGAACAACTATAATGCAGTGAAGGGATCCGAGCTGGGCTTATAGGCATGCCTAAAAGATGCGTGCACTGAATGGACTAAAGGTGAGATGGGATAGAAAAGGGGGCAGAAGATAAAACACATTGGCAGTGGGCTTTGGAGAGGAGAAGAGAGGAGACTAACTGAGAGTGACTGGGGTTTTTTTGTCTGCTGGACTACAAGGAGGAGGGAAGCTCAGGCTCTCTGGGTTTTGTCTGAGATGTATGCAGAGAGAAACTCAGAATGACTGGGCCTCCTTCTGCCCAGAGGGGTGGTGAAACAGAGGGGTAGAGGAGAAGATAAACCAAAACATCCAGAGCACAGGGTTATGGCCAGTGTTCCCATGATCTACCTGCAGCCCAGACTCAGCAGAGACAGAGAAAGCTAAAGTGTAGCCACCAGCCTTCCAGGTCCTGCCTCCCTCACCTTGCAGTAGAGAATGGCAGAGACTAACCCCACACCTAGCTCTCCAGAGCCACTCTCTCCCCTGAAGAAAAGAGGTGTTCCACATCTGGTTCCCAGGTCTGTTGAGATGTGAGAAGGAGTACCCAGAAGCCTAAGATATTCATTGCTATAACTGTAAAGCAGAAAAGCTAAAGTAGTAAAGCTAAAGCTGTGAAGCCCTCACAACATGCACCACCACTAACATGACTGCAGTCTCGCCTACATCATTGCAAAAGTAACATCTAAGTAGACATCCCAAGAACTTCATAGAGCTAAAAGATATAACACAGAGACACCTACTGGAAGAAATCTCTCAAAACCAAATTTTATTTTTCCTTTTATTCCCCCCTTTTTCCTTTTTTCTTCTTATTCTTTTTTCTTTTTTTGTTTGTTTTTGAATTTCATTTTCCTTAATTTTTATATTTTTATTCTTTTTTGTGAGTGTTTTGTTTTTGATTTTTTTGTTTGCTTTCAATCTTTTTTACTGTGGTTTATCTTGTGATAATTTTTAAAATTTTTATATATTTTTTAATTTTTCAATTTTTTTAGGTTTTGTTCTTTGTTTTTTTGGTAGAGTTCTTAACAATACCACTCTCAAATACCATCAAAGAAGAAGAAACTAATACCATGGCTACACAAACAGAAACGTAGTTCAGAAAGAAAAAGAAAAATTTCCAGAAAATCATCTCAACCACATGGAAACTTTGGAGTTAAAAATGATAGAGAATTCAAAACTGAAGTTCTGAAAATACTCAAGAAGATGCGAGGAGACACAAATAGGCAACTTAAGGAGCTCAGAAAACAAATTAATGAACAAAATAAATACCTCACCAAGGAGATTAAAACTTTGAAAACAGAGATGTAAAACTCAATATGTGATGTTATCCAATAGAACAAGTTTATCTAATAGAACAAGTCTGATAGAGGAAAGAATCAGTGACATTGAAGACAGACAACTAGAGATGCCACAAAGAGAAGAGAAAGACTCATGAATTTAAAAAAAAACTGTGAGAGCTCTACAAGAATGGTCTGACACCTAATCAGGTGGTGGCTCAGTGGATAGAGCATCAGACTGAGATGCAGAGAACCCAGGTTCGAGACACCAAGCTAACCAGCTTGAGCATGGGCTCATCTGGTTTGAGCAAAGCTCACCAGCTTGGACCCAAGGTCACTGGCTCGAGCAAGGGGTTACTTGGTCTGCTGTAGCTCCACAGTCAAGGCACATATGAGAAAGCAATCAATGAACAACTAAGGTGTCACCAAAAAAACACTAATGATTGATGCTTCTCATCTCTTTCCATTCCTGTCTATCTGTGCCTGTCTATCCCTCTCTCTTACTCTCTGTTAAAAAAAAATTGTTTGACTCCCTCGGAAAGAGCAACATAAGAAAAATGGGTATATCAGAAGAAGAAGAGGGGAAAAGGGAATGGAGAGCCCATTCAAACAAATAATTGAGAATTTCCCAAGCCTATGAAAAGAGTTAGAGCCTCAAAACCAAAAAGCAAACAAAATGCCAAGTTACCACAACCTAAACAGACCCACTGCAAGGCACATCATAATAAAATTGTCAAAAATCAATGACAAAGAAAGAATCCTAAAGGCAGCTAGCAAAAGAAAAAAATAACATATAAAGGAAAGCCCATTAGGTTATCATCAGACTTCTTAGCAGAAACTCTACAAGCCAGAAGAGAGTAGACCCAAACATTCAAAGTACTGAAAGAGAAGAATTTCCAGTCAAGAATACCATATACATTACAGTTATCCTTCAAATATAAAGAAGAAATAAAAACTTGAACAGACATACAGAAGCTGAGAGAATTTACTATCAGGAAACCCACACTGCAGAAATACTCAAGGGAGTTATTCAGCCAGACACAAAGAACAAAACAAATCAAACTACAAGTAAAATCTGCAACAAGAGCATAATAAAAACAAGGATAATCTGTGACAACAATAACATAAAAGGGGAGAGAATACCGCGGTAGCAAAGGAGGATTGAGTGCAGAAGCACACATAAGACAAAGGACTGTTGTACATATGAACATGTTTTTCTTAATAACCTAATGATAACCACTCATGAAAAAGCCACTACTGAAGTATACAGCTCAAAAAAAGAAATCAATACAGCAAAGTTGCAGGATACAAAATCAGTATACAAAAGTCTATAGCTTTTCTATATGCCAATGATGAAACTTTGGAAAATGAACTCGAAAAAGCAATTCCTCTTACAATTGCAACAAAAAAAAAATTACCTAGGAATAAACTTAACAAATGATGTGAAGGATCTACAATACTGAAAACAGCAAGACATTATTGAAAGGAATTGTAAAAGGGACAATGAAATGGAAATATATTCCATGTTCATGGATTGGAAGAATCAACATAGTTAAAATGACCATATTACCCAAAGCAATATACAAATTTAATGCAATCCCCCTCAAAATCCCCATGTTGTTTTTTAAAGAGATAGAACAAAAAATCGCCAGATTTCTATGGAACCACAAAAAATCCCAAGTAGCCAAGGCAATCCTGAGGAAAAAGAATGAAGCTGGAGGTATCACACTACCTGACTTCAAATTATACAATAGAGCCACAATAATAAAAAAGAATGCTACTGGCAGACAAACAGACAGACCAATGGAACAGAACTGAGAGCCCAGAAATAAAACCATGTATATATGAACAAATCATTTTTGACAAAGGAGCCAAAAACATACAATGGAGAAAAGAAATTCTCTTCAATAAATGGTGCTGGGAAAATTGGAAAACCACATGCAAAAGAATGAGACTTGACTACAGTTTGTCCCCCTGCACAAAACAATTCAAAATGGATCAAAGACCTAAATATAAAACCTGAAACATAAATTACATAGAAGAAAACATAGTTACTAAGCTCATGAACCTTTGCCATAGAGAACAATTTATGACTTTGACTCCAAAGGCAAGGGAAGGCAAAAATGAAACTACAGTAGTACCTTGACACATGAGTTTAATTCGTTTCATGGCCGAGCTCGTGACTCAATTTGCTTACGTGTCAAATTGAATTTCCCCATTTAAATTAATGGAAATGCAATTAATCTGTTCTGGCCCCCTAAAACTACATGGATTTTTTGTTTTATATGCTTTTAAATAAGAAAATATACTTTATAAGTAACAAATACACACACACACACACACACACACATAGACATAATAAGAGAAAACATAAAGAAATAAACTGGTTAATGAAGTGTATTTACCTTCAAGGTCAGGTGAAGATGCTGGCAGAGGGGGAGGAGACTGGCGGAGGAGAGTTTCATTTCATGCACTATCACTTAACATAACTTACTCTCTACAAACTTAATGTTACATTTAATTGCAAAATTTAACTTTCACACTATGTATGATATGTAACTTTATCACTAAACTTAATTGCTACTTTTTTACTTAATCATCATCATTTTCTTCACTGATTTTTGGCTTTTTTGCTACACTTTGCTCACTTTCACTTAGGAGGCCTTTCAACAAAAACCTTTCCATGGAAGTTTGTTTCTTCCTCCCTTTCAGAATGTTCAGCAGGCCATCTAGTGGATGGTGGTGGAAGCTCATGATTCAAATACCCACACTTGACTTAAAGCAAAAAATTCCACAAGTGACTGATCATCTCTCAAATTGCTCTTAATTTAAAGTACTTGTGTGTCAAGGTACCACCGTATATCAAACTAAAAAGCTTCTGCACAGCAAACGAAACTGACAACAACACAAATAGATAGCCAAATAAATGAGAGATAATATTTGCAAACAACAGCTCCAATAAGGAGTTAATAACCAAAATATATAAAGAACTTAGAAAACTCAGCAACAAACAAGCAAACAATACAATTAAAAAATGGGGAGAGGACCTGAATAGACACACTTCTCCCAAGAGGACATACAAATGGCCAACAGATATATAAAAAAATGCTCATCTTCACTAGCTATTTGAAAAATGCAAATCAAAACAATGAGATACTACCTCACACCTGTTAGATTGGCTATTATCAACAATACAGCTAATAAGTGTTGGAGAGGCTGTGGAGAAAAAGGAACCCTCATTCACTGTCTGTGGGAATGTAAAGTAATGCAACCATTATGAAAGAAAGTATGGGTGGTTCCTCAAAATATTAAGAATAGAATTACCATATGATCCAGCAATCTCTCTACTGAGTATCTACCCCCAAAACTCAAAAACACTTGTACATAAAAACACATGCACCCTCATGTTCAAGACAGCATTATTCTGTGGCCAGGACATGGAAACAAAGTGTCCCTTGATAGAGGATTGGATAAAGAAGATGTGGTACATATATACAATGGAATACTACTCAGCCATAAGAAATGATGACATAGTGACATTTACAACATGGATGGACCTTGAGAACATTATACTGAGTGAAATAAGTAAATCAGAAAAAGCTAAGAACTGTATGATTTCACACATAAGTGGGATATAAAACTGAAACTTATGGACATAAAGTGAAGTGGTTCCTGGGGGAAAGGAAATGTGGGGGAGGGGAAGGAGACATGGGGGAACAGGGAGGGAGGGGGTGTGAGAAAGGGTATAAAGAGAGACAAATATAAGGTGATGGAAAATGACTTGACTTTGGGTGATAGGTATATGACATAATCAACAGTTCAAATGCTATAGAAATGTTCACCTAAAACCTATGTACTCTTATGGAACAATGTCACCCTGTTAAAGTTAATTTTCTAAATAAAATTTTAAAGAAATTTTGTATAATAATTATTGAGTAATATCAACAATAATAATGACTCATACTCTAGGTTGTACACATGGTAGGAGGGTAATAACGGTTTAGAAAATAATACTCAGGAATTCACCCACAGACATCAGAAGGACAAAGAAAATAAATGAGAGAGAATCTGTTAAGCAAAATGGAGGTTAGAGTATATATCTAACATACGTCAAATGTGAGTTCCAGAATAAAAGAAGAAATGGTGAAGAAGCAGCATTGTAAGAGATCAGAAATTTCCAGAATTAAAGACTTGAATTCTCAAATTTCAAGTGTGCCTTTCATAATTCCAGGGGAAAGACAGAATATTAGTGAGACCTCCCTAAGGCATATTTCAACAGAAATGGCACTCTTCCAGCATATTTAAAGTAATATAATAACACGAGAGTGCAAAAGATAGTAGTGAGACATCAATGAAGGAAGCAATGGGGAGGAGGCATTAACGGAAATGTCAGAAGTGAAACCATGAGATGCTGAGACAGGAGAGTCATGAGAAAGGGCTATTTTATGGGCTCGCCAATGGAAGTCCCACCTCTTCCATCTCTGCTGTTAAGAGTGCTGCTTCTGATGACTGCCCCGCTCACAGAAGGGGTCATCAATTGCCAGAGGAACTTTGGTAATCAATATTCTTCAAAGATGGAAAACTGCCTTTTCCATTGTAGTGGTTTCTACAACTCGACCTACTAGGCCCGAGGCTCTCCCTCCAAGGCTGTTTCCCTATTGGACTAAATACACACATCTACAAAATCATGTAACAAATAGCTATTTCACCCCTACTTCTGCAGGGTATCAAACTTAAAAAGTATTTGTCGGTGATTGGAAAAAGAGACAAGGTTATAAAGAAATAGAAACATTTTTCCCTACCCTTAAGAGTTTAAAATCTGTTTCAAGAGACAAAAATAAACTAAAGTAATTACATCAGAACAATGCAAATTAACATATTTCCCACTAAGAATATAAAAGCAATTTAATTAGAAAGGAAATTTTTCCTTATGGATTAGCATGAAGTGATATCAAATGCAGACCCAGATGCATCTGTGGAATAGATAAATATTCTGATGAATGAGAGGCTGATTTTGACCCCAATATGCTCACTAAACAAATGGATGTTGACATATGCAAAGACGATTTGGGATCATTTTAACTGATAAATAAATTACTATATTAAGCAGCCTCAATCAAGCATTATTTGTAGGGTACCATACTACCAAAGTTTATCATATGTGCTTTGAAGAAAAGTTATTCATGCAGAAATGTGGCTAATTGTACATTGTTCTAAACAATATCAGATGTAGAAGGTAGCAATTTAGGGAAGATTGCTCCTAGGATAACAATATTGAACAAACATATAATAATAATGGCCTAGCATGAATCCCAAAATAGGGTCAGTTATTCTATGTATGCCTCCCTCTCTCCCTCCCTCCCAAGAGGGACCGTGTATCGAACCCCAGGCAAGCTGAGCCATGTGCCTTCCATTTTGAGCATACTTCTTGCCCTGCTTGCAGTGTGAGCATTTGACTTTTTTATGAGTTGCTTCATCAGTACCAACCAGAGAACCCTGTGAACATGCAAAGTCTAATGCTGTTCGTTAAAATGAAGAAACTGATACATCCATCTATCTCCGTGGGAGTTAGTTGCTTACATATAGCTGAGAGATTGGGCTGAGTACAAATCCCCCCCCCCCAATCCCCATTGTTTATAACAAGTCTTTTATCATCTTGAAGTTTGAATTAACATTTCTCTCTCTACCAGTTTAGCTGTTTTTCCATTTGGCAAACTTGAGCTTTTTCCTGTTGTCTTCCCTTTAGGGCATGACTTAGCATAGTTGTGCAATGTTGATTGTTTGTTATTTTTTATTTTTTTGATGTCATTCTTAAAGATGTCAAATCTTCTACCCTGAGTTGTACTGGAAAAACCAAAGATTTCCATGCAGGGGGAGTTTGGGAAAATGACATAGTTGATAGAAACTTGGGCTTTATTGGTAAAGCTCTTTTGTTTGAAGCATATTCAGTAAGCTGTTCTCCTACGGCTATTTCAATAGATTCCCCAACCCATACACCCTGCTCCACAACATACACACACACATTCCATTGTTTCAAACTGTTTCGACTGTCAAGTCAGTATAACAGCTTCATATAGGGAAGTTTTACATAAGGGGGGCAGTAAGCAGTGTGGTTAGAAGGTCCATCTCTGGAATGAAATATCTTCTATATTCCAATCCTAGCACTGATCCTTACCAGCTGTGTGACCTTTGACATGTTACTCAATCCCTCAGTGCCTGAGTTTTGACCTTACGGAATAAGGGGAATAAATACCATCTAAAAATATTGTGAGAAATAAATAAAATAGTATATATAAAATGTCTAGCAGAATACTTTCCAAGCACACTACTAAGATACATAAATATCAGTAATGATAGCTTTTTAATGATTGTGTTAAAAGCTTAGAATTAGTATCAATTTTGGTGATCAAGGGGTAAATTATTCTGTTTGTAGATTGTTCAGTAGCCAGATTCCTTATCCCTACAACCTCTCATTGTCCTATTTACACACACCACCTCATTTCTTATTCTGACAACCTCCCCTAGACTGTCAAAGGGACAGAAAGTAAAAACATTTCTACTACTGTTTCATATGTAGCTCTAATATGGTGTATTGGGGAAGCAGTTGAATCAAAAAATGGAACAGTAGCTATTAAAGATTCAATTATCTCTATTCTTCCTTCGCCCACTTGAGGAAAGTCAGCAGTAAGGGGGGGAGAGACATGCATTAAAGTGCTTTAGGAATGTCTTGGGGGAAATAAATATGCACTCTAAATGCAAGGTATCATTATATTATTATCACACTGCATTCATTTAATAAGAGATTAAAGTGTTCCGGTTCACAGCAACTAAACTTGCTTCCAATTTTCCCACGGTTTCTTTGATATTCTTTATTCGAAGGAAGCTCCCACTTAGGACAATTGCTGCAATATGTTGGTTTTAAACTAAAGCCCTCTTCGAGATCAGAAGTGCCTTTAATCCAATCATAATATTAAGTGCTCACTTGTTTTCCCAGATTCATTTCTTCCCAAGTTGAGTCAGCCTCACCTCATCCCCACAGGCCAGTGACAATCAGTTCATACCGAAGCCCTTTATTCCACTGTGTTCTAGGGTACCTTCCCTCACCCCTTTTTTCCAGAACTCCAAGGGCGAACCCAGAAAGGCCGAGAGGTCTGAAAGATCTCCACAGCACTGTCTGTGTGACAAGATGGCTTTCCTAAAGCAGACACTAAGAAGGAGTTTTGGGTGCAAGATTTTTATTAGAGACCACACTTGGGAAGGGAAGGAGAGAGAACAGGAGACAAGAGAGCAGGAACTCAAACTTCAAAGGCCCCACGAGCCTCTGTGGAAAGCTCTGGAGTGAGTATTACCTGTCAGTATGTCTCCCGCAGCGCTAAGTGCCTAGATTTTTCCAGCCCCATATTGCTCAGGCACTCCACAGACAGTGGGCTGTGGCAACCAGTCCTTCACTGAAGGAAAGCTGGGCACCTCATCTCCACACTTCTTCTCTCAGTCCTGCTGTCCTCCGCCAAGGTGTAAGATGCAAGAACAAAGAAATGTGTAAGTGGTTGGCCACGTGTTTTCATCAGGGTCCAACACTATGTCCCTTCTAGTTAAATACTCTGACAGCAAGAAGAATGATTGTAATGGAGTAGATGTAAAGGGGCAGTGGCCATTCCTGGTGACATCCTCATTATCCTTCTGAATGTATTCCTTTCCCATTAATCCTTACATTGCTGAAACTGTCCCACCTTCTACCCACTAGTCAAAGGTGGAAATTTAGGAGGCATCCTTGGCCTCTCCTTCCTTTTTCATCACCCACGTTCAGTCAGTCATAACTCTAAGTCTACCTTCCTAATATTTCTTCTATCCTCATCCCTTCGTCCCTTCGCCCACTAACACAACCCAAGATCAGCTCTTAACAGAGTAAATGATAAGGACGCTTCAGTTTGGAAAATATATAAAATGTAGTATATAAAATTTAGCTAAAACCTGCACATAATTCAATTTAATATTTCATGAGACAACATCTTAAGGCATACATAATATTTCGCTGGATAGATGCAACAACAGAAGAAGGGCCCAGCACTGTACGAGCTCACAGTCTTATTTTAGCAAAAGGAAAATCATTTGACTGATTAAGGAGAAAATGAAATAGGCTCTGACTCCTTGTTAATCTCAGACACATACAAAATGGACAAGGAAATGAAGTATCATATTTTATACAGATTGTGACATTCTTGATCTTGTTCATCTACATAATGCCACATCAACTCAGAGATAGTGAAACCAAGAGATAAAAGCCTCTCAGGGAAGACAGACCCTACGGTGCATATAAACACGGAAAGGTGGATTAGGGGAGGAGATCACCTGCATTTCTAGAAGATGAGTGAGATATGGCCTATCATATCAATAGCATGAAAGACATAAGGGATGTAAGAATACCTTTAAATGCTTAAACCAAAAAAAGCTATTATTAGAATACTCTATTTCTTCTTCAAATTCCTTATTTCTTCTCCATTTCCTCTAGAATATTTCCTCCCTCTTTATCCCTAATTGTTAAGACATTCTTCAGTTTCCAGTCCTTAGCTAATTTTTTTTCACCAACCATAAATTATCTTTAAAATATTCTAAAATTCTTAGATTTTTATGCTTTGCAGCTTTACCACAAACACAAGAATTTTAGGTACTCTATTTATATAAAAGTCACAGCTATGGTGTCTTTTAAACCCACTCCTCCTTTTTTATTTCCACAACCACGATCCTAATTCAGACTGATATCTCTCCTATGGATTATTGCAACAGTTACCCAAGTCTGATCCATCCCAGGTAGCTGCTAAATTGCTATTCTTAAAGCCAATCAGTAGGTTGTTCCTGCTCACCCGAGTCCACAAACCTAGACTTTGAACTTGGGCTCTGAACTTGGGCCCAAGACTTCAAGCTGTCCTCAGATACACAAGATCTTCTAATATCTAACTCTACCTACTAACTCCACATTGTTAGTTGCTCCTAAAATAAAATCTTTATCCCAATCAGCTCTCCAAATCTCCATCCTTCCAGGAGCTTCGAAGCATATGAGCCACTCTGCTAACACTGTGAACGGTGTTATGGAGCTCAAGGATGTTAGGAACCTTAATCAAGGGTATGTTGTTAAAAAAAAATAGAATTCAAACTCAAGTCTTTTCTACTTCAGAGCTGCCCTCTGAAGGTAGTAGTACCACCGCTACTTAAGTCTTTTTCACCAGAAAGCTGGTACTTTGAATCACTCTGTCCTGTCTTTCTTAATCACCAAGACAAGGATAAGTCACACACACACACACACACACACACACACACACAGAGTCAAGCTTTGGTAATAATCACATTGGCTGAGACTTAAACATTGTGAAATTTTCAAGGACAAATATACATGTAAAGACTGATGCTTTACTTGGATATAAATGCTAAAATAGGTGAAAGTGTATTTGACTGATCCTAGCTCCCTGATAGAAAGATTAAAATGTATGAATCAAAGGTCTCTATGAAATCAGAAAAAATTTCCATGAGGTAATGAAGACTTTAAAAAAAAAAAAGCTCCTGAAAGAAAATACTAAACAGATATATAATTCTACATTTCTCTCCTTACTAAGACAGTGAGCTAGAGTTCGGTCTTTCATGCAAATACATGTGCTTATGAGTCTCTGTCAGTTTCATTCTCTTCTTATACTAAAATCAAAGCAGATGAACAGGAATTTCTCCTCTCTTGGTAGTGCTGAAGTCCCCAGAGCAGGCCTCTCTCCAAAGCCTGTAATACTGTTTGTCAGAAGTTGCAAAGTGGTGGCCTGAAGACACGATCTGGCCTGCACGTGTGTGCCACTGGCCCACACAGTGCTTTTCCTTTAATTGAATTAGTCTCCACCATTCAAAATTCAAAAATTTCACATCAAGTCCAGATTTTCAGATTTTCTTGGAAAACAGAGAGATCTGGGAACACTGAACGCACATTCCCCCCCCCCCCCCCACGCCACGGGCCACTTCCTCTGGCTGGGAGCTGGCTCTGCAGCTCACCCGGCCCTACTCAGGGCTCCTGTCCTGTCCTGCAGTCTTGGGTTTGAAGGGCAATCCAGGTTCTGAGGGGAGAGCACAATGAAGAGTGTGGAGAGAACAGAAATAGGGCACCGGAACATGGTTCCTGGTTTTTTTCTTTTGTTTGTGTGTTTGAAATTATTCATTTCCATAAAGGTGAGAAGGGAATCAACGTTACTTCTGCACTTCCTTCTTCCTTTTCAATCTATCTCCTACTCCTAAATATATACATTAAACATGTATATTTAACATATATTATAAAACAAAACTAAAGACAGAAAATTATTTTAATCCCTGCTTCCCACAGTTCCAACCTCGGCAGCTCCACCGCCAAACAATTTGGGAGACAATTATATTCATAAGGTAATCATATTTAGAAAAGTTTGATATTTTAAGAGCAATTTACAGAATTAAAAGAAAATGACACAATAATTTATAAGAAATCAGATTATAGGCATTTAAAGTAACAAAAAAATTTTTTAAAGATAGCCAAATAGAATACTGGGGATTGAGGCAGGTGGGATCATACAGACAAAGCAATAAAGGCAACAAGATCTTTTTGGTTTTAAAGATGTCTCCAGGAAGGTTATTTTATTTTATATGTATATTATAAAATGAGCAGTCTCAGCAGTTTCCAAGAGTTATTATGTCATTCCTTTCTATGCTGCTGAACAAAGGTAACCTGTGATTAAGTAGCAATTCATGATTTAAGGAACAGATAGAATTCATTGAACATTTTATAAGAGCATTTCTAGTGGCTTCTCACCTTTGAGGAGCTAGCTTCAATTTATACACTGTAATTAATCAGACAGCCAGAGCCAGAGAAAATTCATCAAAGAAAATGGAAACTTATTTGGGGGTAATTAGCTCCTCTGGTGATTGATCAGTTAGTTACTTCTTTATTTTTCCTGCTCACTGCCAATTCCGTTTCTATACTTTCTCTTATTATCTAAGAATCTCTAAGTGGAACATGTTTAATAATTTCTCAAGCCCAGTTTAAGTGTCAACGAAGAGAATAACAGGAGAAAAGCAATTTGTGAGACTGGTTTTCCTAACTTCATATGTGAAATCCTTTTGAAATACTGAAGTTCTATCCTGAAGTTCTGATGGAGGTGGCTCTGTCCGAGAAAATGGAAGGATAAAACAGCAGAACAAATAACAAAGCAAGAACTTATTAGATAATCAGGATGCTAAAGAGCAAAGCAGAAGTTTTGGGCTTGACATTAGGACAATTCATTCAAAATTTGCTGTGGAAGAACAAAGAGGAAATTCACTAATTTGAAAATTATTAAATTATTGCTAGTCTTCTTATTTTTTCCAGATCTACCACCAAGCCATTAATGCCTCTTTTGAAAAATCTCTTAAATTTTTCATTTGGCAAACAGATTTTCTTCTTCGCTACTGATGGAGGGGGTTGGGGAAGGGGACTGATGTCTTCTTTGTATAAAGTAAACCATATGAATGGTAAATTTAGACAAATGGGAAAATAAATAGATGGTTATTATGCAAATAGCAAAGGACAAATAGATATGAAAAATTTTTAGACCACAGTGGTGCCTTCTCAAAGAAATATTCTCTTTGCTTTTGCCTTTGAACCCCACCACCCTTAAGAACAAAAATCACCTCAAGAGATCTAGTGGTCGGCCTTTAGCTTATATTTATTTTCTTCATTATCTAAAATAGACTAGACTGTCCTACTATCTATCTATAGGAAGATAAAAAGAATTAAAATAAAATTTTGCTATAAAATGAAAAAAAAACTTAAGTAGTTCTTTCCTCAGGTCTACCAACAAATATGAAACTGACAGTAGAAAAGTACCTTGAAACTTTAGATAAAATTTATGCTCAGCCTCTCCTGACATGAAAAATATCAATACTTTTCAGCTATGGACTCATTTTCCTTTTAATGGGAGGATCGTAAAAGGTAAGTTGGAGCACTATTTCCCAATGGACATATGTTATTATAAAGATTAGATTTTTCAGGGATGGCAACCCCTAAGTTTAAAAGCTAAAAACTCAAAGTGTTCTTACATTTCCATTGCCCTTTTTAAAAGGGAAACCCAGCTACCTCCACCTTTCCTGGCCACTTATCAAATGGGAGCTGCCCAGGCTGTTGGTGTGTGCGTTCCGATGGAAGCTCTTCCCAGCCTGTGAGCCAGGAGCCTGCGTTTCCTCCCCTTTCTCTTCACAGCTTCTAAATCTTCCTTTGACTCCATGGAAATTGTATTACTGATGGCCACTACTGACTTTTTAATAACCAACACCAGAAGACTTTTTCTGGTTATGATCCTGTATCAAGTGTTTCTGCTCTATATCACTGGTCTTTCCTACCTCCCAGCCCCTCTGGTAATGGCTGAAGGTTCAATATATCAACATATATTATAGCATATTACAGCATATATTAAGATTTGACCTTTTCCTTTCTAGACCATTAGAGTAACTTTTCCAATCTCAACTGCCTATCACTTAAATAAGAAATGGTTCATTCTTTTAACCAGTGGGTATTTGTTCCTACCCTCTATACCTGCAAGGAAGCTGAAGTATATAACCTCAGGCTCAGGACACCTCTTTTTTCTCCTTCTTCTCTTCCATCTGCCCAGGATTTATGATTCCCCTCTCCTCCCTCAGGTATACCAGTAGGAGAGAAATCAGAGCCTGGAACCTACTGTTGATATTTGGATCCATGGTCCCTGACCCTAACCATTCAAACAACTTCTTGTGTGCATCAATTTCATGGCTTTTGTGGAACTAAAAAACATCCCCAAATGGTCCTAAATCCTCATGTATTCATCAGAGCGTGAAAAAAATGGTACCTCTCAAAGCTTGGCAGAAAAATGGCAGAGTAAACTCTTATAACTCTTGTCTGCCATTACTGCTTGGGGCCATAGGCAATAACAGGGAGTTCGGATTAAAAGTATCATCCACAGAACAGGAGGAGAGACCAGGACCCAAGTTCTTAAAAGTGCCTATGTCACTCATCAAGGTATTTCCTGTTTGCCTCTTCAGATATACTCTCCAGTCTTCCGCAGCCTGCCCTATGCCAGGAGGCTGGCCAGCACAGACAACATCAATAGGGCCTCGGTGCTCCGTTTTCTGGTTGTGTTTGATCAGTAAAGCCACTGCTAGGAGATTAAAGGAGAGAAATAAAGGAAAGGCTGCATATTATTCCCTTGACTCCTCCCCTACAGAGTTGCTTTGAATGGACAGTTCACTTAACACCACAGCAATCTAGTTAGACGCCCCTAGCAGCTCTTTGCCTCTGAATTCTACTGACCCTTCCCTTTGAGACGTACTGGTGACAGATCTGTGACTGCTAACCCTACGTTCCTGCATTATCCTTTAGGGCTCACCCTATCCATATCGTTCTAATAAAATAAACCTCATGAATAAAACTCTCTGAGTTGTCCTAATTGTAGTGTGCCTTCCTTTTCTACCTGGAAACCTAAATGACATTCCAAAAAATAATCTATAGAGTTTTATAAAAATACGTATTCTAGCTCTGGTTGGGTCATTCAACTGGTTGAAGTGATGTCCCAACGTCATGAGGTTGTGGGTTGGATTCCCTGTCAGGGCACATACAACAATCAACCAATGATAGCATAAAGAAGTGGAATAACAAATCAATGTGTCCCCCCTTCCTCTCTCTCTCAAAATCAAAAGAAAGTTAAAAATACATATTCTAGACCTCAACCCAGACCAACTGAATCAGAACCTTTAGAAGTGAAGCCTGAGAAATCATTTTTGACAAGTGTTTTAGATGATTTTTTTAAGTGAGAGGAAGAGGAATAGAGAGACAGACTCCCACATGCACTCCGGGATCCACCCAGCAACCCCCGTCTGGGGCCAATGCTCAAATCAACCAAGTTATCCTCAGTGTCCAGGGCTGAGGCTCAAACCAATTGAGCCCCTGTCTGCAAGGGGGGAAGAGAGAGAGAAAGGGGAGAGGGAGGGGGAGAGAAGCAGATGGTTGCTTCTCACGTGTGCCCTGACCAGGATCAAACCCAGGATGCCCACAGAACTCACGACATTCCCATGCCAGACTGATGCTCTGTCTACTGAGCCAGGACTGGTTGATTTTTTCATTGACTTTATTGGGGTGACACTGGTTAACAAAATTATACAAGTTTCAGGCGCACAATTTTACACCACATCTTCTGTACACTGTACTGTGTGTTCACTCCCCACTTGTCAAGTCTCTGTCCATCACCATTTATCACCCCATACCTCCTCCCCCCCAGTGATCATCACACTGTTGTCTGTGTCCATGAATTGGGGGAGAAGGATGAAGGGATTGAACAAAAAAAAAAGTACAAAGAGAGAGAGAGAGAGATTGAAAATAAAGCTTTTTAGATTATTTTTAAAGTGTTCATGAACTACTAAAGTGAAGGTTGGCAGAAAAGGCACACAGGGCAAATCCTACCTGTCCTCTGATTTAGTCTAGCCTATGAGCTAACCATGGGTTTTACATGTTTATTATGCTTAAAAAAAAAGAATGACCCTGATGAAGTAAAAATTATAAGACATTCTGCCCAGAAGTAAAGTTTTGCTGGAACACAGCCACACCCATTTGTTCGCACCTGGCTTTGGCACTGCAGTGGAGAGCTGAGGAGCGGCAGCTAGGAGCATCTGGCCCACCAAGCCCAAAATATTTGCTATCTGAATCTTTACAGAAAGTGTTTGCCGAGTCCTGGTTCTTTTTGTTTGTCCCTTTAAATTTATTTTTAATTATAGTTGACACACAATATTACATGAGTTTCATGTGTGTACAACATAGTGACTCAACATCTATATACTATCACCACATAAGTATAGTAACCATCTGTCACTGTACAAAGTTATATTATTATTCTGTACATTGTATATTATATTCCCATGACTTATTTTATAACTGAAAATTTGTACTTCTTCAACCCCTTCCCCTGGATTCTCAGTCTTAAGAAAAGGATATATTCTCATTCCGGATCCCTTGCTGAGACAAACCACTATCGTCCACTTGGACTGAAGACCAAGATTATTTCCCAAACTATAGAAGCTACGTATTAAGCAGAGTAACGCTGTCCTATTCATTTGGAATGACAATTCCAACTTACATGTGGTTGTGAATATATTTAATCATATGGATATTTTACATGAGTACCCATTATGCATTTTAAGTATTTGAACCAGAGCTAACGGACAATATAATTTGTTATGGCTAAGCATCCAGACTTAGAGTCCCTGTTCTGCTACTTATTGGTGGTGAGACTTGGGAAGTTACTGTTTTCACATTTATGACATTTACTAGCTGCTCCCTAAATAGTGGTGAGAAATAAAAGGGAACATTTTATGAGTATGGCACAGACACTTTTTAATAGTCTGTAGCAATTAATTCCTTTCTTCCACCCTCATCTCACTACTGTTTTTGCTCCTTTACACACAAAAGGTCAAGGAACAAAGACATATCTTTCACTGGGGACTTTACCAACGAATTGAGTTCCCAGGTTATTTGCAAAAAAACAAAACAGGCTTAGAAATACAGTATTGAGAAACAGAAGCATCACAGAGGTTTTTATCTTGTTCAATACAACAACCCACGCCCCGTGGGCACTCCATAAACACTGACTGCATTGGATTGCATTATACTGTCAGACCACATGCAATTCCTTTGCTCCCTCCATCATCAGAAAAGCTGGCTAAAACTATGTGGAAATAAACAGTTTATCCATTGGTCTCTGCTTTGAAAGGCAAACTTGCATGTAGCAGTTAAGGCATTATGCTTTGATAGAGTCTACCCTTGGGGTCTGTTTTAAAAGTGTAGCTTCAGTTTCTCTTTTATCAGAATACAAAGGTTTTCCAAGAAATACGAAGGCATGAAAGACTTGCCACACAGTGTGCCCCACACCGTGGCATTGCAGCTCTGCCAACTGAAAATGGCTGAAAGACAAATGAAGTCTTGCCACAGCCTAAGAGTAGAAGATCGAAAACAGGCAAATCTATCACTGAATTCTACTTGTCCACATACGCTAAAGAAAAGTAAGAAAATATATGTATAGTTCCAGAGCTGTAAAATATCTTCAAGAGGACTTCTTCAAAGGGCTTTCACACTGTAGCCCTGGGGTGTTTTGGCAATCACTTAGGAGACAGGGAGAGCCAAATTAGATAGTTCCCTTTAAACCCAACCATTTCTTCAATCACAGAAACTTTGTTTTCATCAGGTTTGTATATTGGAGCTGTGCTTAAGATTCAGTTTGAAAAATGGGTCTCACAGATTTATTTAGGAAGGTTGCAAGCTAGTGACCCGTCTCTTCCACTGTGGATCAGGATCAGCAAAAGTTTCCTTTAAAAAAGCCGAATTGTAAATATTTTAGGCTCTGCCTGCCAGATGGTCTCTGTCACAAATATTCCACTTGACCATTGTAGGTAAAAGCAGCTTAAACAGTATGCAAATGACTGAGATTAGCTGTGTTTCAATAAAACTTTATTTACAAAAACTGGTGGCAGGCTGTATCTAGCCTGTGGGCCACAGTTTGTTGACTCCTGTTGTAGGTGATAAAAATAAGTTCTCAGTAAGTTAAAATGACTAATCCAAATCACTAACCAGGTAGTTATTGACAGCTATGAGACCAGTATTCTTTCCACCACATGGTTAGTAGACCAGGAAAAACAAAAATGTACAAGAGCCCTGGCTGGTTAGCTCAGCAGTAGAGCGTCAACCCGGCATGTGGAAGTCCCAGGTTCAATTCCAAGCCAGGGCACACAGGAGAAGCGCCCATCTGCTTCTCCACCCTTCCCCCTCTCCTTTCTCTCTGTCTCTCTTTTCCCCTCCCACAGCCAAAGCTCAATCGGAGCAAAGTTGGCCCAAGCACTGAGGATGGATCCATGGCCTCCGCCTCAAGTGCTAGAATGGCTCCAATGCAGCAGAACAATGCCCCAGATGGGCAGAGCATCGCCCCCTGGTGGGCATGCCGGGTGGGTCCTGGTCGGGCACATGCAGGAGTCTGTCTTCTGTCTGCCCCCCCCCCAGCTTCTTACTTCAAAAAATACCACCACCCCCAAAATGTACAAAATATCTTTTGAAAGGTGGTAAATAAGGAACTGCATTATTCCATACGTAGGTGGGACATAAAAGTGAAACTGAGAGACATTGATAAGGGTGTGGTGGTTACGGTGGGGAGGGGGGAATGGGAGAGGGAAAGGGGGAGGGGGAGGGGCACAGAGAGAACAAGATAGAGGGTGACAGAGGACAATCTGACTTTGGGTGATGGGTATGCAACATAATTGAACGACAAGATACCCTGGACTTGTTATCTTTGAATATATGTATCCTGATTTATTGATGTCACCCCATTAAAAAAAATAATAAAATTATTAAAAAAAAAAGGCTAAGAAATAGCAAAATCTTTTTGCAAAGATATTTTCTAAAATAAAACCACCATATATACAAGTAAAAAAAAAAAAAAAAAAAAAAAGAAAGGTGGTAAATAATCTCAGAAAAGGTTCTATTCAATAAGTATTTCATGAATGCCTAGCCGGTGGTTAATACTGTATGCCATCATAATCCCAATCAATACTTACAATAATTTGTCTATTACTCTACCTAAAAAATAATGCCTCAAGAGGAAAAAAATTCTGTAATGTTCTTTTATAATCTGACACATTTGGTCTTGCCGGTGTTGCTCAGTATAAAGATATATCACTGAATGAACTATTGATCTGATCAGTCTACCTATAGCAAAATGGTATCTAACGTGGTGTGTAAAAATTTATTTCCTCTCTGCAACCAAGTGGTTATATCATGATAGGCTCATTAAGCCTTAAGCACTCCCTAAATGGGAATGAATTGCTATTGGTCTTCCTTTCCATCTTAGTATACCTCTGGCTGTGATGTCACCACAATAGACCCTGATTCCCACCAGTAAGGTGCTTTTGATACAAGAGAGTCTTCCCACCCGATTGTCATAGTCCCATTCGTGCAGGCACAATGCTGGAGATTCAGCTGCTGCTCTGGGGACCCCGACCTCCACACTCTTGCCTCTGTAGCTTTAACCAAACACAGGGTAAGGGAAAGCTCAAGCAGAAACAGCAAGTAACTCAACTCTCATTGATGCCTTCTGACACTCCTTCTTTATCCGTAAACTCAGGACTATTGCGACCTTTTCCACATCGCGATTTTCAGTTTCTTGTTACACCCTCCTCCTTCACAGGTTAGTAAAAACGCAATTGAAAGGAACAGTAAATCAAATCAGAGCATAAGGGAAATATCACATACCCCTGTAATTCGCAGAACATATGAGGCAATGAGGCACAGAAGAAACTACAATGGCTATTGTGTACATCTATCTATTCTTATGACAATTGTAATGAAAACGAAAAATACATCCAGCACAACATTCCAGCTAAGTCAAGACAGTCATACTGTGGTTTTCCTTGGCTGCTTTTGCCCTCAGACAACAATAGAGACCTCAAATTTTTTTAGGAAACATTTACAAAGATTCACCACTCCAAATGTCCATGAAATATGCATCAGAATTTTAAAGCAATTTAAGAGACAGCTTTCACAAGTGGATTCCCATCACGAAAACCAGGACTACTACCTCTTACCTCTCCAGCCAAAAACTATAGAAAAATATTTCTCAAAGAAAACTAACTGACCATCTGCATTCTATTTACTCTTTAGAATAATGGGCTCTTAAAGCTAGAAAGAATCTTAAAAGGCACCCACTCTAATACCTTGATTTTATTCCTAAGGAAACTGAGATGCAGGAAGATTAGTAAGTGTTTCCCAAGATCAGTGTTGGTTGGCAGAAAACGCAGGTCTAGTACCCAGTCTCTCTAAGCGTCATGTGGAAGTTCTATCTGCTACACCAGTTGGCCTCTTCCTTTCCAATCATATCTACCACCATGACCGCGTTAAACAGAATTTTTCTTTTAAGCATCTTTTGCTTTTACAATAAAGCAATCAGGAAGAACTCCCCATGTCTTTTTGTGGCTGAATCATTGGCAGGACAAAAACCTGGTGAAAACTGTGTAAGATTCCTCAAGGAGCTTGCAGAAAGACAGAAAAGACGGGTTTTGTTTTTGCTTTGCTTTTCATTTTCTTTCCACGGCTTCATCCAAGCTGTCGACACTTCTAAATGAAGTGGTTGCTGGTTTCCACGCATCAGTCTGTGTTTAGCTCATGACTATGAATACAGGTAACTCACCAGAGCTTTCCCTCACTCGCCTTTCCCACCCACTCCAATGCACAGGCATCAACTCTCCTCCACATGAACCTCTGCTCTCCTAAGGTCCTTTTCAGTGGGGCGTCTTTAAAATGTTCTTTCCCATGAAGTCAAATTGGAAGTTCTTCATTATTACATTTCCACATTCTCTCTTCTTAGCTGGAGCCCTTTTTAGCACCTAGTTAGTGCTTCATTACCATCTTTGCCACCCTCCCCCTTACTGCAGTTACCTGGCTTCCAAAAGAACCACTCACAGAAAACACTGAATGTTTCCATCAGGCAGTCAGAGAAATGTATGGCTGGGGGAGAGGGAACTAGAGGAGGGGCCCATTTCAACTGAACCCGTATAGAGGGTTTCTTTACTCCCTAGAAACTGAAGATACTAAATTATTAATCCCCACTCCCCTGCCTGTTGTGTTTGGTTTTTAAGTTTTGTTTTAATGAATCATAAAACCTATGTGGCCTCTTCAACTGCCAAACCCAATATTTTGCTTCTAATGAAAAGGTGATCTGACTTCCAGAGAGAAATTGAGTCATACGCAGAAGTTAGTTAACTCCTAAGGGAGGTTGTTGAGATAGTGGTCATAGCAAGAGCAATGGAATTTACATAAGCAACATTCAGTGCTTATTATGTGCAAAGGACTCCCTTTATAACAAGTCCTGGCGAAGATGTGGAATAACTAAACTCTCATATCCTGCTGGTGGGAGGGAAAAATGGTAAAACTACACAAATGTTTATAGCAGCTTTATTCGTAATTTCCAAAATCTAGAAACAACCCAAATGCTCTTCAACTAGCAAATGGATAAACAATGAATAAACAAACTGTGCTACATCCATACAGAATACTACTCACCAATCAAAAGAAACAAATGAGGATACATGCAACACCATAGGTGAATTTCAAATGCATTATGCTAAGGGAAAGAAGCCAGACTCAAAGGACCACATACTGTGTGATTCTGTTTCCATGATATTCTGGAAAAGGCCAAAATATGGACAGAGAACAGCCTGGCAGCTGCACATGGGGGGAGAGTTGGCTAGAATGGACCACAGAGGAATTTTTGGAATGGGTAGAGATGAAAGGATCCTTTTTTTTTTTTTTTTTTTTTTTTTTTGATGTAGTGTGATTACATGACATACAGTTGTCTAAACTCATAAAGCTGTACATTAAACAGGCACATTTTATATGTAATTGTGGGTGGAAAGGGGGTTCTACGTAAAGTAGCCTCACAGGGTGATCTGGTCAGAAATTCCTAACTGGGCATGTCATGGTGGGTAGTCACACCTAGGCACATAATTTCTTTAGTAGAAGGCTTCTCTCTGTCTTATGCAAGCTCTGTCCATTGTTTTGGTGTATCTAGGTTAACATACCTTTGAAATAAGCTAGCCACTCTCAAGAGAGCACATAATCTTGTTAACTGCCCTGTGACCCCATCCCCGCCTGGGTTTCTCTCACCTTCATACACTCTTCCTTCATTTCGATCAAACACGTAAAAGAAACTGCAAGACTGTCACTATCAGGAGCGTTTCAGATTGTTTCCCAGCAATTGCCATCAGCCCCAGCTCAAATAATCTCATAAAAACGCTCTGCAGATTTAGACATTCTTACATCAACAGAAATTATACCTTAAAAAACAAAAATCTGTTTTGACACTAACAAAAAGCACTATCTCTGTCCTCAAACATTAAAAAATTCATTAGAAGAGACTGGAAAATTTTCTAAAAAGATAGATAATTGCAAGCCCATATTAATTCCCAAATAGATAGCAGGACTAATTTTAACATCATTTAGGACTCATTTTAGAAGCTGTATTTCCAGTACAAGTAAATAAAATATATATATATATCCATATTGGGTGGCCCACCAGGGTTTGGTTCAAGGCCAAGGGTGAACAGAGGGTAAATGCAGAGGAGTTGAGAAACAAAGCAGGCACAATCACAGGGGTTCATACTTGGCAAGCCCTTGCTATGTGCCAGGAACTTTTCTGTGTGCTTCACTTATCTCATTTAATCCTCTCTGCAATGTACTGGTGTATTATTCACCACTTGCAAATAAGGAAACAGAGGCCAGACTGGATCTCATTGCTAAACAATGAAACTAGAATTATTATTAGTGCTGTGGGTTGGGATGTTTGAAGAAAAGAGAACTTCAACTGCACCTTCAAAGGTGCGACCAAGGTTCAAAAGCTGTGCCCACATGTGGCATAAAAAGGAAAATGAATAAACCATCTCAACTGGAGGGGGGGGCATTCTTTAAGAAAATACTAGAGGACACCATTAGCAAGTTCAGAAAAGCGCAGCTTTTAGAAGACACTACATGGCAGATGAACCGACTGGAAACCTGTCCTGTGGTTCCTTGAGTTCACACCTTTGGAGATGTCTGAAAACCAGGCAACCAGTCTGGGCAGATTTGACTTGAAGATGCCAGTGAAATATCCTTTTCAAAGATTACCCAGAGGGTAGGGCGAGGAGTGCCACCTGGGCTCCCTCACTGCAAAGAGAAACCATCATGATACAGGTGCTGTAGTAGTGGCTTCTGTGTATTACCTCACCTCCGGTCCACTTCCACTCCCTGGGACGGACACTATTATTCCCATTTTATGGATGAGATGACTAAAGTTGAAAGAGGGTAAATGATTGTAATTAAAATCTACTGCTAGGGAGAAGCCAATCTGAGACTGAAGCCCAGGGCACATGACACTTACACACACAAGGCTAAAAACTCTTGGAGGTGAGGGATCCCATCAGGTGTATTCATGATAGTGAAGGCATTCAGTATTTCCTAAAATGGAAGGAAAGCCCTTAATAGATGATACAACAAAAGAACTGGCACTATTTGATTAGTTGAAGCGGAGAGAAAGAAAGAATGAAAGGTGTGTGAAGGTCATGGGGAATTAGGGGTCTTGCTGACAGAAACATGCCCTGGAATGCCACATGAATAAACCTTGACCTAAGCTGAAACTCATGAACAAACTACGTAGTGAATTGATTTTACAAATGTGAGATGCCTCATTTATATAGCCAGAGTTTCCGTCTTCTTTTCTTTGTCCTTCCTAGTGTTACAGTAGGCAGCTACATAGATATTAATAACAGAGAAGGGAGTCAGACATCTAATTAAGCCAGATAACTAGAAAGGGGCAGCTTCACAGACACTGCAGGGAACAGTCGCGTCCTCTGCCAAATGGCCGCTAATCCTGGAAAAAGCAGAAAGACTGCCTCTCCAGCCTCCCCAGGGATCAACAGGCCCTTTCCCCCAGGCTAACCCGGGTGGGATAAACAGTTGAGGAGAAAATTACTCTGCTGACGCATGTGCAGTAGAAGCCAAAATAGCGACCAGAAAGGGGAGGAATCTAGCCTGGGAAAATGCAGAGAAAAGACTGGATTGGATAAGGGCATAAAGCCCCGAAAGATCCGGAACGGGATTGGATAGAGGAAGGAAACAGCAAAGTCCCCAGAAGAGCTAGGAAAGAGATTGGAGAGTTTGAAATCAAGTGTAGCCTTTTCCAAATCCAAGGAAAAATAACCAATGCTAAACAAAGGCCTTGGTGTGGCTGAAGTGCAGTGCTGGGCACGGGGCCAGGCAGGAACACGGTGCTGGACTACAGTAGTCTTGGATACTGGGCTGATGGCATGGCAGCTCTGGGTCTTGGCCGTCCTCCGGGGCTTGGTGGGGACAAGTACAGGCCTGCAGCCCCAGAAGCTGGACTTCTTCCACGGTCAGACAGAGCTGAGCCACCTGGTCATGAATCAGACAGTGTAGTATCCTCTGTGGGGGTTGTGTGCCCTTCCATTAAATCTTGTCACTAGATCTCAAACCCCCCTTCACGTGTATTCTTGAAATGCATTTCCTGCAGTAGAAGGCTCTTATTTCCTCTGGTCAGACTAGTACCTCTTTGCTTGATCAAGAATGCCTGGCCAGTTAGCTCAATCAGTAAGAGCAGTGGTCCCCAACCTTTTTTGGGCCACGTACTGGTTTACTGTCAGAAAATATTTTCACGGACCCGCCTTTAGGGTGGAATGGATAAATGTATCATGTGACCAAGACAAGCGTCAAGAGTGAGTCTTAGACGGATGTAACAGGAAATCTGGTCATTTTAAAAAAATAAAACATCGTTCAGACTTAAATATAAATAAAATGGAAATAATGTAAGTTATTTATTCTTTCTCTGTGGACCAGTACTGGTCCACAGCCCAGGGGTTGGGGACCACTGAGTTAGAGCATCTTCCGGAAATGCCATGGTCACAAGTTCAGTCCCCAGATAGGGCTCATATGGGAAGCAACCAATGAATGAGCAACTAAAGTGAAACAACAAAGGCATGCTTCTCTCTCCCTATCTCTCTCTCCCTCCCTTTCTTTCTCTATCTCTCTAAACATCAAGCAATAAATAATTTTAAAAAGCAAAAAAGAATGTTAAGAAAAAGCAAGCCATCTGAGACAAATACACCTGCCCATCAGCAGGCCAGTGTGCAGAGTGACTGTGCAAGGCTAAGTCAGCACCCAAGTCCACAGATCCAAGGTCATTAGGCTAGAGAAGGCTGATTTTGAGGATTCCTAAAAAAGTCCCAAGTGTCTCCTCCTCCTTTACTTCAACTCCAGGAACTTAAGAGTCCATTGTTAATAAGCTTAATAATAAAGAAACACCCTTGTACGTCATTCAAATACTGAAGGAATAAAAAACATTCAGAAATGACAATCTGCCCCTTTCTTTATCACTATACTTCAATAACCCCTTTGTTCAACAATAATTTACTGACCATTTACTATGGACCAGGCTCTGTGTTTGTGTTAGGAATACAAAAATAGTTTAACATTCTTGCATCCACAGAGCACACAGTTTGGTTGTCAAAAAGAATTACAAATAAAACTTTTGCAAAACTGAAATCAATAAATATTCCAGAATTCTAGCACTTCCCTTATGTTAGAGCCCAGTTTGTCAATGGTGATAACTGAACATTTAATTTTATTCCTAGTGTTCCTCTATTTTGCTAAGAATATTTGCTATTGTTTATATTTACGCCTTGCTTTTAAAGAGGTGGAAAATGAATGGCTTACCATGATATACAGTGGTGGCCATGAGCACCACTCAGATCTACTGCTGTGGGAAATGTAATTGACTGACTGGTCCCCACTGCTGTGACGTAAATACACCACCGTGTCTACGCTGAGGTCAGACTACCCACAGGCCACTCCCAGTCAGAGCCTGAGCCCTGCAGGATCACTAATACAGACCCCATCCTGTGAGAGAGAGGACTCCTCAATGGGAGACTTTGGCTCAAAGGCTCCCCACCAGCCTGTCTACAAACTTTCTCAACCTGGGCTGTAGTTTGAGACTCTTTTCTTTCTACCATCTACCTGCCTTCCCTCCCTACTTCCCAGGGGTCAGACCAGCATCAAGCTCTGAAGGTTCTCCCCACCTCCTCCAGTTCCCTGCCCGCCCCTTTTTTCTGACAGGCATTTCTCCTGTCTAATCCTGTCTTGGTGTCTGCTTCTCAGAAGACTCAAATGCAACATGCACAAGCAATAATTTTCAAACTTGCCTTCTAGAGTAACCTCTCCCAGGTTAATACTCCCTAAAGGTATGCCCTTAAAACTGTAAGTACCTATTCATAGCAACTTGCTGTTTTGTGGCTTTATAAGTATTTTGGAGGTAGTTTCAAAGTGTATACTTTGTCTTTGGCACTATGCAAAAAGAACATATTTTAGTCCATGAAGAGAAATATCACCTTCTTTCTTGAGGTCCTGGTACAAGCAGAGTTGAGGGGCACTGGAGTTAGTGGGCAGCTGTGTACTGGGACCTCACACTCTCTAATCCTGATTTTTCCTCTTACTGATCATGTGACCTCAGACAAGCCGTTTAACCCTTATGAACCTGTTTGTTCTTTATTATGGGGATAACAGCTTCCTTGCTGTTATCTTAAAGGACTTTTTTAAGAATCAAATGATTTAATTATGTGAATGTGCCTTGCAAACTAAGCATTGTACAAAAGTAAGACGCTATAATTATTAACTTCTAAGTAATAAATGTGATTGACCAACTTTATTCATATTTCCAGAGGAACAAGCTCTAGATATAAAGTATACACATCTCAATAGCAGGTTTTGGGGGGAGTTGGAAAATTGTGGAAGCATGCACATTGGGTTAAGTAAGCCAATCTCATGACACTGAAGTAGGCTACAGAACTGTAAACCAAAAGCTCCACTGAAATTACCTTAATTCCTATAGGTGGAAATAAATATAAGATGCTTGTTTAAGTGGGAGAAAAAGAAAAAAAATGAGTTTAATGTGATTTCCAAACCACTGTGATTTGGATGACCTTGAATCCAAATATAATCCTTCCAACCTCCTTGACTTTGAGCAGTAATAATAAATTTCCCCACACCAATAAATTGAGGTTTTTCTTGGTTTAGTTATAAATCAGTTTTCACAGGAATAAATAAAGAAAAATATTCTCAAGGGTCTGTGGCTATATGTGAATATATGTCTGTTTTCATCCTCAATACTGTGGTTGAATTAAGGTGTTTCTGTATAATAAAGTTAGCATAAAAAGGGAAACAGTACAAATCTATACGGGTACAGGTTAATCATCTAGATAAGTATAAGCCATTACAAACTACATAGAATTAAAACCTATTGGACATCTCTTTATAATGCCTTTTTTTTAAGTGAGAGGAAGGAAGATAGTAAGTCAGACTCCAGCATGTGCCCTAACCAGGATACACCCAGCAACCCCTGCTGGGGCTGATGTTCAACCAGAGCTATTTTTAGTGCCTGAGGCCAACATGCTAAAATAAGATATACTCAGCTTCTGGGGCTGATACTCAAACCAATCAAGCCACTGGCTGTGGGAGGGGAAGAGGGTGAGAAGGGGGAGAGGGAGGGGTACAGAAGCAGATGGTCACTTCTCTTATGTGCCATAACTGAGAATTGAACCCAGGATGTCCATATGCTGAGCCGACGTTCTATCCACTGAGCCAGCTGGCCAGGGCTTCTTTGTAATGCTCTTAATCCTATGAGCAGCAGTACCTTCCATTTAAATTACAAACCCTCAATCAAAAAACTTCCCCAAATTCCCTTTTCCTTGATTAATTGCAAAACAAGCAGATATACTTAAGGAATAAGAAGTTTCCTTCTTCGTTGAATGTGCTGAACCAACCAGTTCCTTCCCTCTGTGTTTGTTTTGGGTTTCCATTTTATTATCTATGTCAAGTTTCTATATACAAGAAACCTGTGAGGTATACTCTCGTCCAGTAGAGACACCATGCAATGCAGTTGGGTCTGAGACACAGAAAACTTACTCTTCCTTGTTCTCTTTTCTTTTACAGGTCTTCTACTAACAAAAGGAGTACTTATAACATGCCATACTAAGAGTGGGCTGCCTCACTCTCTGGATGGAGGCAACTGTGCATTGAAGAAAAACTGAACATCTTACTCCACCCACCACATTTATGACATTTCTAAGACAGCCGAGAAAAAATAGGCCAGTCCCTTGAGAGAGCATAAAGTTACCTTCATGGGTTGAAAATAGTTAACATTCACCTGAAGGAGTATTACATTTATTCTTCAACTGCTAGTAATGTGGATGTGTCAGCCCTTGCAGACTTCCCTCAAATATACCCTTCCAACCACCAGCAAACTTTTTTCAAACACGCTCTACCTAAACACCAGAAAACTCACCTAGAACACCGAAGGCTTACATGATTGGTCTATAAAAAACAAGACAAAAGAACTCAGGAGGCCGGGGTGTTTGTATTCATAGAATGTTCTGGAACAAGAACAAAAAGAGGTCTGAGGGTGATTAAGGTCATATTTTTTTCATCCAAAATGCATTCTTCAAGGGAGAGTCAGCTTTCATCAGATTTTCCAGGCTTCCCTGTCCCAGATCACCACCCCCCATCATGTGTCCATCCAAACAAAGCTTCAAAAGAAACCTAAATAAATACAAACAAATGCATTCTTAGTGGGGTTGTACTTTCAAATTAAACACTGTGAACTTGCTTATGTGCATGCAAATAAAATGTCATGCTCATCAGGGGAGCATACTTTGGCATCAAGTAGTATATTGTAAATGGTTCATAATCTGATTGAGGCAAAACATCTCTTTGCCTGAGGAGAGTCAATTTGGCTGGATCTGTTTGTGATGGAATTGACATGTCCCAGTCACCACAGAGAGCCTTATCATTCACATGCAATGACACACAGACACTGCTCCACAACCAAAGTCAGTCCTGTTTTTTAATCCATTCATTCATGCATCAAATATATTCTGAGCACCTACTATGTGTCAGGCAATATTCTAGATATAGCATGCACATAAGTGAATAAACGCTGTGCCTGCCCTCTTGGACAGTGATTTTCAACCTTTTTCATTTCATTGCACACATAAACTAATGACTAAAATTCTACAGCACACCAAAAAAATCTATATTTTGCTGATTTCACAAAAATAATAAGTATAATTATGATTCATTCATACTGGACAGCTACTGTTGTGTTGACTGGTTTTGTTTGTTTGTTTGACAACCTTAAAAGTTAAGAGATCAGTACCTCTGACTAAATAGTCAGGTGTTGCATATTTTAAAAATTCTTCTAGCACACCAGTATGCTGTAGCACACTGGTTGAAAATCGCTGCTTTAGGGTTTAAAAGTCCAGCTAGAACTTCAAAATTTATATAAAGAAGCAACTATAGGCAAAAATGCCCACAGTTCATGGAATATGAATAGCACCAAGCCTGGAAACGGGTAGGTACTCAAGAGATGTTAAGTGAATAAGTTGAATAATTATTAACAGAGAGCTAGAATATACAGAGCTTAGAATCATTCCTCACACATAATAGGCATACTATAATATAAATATTTGCTGACTGAATAAATGAAATAATAAGAGCACACTAAGAGCACATAGAAGAAAATAACCTGACCCACACAGTGACTTCTTTGTGAAGGTGACATTTAAGCTAGGGAAAGAAGGTGTGAAGGAATGTCTAGGCAGGGAGAATAATAGTAATTGACCAGTTAGACTGATGTAACAATTCACATGAGCAGAAGAAGTATTAACTTCAGAATGTAGCTGTACTTGCTTCTTGATGCTGATTGTGATGACTGCCCAATGCTCTGAATCATCACTGTGCAAATATTTTCACTGAAGCCAAGAAGAGGATCCAAGACTGCACCTTTGGGTAGGGTAATGATCAATAAAGATGACATCTTATTTAGAGTAAAGGCACGTTTGTTAATAATGAAATTCAGGGTACACCAATGGGAACAGGAATATGAATTTTATAGAAAAAAACACCCACTAACTCTCCAATGAGGAAGAAAGTAGAAGACAAGGAAAGGCAAGAAAGGACTGTAGGAAGATAGTTGTCTAGACAGTATAGAAAACCAGAAGAAACAGAAACACCAACATTGAACCAAAATACTTAGCAGCATAAAATCATTTTACAGAACTTCAAATACTTCAAATCAAGGATATACTCCTGTCAAGAAACACTACAAAAAGAAAATTGGTTTCATGATAATAAATACTCAGAGTTTAAAAGGGAATATTTAACTGGGAACAGAAGCAAAGGTGTAGGACAAGGTATTTCTTTGGTTTCCACTAGACGAGTGTTATGAGAGGAATGTGCAACGTATGGTCAGCAAAGGCTTCCCTGGAAGCGAAGTTCTAGACTATGATGTGACACTATATGTGCCAAGTACTTTTACCTCTGAGGATTTGTAATATCTTTATTATATGTGGTTTAAGTGTCTGTTTGTCGCCAATAGCTTATTGGTTGCTTGAGTAACTGTACTAGCCAATGGGGTGAAGTTGCCACAGCTGAACGCAAATTGAGCGGGTCAGGGGGAAGGTGAACATTTGTTTGCATTGGCAATCATCTGCTTTTGAAACAATTTAAGGCTGAACACAAATTGAGCATGTCAGGGGGAAGGTGAACATTTGTTTGCATTGCCAATCATCTGTTTTACATAAAAACTACATCTTAACATAATTTCTTTTAAGAATGCCTCCTAGAAAATACAGCACTGAAGAGGAGAGAAAGGGAGCTAAAGCTGCACAAAAACGGCTTTCTTGACAAAAAGAAATCACTGAGCAGAGAAAGACAAGGCTTGCTTCAGTCGCAGAGCAAATGCGTCTTTCTTGGCAAAATGAGACTGATGAGCATAGAGAAACAAGGCTTGCCTCAGATGCAAGACAAAAAAAGCCTGTCTCGACAAAATGAGTCCCTTGAACTAAGGCAGGAGAGAAATGCAAAAAATGACAGAGTAATGCTGACCGAAACACAAAAAGGATTAAAACAGTTTCAAATGGAGAAACTTTAATTTTTGAGCATTCCTCTGGTGACATGAATATTAAATGTGAACACTGTCAGTCCTTAAACTTCAAGTTAGAAACTAATCGATTTGACCGTGGCAAGAAAGGATTTTCTCAATGTTGCAAGTACGGAAACACTGTAGTTCCACTAGTTGAGAATTATCCACCACTCTTGAATAAATTATTGACTAATCAGCATCCAAACAGCAAACAGTACATGGATTCGATCCATTAATAGTTTGTTTGCTTTTGCATCCATGGGAAACAAACCAATTGACTTGCCTGGACCAGGACTTTATTGCTTGGCTCCATCTCAAACAGGGTTGCCGTTTCAACTGAGACGTAGACAATTTCCTGTAAAATTTGCCTTTGCTATGACCATCAATAAGTCTCAGGGCCAAACGCTTAAGCGTGTTAGCATTTTTTTTACCTGAGCCTGCTTTTGGACACGGTCAACTTTATGTTGCCTGTTCAAGAGTTCGTGAAAGAACGGACGTAAAATTAAAAATAATTGATGGTCCTCTGCAAGGCAAGCTTAAAAATGATGAAAAGATCTACACAAGAAATGTTGTGTACAAAGAGATCTTTGACATGTCAATTAACATTTTATTATTTAAATCACCTTTATTTATTGAGCTAGCGGTGGCTCTTAAGAAATGTACTGCCAGTGGTTTCCTTCATTGCACTCTACTTTAAGCAATTAAGCATGTAGAAGGGGGAAACCCCGTGGGGCACTAAGCAAAGGGGCATCCTCGCCGCCTGCCCTGGGTAATTCAGTTTGAATTAGCAGACACCTTTGCACAAATCATTTTAATTACAATTTATAATATCTAGAACAGCGGTCACTTCGTATGACCACTGGGCTTTCTAGTATATAATAAACCAAATGGAAAAATGCAACTTAACTTACCAAGATTTGTTTTAAAGGCAATCATTCCTATGAGGGTATGGGGGGATAAACGGTGATGGATGGAAACTTGAGTTGGGTGGTAAACACACAATATGATGAACAGATGATGAGTGTAGAATTGTGTGCCTGAAACCTCTATAATTTTGTTAACCAGTCTCAGCCCAAAGGATTCAATAAAAAGGAAAAAATAAAGACAACCATTCAAGTAAATATTAATTACTTCACAAAGTTAATCTTGCTCTGTTTCTCTTCTCAGAGGGTTAGTTTAGCAATTCTCAGGAGTTGTCGCAGCCATGTGACAAACTGACATGTTAAAGTCGGTCCTAGTGGCCCTGGCCAGTTGGCTCAGCGGTAGAGCGTCGGCCAGGCATGCGTGGGACCCGGGTTCGATTCCCGGCCAGGGCACATAGGAGAAGCGCCCATTTGCTTCTCCACCCCCTCCCCTCCTTCCTCTCTGTCTCTCTCTTCCCCTCCCACAGCCAAGGCTCCATTGGAGCAAAGATGGCCCGGGCGCTGGGGATAGCACCTTGGCCTCTGCCCCAGGCGCTAGAGTGGCTCTGGTCGTGGCAGAGCGACGCCCCGGAGGGGCAGAGCATTGCCCCCTGGTGGGCAGAGCATCGCCCCTGGTGGGCGTGCCAGGTGGATCCCGGTCGGGCGCATGCGGGAGTCTGTCTGACTGTCTCTCCCCGTTTCCAGCTTCAGAAAAATACGAAAAAAAAAAAAAAAAAAACGATTAAAGTAGGTCCTAGGGTCACATGACTGTCCAACCCTCAGGGACATGTTTTCTTCACAATAACCTAGTCTCTTGACAGATTTACTGATGAATTAGACAGTGGATCTACATTAATACAAAAACAATAACCTGCTTGCCTTCATTTAAAAGAAACAATGCTCACTTAGGCATATTTTTCCTGTACTAACTGTTTACCAGGCAATTTGAAATGGATATTGGTCTTTCTGGCATCAGCTCATCTATGTTAATGGAATTTGTTTCTTTTTAT
This sequence comes from Saccopteryx bilineata, assembly GCF_036850765.1. Lineage (NCBI taxonomy): Eukaryota > Metazoa > Chordata > Mammalia > Chiroptera > Emballonuridae > Saccopteryx > Saccopteryx bilineata. Next base: position 19,692,065 of record NC_089492.1, on the reverse strand, counting down.
GCTGCCTCATCATGACTATTCCACTTTGCTAAAGTTAACTCCAATAAAATCAAATGAGGAAACAGAAAAAACAATCTTAAAACGCGTTATCATTAGTAACAAGTAGAAGTTTTCCTAGTTTCTATAATGTTAAAAAAATGAAATGATAAAGAAACGTTATGTTTATTTTCTGTTCAACAGTTTTTGGAAAAATTCTCCATTATTGTCTATTACAATCCTTTTTTAAAATTGTTTTATCTATTGATTTAGAGAGAGGAAGAGAGAGAGACAGACAGACAGGAACATCAACCCTTTGCTGTATGTGCCTGCCCTGGGATTGAACCAGCCACCCCCACACATTGGGACAATACTCTACAAATGAGCCATCAGACTCTTTACAATCTGTATTAAATACCCTAAGTAGGTCCTTGGGCTTAAAAGAAAAATAATAAAAGTTGCTAATTAACTTTTGTTTCTAGGAAGATGGAGTAAATATCTTTTCTTTATTCCTCCCACTAATTATAATTAAAAGCCCTGGACATTATATATAAACAAATATAGAAGACTCTGAAAGGCAGAAAGAATAAAGCTGACCAGCTAGGGGACCTCAGAACACAAGGAAGGACACAGTATTTTCTTGGGTTTTCATTTTCCCTCCTATACCGCAGACTTATAGTTGAATTAGCTGTCAATCTAGAAATACTAACAGCCTCAGAAAAAAACAGAAACATCAAAATCCTGCTTGCTCTAGTCAAAGAGACATTCTAGCAAGACAGAAGAAAACTCTTATTTTTTAAATTTATTTTTTAATTTATTGGGGTTGATAAGCTTCACCAAACCATACAGGTTGCAACTCAATATAACACCATCTACACACTGTATCATGCCCTGACCCCCACAAGTAGTCTTTTCCCACCCACCTTCCCCCTCCTCTACCCTCATCCCCTACCTCCATCCCCCAGACAATAACCACTCTACCCAGCCAAACACTGCCCTCCGCTCCAAAAAACAAAACAAAACTGGTTTCACCTCCACCCACAGAAACAAAGGTCAAGCAGGAAACCTACTTCTACCCGTACTTGGCTATAGCAAGGCACCCTACCCCTCACAAACCACCTTCTTACTAACATGGTACGAAAGAGGGCAGAATAGGGGACCAGGAATTTTATCACTTTGCTGAAGTGTCAGGAGAAACCAAGTGGAGAGTAATGACAAAGAAAGAAAAAAAAAATAGCAATCTCAGGAATACAAAAAGGGTCCTTACTGCAGAAACCTCAGACATCAGAAGGATAATATGGGAATACTATGAACTCTACACACATAAATTTGACAATTTAAATTAAATGATCCAATTTCTTTTCTTTTCTTTTTTTTTTTTTTGTATTTTTTCTGAAGTTGAAAACGAGGAGGCAGTCAGACAGACTCCCACATGCGCCCGACCAGGATCCACTCAGCATACCCACCAGAGCCTGCTGTTGTGACCAGAGCCATTCTAGCGCCTGAGGCAGAGGCTATGAAGCCGTCCCCAGCGCCCGGGCCATCTTTGTTCCAATGGAGCCTTGGCTGCGGGAGGGGAAGAGAGAGAGACAGAGAGGAAGGAGAGGGGGAGGGGTGAAGAAGCAGATGGGCGCTTCTCCTGTGTGCCCTGGCCGGGAATCAAACCCGGGACCCCTTGCACGCCAGGCCGACACTCTACCACTGAGCCAACCGGCCAGGGCTGGGCCGAACCAATTTCTTAAAAAATACAATCTACCATGACTCATTCATATAAAATAATTTGTTTAGCTCCTTAAGTACTCAGGAGATTAAATTCATACTTTAAAGACACCAAAAATAAATCCTCAGTCCTAGAAGTTTTCACTGGAAACCACTTCAGGCATTAAAGACTTAACAAAATTCAACAAAATATTTTCCAAAAAATAGAAGGTAAGTTCATTTCATAAAGCTATTATTATCCTGATTATTTGTTATTCTGATACCAAAACTAGTCAAAGATATTAAAAATATTCCTAATGACTAAAGATGCAAAAATTTTAAACAATATACTAGCAAATAGAACTCAGCAATACATAAAAAAGAATTATCCATCATGACCAAAGGGAGTTTATTCCAAGATACAAGACTATTTCAGATCAATGCCATATACCATATTAACTAAAATGGAAAAATTATATGATCATCAATTGATACAGAAAAAGTATTTATTAAAATTCAATGTTGGATCATGAAAAAAACTCTCAAAAATACGAATAGAGGGAAAAGTCTTCAACTTGATGAAGTACATCTACATAAAGCCTACAGCTAACATTAAACTCAACAGTCACATTCTGAATGTTTTCCCCTAAAATAAAAAACAAGGCAACTGCATCTGTTCTCACTGTTTTTATTCAACATAGTGCTGTAAGTTTTAACCAGTGCCATAAAACAAGAAAAATAAATAAAATGCATAGAGATCAGAAAAGAGAAAAACCTGCCCCTTTTTGCAGATGGCATAGTCGTCTACATAGAAAACCCCAAGAAATCTACCAAAAATAAAAAACCCTAATAATTTCAGCAAGATATAAGATAAACATAAAAACTTTAATTTTATTTTCATAATCTAGCAAAAAAAGACATGGATAATGAAATTAAAAATATACTAATACCACAGTCATTCAAAAAATGAAATTATTATATGTAAATCTAATAAATCATGTATTGGACTTGTATACTGAAAACTATAAAATGCTAATGAAATAACCAAGGAAGATCTAATCAAGTAGAGAGAAAATTATATTCATATATTACAAGACTCAACATAGTAAAGATGCAATTCTCTCTAACAGATATACTTACACAAGTTGACATAATTCCTATCAATATCTCAGCAAGATATTTTGTAGCTATGTACAAGATTATTTCAAACTATATGGAAAGGAAAAGGAATTAGAATTACTAACATTTTTAAAAATGTAAATAAAGTGCAATGAACATAATATATACAATAATCAAAACTGTGGTATTGTCAGAAGAAAAGACACAGACCAGTGGCACAGAATAGAGAACCCAGAAATAGACCTACATGAATATGCTCAAATGAATTCTGACAAAGATGCAAAAGCACTTCAGAGAGAGAACATCTTTTCAGCAAATGGTTTTAGAGCAATAAAATATCCATGGGCAAAAAAAAAAAGAACCTCAAAGTAAGTCTCATACTTTAATTCAGAATGGAGAATAGACTTAAGTATAAAATGTAAAACCACACAACCTTTCAAAAAATACAGAAGAAATTTTCAGGATCTAAGACAAGAAAAGTAGTTTTTAAACTTGACAACAAAAGCATAAATTATAAAAGGAAAAACAGAAAATTAGATTTTATAAAAACCTAACTTTTGCTCTTTGAGAGACCCTATGAAGAAGATGGAAAGACAAGCTCCAGATTGAGCAAGGACTAGTACCTAGACTATATAAAGAACCCTCAAAACTCAACAGTAAATAAACAATCTAATTAGAAAAATGAGCAAAACACATGAAAAGACATTTTACTAAAGAAAATACACAGATGGCAAATAGCATTTGAAATAATGTTCATCATGATACATTAGGGAAATGAAAATTAAAACAATAATGAAATAGCACTATGCACTTATCAGAATGGTTGAAATAAAAAATAGTGTGAACAGCAAATGCTGGCAAGGATGGGAAGAAACTAGATCATTTACACATTGCTGGCAAAAATGTAAAATAATACACCCACTTTGGAAAAATAATTTGACAGTTTTTCAAAATTCTGAACATGCAACTACCATATGACTCAGCAATAACACTTTTGATCATTTTTCCTAGAGAAATGGAGATGAAATGTTCACTCAAAATCCTGCACATGAATGTTTACAACAATTATATTCACATTAGCTCCAAACTGGAAACAACCCAGATGTCCTTCAATCAATGAATAGTTAAACAAACTCGAGTACATTCATACCATGAAACAGCACTCAGCATTAAACAATAAAGTGTTTACACAAATAGCAACCTGGGTGAATCTCCAGAGCATTATACTGAGTGAAAAAAGCCAAAGACAAAAGGTTATGTACTCCCTGGATCCATTTAAATACTATTATTGAAATGACAACATTGGAAAAATGGAGAATAGATCTGCAGTCAACCAGAAGGAAAAATGGGACAGGGTGTGACAAATGTGGGTGTTTCTGTAAAGGGTCGACATGAGGAATCCTTGTCATGGCAATATTCTGTATTTTGGCAGTGAATGTCAATATCCTGGATTATAATTGGGTGATACAATTTTGTAAGCTACCTTTGAAGAAAACGGGCAAAGGACACATGGGATACTCAATGTTATTTCTTACAATATTTAAATTTATAATTACCTCAAAATTTAAAAGTTTAGTTTAAAAAATGATCCACATCTCTCAAGTGGAGGAAACAGAAGTCCAGACAAATAAATGCACTAAAATTATGTGCAATCATTGGCAGGGAGATGAAATTCCTTTAACAGAACAGTACAGTCACCATGGGGGTGGCCTCCCAAGGTTGCTGAGATTGGAGCTGAATCTTTAAAGAAGGGGGCACCTACCAGTTTCCCTTTAATCCTTGCTATCTATGACACAGATGTTTTATTTGTGGTAGCAAAGGTCCACAAATGTTAAATCAGTGGTTCAGTGATAGTTTCCAATGGCAATTTTATTCTTTACATTTTTACCATATGGTTGAATTTTCAAAATATAACATAAAGCAGAACGCTAAAGAAGTAATGTATATTATATATATATTTTTTAAAGCACATTCATCTATTCAGGCGCTAGTAAGCATTGATATTCCTGGTACAGCTAGTGCTCGACTTACAACCATGATTGGTTCCAACAGACTGGTCGTAACACGATTTGGTCGTAAGTTGAGTAGGCTATATGTACAGTACTGTGAAATGGTGTTATAAAAATCTTTAAGTCATATTTTATCATAATTTTCTTTCATTATTGTTATATAAAATTTTCTTTGTTCATTTTATGCCATTTGTATCATCTCTACACCATTTTGTTTCTTATTTTTACATCTGTCAGGTTTAAGTAAAACACTGCATTACCAGTACAACTGGTTTAATATTTGCAAAGACAATTTCCTCTTGATAGGCATCTTGGGAGGGGTTTGATGAAAAATATCCAAGACACAAAACACAAACTGCTGTACCAAGTCTGGGATAACAGTTGAAATGGTGTACATGAAGATGGTAATGCTGCCGGAAGCTGGTCTGCACATGATATGCCCAGCTGGGCAACGCCTGTGCTGCCAAACGCGGAGCAGTCATGGCTAGCGATTGTGGTCGTAAAGTCAAATGGTCGTAAGTCAATCAATATTTGTATAGGTTAGGCACTCATGTATGTGTTGAAGAGGAGACAAAGTCATAGGCTTCAGAAAGTGAAAAGGCAATCCATCAGTAAGTATCAATTATGTTTTGGAGCCAGTGGTTTTCAAGCTATCACTTGCTATTTCTTGCACAAGAAATGCCCATTTGGAACATCTCTTAATGTGTGCCATGATTTTGAGGAGTGAGAAAGAGGCAAGAAGACAAAGTAAGAATTATGTCGGGAGAGAGGACGGGCATGTGTAGTTTATGAAAGTACTCCCAATAATTTAGGGTTCTCTCAAAAGGGAATTGTAACCTCTCCCACAGAGTATGAAGCACTTTCAGACTATTTTATATTCTTCATAATAATTTAACTAGTCTGGTAAAGGATTTGTCACCCTCAGTCCTATTAATACACTCCATAAAGTCATGGTGCACTTTTGACCGGTCACAGGAAAGCAACAAAAGACGACAGAAATGTGAAATCTGCACCAAATAAAAGGAAAACTCTCCCAGTTACATACCTATTCAGTGCAGTTTGATGTGGGCTCACGCACAGATTTTTTAGGGCTCCTTAGGTAGCTATCCCGTATAGCCTCTACAGACTCGTCACTGACTGATGGCCTACCAGAACGGGGTTTCTCCACCAAACTGCCAGTGTCCTTCAACTGCTTATCCCACCGAGTAATGTTATTCCTATGTGGTGGCGCTTCGTTATAAATGTGCTGATATTCACGTTGCACTTTGGTCACAGATTCAAATTTAGTGAGCCACAGAACACACTGAACTTTCCTCTGTACTGTCCACATCTCAACTGGCATGGCCATGGGCTGCTCCACTGTATACATGGTGTTACATCATCATCTGCGCATGCATACATGCTGCCACATCATCCTACAGAAACTGAGAGGGTTTTCCTTTTATTTGGTGCAGATTTCACATTTCTATCATCTTTTGTTGCTTTCCTGTGACCGGTCAAAAGTGCACCATGACTTTATGGACATACTGTACTTTGGGCCAGATAATTCTTTGTAATGGGAGGCTGTCCTGTGCATTACATTTAGCAGTATCCCTGGCCTCTATCTACCTACTAGATGACAGTAGCATCCTCCACCCCAAGTTGAAGAGTCAAAAATGTCTCCAGGCATTACCAAATGCCCCGGGGGGTTGCAAAATTACTCCCCTTTGAAAACATACTGGTCTAGTAGTGCTACTACCATTTTGTTAACGAGAACTAATGTTTGGAAAGATTCAATAGGCTGCCAAAATTATACAATGATTAACTGGTGGACCCAGGAATGAAACCAAAAGAAACAAATTTTTCTCCACTACACCTAGATTCTATAAGGTGTTCACATCCTCATAGAGAGTTCACATAAGACAGAACCTTACCCCAACACTACTAATAAGGGGCTCAAAAGAGCAACCGAAAGGCTACAAGATGGAAATCAGAAGGACAGAACAAGTAGTTCTGCCTGGAGTAGACAAGGAAGAGTAAGTGTATGATTTCCTATTGCTGTCTGCGGTGATACCACCCTGAACGCGCCTGATCTCGTCTGATTTCCTATTGCTGCAGAACAAACAATACAAGCTTTTTTTCTCACCAATTCCTTGGGTCAAGTGTCTGGGTACAGGTTAGCCAGGTTCTGAGGGTCTCACCAGGTTGAAATCCAAGTGTTTGTCAAAGATTACAATAACATCTGCAGCTAAAGATCTTCTTCCAAGCTCACCAACTGTTGATATCATTCATATCTTTGTGGTTGTATAACCAAGGTTCCCATTTTCTTCCTGGCTGTCAGCGAGGGACCACTCTTAGCCCCTAATGGCTGCCCTCAGGTCCTTGGAATGTGGCCCCTCACCTCAAAAGGTAGTGGCCTCCTTCTTTAAGACCAGCAAGAGAGATTCTGCTGCTGCTTTTTGTCTCTTGTAAATTTTAAGGACTCACCTGATTAAGTCACACCAATCCAGGATATTTCCCTTTCTGATCAACTCAAAGTCAACTGATTTGTTGACCTCAGCTACATCTGCAAAATCACTTTTTCTGTATAATATAACGTAACTTGGGGGGGGGACCCATCATATTTTCAAGGGGGGGGGATTATACAAGAGCATGGGTCAATGGGGTTTATCTTAGAATTCTGCCTATAATACATAAACTTTTCTTCTTGGCCAGTCCAGGTAGCCCCTGATTTGACATCTACCCTGGTCATCATGCTTTACTGCCCCTGTCAGTGCCTCCCACTTCCCTAATGTGGTGGTTCCATTCTGCTGAGCTTATCTGCACGTTTCCTCCTAGATCCTGGTCAAAATGTACTGCATACCTGAATCTTCCTTTAATACTGATTTTCCTCTACATTTTCCTACTTTTTCTCCAATTTTTTTTTATTTATTGTGTTTACAGATTCTAGTTTCATCAAATGCATCCCCCCTCCCCCATATTCCCCTTAACATCTTTCTTGCCCCCCTCCTAACAGCTCCATCCCCCCTTCCCTTCAGGTTTAATTCCATTCCTCAGTTCACATTGTTCCTTGGATTCCTCAAATGAGTGAGGTCATATGATATTTTTCTTTCTCTGCCTGGCTTATTTCACTCAACATAAGTTTCCAGATCCATTCATGTTGTTGCAAAAGGTAAGATTTCCTTCTTTTTCATGGCCCCATAGTATTCCATTGTATACACTGCTTTTTAATCCACTCGTCCACTGACAGATACTTGGGCTGTTTCCAGATCTTCACTATTGTGAACAATGCTGCCATAAACATGGGGGTGCATTTCTTTTTTTGAGTCAGTGATATGGTGTTTTTGAGATATATTCCTAAAAGTGGGATGGCTGAGTCAAAAGGCAGTTCCATTTTTAATTTTTTGAGGAATCACCATACCATTTTCCACAGTGGCTACATCAGTCTGCATTCCCACCAGCAGTGCAAGAGGGTTCACCTTCCTCCACATCCTCGCCAGCACCTATCATATGTTATTTTATTAATGAGTGCCATTCTGACTGGTGTGAAGTGGTATCTCATTGTGGTTTTAATTTGCATTTCTCTAATGATTAGTGATGTTGAGCATTTTTTCATCTGTCTATTGGCCATCTGTATGTCCTCTTTGGAGAAGTGTCTATTCATTTCTTTTGCCCATTTTTTGATTGGACTGTTTGTCTTCCAACATCTCTCGCAGCAATATATTTGCTGATTTATCTCCACAGGCAAGTGAAATAAAAGACAGGATAAACAAATGGGACTATATCAAACTAAAAAGCTTTTGCACAGCTAAAGACAATATGAACAGAATAAAAAGACAAACTATACAATGGGAGAACATATTCGACAACACATCTGATAAGGGGTTAAAAACCAAAATTTATAAAGAACTTGTAAAATTCAATTTCTACTTTTTAAAAAAATATTTTATTTATTGATTTTAGAGAGAGGAGAGAGAAAGGCAGGAGGAGGAATGGGAAGCATCAACTTGCTTCTCATATGTGCCTTGACTTGGCAAGCTGAGGGCTTCAAACAGTGACCTCAGCATTCCAGATTTATGCCCCATCCACTGTGCCACCATAGGTCAGGCATAAGTTTTTCTCCTTTCTATTCTTTAGGCATGTAACAATTTCTATGTACTGTGAACCGTGACATTTAAACAGTCATAATGTTAGACAATTTTACGAGTCATGTTATCTCACATATGGTCTTCCTTATATAATGATAACCTAATAGCATATGTTTTATCCCTACTTTTTTAAATAAGAAAATTTAGGATCAGAATGATCAAGAAGCTTTCCCAATGTCCTACAGCTTTGCTCAAGGAAGTAACAGCGTCGCACATTTATGTGGCTCCAATTTAGTGCCCAAATTGCTTTCAGATTAGGAAGGTCAGCAGAGGAGCACGGATTGAAAAATTTATGTATCTTTTGCCCTGTTATCAAGTAGCATCTCCTCTGTTCAGTACCTCCCACCTCAATTCTTACAATCATCTAAATAAATACAATTTTCACTCTTTTTTCTAAGTGATACTTCTACTAAAATCTCATGTCCTCAACCTTCCGAAATCTTTTAGGGTAGAAACCATGTTTTGTTTTGTTTTTTGTATTTTTCTGAAGCTGGAAGCGGGGAGAGACAGTCAGACAGACTCCCACATGCGCCTGACCGGGATCCACCCGGCACGCCCACCAGGGGCAACGCTCTGCCCACCAGGGGGCGATGGTCTGCCCCTCCGGGGCGTCACTCTGCCGCGACCAGAGCCACTCTAGCGCCTGGGGCAGAGGCCAAGGAGCCATCCCCAGCGCCCGGGCCATCTTTGCTCCAATGGAGCCTTGGCTGCGGGAGGGGAAGAGAGAGACAGAGAGGAAGGAGGGGGTGGGGGTGGAGAAGCAAATGGGCGCTTCTCCTATGTGCCCTGGCCGGGAATCAAACCCGGGTCCCCCCGCACGCCAGGCCGATGCTCTACCGCTGAGCCAACCGGCCAGGGCCTAGAAACCATGTTTTTTTGAGGTCCCATTGGTGCTTTTTCAGCCTTGCATAAATGACAGCACTTGAAAATGATTGATATGTGTAACATGAATTCTCTGATCACCCAACTATATAGTACAACTCAAACAAAACGTACAGACTTGTAGGAGGAAAGAGATGTGCAGTAAAACCTCTTTTCCACTGTGCCTGCTCTCCTAACATTTCTTCCACCTGCCTATTCTCTGCGAGAAGACTGCATCAGTTCTGCCCCAATTCCACTCCCTGCCGACTCGAGATGGCACTTCATGCTCCAGTATCTTTTAATAATATTTCATTAAATCAAAATAACCTAGTTTACCAGTGGCATTTCAATTTTTTTTTTTTTAAAAGCCTTTTCTATGCCCAACACACTCAGATATATATGCAAACCTCTATCAAGGTCTGGTGCTTAGTTGTAGGGAGAGGCAGCAGATTTAAAAATCATATGTTGATTTAATAGGTATTTTTGAACCATGATATGTGCTATTCTGCTCTGTACTGGAACTATTCCCTCTCTGGAGAGTTTACAGTCAGCAAGGCGATATAGACACAGAAACAGAAATTAGAATATGCACGAGAAGTCCTGTGTGGAAATTGGTGCCAGGAGCAGGGAGGACCCACTAACTCAGTCCTGACTTAGAGTTCAGAGTGCTGGTCAGGTATGCTTCCCAGAGGAAATTATATCTCAGCCCCAAAAGAAGAATGGGATTTAGCTAAGACGGAGTTGATGAACATGCTCCATCCATAAGGAACATCAAAGACCTAGAGCGCAAGGTAGAGAGTAATGAGATGGGAGACTTCTGGGGTCTGGGAAGTTCTTAAAGGCCAGATAAAAGAATTTGGACCATATAATCCAGTGTGCAGCAGGAAACTATTAAAAACATTCTGAAAAGTGAAGTAGCAGAGACATTTTATCATGGCTACAGAATGGAGGATTGGAGTCGGATACACCTATAAATCAGGAGGGAAATCCGGAGACTGTAGTGATTACCCAAGCAAGAATAAGGACAAAGCAGTGCTAGACAAATGTGAGCAACCTTAGGATTAGCCAGTCTTGGGTATCAATTGGAAATGGAGATGAAGATGAAGAAAGGAAGTCAATTAAGAACAGCATGGGGGCTCTGGCACAGTGACCCAAGCACCTGCTAGTGCCATTAACCGAGTTGGGAAAGACAGATTTAGAAGCTCTGAAATTCGATGTTCAACGAGCTGTGTTTCAGGAGCCGGTTCTGAGTTACGGCTGTACATAACCTGAGATGATGGCAGTAACAACAGTCCACGAGTCCTTTCTCCTTCTCCTATGTTCCAGGACAGACTTTGTAACCAGGGTGCCATCCCCCTCACTACCAAGACCCATCTGTCTAATTGTTCAATGTGACTGACCATGAAATGCACTTGAGTTCAAAAGACCTTACCTCTCAACCCAAATCTGAAATCAAAGCACTGCCTGAGTTAAGTACGTCTGTCTACACAGATGTGGTACCCACCACATCAAAGGCCTGTTGCACTTGCTATAGGGGTGGCTTTATGACCTCGGAAAGAAATCTGAAGTGTATGGCTCCCTGAAACCACAGAGTTGACTGAATATGACTTGAATTACGGTAATGCATTATACTCACCATGGGAGGAACCCAGTGCAAATTGTTGAACTGAGGGTTCTTAGCAAAAGAAATAAGAGACCCAAAATCCAAATTATTAGATGACAAAATAGACGATTTTAAAAACCTCAGATAGCAAACCATATCTATATACCTATATTGTTCTACAAAAATGCTCATTCGGACCATAACATTTTTTCTAGCTTTCCTTACATTTACCAATTTCCGCCCCAGCTCTTTATCAGATCCACACTTTCCTAGCAGAAGAACAGTTGTGATAGGTTCGTAGAACACTATTATATATTGAAGTAAACTAAGTCTACTTATAACATAAATGCAAGACCACACCTCGTTGGTAGCAAAAATAGTAAGTTGAAAGAAAAAAAGAAAAAACATCAGCTGCTCTCACTTCTTCTAAATTAACCATGTATTCAATACAATGAACGTTCAAGTTTGCTTTTCTTTCTGTCCTGGTTTGGGGGAGATAAGAAATGTTTTTGAAACACCAAGTAAATAATTCCATCCGGTCATAAAAATGACCAATAAGATCCTGTTATCTACACAGAAATTAGATCCATTTTTTTTTCTAACCATTTCATGATAGCTATGTGGATATCATGTAACCTGGGCACACAGCCACCAAGAAGAAAAGCCAAGAATCAAGCCCAGGTCTGTCTAACTCCAAAGCCTTTCTCTCAAGCACCTCACCGCCCACCTTGAGTTGTTGCTCTATGGGATAGATGCACAATTCTCAAAAATAAAGAAATTTACCTATTTTGTGTGTGTGTGCATGTGTGTGTGACTAATTAAAACTAACTTAGGTATAAAACTTTAATAAATGATATTTATATGTTTTATATTTTAATATCTGATATTTAGTAAATGATATTTTACTAAACTTTTTTAAAGTTCTACCTTTAGAAGGGTTAGTTAACTCACCATACACACAAACAACCTACCAGAGTCAATTCAAACAGGTATAAAAGCTAAATTATTAAACTAAATATTAAATCCACTATATTTGCTTTACCTCTGAGTTAATCCTAAAATTATGAATTTTAAAATATACATATCAAACATGAGTTAAAATGAAATAATAATAAGTCATCACTCCTTTCTAGAATGTCTAATTATATGACGGGTACTGTGCTGGACACATTACCCATATCATCATTTCTAATCTTTATGAGATCCTTAAGGAAAGTATTATTATCTCCATTCTAAAGACAGGAAAAGGTTGGCTCAGTACAGCTATGTTGGTTTCATAACATCATTCAGCCAATAAAATAAGGCCTTTGGACTTCAAGTTAGAGATTTCTGATTCTATGGGCTTGTGAAGTCAATGCCACAGTATGACACTCCCCCCTCAGAAAAGTATGTTTTATAAGGATCAGGGACTTCCTTGAGAATATTGCAGAAAATTCTAAGTAGCTGAAAGTCCATTTTATGCCTTTCATGTGTTGGCAACTCTATAAAAGTTAAATTCATCGTCATCTGTAATATAAGAACTAATAGAATCAGTGTTCTTTGAAAATTATGCTTTTCTTCCAAATGTCACCTTATGTTCCACACACATTTTCAAATATGAACATTCAGGTTTTAAAGAGAGACTAAACAAAATTGACAAAGTAATTTTATCCAGGTACCAAAAAAAAAAATGTACTTACCTTCTGGGTTGTTCTACCAGTCAGACCAGGATAATAATTTACTATTCTAAAACATAGTTATTCTTCCAATTTTGACATAACTGCCATGTTATTTCACTCACATATTCCTCTGTCTATCTCAGTAGCCAGGGGCCATTTTTCATGTCGTTCATTTGCATCAGAAATTACAGGTTTTGATACCATTGCAGAGCCTGTGCTTTAACTTTAAAATATATTGCAGCTAGACTTCTAATGTGGCTAATCTTGTTAGTGATTCAATATGACTGCAGTTATGGTTCCCTGAAAGGGCTGCCACTGACAAATTCCTGCCCTGTTTTTATGCTGAAAACTCCCCGGGCTTAGCTCCCCGGCTCAAGCTGAAAGAGCTCCCTAAGTAAAGAGTCGTCTGAGGCTCTTCCTATCCTGGTCACCAATTTATTCTATGACCTGGGCACCAGAAAGCTTCTCCTTCGTGTCTTTTTTTTTTTAAGTAACTAAAGGCACAGGCACGGCTTTCCTAATTTTGTTCTTTCTGCCTCAGACTCCCAGAGATGTGAAGAGATCTTTCCCTGGGTTCGGAGAAGAACAGGCAATGACAGCCATCTCACCATCAGCTCCAAGAGAACAGGGATGGAAGCTGAAACTGCATGAGGGGGAGTCACAGTCTGGAAAGCTAGAAGGACCCTGAAGATCACCAGTCCACCCCTCATTTTCACAAGCACCAAGAGTTCATGCAATCTGCTCAAGGTCAGTGTGTCCTCAACTAGTTAATTCATGAGTACCTTATCTCACCGCACACTGAGTAAGCACCCACTGTGTCTTAGACCCTGTACATGGTCTGGGGACCTAGAGATGAATAGGCCAGGTCCTGCCCCAGAGAGAGCACAACCCAGAGGGGGAAATAAGACAAGTGAATGAAAAAGTGCAATAGTGTCAGAGGCACTGCGGTCATCCGTTCTGGTTGGTCCAGGAAAACCCCAGTTTGCACCTGTTGATCCAGCTCAATTGTCAGTGGCACCCCATTTCATTCACAAAGGTGTTCTGTTCAGGTGATGGGAAAAGTTCAACATGCACTTCAGTTCCAGCGGATTAGAGAGAAGAATGTGAGCACGGAGGATCTCGCTTGGGTTCATTCTCTAATAAACCTTGCACAACTGTTGTCCCGTGGAAGGAAATGGTTCAGCCATTTGCTATGAGTCTTTTCTGTTGTTTCTGAGAACCAAGGAGATAAGCATGTTTCAGTAGGTAACAGAGGAGAGGATCCTGCACTGTCTGGGCCCAATCAGATACTTGGAGCTGGTTATTGTTTATAATCACACTGCTGGTTTGCAACCGAACCAGGCAGTAAATTGAGCTGTCTTGACTCCCTGTTCATTGCTCTTGTTATTACTCTCCATCCAACTGCTGGCAGGATGGGTTCTTGTGACTGAGTGGATGTCACTGAATAGGACTCCTGCAGCTTCTACTTGACACTTCTTACTCACCAGCTTTGCCATGCGCCCCCATCAATCACCAACACTGCCCAGGACCATGACAGAAAACATAAGTATACAAAGGTATCTCACTTTAGTACAATGTATCCTGACATTATCCTTACAAAAGTTATAAAAAATCCTAATGGCAGCCAATTTTGATACATAATAATAATTATAAAAGAATACCTTTCTCACTTTCCCTGAGGGCAACTTTCATGTCCTGTGCTAGATATTTTATTCTAGAAGATAATGATTATTATTCGGCAAGGTAATACTATTCTCATGATTACTCTGCAAAGTAATACAATTACGCCATTTTTAAAGATGAGAAAACAGAACTTTGAGAACTATATGACTTGTCTATGGCTATGCAGCTAATAAGTGTCAGAGTTAAAACTAAAGCCTCTGTCCCCAAATGTCACCTTTTGCACTACAGTATACTGCTTACCCTGTATCATCCCATTTCTCAAGTGGAAATCAATTAATTACCGGCATCTACTGGGTCCTATTATGATTAAAGCATCTGTGGAACAACAGAGTCGTGAGACACAGACTGGCTCTTGAGAATTATAGGTTTCCTGAGAAAACAAAACACACACACAGAGAGGCACACAGACACACACACACAGAGGAAGAGAAAGAGATACCGACCACATGGAACAGAAAATGTGAGCACAGTAGAGCAGAATATAAATGTTATGGGATTCCAAGGTGGAGGAAATCAACTCGGTGATCAGGGAAGGTCACAGAGGCAGGAGGAGGACTGAATCACAAGGAGGAGGATTCCAGCTATCTGAAATCTCAGGGAGGCTATTCCTTCCAGGCTCGGACACTGGCAAGTCCAGGGAGCAGTGACTGGAGATGAAAATGAAGAGAATGGAGATGAGGTGCCATGGGGCGGCACAGACTGAGGTTCATATGGAGATGAGGTGCCGTGGGGCGGCACAGACTGAGGTTCAGGCATATGAGTGTAGCAAATTACTTCTCCCTTGGATGTCAGGATTCTCATCTGAAAAGTGGGAAAGAGAAGTAAGCGTGCTTACCTTCCACGGTACTTAGAAAAACAGAAAGAGCTCAGGTATAAGAACCTGAGCATAGTAGATACACAGTATTATTTTGACAAACTATAGCTTTTATTATTAACCTTACCATGGTGGTAGCCATCTTGCTGGCTTTCAGTGTTTCATTAGTGCTATAGGTAAAATGACAATAGCCTTGAATGGTACACTCTAGGCAAGAAATACTTAGCAACTTTTGCAAACTGTCCAGTCTTCCAGGAACAAAAAAGACATATTTGTTTCCCATCAGTATTGACTCCCCAGACCTCGGGGCAACTGGGCTGCAGATTCAGTAGTTAGAACTCGTGTGCAGATCAAACATGATTTTAGGAAGCAGTACATGAGGAAGCAAGCCAAGGGGACAGAGTTTTATGCAAGGTTGGTAAGTGCTTATCTGCCCATGTTAGATCCCTACTAGTTATCTGCATTTTTAAATTGAATTTACTGGGGTGACATTAGTTAATAAAATTATACAGGTGTTAGGTGTACAATTCTACAATACTTCACCTGTATATGGCACTGTGTGTTCACCACCCAAGTCAAGTTTCTCGCCATCACCACTATCCCTTTCTAACCTCCTCCACCTCCTCCTACCCCCTTTCCCTCCTGCAATCCTCACACTGTTTAAGGGAAAAATAAGGATTTATTAAATACTTACTTCTTGACAAGCACTCTTATCTTTTTTCACTCTTAAAGGTGCACAGAAAAATACTCTAAGAGGCACCCCATGGGCTTGCTTGTATCTGACGTCCTCAAGGTGCATTTCAAATTCGATTTGAGAAAAGTACAGCCCACAACACCCTCCCTTTACAATTAGTTTATTCCTCTTCCTATTCTATAGGACAGAGGTTATTAACCTTGACCGCACATTAAAATCATTCAGATGGCTTTGAAAAAATTCTAGTGGCTGGATGTTATCCCAAAGTTTGAACTGTAATGAACTGGAGTATGGAATACATCAGTGCTTTCCAATAAGACTGCCCTACCTCTCAGATGGCTCCAGGGCAGAGCCAGGCTGTAACCCAGGGGTTCCCAAACTTCTTACACAGGGGGCCAGTTCACTGTCCCTCAGACCATTGGAGGGCCGGACTATAAAGAAAACTATGAACAAATCCCTATGCACACTGCACATATCTTATTTTAAAGTAAAAAAACAAAATGGGAGCAAATACAATATTTAAAATAAAGAACAAGTAAATTTAAATCAACAAATTGACCAGTATTTCAATGGGAACTATGCTCCTCTCATTGACCACCAATGAAAGAGGTGCCCCTTCCAGAAGTGCGGCTGGGGCCAGATAAATGGACTCAGGGGGCCGCATGTGGCCCGCGGGCCGTAGTTTGGGGACCCCTGCTGTAACCTCTGCAGAAGATCTACCACCTGCTAGTGTGTGCAATCAATTCCTCCAACTCAAAACCACATTCAAAAGTATGTTGCTGGTGACTGGTCAGTACCTGTTTGAGACATGGAGGAACACTTGAGCACAGATGACATTTTTCAATCTACAAAGACAATAGCCACCATTAATTCTCCTAAAAATTTTCTGTGAGTACTCAAATGGAGACTAAAACTATCTATATAGCTATTTCTCCCCCAACCGCCAATGCACACACCATTACCAATGCAGGAGTATGCAGTAAGCCACAGCTTACATGCCTCTAAGTAATAATGTATTGATTTAGAGTTTGCACACATTGCAGTAAATGGCATTTTCTGTTATGTGGAGAGTAATAGATTGTTCTGGAGTGAATACAAGTCCATAATTCGTTCAAGGGCTATGCTGATGCTATATACTAAAGCTCACAATTTAAGCAGTTAAGCCATGGTAGCTGAATGCTGAGGATGGGTTTCAAGATGGTATTCAATTTGGTGACCATCTGTTATTATTTTAGTTGAGGTATAATGAACTTGACAGACATAAGAAGAGAAATGTTTTCAGAGACTTTTGTCCTTTCTCCTGCCTTCCTAAGCTCTTGCTACATATCCAGGTTGACTCTTTCCTGGTTCAGAAAAAGACTGGGACAGGAAACATTGCTTCAGAGACAGCTGATACTGTGTGATGTCCATGGCTGAGCCGTGAGTTTATGGGACCAGGCTAGGACTGTTGCATTTGCCACATAACATCAGATCATTAGTTTATCAGAAGTGCAGTGGAAGTGAGTGACCAAACCTTTCGTCTGCTGCGGAAAGGAAAAAAATCTTTCTTAGGTTTTGGTTCCCCCATTTCTACTAGTTTCCTTTTGTCTCTGCTCTTCCTTCTTTCCCGCCTTCTGTGTCACAAACAGATATCCACTCTCTTCTTCTCAGAGGCAGAGATGAAGGAAAACCCTCAGACAAGGGTACTGTGAGCAGTCTTCATCCACTCAGAATCCATAAACTAAAACTAAGCCTTTTATAAAAACACAATACCCACCATATAGCTTTAGAAGAAAAGCTGCCACCCATTTGCTTTAGCAAATCTCTGTGACTTTACTGGACTGCAAGTTTCTCAGTGACAAATTCCTCTAACTTTCCCATGTTTAAGATATAGCCAAGCAGCCTGACCAGGCGGTGGCGCAGTGTATAGAGCGTCGGACTGGGATGCTGAGGACCCAAGTTCGAGACCCCGAGGTCGCCAGCTTGAGCACAGCTCATCTGGTTTGAGCAAAAGCTAACCAGCTTGGACCAACGGTCGCTAGCTCAAGCAAGGGGTTACTCAGTCTGCTGAAGGCCCATGGTCAAGGCATATATGAGAAAGCAATCAATGAACAACTAAGGTGTCGCAATGTGCAACGAAAAACTAATGATTGATGCTTCTCATCTCTCTGTTCCTGTCTGTCTCTGTCTATCCCTCACTCTGACTCTCTCTCTGTCTCTGTAAATAAAATAAAAAAGAAAATAAACTCCCTTCTTAAAAAAAAAAAAAAAAAGATATAGCCAAGCAGGTGATATTGGGTCAGCTAACATTTAAAAAATCAAGATTATGACAAATTAGCTTTATATAGAAAGAGCATAATATAATCAAGACTAAGCCTGCTTTCAGAATCCATGATGCCTTAGAATTATATTTCTGGGATTCCATATACAGAATAAAAATTAAGTAAAACATACATGTAAAGAAATAGTATAAAATGACAAAAGTGTTAATTCACCAAGAAGACATAACAATTCTAAATGTGCATGCTTCTAACAACAGAACTTCAAAATACATAAAATAATAATTATACCCAAGATTTCAACACTTCTCTCTGTACTTAATAGAGCTAGCAGGCAGAAAATCATCATGAATGAAGAACTGAAATACACCATTAACCAACTGGACCTAGTTTGTGCCTAGAATTTCACCCCAAATCAGCAGATAATCTACCCAGAATTGTCTTCAATGATAGACCTTCTTTTCAAGTTCATATAAAACATTCACCAAAACAGAAAATACCTTGGGTCATAAGAAATCTTTAACATACTTAAGTGAATTGGATTCACACAAAGTAGGTCCTTAGATTATAACTGAATTAAACTAAAAATTAATTATAAAAATATAACAAGAAACTTCTACATACTTGGGAATTAAACGTATAATTAATCCATAGTCAAAAAGGGAGTCTAAAGAAAAATTTAAAAATTTTTGAACTGAACAGAAATGAAAATACAATATATCAAAATTTCTGTGATGTATCTAAAGCAGTGCTCAGAGAGAAACTTAAAAGTATTGTTACACTAGAACAAATATCACAAATAAATAATCTAAGCTAACACCTTAAAGCAATAAAAAGCAAAGATGAATAAGAAAATTAATAAAAATAACAGCATATCAATGGAATTGAAAACAGAAAATCAATACAGAAAATAAAGGAAACCAAGAGCTGGTCATCTGAAACACTCAATAAGATTAAAAAAACTTCTACCAAGACTGATTAAGGAAAAGAGAGAGAAGTCACAAATCACAAATATCAGGAATAAAAGAGGAGGTATCAATATCAACCCAAAGGCCATTAAAAAGAAAATGATGGCATATTATGAACAACTCTATGTACATAAATTTGTCAACTTATATAAAAGGGATCAGATTGTCAAACCTCATGTTCCATCAAAGCACATCTGAGAAAAAATAACCTATAGTCTTATAACTATAAATAAAAATAATTTGTGTAAACCTGCATGATTTCCCTGATAAAATCTACCCAATTTCATCTCTATACAAACTGTTTTAGAAAATAGAGGGAACACCACCAAATATATTTTATGAGGCCATAATTATTCTGATAATAAAATCAAATAAAAACAGTACAAAAGACTACAGACCAATAATATCCTTCATGGACAAAAAAAGTTCTCAACAAAATGTTGGCAAAAAAGTATATGTAAATAAAATAACACATCATAACCAAGTATAGTTTATTTTGGTAATGCATAGCTGGTTCAATATATGAAAATCAATGCAATTTTTTTGTGTGTGTATGTGTGACAGAGACAGAGAGAGGAACAGATAGGGACAGACAGACAGGAAGGGAGAGAGATGAGAAGCATCAATTCTTTGTTGCAGCATCTTAGTTGTTCATTGATTGCCTTCTTATATGTGCCTTGACTGGAGGGTCACAGCAGACCGAGTGACCCCTTGCTCAAGCCAGTGACCTTGGGCTCAAGCTGGTGAGCCTTGCTTAAACCAGACAAGCCCATGCTCAAGCCAGCGACCTCAGAGTTTCGAACCTGAGTCCTCCATGCCCCAGTCTGACACTCATCCACTGAGCCACTGCCTGGTCAGGTGAAAATCAATGTATTCAACAGTTTATGATTTTAACTGTCCAAATGGGAAAAAGTGAGAAAACTATATAAATTTATACAAGAAAATTATTTGTCAATTTAAAATCCATTAATAATAATAAAATCTCTCAACAATCTAAGAAAAAAAAGAGGGGAGCTTTCTCAACTTGGTAACAGGATCTATAAGTAAATTACACCTAACCTCATTCTTAATGGTGAAAGACTTAATAGTTTTCTACTTAGATCAGGAAGAAGAAAAGAATTTGCATTCATCACTCTTATTAAATACTCTTTAGGAAGTCCCAAACAGTCAATAATGCAAGAAAAGGAAATAGGCTCTGACAGGTTAGCCCAGTCAGTCAGAGTGTCATCCCAAAACAAAACAAAACAAAAAAGCTGTGGATTTGATCCCTGGCCAGGGCACACGAGAAGTAATCAATGAATGCGCGACTGAGTGGAAAAACTAATGAATGCTTCCCTTAACCCTCCCCTCTCTTCCTTCCTCTCTCGGTCTCTCTAAAAGTCAATCAATAAATAAAACATTAAGCCCTGGTCGGATAGCTCAGTTGGTTGGGACATTGTCCTGAAGTGCAGAGGTTGCGGGTTTGATCCCTGGTCAGGGCACATACAGGAACAGTTTGATGTTCCAGTCTCTGTCTTTCTTTCCCTGCCTCTCTTTAAATAAAAATAATAATAAATAAAAATAAATAAAAGGAAATAAAAGGCACATCAATTGGAAAGGAATAAATAAAACTATCCCTAATCACAAGTGAAATATGTGATCATTTAAATAGAAAACATCAAGAAATCTACAAAATATTCTTTTATTTTATTTATTTTTTTATTTTTCTGAGGCTGGAAACAGAAAGGCAGTCAGACAGACACCCGCATGCGCCCGACCGGGATCCACCTGGCATGCCCACCAGGGGGCGATGCTCTGCCCATCTGGGGCATCGCTCTGTCACGACCAGAGCCACTCTAGCGCCTGGGGCAGAGGCCAAGGAGCCATCCCCAGCGCCCGGGCCATCTTTTTGCTCCAATGGAGCCTTGGCTGCGGGAGGGGAAGAGAGAGACAGAGAGGAAGGAGAGGGGGAGGGGTGGAGAAGCAGATGGGCGCTTCTCCTGTGTGCCCTGGCCGGGAATCTAACCCAGGACTCCTGCACACCAGGCCGACACTCTACCACTGAGCCAACCTGCCAGGGCCTACAAAATATTCTAAAAGTAGTGAGTTTATCAAGACCACAGGCTGCAAGATCCATACTCAAAAATTAATACTATTTTTATATTCTAGCAATGTAAAATTGGAAAACGGTATTTCAAAATTTTACTTATAATAATGCCAAGGAAATAAAATACGTAGGAATAAATCTAGCAAAGCACACACAGGAGCTTTATACTAGAAACACAAAGTAATGATGAAATAAATCAGAGGAGACCAAAATAACTGTTCAGGGAATAGAGGACTCAACACTATAAAGATGTCAATTCTCCTCAGATTAAAGTAGAGATTTAATTCAATTCTCATCAAAACCCTCACAGGATTGGTTTTGTTTTTTTTTTTTCACATGTAGACAAGCTGACTTCAAAATTTATATTAAAAGGCCAAGGCTTAGGCACTGAGGATGGCTAGGGCACTGAGAATAGCTCAGTTGATTTGAGCATTGGCCCCAGATGAGGGTTGCTGGATGGATCCCAGTCAGGGCGCAGCAGAAATCTGTATCATTATCTCCCCTCCCCTCACTTAAATAAGCAAACAAATAAATATGAAGAAAGGCCAAGGAATTAGACTAGCTAGAATAATTTGGAAAAGAAAAATAAAGAGAGCCTGACTAGGCTGTTGTGCAGTGAACAGAGCATTAGCCTGGGATGCTGAAGACCCAGGTTCAAATCCCAGAGGCTACTGGCTTGAGCATGGACTCACTAGCTAGCTTGAGTGTGGGATCACTGGCTTGAGCATGAGATCACAGACATGACTTCATGGTCACTGGCTTGAGCCCAAGGTCACTGGCTTGAGCAAGGGCTCACTGGCTCAGCTGGAGCCCTTCCCTGGTCAAAGCACATATGAGAAAGCAACCAATGAACAACTAAAGTGCCACACATATGAGTTGATGCTTCTCATCTCCCTCCCTGTTTGCCTGTTGCTGTATGTCTCTCTCTCTCTTTCTCTCTCTAAAAAATAATTAAAAGTAGATAAAAGGAGAATAATATGTTATACAACTTTAAGCTTTACTATAAAGCCACAATAATTAAGAGCATGATGCTGATGAAAGGATAGCCACATATTTCAAGGAAAAAATGGAGAGTCCAAAAACAGGATCACAGTAACATGGCCTATTTAACAAGGTCCAAAAACAATTCAGTGGAATATAAAAAGGTTTTTAAACAAGTGATCTTGAAATACTTGGATATCTATAAGTAAAAATAAATAAACTAACATGTTATACAAAAATCAACTTAAAATTGATCACAGATCCAAGTAAAATGTAAATATATAAAACTTCCAGAAGAAAACCTTTATGGTCTGGCTATAGGCCAAGAGTTCTTAAACAGGACACCAAAAGCACCATTTAAGAAAAAAGAAATTTGTTTTCACCAAAATAAAAATACTTCTTTATGAAAAACTCTTTTAGGAGGATTAAAAGACAAACAAGAGGCTAAAAAAAATATTTGCATGTCAAATATCTGACAAAAGGCTCATATCCACAATACATAAAGAATTCTCAAAACTTTGTAAGAAAGCAGATATTCATTTTTCTAAAAACAATGGGCAAAATGAGCACACTTCACCAAAGAAGATATAAAAATTCCAAATTACCATACAAAAGGAAGTTCAATATCATTAGCCATTAGGAAAATTCAAATTAAAACCATGATAAAATATTACTACTTATTACAATGAATAAAATAAAATGGCTGACAATACCAAGCCAAGTGTTAGTTAAGATATAGAGTAACTGGAACACTCATGTTACTGGTGGGAGTAAAAATTATTCAGTTAGACAACCTCTTATGAAGTTATCCTAGGTATTTCTCCTGAAGAAATGAAAATCTTCGTTCACACAATAAACTGTACAGAAAACTTCATAGTGCATAATCACCCAAAACTGGAGAGAATCCAGATATCCCTCAATAGGTGAACAGGGAAAGAAATTGTTGGTACATCCATACAAAGGAATGGAAAAATAAAAAGGAATGAGAAAAGTTATCACTATAAAGGAACAAACCACTGACATATGCAATAACTTAAATCAATGGCAAAGGGATTATGCTGCATGAAAGCAGCATGTTTCAAAAGATTATATACTATAAAATTTTATTTCAGAGATGGGGAACAGGTTAGTGGTTGCCAGGGGTGACAGGTGAGAGGAAGATGTTATTTTAAAGAAATTGCATAAGCAAGTTGTTTGGGATAGCAGAACTAGCCCCTACCCAATTCTGGCAATGTTTACATAAATCTACACAGGTGTTAAAACTCATAGAACTGTACACTTTTTAAAAAGTCAATTTACTGTGTTAATTTAAAATTAACTTAAAAACTATATTTTTTATTTTATTTATTTTTTTTTTAATAAATTTTTATTAATGGTAATGGGATGACATTAATAAATCAGGGTACATATATTCAAAGAAAACATGTCTAGGTTATTTTGTCATCAAATTATGTTGCAAACCCCTCGCCCAAAGTCAGATTGTCCTCCGTCACCCTCTATCTAGTTCTGTGCCCCTCCCCCTCCCCCTAACTCTCTCCCTCCCTCCCTCCCATGTCCTCCCTCCCCCCCCCCACCCTTGGTAACCACCACACTCTTGTCCATGTCTCTTAGTCTCATTTTTATGTTCCACCAATGTATGGAATCATGTAGTTCTTGTTTTTTTCTGATTTGCTTATTTCACTCCTTATAATGTTATCAAGATCCCACCATTTTGCTGTAAATGATCTGATGTCATCATTTCTTACGGCTGAGTAGTATTCCATAGTGTATATGTGCCACATCTTCTTTATCCAGTCTTCTATTGAAGGGCTTTTTGGTTGTTTCCATGTCTTGGCCACTGTGAACAGTGCTGCAATGAACATGGGACTACATGTGTCTTCACGTATCAATGTTTCTGAGGTTTTGGGGTATATACCCAGTAGAGGGATTGCTGGGTCATAAGGTAGTTCTATTTGCAGTTTTTTGAGGAACCACCATACTTTCCTCCATAATGGTTGTACTACTTTACAGTCCCACCAACAGTGAATGAGGGTTCCTTTTTCTCCACAGCCTCTCCAACATTTGCTATTACCCGTCTTGTTGATAATAGCTAATCTAACAGGAGTGAGGTGGTATCTCATTGTAGTTTTGATTTGCATTTCTCTAATAACTAATGAAGCTGAGCATCTTTTCATATATCTGTTGGCCATTTGTATCTCTTCCTGGGAGAAGTGTCTGTTCATGTCCTCTTCCCATTTTTTTATTGGATTGTTTGTTTGTTTGTTGTTGAGTTTTATGAGTTCTTTGTAAATTTTGGATATTAGGCCCTTATCTGAGCTGTCGTTTGAAAATATCAGTTCCCATATAGTTGGCTGTCTGTTTATTTTGATATCAGTTTCTCTTGCTGAGCAAAAACTTTTAATTCTGATGTAGTCCCATTCATTTATCTTTGCCTTCACTTCTCTTGCCATTGGAGTCAAGTTCATAAAATGTTCTTTAAAACCCAGGTCCATGATTTTAGTACCTATGTCTTCTTCTATGTACTTTATTGTTTCAGGTCTTATATTTAGGTCTTTGATCCATTTTGAATTAATTTTAGTACACGGGGACAGGCTGTAGTCGAGTTTCATTCTTTTGCATGTGGCTTTCCAGTTTTCCCAACACCATTTGTTGAAGAGGCTTTCTTTTCTCCATTGTGTGTTGTTGGCCCCTTTATCAAAGATTATTTGACCATATATATGTGGTTTTATTTCTGGGCTTTCTATTCTGTTCCATTGGTCTGAGTGTCTATTTTTTTGCCAATACCATGCTGTTTTGATTATCGTGGCCCTATAATATAGTTTAAAGTCAGGTATTGTAATGCCCCCAGTTTCATTCTTTTTCCTTAGGATTGTTTTGGCTATTCGGGGTTTTTTATAGTTCCATATAAATCTGATGATTTTTTGTTCCATTTCTTTAAAAAATCTCATAGGGATTTTGATGGGAATTGCATTAAATTTGTATATTGCTTTGGGTAATATGGCCATTTTGATTATATTTATTCTTCCTATCCAAGAACAAGGAATATTTTTCCATCTCATTGTATCTTTTTCGATTTCCCTTAACAATGCTTTGTAATTTTCATTATATAGGTCCTTTACGTTCTTTGTTATGTTTATTCCTAGGTATTTTATTTTTTTTGTTGCAATCGTGAAGGGGATTATTTTTTTGAGTTCGTTTTCTAATATTTCATTGTTGGCATATAGAAAGGCTATGGACTTTTGTATGTTAATTTTGTATCCTGCGACCTTACTGTATTGGTTTATTGTTTCTAATAATCTTTTTGTGGAGTCCTTTGGGTTTTCGATGTATAGGATCATATCATCAGCAAAAAGTGATAGCTTTACTTCTTCTTTTCCGATATGGATGCCTTTTATTTCTTTGTCTTGTCTGATTGCTCTGGCCAGAACTTCTAGCACCACGTTGAATAAGAGTGGAGAGAGTGGACAACCCTGTCTTGTTCCTGATTTAAGGTAGAAAGTCCTCAGTTTTATGCCGTTTAATAGGATGTTGGCTGATGGTTTATCATATATGGCCTTTATCATGTTGAGATATTTTCCTTCTATACCCATTTTGTTGAGAGTCTTAAACATAAAATTGTGTTGTATTTTATCAAAAGCCTTTTCTGCATCTATTGATAAGATCATGTGGTTTTTGTTCTTTGTTTTGTTGATATGGTGTATTACATTAACCGTTTTGCGTATGTTGAACCATCCTTGAGATTCTGGGATGAATCCCACTTGATCATGATGTATTATTTTTTTAATATGTTGTTGTATTCCGTTTGCCAGTATTTTGTTTAGTATTTTAGCATCTGTATTCATTAGAGATATTGGTCTGTAGTTTTCTTTCTTTGTGCCATCCTTGCCAGGTTTTGGTATGAGGGTTATGTTGGCCTCATAAAATGTGTTTGGAAGTATTGCTTCTTCTTCAATTTTTTGGAAGACTTTGAGTAGAATAGGAACCAAGTCTTCTTTGAATGTTTGATAGAATTCACTAGTATAACCATCTGGGCCTGGACTTTTATTTTTGGGGAGATTTTTAATAGTTTTTTCTATTTCCTCCCTGCTGATTGGTCTGTTTAGGCTTTCTGCTTCTTCATGAGTCAGTCTAGGAAGGTTGTATTGTTCTAGGAATTTATCCATTTCTTCTAGATTGTTGTATTTGGTGGCATATAATTTTTCATAGTATTCTACAATAATTCTTTGTATTTCTATGATGTCTGTGGTGATCTCTCCTCTTTCATTTTGGATTTTATTTATTTGAGTCCTGTGTCTTTTTTCCTTGGTGAGTCTTGCCAAGGGTTTGTCAATTTTGTTGATCTTTTCAAAGAACCAGCTCCTTGTTTTATTGATTTTTTCTATAGTTTTTCTGTTCTCTATTTCATTTATTTCTGCTCTGATTTTTATTATCTCCTTTCTTCGGCTGGTTTTGGGTTGTCTTTGTTCTTCTTTTTCTAGTTCCTTAAGGTGTGAAGTTAAGTGGTTTACTTCGGCTCTCTCTTGTTTGTTCATATAGGCCTGAAGTGATATGAACTTTCCTCTTATTACTGCTTTTGCTGCATCCCAGAGATTCTGATATGTCGTATTTTCATTTTCATTTGTCTGTATATATCTTTTGATTTCTGCACTTATTTCTTCTTTGACCCATTCATTTTTTAGAAGTATGTTGTTTAGTTTCCACATTTTTGTGGGTTTTTCCCCCTCTTTTTTGCAGTTGAATTCTAGTTTCAAGGCTTTATGATCAGAAAATATGCTTGGTACAATTTCAATTTTTCTAAATTTGCTGATATTGTCTTTGTGGCACAACATATGGTCAATTCTTGAGAATGAGAATGTTCCATGTACACTAGAGAAAAATGTATACTCTGTCGCTTTGGGATGAAGTGTCCTGTAGATGTCTATCATATCCAGGTGTTGTAGTATTTCGTTTAAGGCCACTATATCTTTATTGATTCTCTGTTTGATTAAGGGGAAGTTGAATCAAGAAGACATAACAATCCTTAATATATATGCACCAAACCAAGGAGCACCAAAATATATAAGACAGCTACTTATTGACCTTAAAACAAAAACTAACAAAAATACAATCATACTTGGAGACCTCAATACACCGCTGACGGCTCTAGATCGGTCATCCAAACAGAGAATCAATTAAAAACTATATTTAATGAAATGTTTTAAGATATCCTTTTGAAAGGTAACACGAGGAAGTAAACCGAAGGACTACATTTATATCAGTGTCTCCCACCAAGCTTGAACTCTAAACCATTGAGCATTGTAACTACTTATTAACAATCAAATTTTGCCAGAGATTTTTTGGTGGAAAGTCCCAAGTGGTCAAAATGCAGGGTTGCTCAGCTTTACTATGCAGGCCTAGATAAAGAGAAGTTGTGTAGATGCGCGAAGTCAAAAAATTAAACCAAAAAACCTCTTAAATTTGCAAAGCTCTAAAAGAGGTCATCACAAACGTCTGACAGTGAGTCATGATGAGGTCTGAACCAATTCTGATGTTTCTTTCGGGACAAGTGAAATAAGAGCTAGAAAAACGGGAAGAGCAGGGATCAATGATTCTGAAATACTGAATGCAATTTTCAGAAAAGCAGGGCTGAGAGGGCTTTAGTCAAGACAATGGAGACAGACAGATGCCCAGAAGGGAGAGAAAATGGGCAGAAGACTCGAATAAACACTTCACAGAAAACTCAAAGGAGAGAGTATTCAACCTTATTAGTCATCAGGGAAATGCAAATTAAAACCACAAAGAGAGAGCACTACACACTCCCAGAGTTTCCTAAATGAAAAAAGCAAACTTTTTTTTTTTTTTTTTTTTTTTAATAAATTTTTATTAATGGTAATGGGATGACATTAATAAATCAGGGTACATATATTCAAAGAAAACATGTCTAGGTTATTTTGTCATCAAATTATGTTGCAAACCCCTCGCCCAAAGTCAGATTGTCCTCCGTCACCCTCTATCTAGTTCTCTGTGCCCCTCCCCCTCCCCCTAACTCTCTCCCTCCCTCCCTCCCATGTCCTCCCTCCCCCCCCCACCCTTGGTAACCACCACACTCTTGTCCATGTCTCTTAGTCTCATTTTTATGTTCCACCAATGTATGGAATCATGTAGTTCTTGTTTTTTTCTGATTTGCTTATTTCACTCCTTATAATGATATCAAGATCCCACCATTTTGCTGTAAATGATCTGATGTCATCATTTCTTATGGCTGAGTAGTATTCCATAGTGTATATGTGCCACATCTTCTTTATCCAGTCTTCTATTGAAGGGCTTTTTGGTTGTTTCCATGTCTTGGCCACTGTGAACAGTGCTGCAATGAACATGGGGCTACATGTGTCTTCACGTATCAATGTTTCTGAGGTTTTGGGGTATATACCCAGTAGAGGGATTGCTGGGTCATAAGGTAGTTCTATTTGCAGTTTTTTGAGGAACCACCATACTTTCCTCCATAATGGTTGTACTACTTTACAGTCCCACCAACAGTGAATGAGGGTTCCTTTTTCTCCACAGCCTCTCCAACATTTGCTATTACCCGTCTTGTTGATAATAGCTAATCTAACAGGGGTGAGGTGGTATCTCATTGTAGTTTTGATTTGCATTTCTCTAATAACTAATGAAGCTGAGCATCTTTTCATATATCTATTGGCCATTTGTATCTCTTCCTGGGAGAAGTGTCTGTTCATGTCCTCTTCCCATTTTTTTATTGGATTGCTTGTTTGTTTGTTGTTGAGTTTTATGAGTTCTTTGTAAATTTTGGATATTAGGCCCTTATCTGAGCTTGAAAATATCAGTTCCCATATAGTTGGCTGTCTGTTTATTTTGATATCAGTTTCTCTTGCTGAGTAAAAACTTTTAATTCTGATGTAGTCCCATTCATTTATCTTTGCCTTCACTTCTCTTGCCATTGGAGTCAAGTTCATAAAATGTTCTTTAAAACCCAGGTCCATGATTTTAGTACCTATGTCTTCTTCTATGTACTTTATTGTTTCAGGTCTTATATTTAGGTCTTTGATCCATTTTGAATTAATTTGAAAAAAGCAAACTTCAAATGTTGGCAAAGAGGTAGAGTAACAAGAACTCAATTCACTTCTAATGGGGAGTATAGATATATTGGTATAACTGTTTTGGAGACTTTATTTGATATTATTGACTAAAGCTGAAACATATTTATCCTATCACTGGGAAATCTCCTTCCCAGGGATATATACTCATCAGTGCTGTGTTTGTATGTTCATCACTGTATATGAACTAGGATGGTCCCATAATCGCCCCATAGCTTCTTACCGCTGCTGTAACAAATTACCACAAACGGTATGAGTTAAAATAATAAAAATGTACTGTTTCCAGTTCTGTAAGTCAGAAGTCCACATGGGTCTTATGGTCTAAAAATCGAACTCTCAGCACAGGTGCACTCCCTCTGGAGGAGCTGAGTGTGAATCTATTCTCTTGCCTTTTCCAGCTTCTGGAGTCCAACTGCCGTCCTTACAATGCACCTTCAAAACACATCAATCCAACCTTTGCTTCCAGCACCACGTCTTTTCTCTGACTTTGACTCTTCTGCCTCCCTTTTATAAGGGCTCGTGCGATTACACTGGGCCTACCTGGATAATCCTGGAAAATCTTCCCATCTGAAAACCCTTAACCTAACCAACTGTGCCAAGTTCCTTTGGCCACTAACATAACATATTCACAGGAATTAGAATGTAAACATCGTTAAAGAACCATTACTCTGCCTGCTAGAGTAATAGTACAAAGTGGTTTACCTTTGTTAGTGAAAATGGGAAAGTACTAAATTTCCCAGCAACAAAAGAATGAGTAATTGGGGTTTATTCATACCCCAATTATAGAACACTATACAACAATGAGAACGAACAGTTTTCAAAGACATGCAATGTTATGAATGAATCTCACAAACATACTGTGAGCAAAATAAGCCAGAAACAGACATAATATGAGTCTATGTGTATAAAGTACAGAAAAATGCAGAAATAAACTACAGTAAAAGTCAGAAGAGTGGCTACTCTGGCTGCGGTGGTCCGTGACTGGGCAGGAACAAGAGGGGGCTCTGGGGGATGTTGACGATCCTTTGTGTCTCCACCTGGGATCTGATTCCTGGATGCGTTCAGTCTGAGAAAAATCTATCAAACTATACCCTGAAGGCATGTGTGTACTCTTCTGTGTGTATGTTGTATTGGCTTTAACAAAAAGTATAACCTTATTATTGACAAAGAGGAAAAACTAGAACCCAGTGTGCACAAGGGGCCCCCAAGCTGATACAACTCTGTATGGTGGGAAAAATGGAAGCTTTAGAATCAGATAGTCAAGACCTGGAGTCACAGCTCTTTCACAGATCCTGTACTTTTCTAGAAATTATCTAATCTTTTTGGTCCTTGGTTTCCTTCCCTAGAAAGTGGGGATAATGACATTTCCTGCCTCAGTGGATATGCTACCTATGTACAGTAGCATGTGTGAAAACAAATGGGACATTACAAAGGCTGAGTAATACTACTTCTGCTCTCAGTTCTGGCCTTAAGTCTAGCTTTCAACAGAAAATACACAACAGAAACAAAATAAAATCATCTCAGAAGCTGGGTCTTAGTTTTTGTTTTTTCGCATTTTCAGTGCCATGTATAAAAATGTTTGCCAAGAATTGTATGAGAAGTTGCTCCACACCCTGTAAAATTGGTAAAGAAGTAGTTCTTTGTTTCTTTATAAACACTGCCTACTTCTTTATAAAACTGCCAGTTTCATGAATCCATACATAGAAGGGACATAAAAACGAGACTCAGAGACATGAACAAGAATGTGATGGCAACAGGGGCGGGGGGGTTGGGGGAGGGGGGAGGGGGTGAAGAAGGAGAGAGGGGTTAGGGGAGGGGAGGGGCACAAAGAAAACCAGATAGAAGGTGACAGAAGACAATTTAACTTTGCGGGAGGGGTATACAGCACAATCAAATGGCAAAATAATCTAGAGATATTTTCTCTCAACATATGTACCCTGATTTATCAATGTCACTGCATTAAATTTAATAAAAAAAAAAAAAACTGCCACTTTCATTGTGAAAATTCACTAACAAAGGTGAGCCACTTGAGATCATGAAAGATCAGGTATTACTTCCACTAGCTGTAGCAGCGGCAAGAAAAATTCAAGGAGCAGAGTGGAGATAGAGTCACTTGAGACTTCTACCTACAGAGCAAACACTGTCTCGAACATTACACATCTACCTTTGTGACTAGAAGCGAATAACTAGACACCAAACCAAATTTCCCCTTCAGGAAGCTCTTCTTGTCTTCATTGCCCTGCAGTAGGGCAGAGGGAAAAAAGATGAAAATAAACATAGGTACAAAGTGGGTATCCCTTAAAGTTTAAGAACATGACAGATTGGAGATTAGAACTATGATCTGGAGCCTTAGAGGCCATTTAAAGAGTTTTGGGTCCTTGGAATTATGGCTCTTGGTCAAGGTCAC
Source organism: Saccopteryx bilineata (assembly GCF_036850765.1). NCBI lineage: Eukaryota > Metazoa > Chordata > Mammalia > Chiroptera > Emballonuridae > Saccopteryx > Saccopteryx bilineata. Next base: position 19,660,029 of record NC_089492.1, on the reverse strand, counting down.
TCAGACCCACACGCAGTCTGGTTTATAATCCTCTTCCCAGGGGGTTTTAAGTAGTGGTTTACATTTCTCATTCCCAGCCAGAACCTTTTATTTGCAACGCTTAAGTCTTTATTTGTATTTTCTCACCCCCATTTTTATTGCCACTGGTATTATTTCAACATCATCTGATTTTGATCCAGACTTGGCCTACTTTTCTAGTCTTTTTCTTGTACCCTCCTCTCACGACTCTTTGCTCCCCAAATTTTTCCATCCAATCTCTCCCAAATGCCTCTCCTCTCCCACTCCTCCATGCTGGGCTTACTCCCCTCCACCAGGATGCTTGCCTGCTCCTTGAGTTTGTATCATTTCATCACATGTTCCAGGAAACCTGAATCACTGCATTTATCACGAACTGTTTATCATGTGCCTAACGCATTAGCCTGTCACTCCTTTAGAGGAAGAGCTGGTATTCACTCCTGCCTTCCCAGTGTTCAGTTAAAAAGTGTTCCATCAATGTTTGTCGAATCAATGAACTATCAGTTGAAGTCCTCTTGGGTTTTTCGGTTTGGTTTTTGGTGGGGTTTTTTTGTGGGTTTTGTTTTGTTTTTTAGATTGACAGTCTTGTTCCAAGTGTCATCAAAGTTTATTTTTTTAAATAATGGTGTTACCCAGAGCTACTACTGATTGGTCCTTTGCTCTTTCCTCTCTCCACTCAATCAGAGCCCCCCCTTATCATATAACTCTATATTTACATATTGACACCTCTCTTATCTATCAAATCAGTGATTTTAAACCAGTATAGGAAAGAAATGCTTGTAAGGCCTTCAAGTACCTGCTGAAATAATATTGCCTTATTGTTACCTTAACACTTACCAGAGCTTGCTCCCCTTACAGACCTAAGTAACTAGCCCACTGTGTGTGTGCGGGGTTGTTCACAGAATGAGCAAGGAGCTGTGGACCGTGGCCAGCATTATGCACAGGCCCACTTTTCACTGTCGTGATGATTATCATTTTTCTTCTTTTCCTCATTTCCAATTAGAATAAAAACCTTGGTTTCAAAAACGTTAAGTCATTCTCCTTAACGATGTATAAACTTAACAGAATTCCACAGGAAAGCCGAGTCTTTATTTCAGACACAAGCTCCAATCTGAAAATATGAGCAAATGAGCCGTCTCCCGCACGTAGAGCCGTGGTAAACTGCAGAGTGGTGTTAAGTCAGAGCTGGAAAGGCAGCGGGAACGCAATGAGCTCTTTTTTCCAGTGAGCGGCCGAGCAGCGATAAGGCCAGTTGACTCTCGTTGGGCTTGAACCCAGGCAGTCTGGTTCCAAGGCTCCTGCTGCCTCCCAGGAAAACAAGAGCTGCCCAGATGATCTTAGCAGAGTCTGTAAGAAGAGCACAGCCTGCTCTTTTTCGGAAATTAGGCAATTACAGAAAGAGAGACAGGGAGGTCACGTGAAAGAAAAGCAGGGCCAAGGAAAAGTATTTCTAGGGAAGGAGAGTTTTGAGCCCGATTTTAGCTTGACAGGAAAGAACTAAGGGAGGAGGAGAGATTAAAGATATAAATGAGGGGGCGGCAGGTGGCAGAAAGACCCCTGCCCCTACCACAAAGTTGCAATACATGGAATCCAGCAGAGGGACAGATGGACCCGACTTTCCAAGGCGATGAGACTCTGAGACAAGGAAGAGGAACAAGCAGAAAATGAGCGAAGATAAAAATAAATTTTGAGTCAGCGAGAAGGGAGGTTGAGAGTTCACCGTATATGGCTTCAAGGATTCCTGTGAAATAGGAGGTAATTTCATCAGCTGAGAGGGAGGAAAGTAGAGGGCTGGGGTTTGCATCATTTAAAAAGGGTTAGATCACCTGATCCGAGGGACAAGGCATGAAGGAAAGAGAGATAAGTAGGAGTCTTGCTGAAATTCACTCCACTCTGCAACCCAGGAGCAATTTTACTTGTGCTTTGGTGAGCGAGACCCTAAGAAAAAGGAGTCTGGGGCTTGACACTTTATTCTTTTACATAATTACCACTTGATACAGGCAGTTTATTGAAGCTTTCTTGCTTCGTTTCCTCTATAAAACACGTTAATAATCCTTGCCTCTTTCTTACCCCATAGGATTTTAACAAGCATTAATTAATATCTTTGGTGTCCCAAGTGCCTTGGGAAAGCTCTGTATAAGGACTTTTTACATCACTTCTATTATTCTTGCAATTGCATTAGCTCACCATCTGTTTAGAGTAAGTTGAAATACAATCTTAACAATTTCCTTCACTTGCTTTCAAAATTTGTTTGCTAAGCCTGCCTGAAATCACCTATTGAGGCAGCAGAGGCAAAAAAAAAAAAGAACAAAAATCTAGAATGTTGTCCAGGTGCTCTTAAACCAAAATTATTCAAATTTAAACCACAAGCAAAACATGTAGTCTTTTTAGAACTCATTGATCTGTCTAATATAATGAACTCAAGTTAAAGATTTCACACTGGCCCTTCCCTCATAATGCCAATACTCTGGTAGAAAAATCATAGTTTCTAGCAAAAAATACAATGCAATAATAATGAATACCTTAATGCTTAAAATAGCAATGTCTCAATATAAAGGCATGCAATATTCTACACTTTTATCTTCACTTTTTTAACATAAATTCAATGCCTCCCTTCCTTCGTTTTGTTATTCAACACATAACACATAATATTGATCACCTGTATGAGTAGGCACTGTTGAGGCCTGGGACTATCAACTAGCATGCACTTTGCCACACACATCTTGCCCCTTTGGATACTGGTTCTTTCATTACCTAAGATACTTTAGTACTTTCATTTTATTTCTATTTGAATGGCACATAATTCTATACCATCTCCACATTGGCTGGGTTAATGTTATTTATCAGTATTGAGACATGAAGAATATTGAGAATTATCTGTGGTGTCAAGAATTTGCTGACGTTTATTGAAAGGAATGCTTTCAAGTATCAATTAGCCTGTGGGTACCACAAGCCCTGAAATCTTGTAAAAAACCATCAGAACCCCATTTAGGGGTAAAGGTTTACTTTTATAAATTCACTTCTGATATCAACAGCAACTTGTTATATAATGTAGTTGCTATGGTGATGTGAGAGCAATGAAAATTCTTCTACGTAAACTTATCAAAGTTTGCTCCTTTGAACTTAACTTGAGACACTACATGGTCTACTGATTCCCATGATACAGGGTTTTTTGAAGTCAGTAGATTTTCTTCAGATTCTGTAAGAAGGACTTATCTTTTATTCTTCCACATTATCTAAGGACTCCAGTGAGGCTGTAGTTGGTAGGGATTGAGATGGGAGTAGGAGGAAAGGTCCTGGTGCAAAGAACAAAAGGAATTTCTCAAAGCTGGAGTCACAGAACTGTCAACGCAGTACTTTATTTCTAGTCCACTGATGGAACATGGCTATGCATTAGGTTTTGTGGAGTAGGACTTGCTGTGAAGCCCTCAAACAATGTGGACAGAACCCAAGATTCTTGTGGCCATTCTACAACTAGAAAAGTTTAGAAGGTAGAATGTGCGACCATGTGGCATGCTCACAATTTCTTTGACAAATCCTCAAATTCATATCATCTAAAACTATCAAATATCCAGTGCTTTTTTAAAAAAAATATTTTATTTATTCATTTTAAAGGGGGTGGAGAGAGAGAGAGAGAGAGAGAGAGAGAGAGAGAGAGAGAGAGAGAGGAGAGGGAGGAGCAGGAAGCATCAACTCCCATAGGTGCCTTAACCAGGCAAGCCCGGCAACCTCAGTGTTCCAGGTCAATGCTTCATCTGTGTCACCACGGGTCAGGCTATCCAGTGCCTTCTGGGTCTTACATTTAAGTTGTGTGTTGTGTTTGGAGCTATTTTGACAATTACTTTATCCCTGATGGAAATCAAAGGTCAATTTTTTTCTCAAGAGGCCTCACAAAATAAAATTATCACCAGTGCCAGGAATTTTGCCACAAGATAATCATAGGGAAGTAAAGATGAAGGCAAAGTGAGAGTTCAAAGAGGTGTAAATGTGAGAACCAATCTAAGAAACCCAGGAGGCAAAACCAATTATAGCCAATACAGTTTACATATGGAGAGGGAGAGGCTGTCCCCAGGCCCAAATTGTGGCAAGCCGTTTTCCTGTGACAGTAGCAGTGTCGCTCATCACACGTGCCTTTCTGGAATTCGGCCATTCTCCCATCCCCTAGAAGCCAGGCAGGTCTTTGTGACCACCTTGACCGATGAGAGTGTATCAGAAACAACACTGACTTCTGAGGCTAGGCTGTGCAAATGTCACATACTCTCCTTTCCTCTCTCAGGACGCTCATTCTTAGAACCCAGACACCATGATCTGAGGAAGCCTAAGCAGGTCTACATGGAGAAGATCCAAGCTGCTTACTCACATCCTCTCTTAATTTTATATATTAAATTTCCCATTCTGCTCTAATGAGCTGTTGGTCTTTTTGCTTTAATCATCACTGCTTTATAAAAATGTCTTAAAACCTGTAAGGCAAGGTACTATGGAAGTGTCTTCATCAAGTTGTATTAGCTAGCTTTAGCACTTCAATGTCCAAACCAACCATTAAAAACATAATTACATATAGATATATAGTGTGTAAAAATATATAGTTAGTTTCCTAGGACTGCTGTAACAAAGTTATGTATCTTCTTGGAGGAGACCAGTCAATCCATAAATATGTACACATACATATATGCTTTCTGGAACTTTGCTATTTAAGTGCTGACAATCTCAATTACCTCTTTTCCTAAATGACAAAGCAATTTCCCCAAACAATATATTAATTTAATCATTCCCCTCCCTATCATTAGGGTTATCTGCTATAACATATACTAAGTTTTTATATATTATACTATAGTTTGGATCTGAACATTCCATTACAATCTATTTTTTCTGTCTAACTGTCCAAATAATATATTGCTTTACTTACTAAAGTTGTATGGTATATTTTATTAACTTTCAAAATAAATTTTTATTTTTCACAATTGTCTTAGCTATTCTAACCTGAATAATGTTCCAGGAAATTTCATAGTCATTTTGTTAAATTCATTCAAAAATTGGGATTATATTAAAGTTGCATTAAACTAATAACCTAGGGAAGGTATAAGTTCTCATTTAAACTGAAAACACTGCCCAGACAGGCAGGGCTGAGTAGATGGACTGAGCTATTCCCTTTAGACTCTGCTAACCCTGACTCCCACCCCCTGTTCCAGACTCTCGCTGGATTAACAGGTGGCACTGAGAGTTCCTATGTGCAGGTCACCCAGGCTCCAGGGAACCTGGAGGGCAAGCCTTTCATCCTTGGCCTTTGTGGAAGAACTCCCCCCAACAGTGTACCAGGGTTCCCCTTCTCCGCTCCCTCACCTGCCTGTGTTACCTGTTATATTTTAAATAATAGCCAGCAGCAGGTCTGAGTGACAACTCACTGATTCTGACCTACATTTCCATACTGACTAGTGATGTTGAGCACTTTTGTTTATCTGTTAACCATTTGTATGTCTTCCTGGGGGGGGGGGGGTTATTCAGGTCCCTTGCTCATTTTTAATTGGGTTATTTGAGTTTCTGCCATTGAGCTGTACAAGTTCCTTAAATATTGTGGATATTAACTCTTTTTTTTTTTTTTTTTTTTTAAATTTTTAATAAATTTTTATTAATGGTAATGGGATGACATTAATAAATCAGGGTACATATATTCAAAGAAAACATGTCTAGGTTATTTTGTCATCAAATTATGTTGCAAACCCCTCGCCCAAAGTCAGATTGTCCTCCGTTACCCTCTATCTAGTTCTCTGTGCCCCTCCCCCTCCCCCTAACTCTCCCTCCCTCCCTCCCATGTCCTCCCTCCCCCCCCACCCTTGGTAACCACCACACTCTTGTCCATGTCTCTTAGTCTCATTTTTATGTTCCACCAGTGTATGGAATCATGTAGTTCTTGTTTTTTTCTGATTTGCTTATTTCACTACTTATAATGTTATCAAGATCCCACCATTTTGCTGTAAATGATCTGATGTCATCATTTCTTATGGCTGAGTAGTATTCCATAGTGTATATGTGCCACATCTTCTTTATCCAGTCTTCTATCGAAGGGCTTTTTGGTTGTTTCCATGTCTTGGCCACTGTGAACAGTGCTGCAATGAACATGGGGCTACATGTGTCTTCACGTATCAATGTTTCTGAGGTTTTGGGGTATATACCCAGTAGAGGGATTGCTGGGTCATAAGGTAGTTCTATTTGCAGTTTTTTGAGGAACCACCATACTTTCCTCCATAATGGTTGTACTACTTTACAGTCCCACCAACAGTGAATGAGGGTTCCTTTTTCTCCACAGCCTCTCCAACATTTGCTATTACCCGTCTTGTTGATAATAGCTAATCTAACAGGGGTGAGGTGGTATCTCATTGTAGTTTTGATTTGCATTTCTCTAATAACTAATGAAGCTGAGCATCTTTTCATATATCTGTTGGCCATTTGTATCTCTTCCTGGGAGAAGTGTCTGTTCATGTCCTCTTCCCATTTTTTTATTGGATTGCTTGTTTGTTTGTTGTTGAGTTTTATGAGTTCTTTGTAAATTTTGGATATTAGGCCCTTATCTGAGCTGTCGTTTGAAAATATCAGTTCCCATATAGTTGGCTGTCTGTTTATTTTGATATCAGTTTCTCTTGCTGAGCAAAAACTTTTAATTCTGATGTAGTCCCATTCATTTATCTTTGCCTTCACTTCTCTTGCCATTGGAGTCAAGTTCATAAAATGTTCTTTAAAACCCAGGTCCATGATTTTAGTACCTATGTCTTCTTCTATGTACTTTATTGTTTCAGGTCTTATATTTAGGTCTTTGATCCATTTTGAATTAATTTTAGTACACGGGGACAGGCTGTAGTCGAGTTTCATTCTTTTGCATGTGGCTTTCCAGTTTTCCCAACACCATTTGTTGAAGAGGCTTTCTTTTCTCCATTGTGTGTTGTTGGCCCCTTTATCAAAGATTATTTGACCATATATATGTGGTTTTATTTCTGGGCTTTCTATTCTGTTCCATTGGTCTGAGTGTCTATTTTTCTGCCAATACCATGCTGTTTTAATTATCGTGGCCCTATAATATAGTTTAAAGTTAGGTATTGTAATGCCCCCAGCTTCATTCTTTTTCCTTAGGATTGTTTTGGCTATTCGGGGTTTTTTATAGTTCCATATAAATCTGATGATTTTTTGTTCCATTTCTTTAAAAAATCTCATAGGGATTTTGATGGGAATTGCATTAAATTTGTATATTGCTTTGGGTAATATGGCCATTTTGATTATATTTATTCTTCCTATCCAAGAACAAGGAATATTTTTCCATCTCATTGTATCTTTTTCGATTTCCCTTAACAATGCTTTGTAATTTTCATTATATAGGTCCTTTATGTTCTTTGTTATGTTTATTCCTAGGTATTTTATTTTTTTTGTTGCAATCGTGAAGGGGATTATTTTTTTGAGTTCGTTTTCTAATATTTCATTGTTGGCATATAGAAAGGCTATGGACTTTTGTATGTTAATTTTGTATCCTGCGACCTTACTGTATTGGTTTATTGTTTCTAATAATCTTTTTGTGGAGTCCTTCGGGTTTTCGATGTATAGGATCATATCATCAGCAAAAAGTGATAGCTTTACTTCTTCTTTTCCGATATGGATGCCTTTTATTTCTTTGTCTTGTCTGATTGCTCTGGCCAGAACTTCTAGCACCACGTTGAATAAGAGTGGAGAGAGTGGACAACCCTGTCTTGTTCCTGATTTAAGGTAGAAAGTCCTCAGTTTTATGCCGTTTAATAGGATGTTGGCTGATGGTTTATCATATATGGCCTTTATCATGTTGAGATATTTTCCTTCTATACCCATTTTGTTGAGAGTCTTAAACATAAAATTGTGTTGTATTTTATCAAAAGCCTTTTCTGCATCTATTGATAAGATCATGTGGTTTTTGTTCTTTGTTTTGTTGATATGGTGTATTACGTTAACCGTTTTGCGTATGTTGAACCATCCTTGAGATTCTGGGATGAATCCCACTTGATCATGATGTATTATTTTTTTAATATGTTGTTGTATTCGGTTTGCCAGTATTTTGTTTAGTATTTTAGCATCTGTATTCATTAGAGATATTGGTCTGTAGTTTTCTTTCTTTGTGCCATCCTTGCCAGGTTTTGGTATGAGGGTTATGTTGGCCTCATAAAATGTGTTTGGAAGTATTGCTTCTTCTTCAATTTTTTGGAAGACTTTGAGTAGAATAGGAACCAAGTCTTCTTTGAATGTTTGATAGAATTCACTAGTATAACCGTCTGGGCCTGGACTTTTATTTTGGGGGAGGTTTTTAATAGTTTTTTCTATTTCCTCCCTGCTGATTGGTCTGTTTAGGCTTTCTGCTTCTTCATGACTCAGTCTAGGAAGGTTGTATTGTTCTAGGAATTTATCCATTTCTTCTAGGTTGTTGTATTTGGTGGCATATAATTTTTCATAGTATTCTACAATAATTCTTTGTATTTCTATGATGTCTGTGGTGATCTCTCCTCTTTCATTTTGGATTTTATTTATTTGAGTCCTGTGTCTTTTTTCCTTGGTGAGTCTTGCCAAGGGTTTGTCAATTTTGTTGATCTTTTCAAAGAACCAGCTCCTTGTTTTATTGATTTTTTCTATAGTTTTTCTGTTCTCTATTTCATTTATTTCTGCTCTGATTTTTATTATCTCCTTTCTTCGGCTGATTTTGGGTTGTCTTTGTTCTTCTTTTTCTAGTTCCTTAAGGTGTGAAGTTAAGTGGTTTACTTCGGCTCTCTCTTGTTTGTTCATATAGGCCTGAAGTGATATGAACTTTCCTCTTATTACTGCTTTTGCTGCATCCCAGAGATTCTGATATGTCGTATTTTCATTTTCATTTGTCTGTATATAGCTTTTGATTTCTGCGCTTATTTCTTCTTTGACCCATTCATTTTTTAGAAGTATGTTGTTTAGTTTCCACATTTTTGTGGGGTTTTCCCCCTCTTTTTTGCAGTTGAATTCTAGTTTCAGGGCTTTATGATCAGAAAATATGCTTGGTACAATTTCAATTTTTCTAAATTTGCTGATATTGTCTTTGTGGCCCAACATATGGTCAATTCTTGAGAATGTTCCATGTACACTAGAGAAAAATGTATACTCTGTCGCTTTGGGATGAAGTGTCCTGTAGATGTCTATCATATCCAGGTGTTCTAGTATTTCGTTTAAGGCCACTATATCTTTATTGATTCTCTGTTTGGATGACCGATCTAGAGCCGTCAGCGGTGTATTGAGGTCTCCAAGTATGATTGTATTTTTGTTAGTTTTTGTTTTAAGGTCAATAAGTAGCTGTCTTATATATTTTGGTGCTCCTTGGTTTGGTGCATATATATTAAGGATTGTTATGTCTTCTTGATTCAACTTCCCCTTAATCATTATGAAATGACCATTTTTGTCTCTGAGTACTTTTTCTGTCTTGTAGTCAGCATTATTAGATATGAGTATTGCTACGCCTGCTTTTTTTTGGGTGTTGTTTGCTTGGAGTATTGTTTTCCAGCCTTTCACTTTGAATTTGTTTTTATCCTTGTTGCTTAGATGTGTTTCTTGTAGGCAGCATATAGTTGGATTTTCTTTTTTAATCCATTCTGCTACTCTGTGTCTTTTTATTGGTAAGTTTAATCCATTTACATTTAGTGTAATTATTGACACTTGTGGGTTCCCTACTGCCATTTTATAAATTGCTTTCTGTTAGTTTTGTATCTAGTTTGATTCTTCTCTTTTGTTTTTCTATCATTTGTTTTTGTTTGTTTGTGTTCCATACTTCTTTCCTCTGTTGCTACCTTTTTTAAGTCAAGTGTTTTTGTGGTGGTTTTTTTAAGGGTGGTTACCATTAAGTAATGAAAAGGGTACCTACCATATTCATTGTAGTACCCTATCTTATAAGTATTTCTGCACTTCATCATCCTTTGCTACTGTTAATCTCCATCCTCTCCCCCCTTTTTTTCCTTTGTTGTCACAGTTTAAGTTTGGTTTTATTGTGTTCTTGGTGGAGCTGTTACTTGTGGTGTTGTTTTCTCTTGTTCTTTGAATCTGGTTGGAAAACCCCCCTTAGTATTTCCTGGAGTGGGGGCTTTCTGTTGACAAATTCTCTCATCTTTTCTGTATTTGTGAATGTTTTTATATCTCCTTCATACTTGAAGGATAGCTTTGATGGGTATAGTATTCTTGGCTGAAAGTTCCTCTCTTTCAGGGCTTTAAATATTGGGGTCCACTCTCTTCTAGCTTGTAGAGTTTCTGCTGAGAAATCTGATGATAATCTAATAGGCCTTCCTTTATATGTTGTACTCTTCTTTTCCCTGGCTGCCTTGAGAATTTTTTCTTTGTCATTGTTTTGTGTCATCTTTATTATGATGTGCCTTGGAGTGGGTTTGTTGGGGTTAAGAAAACTTGGTGTTCTGTTTGCTTCTTGAATTTGAGGCTTTAGTTCCTTCCACAGGCTTGGGAAGTTCTCGTCTATTATTTGTTTGAGTATATTCTCCATTCCATTTTCTTTCTCTTCTCCCTCTGATATACCTATTATTCTTATGTTATTCTTTCTGATGGAGTCAGACAATTCCTGTAGGGCTTTCTCGTTTTTTATTATTTTTGAGTCTCTTTCTTCTTCTCTCTGTTGTGCCTCAAGTTGTTTGTCTTCTATTTCACTAATCCTATCTTCAATCTGGGCTGTTCTGTTAGCTAAGCTTGTTACCTCATTTTTCAGCTCGTGAATTGAGTTTTTCATTTCTGTTTGATTTGTTTTTATAGTTTCAATTTCCTTGGTAATATATTCTTTGTGTTCATTGAGTTGTTTTCTGATCTCCCTATATTGCCTTTCTGTGTTTTCTTGTATATCTCTGAGTATTTTTAAGATTTCTAGTTTAAATTCTCTGTCATTTAGCTCCAAGGCTTCCAATATGTTAAGTCTTTTCTCCATAGATTTTTCCACATCTATTTGTGTTACCTCTCTTTCTTTTGTATCCATAATATTCGATTTCCTCTTTCTTATCGGCATCTGAGGGTGGTCTTATTGATAGCACTAATTAGAATTAATAAAGAGTAAAAAGAAAAAAAAAAAAAAAAAAGGGTAAAACACCCCACAAAAAAAAAACAGTAATAATTTATTATTTCCCCCTTTTTTCTCTCTTCTCTTTCCCTCCTCTCCCCTCCTCAGGGAAATATCGTGCCTATAATGGAGGGCCTGATTTGGGGTGAAGAGTTCAAGGGGCAAAAAAAGGGAGTAGGGACCTACTAAATGCAAAAAAAAAAAAAAAAAGGAAGAAAATCTTAGACAAGCATAAGATGATTTGCTTGTAAGTGATGGTCAACTAAGAGATATAATGAGAGGGATAAGAGGGAATCAGAAAAAAGGACCAAAAAAAATAATAAAGAAGAAAAAATAAAAATAATAAGTAAAAATCTGTTGTATTAAGTGGAGCGAAGACTAAATACAATGGAGACCTTGGGTTGGGAGGACCCAAAATGCCACAAAAATAAACAAACAAGAGAGAAAAAAAATAAAAACAAAAGCAAAAAAGAGAAATAAAACCAAAAAAAAGCCTTGAGTCCCAAATTAACTAATTTGTTCGTGATTGAGGATTATATGGGAGGAAAGTAAAATGAGAAAAGAAAAAACGAATAGAAAGGAAAAAATAAGAAAAAGAGAAAAACGAAGGAAGAAATAAAATAGGAGAAAAAAACAAAATAAAGCAAGACAAAAAAAAAAAAAACAAGAGAGGAGAGAGTGAGAGTTAAGTGTTTTGGAGTATTACCTTAAAGGAGGGTGAGGATGAAGAAGAAAAATAAAATGCAACACTCATGGGTAGTGTAGTTCAAGAAAGGGGAAGCATAAGATGGGCAGAGAATAGAAGGACCGAGGTGGAGGAAATAAAGGCAAAAAGATAGAAGAAACAAGCAACAACAACAACAACAACAAAAAAAAAAAATTAGTGGATCAAGTTGTAAAGTCTGTGGGTTTTTCTTGATTTTGAGAGGTTAACTTCTTCCTTTTTCTTTTCTCTCCCTCTTCCTAGTCGGTGACTCTGTACCCCAGGCTCTGCCCCTGTGTCACTCTTAGTTAGGGATTTGCAGTTGATGGGATTCTATGGCAATGTCATATAATTGGCTTTAGTCTTGCTGGAAGTAAAGGCTTGTTGGCGTTTGCAGGGTCCAACGATGAGAGAGTTTGCTTTCCTGGATTCTCTCTCCTAGTCCCCCCTTTCTGAATTAGCAGCCTGGTGATCCAGCTATAAGGCTGCAACTGCTTCTGCCTGGGGAGTAAGAGGCTCAAAGAGCTGGGAAATCCCCACTCTATCCCCACTCAGTGCAAGGCTTTGGGAAAGGCTCTGACAGTCAGGGCCTCCAGTGTAATCAGGCGGGGGTGGGAGTCAATTGTTGTCAAGGTGACTGTTCAGCGCCTATCATTTAGTTGGACCTCTCAACCCAGGCTTTCCACACTTTGTAGCCTGTTTTTGCAGGGAAGAAGAGGCACTAGTCTCTGCTTACGACTAGTGCAGTATAGACCTTATTATCTGCCAAGTCCTTCTTGTTAGCGTTTATCCCTGAATATGGAGGCTCTATCAATCAGAAGTTGCCCCCGCCCCTTTAGCGAGAGGCACTAAAAAATATCACGCCTCTTGTCTTGGATCGCTGAACTGAGAGAGATCTTATCAATTAGAACCGAGGGTGCGCAGATTTTATGGGTTAAGCTAATTTCAGTGATTGGGTCGCAGCTGTTTCCGAAGGTATTTTAGGCTGCCTGCGCGCGCCCCTCCCCCAACGCTTGATTGTTAGCTTGAATGGCTGGGTGAGGTGCCCCGCCCACGGAGAGAATCTCCCAAGCCTCTCCCACTCGCCCCGCCGCTGGCGGCTGGACCGCACCAGGCGCAGGATAATGGAGCGCCCTGGGTGTGCGGGCCAGTAGGGCGCCCTGGGCGCGTGGAATGCCCAAGGCACATGCGCGAATGGGGCGCTCAGGGCACCGGTGGCCGGCGACCCCCACTCGCAGTGTGCGGGCCGCTGGGAACGTCAGCAGTGCTCAACCGGACCAGGCGCGCGCACGGCGGCTGGTGGCGGCCGTTCGCGGTGGCGGTTCCGCGGGGGTTCACGGCAGCTCGCGGGCTCGCGGCCGCGAGCGGCGGCTTGCAGTTCCCAAGTATATGGGCTGACTCACCGCGGGCGCACTCCCTGGCGGCTTGAATGAGCGTCGCTGCGGTAGCTTCCTCCACACCCTCGTCTCTCAGATTCAAGTGATAACAGTCCTTTTGCTTTCAGTTTGTGTGGAACTCCGGAATGCTCCGAGGATAAATTTTTCTGTTTCTAGTTGATAAATTTGTTGTGATTTAGGGGAGAGCTGTCGGACGCGCTTCTCACGGCGCCATTTCCGTGACGTCACTCCCCGTGGATATTAACTCTTTATCTGATATATGGTTTGTAAATGTTTTCTCTCATTCCAAAAGTTGCCTTTTATTCTGTTGACTGTTTCCTTTGCTACATGGAAGCTTTTTAGTTTAATGTAATCTTACTCATTTCTGTTTTTGTTGCCTTTGTTTTGGTGTCTTATCTGCAAAACTACTGCCAAGACCCATGTCACAGAGCTTTCTTTCCTCAGAGTTCTAGAGTCTCAGGTGTTACATTAAAGTCTTTACCCCATTTTCAGTTGATTTTTGTTTATGGTGTGAGATAAGGGTCCAATTTTACTCTTTTGCATGTGGATTTTCAGTTTTTCCTACATCATTTATTGAAGAGACTGTCATTTCCTATTGTGTATTCTTACCACCTTTGTTGAAGATTAGTTGATAGCCTATTGGTGGGTTTATTTTGGAACTCACCATTCTGTTTCATTGGTCTATTCGCCTGTTTTTATGCTAGTACCATTCTGTGATGATTACTATAGCTTTACAATATAGTTTGGAATCAGGAAGTGTGATGCCTCCAGTTTTGTTCTAGCTAAAAATTGCTTTGTCTACTCAAGGTCTTTAGTGGTTTCACATGTGTTTTATGATTGTTTTTTCTATTTCTTTAAACTATCTATGGAGCCCTCTCCTACCAACATGATGACTAAAGATTGCAGGGTAAAACTACTGACTTCTTGTCATTTCTTCCTTCTTACCACTGTTGAAAATAAAAAGAAGAGGAAGAAAAAGGGGAGGAAGGGAGGAACAGGTATCCTATCAGCCTCTAAACCATGTTCCCCCTTCAGAGTCAGTTCCCCCATCCTTATCCAAGAAAAATACTACATGGCCCTAATGATATGTTTAATTGCTTTTCAGGCTTTGCAGCAGCCTGAATGCTTTGTTGCAAAGGGACCAAAACCAGTTGACTCTCCTGCCTGTGGACTAAGCTGAACAACTGATTTTTCTTTCCCATCTCTTTCTTCTGCCTCCTTCGCCTTTATTCTTTTGATTTAGATTTCTGTGGTGCTTAATGAACAATACCCTTCCCAGCAGCCATAAAGCAAGAAAAATTCAGTCAGGATTATAATCACAATTTCAATTATTTACACGTTAGAAAATATTGCCATTGGGTTCTCAGTGTTATTTACACTGGTGTTTTCTTCTATTTCAAAGTGCTAAAATATTAGCTCTATTCATTATAAACTGATTGCTTTTAACATGATTCTTCCCTCCCTCCCCTCACCCTGTCTGAAATCCAATTTGCAGTCTGCTAAAGGCCTCATATGTTTTTTATGGATTATTTCCTGGGGTCACATTAATCTGGCTCCTTGTTACTTTATACAAATTTCCCTTTGCCACAGTAAAATAACGAGATTCGATCTCTTGGGAATTAATCCATAGAGACCTCTTAATGGGGCAAAGCCAGAGCAGAGTGTATCTCCTCTTATTAAGCCTCCCAAACACAATGGAGAAGAGGGAAGAGGGCGCCTGCCCTCCTGCGCAGTGTCACCCGGGACCCAAGTCCAGGCAGCGAGAGGGGAAGCAAGTGAGAACAGCGGGATCCAGGTATGGTGCCAGGCTTAGCACTCCCCCTGCCCTCACAGGGCCAGAACCAAAGCGTCGCACATGCAATTCCAGTGGAGGAGAGGAAGACAGAGCAAACGAAGCAAAAGAGGCAGATGGGAGGCAGAGGGCTTCATTGCTTTTACTGCGCATACGCTGACGCACAGGACATGACTTCTCTCGTCCAGGCTGCTCACTCCCGGCGCCCACTTCTTCCACCCTTCACTGGAGCCTCGGTCCTCGCTGGCAGCCCTGGCAGCGAGAAGACTTTAAGTAAGATTCTGTCTCCCACCTGACCTGTGGTGGCGCAGTGGATAAAGCATCGACCTGGAATGCTGAGGTCGCTGGTTCAAAACCCTGGGCTTGCCTGGTCAAGGCACATATGGGAGTTGATGCTTCCAGCTCCTCCCCACCTTCTCTCTCTGTCTCTCTCTCCTCTATCTCTCCCTCTCTGTCTCTCTCTCTCCCTTCTCTCTCCTCTCTAAAATGAATAAATTTAAAAAAAAATACTATAAAAAAAAAAAAAGATTCTGTCTCCCTTTCCTCTTGTGTGAGAGATCAAGGGTTGTCCCAGTTCCTCTCCTAAGAGGCGAAACCAGCCAAGTCTTGCAGAGTTTAAGTGAGAAACTTACATTTATTTGAGAGAAATATGAGCTGTTCTCTCAAATTGTAAGCAGGATAAGAATAACATGCAGTTACAATTCTTATGGAGAACTGATACAGAAAATGGGAAAAACAATTAATGAGAATATTTGTCAAGAGGATATAGAAATAATACATGTAAAGCCCCTAGCACAGTGGTTGAGATGAAAACACATATATAAAGGGTAGCTGTTATTAGTTACATCACTATTATATTCTCTAAGCAGATTTCTTTCTTATCATTTATCAATAATTATCTCCTGGAAACACATTAGAAATAAGTTACTTTTTTAATGAAGCACTTTCACATGCATTATCTTACCGTGCTTTCATGTTGATCAGATTAGATGAACAGGTAGTATCATCCCTGTGTTGCAGATAAGAAACTGAGGCTGTGGAGGTGAAGTAACAGATGGTACCTGGTAGCCCTGGGTCTACCACTTCCATGCCTCTCTCAGTTCTCTTCTGCCTTCTCTCCTTGTAATTACCTTCTTGACCAAATATAGGGGCTCCCATCTGGGGAAGACTTGCGTTTTTCCTGCTATGTCAAAGACTGAAGGGGATGTGGATGTAAAGTCTGTCTATTCAGGGCTGAAGTATGAGCAAACTCCCTTGGCCAGGGTATGAATGTCACATGCTCCAACTTCCTTATCAGTAATAGAACTGACACAACCCGCTGATCTCCATCTATCTTACTACTGGATCTAACTCTGCACCTGGAAGGGCAAGAAAGGCATGTTATATATGGATACCATGCTCTCCCCACCCTCACTTCCCCTAAAACACCCAAGAATTTAAATATCAATGAAATAAGGCATCACCAGGGACCTATACTCAGTTATGTAGATGAATAAAATTGCAAGTTACCCAATCTTACATTGATATGTAGCCAGTATACAAAGTGGGATGATTGCATTACCCCAATTATTATCTCAGAAGATAATTTCATTTTGTAGAGACACTAAAAGGGGAAAATAGAATTTCTGGACTCACAAAGAGATTGTTAAATTATGTGTTATAGATATGATCAAAATCTATCTGGAATTCAAATCATTGCATAACTAAAAAGAAGTAGCTGACCCTAATATAATAGTAAATTTAAAACAGCCATAATGACGATAATGTTCACAGATAGCATAATCAAGGGCATTTTTGAGCAATCTAATCCAATGACTTGTTCTACACCAATAAATCCACTAATGTCCCTCAGATAAGATTTAGGCCAGTGCTTGAATTGTGCAACTACAGTTAGTAAAGATCCCAGGTGTTTGCCATCAGTTCTTCCCCAAAGACTTCAATAACAGGTCCTTCATTAATCAATATTTAATATGTTGGATTCATTACATGATACAATTTCGTCTTCCTGTCATTTAGACTGAGTTGCCAGTATACTCTCAGAATCAAAACTAATGAAAAGAAATCAATGTCAGTGATTAGGCATTGTTCCTGATATTTGCTCTTGAGTGATAAGTTCACAGGGAGAAAAATCAATAATTAATGTATTTGTTCTCTAGCCCTGAGTATTTCAAACTAAAACAAAAACCTTTCTAATAGGAGTCATGATAGAAAAGTCCTTCATCTGAAAGGGGATCCCCATTTGCCAGAGAGAGAGACATTGGGATTTGGGCATAACTAAATATCCCATAAATCTACCCAAACCACAGGAGGAACTAAAGGATTCAATGGGGAACCTCTGGAATGGAGCAAAAGAAGAAGAAAATTAATTACAGTTTACAGTATCTACTCATGAAAGAAGAAACAAACAGAATGATTTGTCACGGGGGGGGGGGAGAACCAGCCTCGCTAGTAGTCAGAAAAATAAAAGTTAAAACCAATTTTTATTTTCACTATCAAATTATCACAAGGGTTTTTTTGTTTGTTTGTTTTTTATGTATTTTTTACAGAAACAGAGAGTGAGTCAGAGAGAAGGATAGACAGGGACAGACAGACAGGAATGGAGAGAGATGAGAAGCATCAATCATTAGTTTTTCATTGCGCGTTGCAACACCTTAGTTGTTCATTGATTGCTTTCTCATATGTGCCTTGACCGCAGGCCTTCAGCAGACTGAGTAACCCCTTGTTGGACCCAGCGGCCTTGGGTTCAAGCTGGTAGGCTTTTGCTCAAACCAGATGAGCCCGCGCTCAAGTGGCGACCTCGGGGTGTCGAACCTGGGTCCTCTGCATCCCAGTCCGAGGCTCTATCCACTGCGCCACCGCCTGGTCAGGCTATCACAAGGTTTTTTAAAAGCAGAAGTACCCCAATTCCACCCACAGCAGAGAATCCAGGGCATGCTTAAAGAGTCAGAGGCAAGACTCAGGATGCAGAACAAACACATGATACACTCAGCTGAACTGATCGGACACAAAGGGTCAGGAAGGTGAACCAAACTGCAACCTGGGCAGAAAACCCAAATTCCAGTACTCAGAGAAAGATGGGAGACAGTGGCAAATGTTGGCAGGGGTAGAGGTGAGCGTGAGAGACAGAGTACAGAGCCAGGAGTTTGTGAAAAAAGCGTTTTAATACAAATACCTCCCCCCCCCCCCAAGTCAATGAACAAAATTCTACTTTCAGGTAAAAAGGAGTAACAGGAAATGGTTCTAACCTCTCAAACAATTTTAAAAATTGATATAAGGCAATATATGGAATAACAGTTTTCAGAAACAGCACAACTGGCAATGTAGGAGAGTAATGCCTGAGAGAAAAAGATAAACTAGATGAACACAACAAATGGCCCAGCTTAATACCTGCAGAGCCTTTCCAGACAACAACCCAGGAAGTAAAGACCCAGAGTTTAATAGTCTCTGTGAGATAAGAGTTTTGGATTCAGAGCCTGGCCAGTTGGCTCAGTGATAGAGCATTGGCCTGGCTTATGGCTGTCCTGGGTTTGATTCCCAGTCAGGGCACACAGGAGAAGAGATCATCTGCTTCTCCATCCCACCTTCCCTTTCTCTATCTTTTCTCCTCCCACAGCCATGCCTCAACTGGTTTGAGTTTATCAGCACTACATGTTGAGGACAGCTTTGTGGAGCCCCGCCTCAGGTGCTAAAAATTAGCTCTGTTGTGAGCATGGCCCCAGATGGGCAGAGCATCCATCCCAGACAGGGGCTGCCAAGTGGTCGGGGTGCATGTGGGAATCTATCTCTCTATCTCCCCTCCTCTCACTTGGAAAAGAAACAAAAGAGTTTTGTATTCAGAAAACCCAAGGTGGATAAAATTCTGGGGGCAGAATACCAAAAAGGAGAGAACTTCACTGAAAAATCTCTGGACATCTACAGACTGTTACCTTGGAGTCTTTTGCTAACTACTGATTAGAATATACATGTGAGAAAACCAGTAAGGCCAAAGAAAGAACGATTGGAAAGGAACAAAAAGAACCATCTTCAGAAAAATACAGGGTGAAGAGTTGCCACCCCCACCAGCCAGAATAGCAAGAACTCCTAATACAGAGAACATTGAATAGATTCTTCAGAACAATATTGCTTCAGGGAAGTAGCTAATTAACTCTAGATTAAAGGCTGTTCTAGATTTCCCTTAGGAAAACTGTCAACAAATGTCCTTAAAGAAAAGCCCAAAGTTATTTAAAGGAATAAAAAGCCCAGCAACCAACCTATCCAGCAACCAATATAAAATTCACAATATCTGCACTGAATCAAAAATTACCAGGTATGCAAAGAAACAGAAAAACATGATCCATCTGAGGAGAAATGTCAATCAATAGAAACAGACCCAGAAATGACAGAAGTGATAGAATTAGTAAACAAGGATGCTAACCAGCTATCATAAAGCTACTTCATGTGTTTAAGTATGTAGAGAAAAATCTAAATATGACCAAGATTATGTGGAAAGTATGAAAAGATACAAATCAATCTTGTAGAAATAAAAAAACACAATATCGGAGATGAAAAAATACCTCTGAGTAGGATTAACTACAAATTAGACATAGTAGTAGTGAATATAAGACAGAGCATAGAGCCTAACCAGATGGTGGTGCAGTGGATAGAGCATCGGACTGTGGTGCAGAGGACCCAGGATCAAAACCCTGAGATTGCCAACTTAAGCATGGGCTTGTCTGGCTTAAGCACGGACTCACTGCTTGAGTACGGAGGTCGCTGGCTTGAGTGTAGGATCATAGACATGACCCCCATGCTCACTGGCTTGAGCCCAAGGGTCATTGGCTTGAAGCCCAAGGTTGCTGGATTGAGCCCAAGGTCACTGGCTTGAGCAAGGGGTCACTCACTCTGCTGGAGCCCCCCAGGTCAAGGCACATATGAAAAAGCAATCAATGAACAACTAAGGTGCCACAATGAAGAATTGATGCTTTTCATCTGTCTCTCGTCCTGTTTGTCCCTATCTGTCTGTCTGTCTGTCTGTCTCTCTCTCTCTCTCTCTGTCACACACAAAAAAGAAAAAAGAGCATAGAACTATAAAACATGAGACACAGGGAGAAAAGACACTGTGGGAGAAAAGAAATAAACGGAGAATTGGTAAAGTGTTCAATAGTATCAAGTGAACTAACATGTATAATTGGAGTCTCTGAAGAAGGAGGAGGCAATAAAATATTTGAAAAGATAATGGCTGGATTTGATAAAAACAAAACAATAAAATAGTGTAAACCCACAGATCAGAAAATCTGACTGACCATCAAACAAAAGAAAGAAAACTACATCAAAGCAAATGATAATTATAATTCTGAAAATCAGTATCAAATAGAAAACCATGAAATTACATAAAGAGGGAGGAAACAAATGATCAATAGACTTCTCATCAGAAACAATGCAATCCAGAAGACAGTACAGTTATATCTTTAAAATTGGGGGGGGGCGGTCAACCTAGAATTCTATAATCAGTGAAACTTTTAAATGAAAGTGAAATAAAGACTTGAGTGAGAAAAGGACAAAATAAAGATACTCTCTGTCATGAATCAATAGGTTAGAACACATGAGACAAAGGAATAGATGGGTCGAAAATGAGAGGAAAGAATGCTCACATATAGAAACTGCTCAGGGAAAGACCTCCTCTGAAGAGATAACATTTGGACCAAGTCCTGAGACAGGCAGTCATAAAGGTATTTGGATAAAAAGCAACCCAGGCGGTCCTGGCCCGTTGGTTCAGAGGGAGAGTGTGGGTCTCGCATATATAAGTCCCGGATGGATTCCTAGTCAGGCACATAGGAGAAGCAACCATCTGCTCCTCTACTCCTCCCCTTCCCTCTTCGTTCTCTTTCTTTCCTTCCTGCAATCATGGCTTGAATGGTTCAAGTGCATCAGCCCCAGGTGCTGAGGATGGCTCCATGGCCTTGCCTCAGGTACTAAAATAAAATAGCTCTGTTGCTGAGCAACGAAGCAGCAGCCCCAGATGGGCAGAGCATCACCAGCTAGGGGGCTTTCTGGGTGGATCCCAGTCGGAGCACATGAAAGAGTCTGTCTCTCTGCCTCCGTCACCTCTCAATTATAAAAAGAAAGAAAAGCAACCCAGGCAAAAAGAACAGAAAGTGCAAAGGTCCTGGGGCATAAATGTGCTTGGTGTTTTTAAGGAACAGCAAGAAGGCCAATGTAGTCATATCAGAATGAACAAGTGGAGAAATCACAAAAGATAAAGATGGCGGGACAGAGGTGCATAAAGAGAAACCATTTAGGGCCTGACCTGTGGTGGTGCAGTGGGATAAAGCGTCGACCTAGAACACTGAGGTCGCCGGTTCGAAACCTTGGGCTTGCCTGGTCAAGGCACATATGGTAGTTGATGCTTCCTGCTCCTCCCCCTTCTCTCTCTCTCTGTCTCTCTCACTACTCTCTCTCTAAAAAAATCAATAAATAAGATATTTTAAAAAAAAAAATTAAAAAAAAAGAGAAACCATTTAGGGTGTGGTTGCAGTTGTCCAGGAGAGAGATGACGGGCTTGTGGCAGCCTGGTACCTGTGGCAGGTAGAATAAGAATCCTCCAAAATTATCACATCCATATCCTGGGAACCTGGGAATATGTCACTTTCCATGGCAAAAGTAACTCGGCAGGTGTGACTTAAAGACTTTGAGGTGAGATGATCCTGTATTATCTGGGTGAGCCTGATGTAATCACATGGGTCCTTAAAAACGGATCTTCTCCCAGTTGTGGTCTGAAGACAATGGGGCCATGGAAGCATGGCCAGAAAAATACACATTGCTGACTTTGAAGATGGAAGGAGGGGTTATGAGCCAAAGAATGTGCACAGCATCAAGAAGCCGGAAAGGGCAAGCGCAGGAGTCTCCTCAAAACCTCCAGAAAGAACTGCAGCCCTGCCAACACAGTGATTCTAACCTGAAACTCATCTCAGACCTCCGACCCATAGAAGCATTGTTTGTGTTGTTTTAAGCCACTGAGTCAACGGTAACTGGTTGGAGGAGCAAGAGAAAATTGAATAGTGGAGATGAAGGTATAAATACACGCTGGCCACAGTGGAGAGAACTGGCTTTGGAAAAAAATGGTAAAACTGAAGCTCAGGGAAACAGCAGTAATCAGCTTTGTGCTTCGTGTCCAGGGCTCAGCTCTTGAGTGTAGCCCTTATTTAAAAAGAGTTATGCTAATATGCCTCTACTTACACCATAAAAGGAGAAATGTTTACTATCCTTACACATGTAGAAGAATGAAGCATGCTTGTTAATACGTGGAATGGGAGGCCCTGGCCAGTGGCTCAGTGGAGAGAGTATCGGCCTGGGTATGAATGTCCTGGGTTCAATTCCCAGTCAAGGCACACAGAAGAAGGGATCATCTGCTTCTCTCCCTCTCCCCCTTCTCTCTCTTCCTCTCCTACAGCCAGTGGTTCGATTGGTTTGAGTGTGGCCCCAGGCATTGAGGACAGCTTGGTTGACAGAGCATTAGGGGTTCTGCGTGGATCCTGCTTAGGACTTTGTCTCTCTATCTTCCCCCCTCTCACTTAAAAAAAAAAAAAGAAAAAAGAAAGGTGGAATGGGAGGCTGAAACGTCTGGTGAAATTTCAGCTAGAAATAGGCCACAACAGCTGATGGAAGAGAATGTAATTAGGCCCTGGCCAGTTGGCTCAGCAGTAGACCATCGGCCTGGCAAGTGGAAATCCCAGGTTTGATTCCCAGTCAGGGCACACAGAAGTGGCCATCTGCTTCTCCATCCCTCTCCCTTCTCTCTCTTTCCCCGACTCCTGCAGCCACCAGGCACTGAGAATGGCACCATGGTCTTGCCTAAGGTGCTAAAGTAGCTTGGATGCCAAGCAACAGTCCTAAGTGGGCCAAGCATCGCCCCACAGTGGGCTTTCCGAGTGGATCCCGGTTTGGGTGCATGTGTCTCTCTGCCTCCCCACCTCTCACTTAATAATTAAATAAAAAAGAGAAGAGAATGTAATTATAGGGATAATCACGATACTCAGAATCACATCAAAATCAACCTTAATACCCCTAAATAAATAACACTAGAGATGATTTCTGCCTTGGCAGAAATCTCAAATCACTTCCCATGGACGTGTCTTCAGAGCTTTTTTCTGAGCGATCCTCTGGAGATGGCACGGTACAAGGCATGTGAAGTCAGCCTCTGTCACCAGAGAGGGGCTATCGTCTACAGAAATGCTTTTGCTCAATTCAGAGGATTGTCAGGACCACCCCTTGAGCCCCAGCCTCCTACACCCATGTTCCCAGAGCCCTGAAGTCACTCTTAATCATCGGAGTGAGATCAGTCAATATTTTTCATGCCCACATGGATGAAAGTCAAGGCATAATAGTCATGGAGCCGAACGTGTCTCCACAGATTTTCAGCATCTGGCCCACATCTGGGCCGCCTCAGGAGGGTGCTGCTGATCACCAGAATTCTTTTCTTCTTCTTGGAGCGGCCTTCTCCAGCCCATAAATTTCCAGTGTCTCCAGTTCTTAGTCCTCTTTTGTAGAAACAGATTGCTTCTTCTGCAGAAGCAGGATATTGAGGAGACTCAGGAAAAAACCTCTTCCTCCTTTTCAAAAAGCACTTATGGGAGGTAACCAATGCAGTGGAGACATGCACTTGTGCCACAAAGCATCCATCAGCACCCCTTAGAGAAAGCAGGGTCACAGACAGCATTAGCTACTACTAATTTTTGAGCAGTGTGCCAAGCACTGTGAGAGGCCCTCTACCTATGGTATAGTATTTAATCCTAATAACACCACTTTGAAGAGAGATTATCATCTCCACTTGACAATGAAGGAATTAAGACTTGAAGAGTTTAGATAACTTGCCAAAGTTCTCCCAGCTAACATGTAGCAGAGTCACAGCTCAACTCTAGGTTGGTCTGACTCTACTTGGCCAAAGCACTGTAACAGATAATGAAAAAAACTCCCAAATCCCTTGACATCTCTCTCTCTTTTCCATTTAGACATTTAAATGTAAAGTTGAACCACGTATAGCCTGTAATGGAACTCAGATATCCTGGACAAGAACTGAAGCCTCCAACAGTCTCATTCAGAAAAGTCTTCAGCATATATTTGCTACCTGGAACTACTGGCTAAAAGAGTCAAGTTATCTAGAAATAAAAAAGAACTCAGATTTGGTTAGAGGTTCATTTTTAAAGGCTCTTTTGTATTTCTAACAACCTGGCAGTTTCCTCTCAGTTACTTACGCCTGCTGTGAGCCCAGCCTTTTTGTCTCCGGGGCTGATGATTCTGCCCATTTAAGTCACTTCCAGCGGTGGAGATCCACCCAGACTATAGGTAATCTAAGCACTCAGTTTACCGGAAGTCTAGATAGCATAGCAAAGAAGACTAAATGATTTGGTGGAGAATAAACTTGGGTTCAAACCCCCACTGTGCCACTAACCAGCCATACACCCATGGGTAAAGTCACAGCTTTCCACATCTCAGTTGTCCTATTTGTGAGATGAGGGTTGCAAAACTTCACAAGGCGGTCATAAGGGCAATGAGGTAATATATGTAAATCTCCTAGTACAGTGGCTCATAGTAAGCAGTCAACAGTGTTAGCTATTAGTGCTATTACCACATTGCTCAGGACGAGTGTCAATTAAAACCAAGGACAAACCATGCAGACCAAAGAACGATGCCTTCACTCACTATGAACCTCCAGAAAGTTCTTAGCAATGTGTGTGCCTCAGAACCGAGCCGAAGCCTTAGCCGTAGCCTGTCACACTGGGCTCCTCTCCAACCTGTTCCCCTGGTGCATTTCAGCGGTCTCTCCAGTGGGACTACACAGAGATAATTCACAAAGATGATTCAAGGGGGTGAGAAAAGAAAATATTAGGACCTCTATTTAAATTCTGATGGTCTTATTTTATTGACTTATCCCTACTTTAAACTTATATTTGATATATTTTAAATAGTCTATTATGTTAATTATACTGAATCTACAATACAATTGAACATAGAATACATGTTCAAATTTTCTTTTTAATTAATCAGAAGTGAAATCTGAAAAAAAAGAATTAATGATGAAGAGTTCCACCCAGTTCTTAAAGGGATACCAACTTATAAGCACAGGTAGCAGGGCTGCACAGGTAGATCAGTGCAGGAGCTAAGGGGAGGAGGGTGGAGACAGCAGACAGCTCGAGTTCATGTCCAGACTCCAGGTGGTCAAAATCAAACAGTTTAAATATCTGTGATGTTTGTTTGTTTTTTATAACACTTGCTGGGCAAGTCAAAGTGGCAGACGTCACTTTGCCCCGAAGGATAGGTCATCTCCACCTCAGTGCCAGCAGCTCATGGTCACTGGTCCCTACAAACATGTTACCTTTAGAAGTCAGCACAGAAACCAAGGCAACTTGGGTAGGACCCAGGACCGACAGTCACAATACCTGATTCAAGTCCTGGCCCTGCTCTTGACTCACGTGACGTCATGGGTAAGTCCTTTAACTCTGAGATTCAGTTTCCTCATCTCTTTATGGAATAGTAACACGTACATCAAAGGGTGGTTGTGGACTCTAATTGAGATGATGTATTTCCAAGTGCTTTAATGACTTCAGAGACAGCTGAATGGACACCATTCATCCCTGTGGCAGGTTAGCTGAGAATAGTGACAATTTATGGGTGAACACTCACCGACTGTCTGCTGTGCAGAAAGGGAAGGAGAACTGTTATATGTCATCCTGGGTGGAAAATCTAATATAAGGAAGAATTTCTGAAACAGAACTAAAAAAATTGGCAGCACCTTGTCAAATACTGGATTCCCTAGCACAGATGCTCGGGCTGAGCCTGCATGTCTAGAGATTGTGTAAAGCAGACTCATTTTGAGGGAGAAGTTTGGAGCAGACAACTTTTACATTACCTTCAAACACTGAAATTTTCTCACTCTATGCCAAATAAAATAAAAATCAGTTAAAAAGCAACATGATTGCCAACAACTCAGGCCCTGTGGCAGGTCCTGGGGAAGAAGACTGCTTTGGGTACAGAGCTACCTTTCGATGTCCTTTAAGTCATGCAGCTCCCTGATTCAACCTCACTAGACCAGGACCTGCCTTCCAGGAGCCCCTTAAATCCCTGCCACCTAGGATAACTTTCCCAACCGTTCAAATTTCTTGGTGACTTATTCTCTGCCTACAAAGATGTTGTTCAGGAAAGATCCTGAAGAGGAATAAATCTCATCAGTATTAAAACTATAAGCAATTCTACACAAATATTTTATCTCCAGCCCAGACCTTGCCTTTGAGGGTCAGACCCATATAATCAACCTATAGCTTACCACCTAACTTTGAGACTTCCTAAGGTAAACTTGTCTTCTTCCCCCCACCCCACCTTCTAGCATTCCTTGTCTCAGTGAACAGCATCGCCATCTCTCCATTTTGCCCGCTCAGAAGCCTGAGACATCCTGGTCTCTACTTCCTCCCTTCCTCCCCATACCCTGTCGTTTTGACATTCTAAGTACTTCCTGAATGTATGTACTCTCTTCTTTCTCTTCCACCACTCCGTACTTCAGACCAAGCTTCCATTCCCTGTTGCCTGGATTAGTCCCATGGTCTTCCTTTGAATCCACTCTTGCCTCCTTCCACTGTTCATTACATGGACTTCCTTTGCCTCTAAAGCCAACTCTGAATGGGGGCAGGGAGCTTCAGCATCTGGCTCTGAGTCACCACACAGTCCATCTCTTCCCTGCTCCTCCGCCCTCTTCACGCCGGCCACACTGACCCTCCTTGTTTCTCTTACACTCGTGCTTCTGCTCATCGCCTGTTCCTCTCCCATGCCGTGTCTTCCAGAAAGATTCTTTCCTTTTCTTCCTTGACACGCCTCATTAGGTTTTACTCATCCTTCAGATAATTGCTTAAGCATCACTTCCTCAGGGAAACCTCCTGTTACCTCTCTGACCAGCTCCAATCTGCCCATTTCAGGTTCTTCAGGCGACACACAGCACTTGCACTAAGGAAGCTATACGTGCCTGTGATTATTTTCGTGACTGTGTATTTCTTCCATTAAACTTTGAAATCCACAGGGATAGAAACGGTGGCATTTTTGTTTACCACTAGGTCCTAGAATTAACACAGTCCCGAGAATACAGCAGGGCCTCAGTAAATATCTGGTTAATAATAACAAATGAAACTAACCATGACAAGTTATACGTTCCTGTGCAAGGACTTCATCTCTCTAGTTCTGATTTTAACTCTATGAAATCAGGAGGCAGGGGGAGCAGATAAGGAATGACATGTCCTCTAGAATTGCCAAGGACTCAAATTCTTTGATTTCAGAATGCAAAAAAAAAAAATTTTTTTTAGATAAGATAAAAGATCCCAAAAGCAAGTTGTTCTCATGCTGAGCTCAACTACATGCTTTCTTTCTCCCTCATAAATAGAACAAACAGATGCTATCTGCAAGGCCCACAGCACATCTGCACGGCTGCAGCAGCCACACTGGAAGCGTCCTGGGAAGGAAGTGATTTGCATGTTAGCTCTCTGGCGTGCACATTCTCACACATCTCTCCAGATAGCACCAACAGGGGCCACGGCCAGAGAGAACCGAGACTGCGGCTTGGGATGAATTCTTCAAGTTCACCTTCAGTCCCTGTGCTTGAGAAATAGTCACGTTGGGAAAGGTTTTCTAAAGAAAGAAAGGCTGGCTGGAGGGCTTCTTCTCTCCCTGTCACCCTCCCTTTCTCGAGCTTTCACACGTGAGTGTTGTCAAGTTATCATGCGTTAACTAATCAAAACAAAGGGAATATGAGAAATGGCTGAAAGCTTTATGCCAAGAATGAAAAGCAATGCAAAACGCCTGAAGGATGTGCCACCAGCCACTCAAAAGACTCAACTTTCTCAAAAAGATAAGACTTTGATAAGTTTACAATATTTTCTCCTAAAAAGCTCAAAAAAAAAAAGTTTTTTCTTTTTTTATGTAATTAAAAAGTTATCTGGAAAGGGGTTTTCTGGAGCAAGGTGTAAAACTGATATACTTTTTAAAATAAGGCAGTAAGTGAAATAAATAGAAAATTATTATCTTTTTTATTATTATTATTATTATTCCCACAAGAGGCAATGCGAGAAGAGGTGGGCAGGGGAACAATGTGCTTTGGGAGCCCTGGCCACAGAGCAGCCTGATCTAATTTGCATATGAGACTGGGAGTTCCTGGAACTGAACTCCCATGTGGCCCATACTCCCACCCCTATTTCCACCACTGGACGCAAGCTGCTTTTTATGGTAACTGGCATTTCAACTCAGCAAACCCTGCAAAGTTCAGCTGATCGCTAAAACAACGGGACAAGTATACTACTCTAAAATGGTGACATCTTCACGAACTTTTGGTCCGAACTGAAACAAACAAGGGAATACTGTATCTACTGACAGTTAAGCCAGAAAAGAAAAAAAAAGTTGATGTTTCCTACTCAGTATATTTTCTCCTTTCAAACTTCAGACAACTTTACCCTACCACACCCAGCTAGTTGTCACTGGTTCCAAAGAGTGACACCAGCTGATGAAAGATGACATTCTTGCAACCCTTTCCCTCAAAAGACTCATGGTAAGATGGCCCTTCTCCAGGAGACTATGCATTTCATCATCCGTGTCCATCGTTCTGCCCCGGGAGACACCAGTGTCAAGGGGAAATGATCTTTCTGAGCCCGCTGTAGATCAACCCTTGGGAATTGAGGCCGGGGATGTGCAGATCAGCTCAGACTGCTGGCTACTCCCTCGGAAGCTGAGTCACTGACCTGGCTAGTTTATTTAATCGCTTGGAAAGTGGTGAGACTGAACAGGACATGTAGTGATTAGTAATTCAGACTGGTCTCCAAGCTTGGTGTTTTTCACTCTTCCAAGCCAACTGCAGCCTTTCTCTTGGAGTCAACAGGAAGTGAGAGAACAGCAAGCCAAATTTGACACCACTTGACGTAACCAGGGATGGACTTCAGCCCTTATTTCTCCACCCAGTAACACAGAGATTTTGAAAAGGAGTCCCTCTGGTTAAACATATCAAATATCAGCGGCCAAAAAAAAAAGTTAAAAATTAGAACAAAACCAGTTTTGATAACTCAGATGTACCCCTTTCTTCTTACTTGACTCCTATTTAAATAAAAAAGTAAATTTAAAAAAATTTTACAGTTTCAGCTATAGATCTGAAGAGGAATAAATAGAAATTATCTGTATTAACTAAGGTATTCCTCAAACCAATCAGAAAAAGACTGTAACTGAGGCAAACATGAGATCAACTAACTTTTTTCATTTCATCATGCTGCATTTGCAAAGCCCCTAAACTCCGCGCAGCAAGACCTGGCCATGCAATCAGAAGTGAAGCAAACAGACTTTTATGGAACATTTCCTATTTCGGGCTATAATTATTGTCTCAATGATTGGTTCCTGTTCAGTTATTCCCCACTACAGTTGTGGTGCTAACAATGAGATTTAAAATTTGACCATTTCACATGAAGTATTTGGCAAGGGAAATTCATATATATTGATATCTTTGCACTCTCCTCTATTTTTTCCCTACTTTCTGTCTTTATCTCTATTGCATCCCATACCTAGTCCCAAGATTACTTTTCTTAAAATGTCACTGCTGTGCATTTATTCATATGAATTGGTTAGACCCTGACCACATGTCAACAGTCACTTCACTATGCACAGAGAATATAAGATCACTGTGATGACCCCGCCCTTGCAGAGTTTACAGGCAGTGACACTTCTCTAGTCAAGTCTTCTGGTGCTCTTACGGGACTATGAGACCCAGTTCAAACTTTAACCTGGTATTCCTGAACTCCTAAATGTAGCCCTTACCGAAATGTTTATCTCTAAAGTGTCCACTATCAAGCTTATACCTCTGTTTCCCCATCTCACAGCCTAACCCTTTGAGTGGTACGAACATTCATGTACATCCTCATGCCTCTTGACCACCCAGAGCAGTGATTTTCAACCTTTTTTGAGCCGCGGCACATGTTTTACATTTACAAAATCCTGGGGCACACCACCTACCAAAATGACACTCTAACACAGTACATATTATACATATAGTTAATAATATAGTTTCTAAATGTATTTATACTCACTTAGTGTGAAACCTGGGCCTGTTCCGATGAACACAAAAGGGATATCCTGGCAGGAATGGCAGAAAGACACACACGAAGCTCTTCCTCAACAGTTCTCAGTCTCTCTCTGTTTTTAGTTTTTATCGCAGTCAAGCTTGAGAAGCTCAGCTCACATAGATATGTGGCTGAAAATGGGAGCAATGTCAAAATAGCTTTGTTGGTCAGAATGGGGAACTCCTTGGCAACAGATAACCAAAAACTGTCCAAAGGAAGATCAGCAAACTTTAGCTTTCAAGTTAGACAACATTGTGATGCATTGTGATGCATTGTATATCACCCTCTGCGGGGCCTCTTTTAAAAAGAAAAAGGTCAAATATCTATATACACCATCAGGATAGACATAACCAGCTAAGGCTGAGGCTTCATCTAGTGGTGGCAACATTTACCTCCAGCCCTGACCAGGATTAGAAATCGGGACCATGGGAGGAGTAGCAGCTTCAACTACTCGCCGCAGCCACACAATGACAAGTGCGCGGCATCCCGAGCGGGGACCTTCCTGGGTGTGGATGAGAGGCGGCCTACTATTGGTTCACCTCTAGTGGTCGGGATGAATCCTAGAAGGTGATTGGTCAGTGAGCGTTCCCTGTGCCTCCACTCTTCCTGTCGCTGATAGCTGGAGGGATTGTGAGGGGGATGTTTATGTTCGGATGGAGGCAGCTGGCGGCAGGCTGGATAAATAGCCTCTGCGGGCCGATTCCGGCAGGCAGGCCGTAGTTTGAGGACCCATGTTTAATTTCCTCATGGCACACCTGACCATGTCTCACGGCACACTAGTGTGCCGCGGCACACTGGTTGAAAAACACTGACCCAGAGTACAATTGTACAAAAATTTTTATTTTAAAAATGTGTAAGGCAACATTAAAATAAGGCAAATGTATGTTCTTCTTATTTCCATAAACTGGTTCTTAAACAAACATGATTTTAAGTTAATAAAACTGTAACTGGAAATTAACTAATTTCATTTTTTGAAAAAAACTCACTCCCTGGGGTCAGCGCGCATGAAAAATCTCACTACTCAAAGGGCTAAAATGCTTCTTCCTTTGCATTTCCAAATTCCCTCAGAACCTAACTCAGCTACCTTTAACAAAACCATTCTTGACTTGGGGCTATGAACACACAATACAATGTATAGATGATATGTTGTAGGATTGTGCATCTGAAACCTGTATAATTTTGTTAACCAGTGTCACCCCAATAAGTTCAATAAAAAGGGGAAAACATTTATCTCAGCCTTTCCTCATTCCTACGTTTCAAGAGTCCAGATTAACTTTATCAATTTTTCAGCTTGACACTATGCCACATACACTGTCCCAACCAAAATTCAACTGTAAATATATACAAATAAAGACATACAAACATACACATATATACCTGGGTATTAAGAAAGAATAACTAGACTTGGGACATTCATTCTATACTGAAATCTGGGCAAATACTCCATTGGTAGTTGGGATTATTGTTTCACAAAAAAGGGGAAGGTAAGAGTTGGGGTCCAAGCCACGTTATTAGGAGGAATACAAATTTCTCATGTAATCTAGATACAATGATCTTTACAAGAAAATTAGTTCTCATCCTAGAAAGTTTTATTTATTTTCCATTCTTTATGAGAAAACAGTAGCTCCCTGATACAGGAGCCCCTGCTCTTTCCCCACATTCCTCTGCAAAGCCCCACCAGCGAGCCTTCTTCCCTCCCTCACATCCCCACCGCACCCCACAGAGACAGCACACACTAGCACCTCCCCGTTTCTTAGCGTGAACAAAGACTGAGTGAAGGAACAGTCCACCGGAACTTACTTTTCAGTAAGAACAATGGAGAGTCCTAAGGAAGGAGGACATCAAGATGAGGAAGAATCTAAGAGGAGAGGTCTCCCAGAGTGAAGGCAGGGGTACTTTTCAGTAAGAACAATGGAGAATCCTAAGGAAGGAGGACATCAAGATGAGGAAGAATCTAAGAGGAGAGGTCTCCCAGAGTGAAGGCAGGGGTACTTTTCAGTAAGAACAATGGAGAATCCTAAGGAAGGAGGACATCAAGATGTGGAAGACTCTAAGAGGAGAGGTCTCCCAGAGTGAAGGCAGGGGCACTTTTCAGTAAGAACAATGGAGAGTCCTAAGGAAGGAGGACATCAAGATGTGGAAGACTCTAAGAGGAGAGGTCTCCCAGAGTGAAGGCAGGGGTACTTTTCAGTAAGAACAATGGAGAGTCCTAAGGAAGGAGGACATCAAGATGAGGAAGAATCTAAGAGGAGAGGTCTCCCAGAGTGAAGGCAGGGGTACTTTTCAGTAAGAACAATGGAGAGTCCTAAGGAAGGAGGACATCAAGATGAGGAAGAATCTAAGAGGAGAGGTCTCCCAGAGTGAAGGCAGGGGCGAGTAGGAGCTTGGGGAGTGTCCATGTGGAAAACTCTCAGCCTAGGCAGCGTGGCCCCATCTCTTCTTTGTGTGGAGCAAAGTCTTAAGTTGGCTAATCAGTGACCAAGTTCCCAACTGTCCCCTCTCCTCCTCACGACTTATGACTCTGAGGCAGCTAGTTACCCAAATGCTTTAGTAAAAAAAGAACACAAAACAAAACAAAGACCAGCAATGACAAATGTGCAGTGAACCACCAGGGGTTACCCCAGTACATTGCTGCTCATTACAGACTACTAGGAGAGACATCCAGATGACGACTAGGAGGCTAGGGGCTGCAAAGCTGAATGCCACCCTGCTCCCCAGCCCTACTCCCAGCCTACACCAAGCCCAGTAGACATCCTGAGGGCCCAGGTATGCCCCGCCTCTAACACTGGAGGAGCAAGGACCTTCCCACTTTGAGCAGGAGAAATTAGAACATTAAAAAGAAGCCTTCCTTTAATTGCATTCTTTCTGTCTCTCTCCACCTGACCACAGACCTTTCAATCACAATTTAAGCACTGCTTAATCTGCTGAATCATCTTTAGTCTTAAGAATAATTGTGTCAAAATAGTTTCTTAAAATATGTTCTAAATAAATGTCCCTTTGGGAAAAGTACTCATGGATAGCTACTCCAACCCAGTTACAATTTTCCCTATGGGTCACACAGAACAGCCTAGCTTTGCAGTAATTTTGATTTCTTCCTTCAAGGTTCCCCGCAACTCTGAAGCCAACTGTCATTGATCTTGGTACACAAAACCCAACAGTTTCAAGCATGTCATACATCAATAGTTACAGACTCTGTCACACATGCCTTCTACAGTCATTTAACATATGTGCCAGGGTTCACTGTGTCCTTAACCACTTCCTTTATCTGTAAAATAATAATAATAGATTCTCACAAACATAAGAGTTATAGGGATGAAATGAGTTAGTACATGACTTTGTATGTCTAGACCAGGCATCGGAAAACTTTTCTGTAAAGAACCAGATAGAAATATTTTAAGCTTTGCACGTTGTGCAGTCTCTGTCTCAACTACTCACCTCTGCCATTCTAGAACAAAATCAGCCACAGATCAATGAGCATTGCTGTGTTCCAATAAAACTTTATTAACAGAAAGAGGTAGTAAGCTGGATCTGGCCAACAAGCAGTGTGGTTTGATGAACTCTGGCTTAAAGGATAAGTGTTCAATGTAATTTTTACCACATTTATTATACTAATGAGTACTGACAGTCCTTCATTTTCACATTTTGTGTATCTTTCCTAGTAACATCTGTAATTGAATTCTGGATGCCCTAATTTACCTGTTATCACTGTGGGGCCCCTGACACAGAAAGTAGGAGTGTTTTTATCCTGCTTATGCATGCACATCATCTAGTGGTATAAAAGTGTAACTGCAAGATTTTTTTTTTTTTAATGTCCGGCCCTTGTTCAAGTACATCCTTGTTAAGAGGGTAGCTTCCTTGGCCTGCCCTCAGTTGGCAGCTGCAAACTGGATTACAAGGGTCAGTTCAATCCATCTGGTTGCCAGAAACTTTGTGACAGGCCTTTGATGGTGGTTCTTATAACTCAGGGTTTTTTGTCAACAACCAAGTGTTCACTGAGGGGGAAAAAAAGAACCAATTTAAAACTAAATTATTATTTATTAACCAATTACCTGTAATGATGTGTATGTGTTTAATAATACTAACAAATACTTCAGATAAAAAATGGAGTAGTTGTACACTTTTATCTTAAATTTGCCTTCACGAAATAAATCATTGGACGAATCCATAGCATGAGATGCAGACAGCTCTTGGAGTCCAGAGCACGGCCTTCCGTTTACATACTTGGCGTAAGCTGTCTACTGATCACCTTTTATGCCTCCTACTTCCCTCCCTTCCACGCTGACACATACTGCATTTGCCACCGCCTCACAGCATTGCCCATAATACTAACTGTTGCGAATTCTCAGTCTCCCTTTTGCAACTGTGCAGAGGTAAAAACTTAAATAGATAGCATCTTCAAAAACAGAACTCCCATTCTACAACTCTGGCTCTTTGCCTTCTGTATTTTCTACAGTGATCTTGTCCATCAACACAGTCTCTAAGAAAGATTTTTGATATGCAGATGCCTGAAGATGACTTTTAACTATCTTATTATAATGAAGTAAACAGATCAGGAGATAAATTTTTTTTAAACCATTTTTTTAATAGTGAGAGGAAAAAACTCTTCCTGCTCTCTATTTCCTTGGTTAGTCTCTCTTACTAAACAGAAATTATTTATGGACATCTTGTGTGTTAACTTTTGAAAAATAAACTCTGACCTGTGACAACTAATTTTATTTTCTTCCCCTGTAAATAAGAAACCATCACACTAACATATCCCACTAGCAAGTTCATATCCCATCATCTTGGTACACAAACCGAACAGTGCCAAACATGCCCTCCATCGCTAATTAAGGGTTTTGTCATGTGTGCCTGCTACAGTCATTTAATATACGTGCCAGGGCTCACTGTGTCCTTGAAGACTGAAGTTTGGGATGCTCTGTCCACATTGTCAGAGGTAGCCTCTTGCTCCTGCAACCCATCCCACCCCCAGATGCTCTTTGTTCCCCTTCTTCTAAGATTCAATGAATCTAGGGGTCCGCACACTGTCTTAGCACCACCACCGTCACTGTAACCACCACGTCTTCCTTAGCAGCTGGCTGGCCTGGGACCTGACTTCCTACCTTTTCCTGGTAGCCTCACTTCCTGGGCACCTTTCCTTCCTACTGCCTAGATTAAGAAGGATCTCTTTTTTCTGCTTTTGAGGAAATTCTCAACTCCATTCTATACTTTCAATCAAAAAAAGTCTCCTTGACCCAGCAATCCCTCTACTGGGTATATATCCCCAAAACTCAGAAACATTGATACGTAAAGACACATGCAGCCCCATGTTTATTGCAGCATTGTTCACAGTGGCCAGGACATGGAAACAACCAAAAAGCCCGTCAATAGATGACTGGATAAAGAAGATGTGGCACATATACACTATGGAATACTACTCAGCCATAAGAAATGATGACATCGGAACATTTACAGCAAAATGGTGGGATCTTGATAACATGATACGAAGCGAAATAAGTAAATCAGAAAAAAACAGGAACTGTATTATTCCATACGTAGGTGGGACATAATAGTGAAACTAAGAGACATTGATAAGAGTGTGGTGGTTACGGGGGGAGGGGGGAATGGGAGAGGGATAGGGGGTGGGGAGGGGCACAAAGAAAACAAGATAGAAGGTGACAGAGGACAATCTGACTTTGGGTGGTGGGTATGCAACATAATTGAACGACAAGATAACCTGGACTTGTTATCTTTGAATATATGTATCCTGATTTATTGATGTCACCCCATTAAAAAAATAAAATTATTAAAAAATATATATATATAAAAAAAAAAGTCTCTTTTGTTTCCCTCAAATCTTGAAGCTGACCAGAAACACTGGACTGAATTGGCCACAGCACTTTTTGGACTCTCTCTGTGATTTTTGGCCACTTCCTCTCCCCCAGTAGTTCACAGTAACATGTCAGATTTTCCACAGTGGTCATATAACTCACATGCCCATCCTTCCTTACTCCCACCGTGGGGCTCGCCCAGCTTAAGTTTAGGATGCTCTTGAGATTACGGGTAAATAGAGTGCTGGGCATTAAAATAACACAGACAAAGCACTTACAAGACCATAATTCTGCCCCTGGCTATGACAGAATTAACAGTGATCACTGGACATCAATTTCCTCAGAAAACAGGAGGTTGGCCTCCAGTGCAATGTGCAACTCAAATAATCCGTCATTCAAGATGTATCTTAGGGTTTGTTCGTTTGCTTGTTGTTTTTCAAGAGACCACCTGGGTTCCAATTACTATGCATTCATCCTTATTTTAGGTAAAGTTGCCAAAAAGGGACTTTGTGATGCCTGGTCCTGCCATCAACCTTCTACTTTCTGTTCCTAGTACCTTGAAAGTTTAAAGGTTTTACTGTCATTAATGGGGCTGGGGTAAATTCTTCACTTTTGGCATTGGTTAGCATTTCTTCTAGCACTGCTCTTGCCCCTGAAGAATCATCCGACACAGCTCTGAAACCCAAGTTATAAATCCTGGACCTGAATCGTGTTGAAGTTATGTTTCTTCCCATCTAAACCCTGCACTCAGGAGTGCCTGGATTTAGCATGGACCTCACTACCCTCCATCTTCATGTCTTCTAAGTTATGTACTTTTCTTCCAATTGCAGAATTTCTATTTTCAAGTTCTACAAAGAAGAGATATTTTTGAATTTTTATTTGTGGCATATACCCTGCTTATGGCAGCAGATGCATCAAAGATACCACAACTAAAATTGGATTTTTATAGAAAAACAGAATTTGGGACTTTATTTAATTTCTGACTCCTTTAGAAAACTAGCTATTCAGAAATGATTCTGCTCCCTCCTGCCAGGATCTGGCTGTGTCAGACTTCTGCCAGGCCAGCCACTCCCACCCCAGTTCGCTACATCCTCCCCTTCTCACATCACAGCCAGTTTTTGCGAAAATGAGTATGCTCTCCCAGGAACACATTGTGACCTAGGAGAATCGAGAGCGGGCAGGAGAAGCAGGTGAACTCTGACAGGTGTGAGGCAGTATCTCATAATGGCTATCATCAAGAAATCAACAAGCAACAAGTGGTGACGAGGATGTGGAGACAACAGAGAACCCTCATGCACTGTGGGAATGCAGATGGCACAGCTACTGTGGAAAACAGTCTGGAGGTTCTCAAAAAAAAATTAAATATAGAACTGCCTTATGACCCAGCAATTCCTCTTCTGGGTATATATCTGAAGAAACCCGAAACACTAATTTGAAAGAATATACACACTGCTATGTACATTACAGCATTATTTACAATAGTCTAGATATAAAAGAAACCCAAGTGCCCATCAATAGACATGTAGATAAAAAAGCTGTGGTACACACACACACACACACACTCACACACTCACACACACATACACAATGGAATATTACTCATTTACAAAAAAAAAGAAACCGCACCATTTATGACAACATGGATAGACCTAGAGAGTCGTATGCTAACTGAAGTAAGTCAATCAAAGAAAGACAAATACCATATGATTTCACTTATATGTGGAATCTAAAGAACAATATAAATGAACAAAAGTAAATAAACGGACTAATTGATACAGAGAACAGACTGATGATTGCCAGAGGGGAGGGGAGTTGGGGGGCTGGGTGAAAAGGCGAAGGGAGTAAGAAGTAGAAAACGTGCACATTGGCAGTTATCCAATAGAGAGATGCAGGATACAGCATGGGAAATACAGTCAACAATATCGTAACAACAATATATGGTGCCTGGTAGATACTGGAAATATTGGGGTGGAAGGAGCATATTGTAAAGTACATTGTCTAACCACTATGCTGGACACCTGAAGCTAATACAAAATAGTATTAATATAAACTGTAATTAAAAAATCAAATTAAAAATAAAAGCAGATGAACTCTCAGCAAGCCAAGCCAAGACTGGGATCTCACCACAAATGTCCTTAATAAGATACAAGGGAAAAAATAAACACAAAAGAAGAAAAGAAATAATAGAATGAAAGGTCAAGCAAAATTATTTTAAAGGAGATTTGGAACCAAGTTTTCTAAGAGATATCAACTATTTTATAGAATATACATAAATTTTCTAAATTTTCATTCTCAAAATACAGGCTAAAGTATCCTGTAGCCTCAGCCTAAATCAGTGGTAGTCAACCTGGTCCCTACCGCCCACTAGTAGGCGTTCCAGCTTTCATGGTGGGTGGTAGTGGAGCAACCAAAGTATAAATAAAAAGATAGATTTAACTATAGTAAGTTGTTTTATAAAGATTTATTCTGCCAAACTTAGTGAAAATCTGACATAAAGTATGATATGTGATAACTAATTATTATTATATGCTTTAACTTGCTGTAACTCTGCTTTATAAATTTTATAAAGTAAAGTTACTTCCCTATTTTATAAATCACCATTACTGTGGAACCGGTGGGCGGTTAGAAAATTTTACTACTAACAGATATACAAAAGTGGACAGTAGGTATAAAATGGTTGACTACCCCTGGCCTAAATTCTGAAATTAATCCTTCTACTTTGCCTATAAACATAACCTCTGTTCCAATACAACCACTTTACTGTATTTTGTTTCTAAACATATTTCTGTACTGTTACTTATATTAGTCTCACCACCTGGAATGTTTATTCTTAGCCATAAGAAAATTCCATGCATTCTTCAAGGTCTTTCTCAAATACCACCTTCATCACCATGTTTAAAAATGTGAGAGAAGAATGATAAACAAGCCATGGAGACATCAGATGAGACGTTACAGAGAGCCTGAGGCTGATCATGTTTGTTTTAACTTTGGAGGCAGACACAGAGGACGGCAGAATGGACATATCAGTACAAGAGACTGTGAGCCTACAAAAGGACTCCCTAGAACTGGGTTGTTCCTTGAGGGTGACTTAGTTGGCTACTCCCTAAAACATGTTACATTGTATGTCCAAAATCACACACTTTCCATAATTAGGCAATGTGATGGTTTTTGAGTATACAGCTGAGAAGTAGGCCAGGTATGGTGGGAAGCACAAACAGAAATAAGAATTAAAGAAAACTGCTCAGAGAAAATTCAGCAGCTCAACTGGAAGAGCTAGATGCTATTGGCACATCCTGTGTGCAGACGGTTTAGGACTTTACACAATACCTAATAGACTGAGGCTTTGTGGATAAAAAATTCTATGAGGTGAACATAATTATTTTCATTTTATAGTTGAGAAAGAGGGTTCAGAAAGTAGCCTAAAATTTCACAGAGGGGGTATGAAACCCCAGGTCTATCCAACTCTAGAGACGAAATTCTTAGCGGTTCCTCAAAGGTTTACCACTTTCCAAAAGCAGCCCATCTATTGTCTCATACCACCCAGGATGCTTTCTCAACCATTGCATATCCAAGTGTAGATGCAAATATGTGCATGTGGATTCAGCCGTGAGGGAAGAAAGGTTTAGAAACACTGGCCCAACACATAAAGCTCTAAAGAAAGTTAGGAGCCTTCAAGTTCCTTCCCCATCTCGTCCTATCTTTCCTCTGTAGCCTTCAGCCAAACACTTAATTCTCACCCTCAAAAACTGCACATACTTATCCTGTTACCTATAATCCTTCATGGAGAATTTACTCTTCTGAATTTCCTCTATAAGCCTTTCCACCTTGCCAGGCACAATCCTTTCTTCTGAGTTCATCTGAAACACCCTTTTACACACATGACTTCTAGCTTTGGCAGTTTGCAGTAGTTTTATTTCTTGTTCACATTTCATGTTTCCCACCAGCCTGTGCACTATTCAAAAGCTAAGCACCCTGTGTCCTATTCATCTCATCACAGTGATGGTTAATAACATGCACTGAATAACAAACACATTAAAAGATGGGTGATTTACATACATAAAACATACATCTGTTCAGAGCTTTGAGTGTCCAAAAAAGTTTGCTATCTGAATCCAGTGCATAATTTTTAGAAACTTGTAATCTGTGGTTAACAGAATTTTTTTAATATACCTCCAAAAACTAAAGTAAATTCAAGTATCTTTGCCCTCCTATTTGGAAAACATGGATCCCACCACTCTCCTGGAAAATACAATCCAAAGTGAAGGGTAGGGAAGCAGCTGAACCAGTATTTCTTGAGTTGAATTGTATGTAACTGAACTGAGTTAAACTGAAAGGCAGTCTCAGCTATTTAGGTGGAGAGTCAACCCAGAGGAGAGCAAAGGGCTGAATGTGGGACCCACAGCTCCGGGTCCGGACTTCTCAACCCTGGCTGCACATTACAATCAACTAGGGAGCTCATAAAAAATTTGGATGCATGGTTCCCACCCATAGGGCAAGCAATTTAATAAGATTGAAATAGGGCCTTGGCATCAGTATTCTTTAAAGCTCCCTAGATGTTTTTAATGTGTAACCAGCCATGAGATGATTCCTCAGGAGAAAAGGTTACTCCAGCATATCTGTGCATGTCAGTGTGTGTGTAGGGGGGGGGGGGGGGTCAAAAACAGAAATTTGGTCTCTGATGCTGAGTTCGCATGCATCTCATTTCAGACTCTGTGGACCAAGATTTTACACCTCCATCAATGAGCCGAGCAGGACAGTTTGCCTGCATCCTGCAGCCGCAGAACTTGTACGTCAGGGGCAGGGGTGTCCGGGTGTCACGTGCGTCTGTAAGCAAATCAGACACACCCTGTACTACACGAAAGGGCCAAGAGGAAAGTCGGTGTTTTGACCAGGAGTTGGTTCCTACCAAACAGCTTTCTTCTACTTCCATTGTGTATGGCTGGCACCATGTAGAGATCCAAAGAAAACACTGAAGAAATATTGTGATACAGCCACAGCTGTGCCTTCCTAGGAAGAAACACTGCCTGAGGCTTTCCCTTCTCTGGAAGGCTTCTTCAGCACTTTGTTTTCCTGTTTGGAAACAAATGGAACTGGAAAGTTTCAAGATGCTTTGCTACAGTTGCACAATCTTCACCTGCCCCCCCCCCCCACGAAGCGCCCCCGCGCCTGTGCACACACCCCCTAACCCATCCACAGCCTGCAAAATGGCAGCTCCTGAGCCTCCAGCTAGAGCCTCTGCACTTCCCCAGCTCACTTTCCACCTAAAGCTCCGCTTTGCAGGAAACTTGAAAAACACTTGGCTTCTCCACTTAAGTGTGTTTTTCTGCTGCATTTCCAAAAAGCTCTTGGAGATTTTATGTTTGTATTTTCCCCCTCTCTGGCTTCACGCTCTCCTATGTAAATGAAGAAAGTTCTTCCAGTAGGGAAAAGAGCTGCACTTGAAACATTTGCCAATTTCATATGCATTTGCTCCCATTTAAAGTAACTTTGCATGTAGCAACATTCTGTACTGCCTAACGGAAATCCAGAACAATTTAAGAAATAGCCCCTTTAAAAATCAATTCCAGCCCTGGCCAGTTGGCTCAGCGGTAGAGCTTCAGCCCGGCATGAGCAAGTCCCAGGTTCAATTCCCAGCCAAGGCACACAGGAGAAGCATCTATTTGCTTCTCCACTCTTCACTCTTTCCTTTCTCTCTATCTCTCTCTTCCCCTTCTGCAGCCAAGTCTCTACTGGAGAAAAGTCAGCCCAGGCACTGAGGATGGCTCCATGGCCTCTGCCTCAGGTGCTAGAATGGCTGCAGCCTCAGCGGAGCAACACCCCAGAGGGGCTGAGCATCGCCCCTGGTAGGCATGCCAGGTGGATCCCAGTCGTGCGCATGTGGGAGTCTGTCTGACTGCTTCCCCGCTTTTAACTTCAGAAAAATTAAAAATCGATTCCAATAAAGAACAAAGCAAACAAAAATGGAGCCACACAAATTTATCTAAGAAATAAATACTGCCGTCATATTGGTGAATGTTATTTTGTTCATTTCTGCCTTTTGCTATTCACTTAATAAATATGCATTTTCCCCTGCTGAATCTTTTCTTATAGACACTT
This sequence comes from Saccopteryx bilineata, assembly GCF_036850765.1. NCBI lineage: Eukaryota > Metazoa > Chordata > Mammalia > Chiroptera > Emballonuridae > Saccopteryx > Saccopteryx bilineata. The sequence continues at coordinate 19,618,032 of NC_089492.1, read as the reverse complement.
CAGATTTGACAAGTTCTTCCATTTTTTATGATTATGTTTATGCATTTACCTTTCAGAACTACCTGAAGCCCATCTCCATCTCTCCCTGATAGAGAGAAGAAAAAAATCCAGGGGTAAAAATCAGGAAAGTCATGGCCAAGGAGATTTCCCCTTGGTTCTGTCTTCTCTGGAGTCAAAATTCAGTGAGGACAATAAGCCAATAAAAAAGCACTATTCAAAGGCAAAATAATAATCAAGAACACTTAAACTATCTTTGTTTTAATTTAGAGTTTTTGTTCATCATGAAGTGCTTTCATTGATTTTGATTTTTCAAGATATGGCATTAAATTTTTTTATCTTGATTACAGAGTTTTGGCACTGCCTTAAATTTTGTGCTGGAGTCTCAGTTTTGGTCCTCCTTGAAGAAGTAGGAACCAGTCACACAGATTGACAAAGCAGAGTTCAAGGAGTGAATGCGATGAGACTCTACATTGGGGTAGTGAAAGCCCCAACTCTAGGTATTCCTGTATACTGGCACTGTAGTTAGCCCACCCCCCAAAAAGAGAAGATTAATAGAATTTATTTCCCAGGGGTCTTGAGGTTCTTGAAAAATCTATATGACTTTACAGATTGTGGCTAGAGGTGAAGCAAGGTCACATGACTTAGGCGGTGTCATCTGAACAAAACCAGAGCTTCAACCCAGAAGATCTGCATTCCTCTTGCCTTAAGAAGTAAACTGTCATTCCATTGAATTCAACAAGGTCTTCGCTGAGCTCCTCTGCTGGGTCAGATACAACTATGAATAAGATTGCCTCAACCCTGTCCTGCACAGTTCACAGCCTAGTAAAAAATGCAAAACAGTTCAATATTTTTTAAGCAACAATATCAATGCTAGAATAAAAGTAGTAAGACAAGAGCCTCGGTACAGTGGCAAGGGTTCCCAAGATCAAGAAGACCCTCCAAGTGATGGCACAGAAAAGAAGGAGTTAGTACTAGGCATGCATAAACTAGGATTCGATGACTCTGAAAGTGTGTGTGGCTAAGACCTCCTGCAAAGCCCAACTTGAAAACATACCTCAGAACGTCTGGATTGTGCATGTACCGCCTGCCATCTCCACACCCCTGTCAGTAGGACATGTGCTTTGAGTTGTTTTAACAGTAGTAATTATGGCTTGCACTCGGCTATCTACACCCTCTAGTCTGGTTCCATGGGTGACCAAGGAGACACATTTGTTAAACAGCTGGACAAGGGCAAGGATGCCAAGTCTTGTAACAGAACAATTTACCTCTATTTTAAAGCTAAAGCATTAAAATTAAACCTTGATCCTTGACTACATTATCAACAGTGTGGCTGCTAATGCCACCCCATCAGCTACTTTAGAATAAAGACTTGGAAGCGGTTTAAGATTCATTGTTGGGGGTCATAAATTGAAAGTAGTTGGAGAAAGACGGAAGAGAGGATGGTTGGGAGAAGATCTTTTACTTAATTCCCACCTCTGTACGTAGAATATTAAATTACCAGGATTCTATGGATTTAGAAAACTGAGTTCATCGATATGAACCAATTGAACCGACTAGTCCAGTAGTAGCCCTCCCACTTACTGGGGGGATCTATTCCAAGACCTCAGGATAGTACCAAACCCTATACCCACTGTATTTTCCTAGGTACATGGAAACCTATGATGAAGTGTAATTTATACATTAGCGCGGGAGATTAACAACAATAACTAATTATAAATTAAAATTATATACTGCAATTAAAACTATGTGAATATGGTCTCTCTGTGTGTGTGTGTCTCAAAATGCCTTATTATCCAGTACTTACCCTTCCTGTGATGATGTGAGACGAGGCGTCAAACCTACCCCTGAGCCTGTGCAGCCATCCCTTCCTTGCCGTAGATGGCGCGGCGTCACTCACTTCAGGGGGTCCCTCTCTTTCGTCTTCCCTCAAGCTCCCTGAACTTCTGGGGCGACACAGTGCCGTCAATCAGAATAGGTTTTCTGTGCATGTCTTTTACGCCCAAATGTAAGGCCTTTTCCCCTTTAACACCGACCGTGCGCTGTGGCTGTAACGGCTGCAGTTTGAGGTGCGGCGGCAAAGCGCACGCGAATTTCTCCTTCCTTCCTCCCAACTGCACGACGGGAGGTTCGTCCTCACCACCGGCCGCCGCAAACTCGCGCCCTTTTTTTTCTTTCCTCATTAAGTTGCGAAAGTTCGCCGTTTCACTTTTTTTAAAAAAAAGCCCTTTGCGGCTTCTCTTTGGCATATGGGAGTTGCCAGCGTCACTGGTCTTGTGCTTTGGGAGCATTATTACGTCAAAGAAGCGTTTTGTGAACACCTACCCCGCAGCTTCACAACAACGGGTGCAACAACCAAGATGGCTGGAGCGTCTGCGGCGTGGAGACGCTGGACTGAGGCAGGATGCACGGACTGGATGGGATCGGGCAGACATCGCGAGATTTTATCACACTACTTAGAAGGGCACAGTTTCAAACGTGTGACTTAATCCCCTGGCTACATAACTCGGTTGGTTAGAAGAGCATCATCCAGAATTACAGTTTGCCAGTTCGATCCTCAGCCAGGGCACATAAAGAAACAGTTCGATGTACCTGTCTCTCTCTCTGTGTGTTCCTCCCTTGTTAAAATCAATAAATAAAAACTTTTAAAAATGAAACAACTTATTGCTGGAGTTTTCCATTAATATTTTCAGACTGCCGTTGACTGTGGGGAACAGAAACCACAGATAAGGGGGGACAACTGTAAAATATAACAGCTCAGTCTGAATCTGTCTCCCAAACCCTGCCTTCAGAAAGTGGAGCCTGGGTCACTTATTTCTTGATCTCTGTAGACACTGAGATAGATGGTCCTAGGGGGGACTCTCATTCCTATTCCTGATGTGTCCTTCCAGGTGGAGGGCAGTCATCTGCATAATGCTCCTTCCTAGCTCCACTCCATCCCCAACTCCCTCCCCCTTGACTGGTCATTGCAATGAGCATGAAGACCTCTGTCATCTCCTCTGAAGAGCAAATTCTCAGGTGGAAACACATTTTTGCTCCTCTGGAGTGAAGCCAGTGTCCCAGCCAGTTAAAATGGTAAACCTGGGTCCTTCCGGGGTACTCTGTGGGGAATCCATACACATACCCCAGTCATCATTTTCAGTTTCATTAATTATAAAGTAATATTTTGGCCTCCGTTTCATGATTTCTTGGTCTTCTCCCTAAGTTGTTTCAGATCTTGAGCAGATAAGAGGCTTGTTCTTTATTGCCCCATGACTCTGTGCCGCCAAAATTCTGCCTTAGTTTCTAATTGTTTCACCTTACTCAACACGATGACCAAGTCTAGTAATGTCACAATCAGATGCTAGAGCTGGAAAGAATCTCCAGAAGTCTTTGAAAAAATCTCTTGCCTTTCAATACAGTAGGGTAGCATGCAATAGAACTAACTGTCCACTTGACAAGTTCTTTTCTCATTGATTGGTTTTTTTTTTTGGGGGGGGGGGTTCTTTTTTTTTTTTTTTTTCTTGTGAGCCATCACCTTTAATCCTAGCTTGCACCCGCAGGCAAGTAAAAACACACACTGGGCTCCAAAACCCACTCATTCAGTGCTCACAAAGCTAATGACTTACCCAACTTTCCTAGAATCAAAGGTTTCTAGCTCAATAGCTTTATTCACCTCTGTTCCCTATCTCCTTCTCTCTGCACAAACTCTGCACTAACTGACTTCTCTTTCAGCACTCCACCATCTTGGCTGCTTCTTCTGATCTCCTTTATATGGCCTTTTTCTGCTCTTCTCTCTAATGCTAATCTCAGGAACTGAGAGGGCCATTGATTGTTTAACATGCATTAACTCATGTACACCTTTCTATAGCCAACAAATAGGTACTATCATTAGGCCCATTTCACAGATGAGAAAAGTTTTCAAAATTGACCCAGTTAGATAGCAGCAGTGGAATCAGAATTTAAAGCCAGGTGTGTTTAAATCCAGAGCCCCCTGGATTAACCTAGAGGCGAGTCCTCACCATCCCACCAGACAGATGGCCACATTCTGCTTAAAGATCAAAGGCAATAGTTGATTCAAGGAGCATTGGCAAGCCAAGTCCACAGCAGCATGTTTGAAGATACAAGAGTGACTAGATTCAGTGTGTCTTGCCCAGCATTGTTCCAGGAGTAACCGCAGAAAAACCACCAGCTCTGCTGGGCAGATTGACTAGGAAAATGTGGTGCTTCTATCAAAAGTTTGTAGTTTTAAGATTCCCTTGTGTTTTAGTGGCATCAACACACAAAGAGAATTAAGCCATTTTGATCTGCAATAATGAGAAACATAGTTGACGTTCAGACCTGAAACTATTTAACGCAAGTTAATCCTTGAAACAAATCTGGAATGAAATGAGGGAAGAAAAAAATCTTATTATGGTAGACATCAACTAATGGGTTGCATTTCTTTCTTCTCAATTAGAAATGGCAGAGGGGTTTAATTATTTTTCCTTAGCAAGCACATCAAAACATATCTACACAAAAACACAGCAAATATGTTATAAGCTTATTTAAGCCAAAGAGCTCGTCAACACTGTTTGCAATTATGAAATCATTTGGGGATATGGTATTTTTTTTTTTTTTGGAAAGAATTGTTTTTCTCTTAGATGCAAACCACATCACAATCCATCAGGCGTAAATCTTTTATTGTATCTTCAAGAGCAAAAATGGAAATTGTGCAACGAAGGCGCCACTGATAAAATGCAACTCGCCCTCCGGCCCCCAGATTCATTAGAGTGATCTTGTTACTTAGGAGAGATAACAGAAAATGTCATGACTTCAAAAATGCTCTTTGGTGGGGGAAATATTTTTGAAATTAAGTGTTGCGTTGCTCAAGGACCCTGGCTGGTTAGCTCAGTTGGTTAGAGTGTCATCTTGATGTGCCAAGGTTGCGGGTTCAATCTCCAGTCAGGACACATATAAGAATCAACCAATAAAAAATAAGTGGAACAACGAATTGATCTCTCTCTCTTGATCTCTCTCTCTCAAATCAATTAATATTTTTTTTAAATTGTTTTAAATGTTTCTCAAGGAGTTCCAAAGAGGACTTACTGGGAAACTTAGAGCCCTATCTCCTTAAGTCATCATATACATTAAAATATTTTTAAGTCTTTGTCAGAGACTTCCTTGACACTTGATGAGCAGTGAAGACCATGAAAGAGATGGACTAGAACAATATAATGTGCTGGATGAGGGCACAAACACAGCCCAGGAATCAGGTTTCCTGCATCTCAACTATGCTCTGCCATTCAGCAGCTGTTTAACTCTGACCTATTTGTGCCTAAACATAAACTTTGGATAAGATCAAGACCAATTCACATCTTCTCTTTGAGGATTAAATAATAAATGTAAAATATATACTATCTACTCTACAGGATATTATTATTATTATTACCATAATTGTTATGTCAGTTTTCAGCAGGAATATTAGACATAAGTCAAAGTCTAGAAGTGGTACAGGGTCAGGTCAGGGAGTCAGAAATGGGAGTTTACACAGTCAAAAACAGTCAGAAAACCAAAAACAAGGATACAATGAAGGCCCTGGCCAATTGGCTCAGTAGTAGAGTGTAGGTCCAGTGTGTGGATGTCACGAGTTCAATTCCAAGTCAGGGCACACAGAAGAAGTGACCATCTGCTTCTCCACCCCTCCCCCTCTCCTCTCTCTTTCTTTCTCACCCCATCTCCCCCTCAACCATGGCTCAGCTGGAGAGAGTTGGCCTCCTCAGGCACTGAGGATGGCTCTGTGCCCTCTGCCTGAGACATCAAATATAGCTCAGTTGCTGAGCAATGGAGCAACACCTCAGATGGGCAGAGCATCACCCCATGGGGGCTTGTCAGGTAGATCCCGGTCAGAGTGCATGCAAGAGTCTGTCTCTCTGCCTCCCCACTTTCACTTAATTAAAAGGAAAAAAAGGATAAAATGAATTAGGAACCCAAAGGACAATTTGAGTAATGAAGAAAAATCCAAGGACAACAACTTTAGGGATGTTGTCAATGGTTCCACTACTTCTTTCAACTTTATCACCAGAGATGCTTCACCAAATCAGACATTCTTTCCTTGTCATCTTCATCTAATCAATTACCTACCCCTTACCTTATTTTGGGTCCAGAAAGAACAAGTTTAAGTGACTATGGAGAACGTGGACCCAGTCAACCATACTAAACTGGGATTCAGCACCAAGTTTCTAGTTTCTAAGAGGTGTGGTTATATGACAAAAGCCAACATTAAGGTAAAAATCATGTATTTCACAAGGAAGAAATAATAGCCCAGAGTCTGACTCCAAGAGGGTGGCTACTACTGAACCCACAGCAAGGTTGCTTTCATGGGAAGCCACTAGGTTGACCATCTAAGGGTTCTACCTGCAAGCTTCTCAGAATAATGATCTGACCTGGGGATTGCTAATCTAAAAGTCAACTCTGAGAATCCATATGAATCAGAATCCTTGGGGGATGAGGTCTAGGAATCTGCAAAATGTTCCCAGGGAGACTCTTTTGTACGCTAAACTTTGATGACAACTAGACTCGAGGCTGAACTATCCCCTAGGGCAGAGGTCTCATCAAGAGATGTGGAAAGATAGGGAGGCATTTAATTATTGTTAGCGTGATATGGGCCTCCAAACTCTCCCAATGCAACTGTCATTAGATTTAAAAGTTGCAGCCATTCACCATCCAATGAAGGCTAGTAGGAATTGTAGGGATCAAAAACCAATTTAGTGACATAATTCTTTCCTCAACATAAAACAAATTTCAGTGTGGTGATTAATTAGATTCAATTGGGATGGCTGTCAAACTGAAGGACTGTCCTTTTCGGAATCGATCATTATCTAAGACCTACAGGATAAGACTGAAGAATTGGACAATACAGTCTCTGCACTGGGGGGTTACAACACACTCAGGACACTAATACAAACACAGTAAGTGTTCAGTGGATATTTGCCAAATTGAATTGAGTATTTTCTCTAAGAACTCAAAAGGTTTACAAGTGGAATAAGGAAAAAGTCAAAAGAAATAACAGTTTTTGAGCACTTATATACCAAATTAGGTGTGGATACCTATTCTCTAGTTACCATCATGTCTGTGATGCTCTCCTGAAGGTAACCGCCACTCATGCAGTTTCTAATGAGGTACGCTCATGGCATACTCTAAAAGTAGGACATTCTACCATATTACACTTGGCCCCTAGGCACAACAGGGTAACAGACAAAGGACAAGCGAACTAACTCGTGCCCAACAGCCTATGAAGTCACCTGCTTCAAAAGTTTTACCCTTAAAGTAGCAATTAACCAAACCACTCAGGTCCTTTTGGGAATTTGTACTGGAGATGTGAGCCTGTCCTCGGACACTTACTTTAACCCCTGGTACTAGAGATTCTCTTGCCGTTTTAATAATGAGCAAACTTGAACTTAGCAAGGATCAACAATATTTTAGTTAAGAGTGTATCAACCCAGATTTTTGGCCAAAGCTTGTACTTCTGTAAAAGAAAGAATTAAAGTCTCTAAAATGAGGTTACAAAAAAAAAATGGAAAAAAAGAAAGAGCTCCTCTATCAACGAGCTCTATGCCAAAGTGAACCCTGCAAGATCAATAGAAGTTTCTACCCAAAGGTTGAAAAACCTCTGCTTTGGGAAGCCAAGTGGGGAAGGAAATGCTAGACAAGATGGCTTCTTCAATCTTTTCCATCCTAAAATATTATAATTTATTGGCAAACAGCTGGGTACCACATTAAGTTAATTTCTTTTTTGTCTTGGCAAAAGCAAACTGTATTCTTGCAGAAACGTCAATTGGCAAAGCCGTTGCCTTGTAAAAAGTAGAAAAGAAGCTGAGAAAACTGTTTATTTTCTCCTCAGGATTTTCAGAGATGGTTTATGGTCAAGCAGGATTATAGGGATACGCAAAGGATAGCACAGTAGTTAAAAATGCTGGTAAAAGTGGGTTTGAACCTGGCTCTGTCATTTAGAAGCTGTATGACTTTGCCATGTTGTTCAACATTTCTGAAATTTATTTTCCTCATCTGAAACAACCTCCCTCCATCACCAGATTGTGAGAATAAAATAATGCATGTAAAGTACTTAGCACAAAGTATATATTCATGTGTGTCTGCACTGTTGTGTTACCCTAGTGCTTGACTAAAGGCAGTTTCTGAAAAATCTGTGGGAGGGGAAAATGAATGAAAATAATCCAATATATGAGGAAGAGAAACGATACTTTTTAAAATTTACCTTGTTTTTTATAAGACGCAGAGCCTGTGCTTTACATTTCAATGAGCTTGTTTTCCTCCCTGTTCAATACTTGTACGATCTTGAATAAATGAGTTGGCCTTCCTACACTTCAGTGACTTAACCTGTAAAATGGGCATAAAATGGATACAATTAGTTCAGATACTTTTGGCTACAATAACGGAGTGCCTGACTACAACTGGCTCAAACAATTGTGGCTTATTTTTCTATCATGTCATGCAGCCCAGATTGTCAATTGCAGGGATGATTCTGCAACTCCACTATTTTGGAATTGAGCTGTTTTGGCTCCTCCCTTCTAATCTCAAGATAACTACAATGGTTCCAAGAATTGTAGTCTCACGTGAAAATACCCAAACCTGGGACAAGGTGGAAAGCACATCCTCTTACACAGCTTTGCTTCTTCACTGAAAGGAACATCCTACCCAGAAGCCCCCAGCAGATATCTTCTCAGGTCCCGTTGATCAGAGCTGAGTCACATGTCCAGCTGTAAACCAATCCCTGGTAAAGGAGCATAATCTGGCTGATTCATTCATGCCTCATAGCTAGGAAAGAGGTCTACATCACCACACATCTGAACAAATCAGAGTTTTGTTAGGGAGGAGGAGTATAGATGGTGGGCAAACAGTAATAATTGCTCCTTTTGTCTGCCAAGGGTGTTGAGAAGCTTGAACAATACTATAATGTATCTAGCACATGGTAAGTGCTCAATATATATTTGTTCCTCCTTAGTAATTAAAAGATCTCAAAGCCAGAATCTTCTCAGGTTAAACTACCCCCAAACCCCAAACAGAAAATACTGATTTATATAGAGAAAGGTATACTAGAAATTGCTATTTAATATACAAAAAGTATTTTCTTACAAAAAGTTTCAACAATATATTTGTGTAAATGTTAGGTTTCCAATTCATTTAAGTTGTATTTCAATAAATGCAAATTAAACAAAATATACATATCATCTTTTGACATACCTCTGCTGCATCCAATATACATGAATTAAAAATATATCATCCTAATCTTCATCATCATTCATTGAGGACTCATTGATATCTATAAAAATCATGTTTGATTATAGGAATTAAGTGTCATACTTAATCTTTTAGTTCAAAAATGTATAGGACTAAAATGTAGAGTGGGTATGGGTTTATAGCAATGAACATCAGTTAGGCCAAAACCAAAGTTTGAGACAACCTTTGTTGTTTGTTTGTTGGTGACCCTTTAGGGTTTAAAAACTACATACCTTTTCATCCATGCTTTGTAATGTTTCCTCTACCCTTTAACAAGTTTGTTCCCATCTTGTGAAATCCCACTCAAAATTTTTCTCCTCTGCAAAAACTTTCTGCTCTTCCCCAGGCAATAATTTCCTCATCTGGTCTCCTAAAGCCACACCTCTTTTGTCTCACTTAACACTAATTATTTACTCATGTGTCTCCCTCACTGGACTAAAGAACTCTTGGGGGCAAAGGACTGTGTTGTATTCATGCTGATGGTCTCAGTGGCTAGTGCATTGTTCTGCATATATTACAATGGTACAGGTGATACAGTAACCCTTTATTGAATGAGTGGTTTTTATGTTATGTACAGGTACTATGTGCCATGTACTGTCAGAGAAGCTTTAGAAACATCTAATTGAGTCTCTCAACAATCTTATGAAGGAAAAGAACGAATCTCAGAGAGATTAAGTAATTTACCTAAGCTGAAGCAGTTTACTGAGGGCAGAATCTCCATTTGAACCCATCTCTGTCCTCCAAAGCCTGGATATTCTCCAATATGTTACAAAGCCTTCATGGAGGCTTCAAGACAAGAGCAATGTCAACAACATAGCCAAAAGGACCATTTATGTGTTTACTTTGACTTCTCTTGTTTTCTTTTTTACAGTATACAACTAGGAAGCATAGACTTCATTTATTAAAAGGAAAAAATAACCAAAGCAAACAAATTACCATTTCTGTTTCCTTCTTCTAGACAAACTCAGTCCTACAGTGCTATAATGAAAAGCTTAAGTTAATGTGTGATTATTCTATAAATAAGCCATCTCAAGCTGGTATTAATGTAGAGTAAAGCTTGGTCACCAACTGCTGGGGTTTGAGAATGATAATCACATCTCTTTTCCCCCATGAAAAGAGTAGATATATGATTCAAGTAGCAGAAGATACAAATATTTATTTCTCTTAGAGCTCAACTTAAAAGCAGAGCTTAGTACCACATTCAATTCCCTTAACATCCCAGTGTATACCTCGGCTTTCCCACTCCCAACCCCAGCTGCTATGAGTATTGACTGTTTGACATCTCATAGATTTCCTCCTTATTTGAGGCATTATCCTTACCTGACTGGGTCACTTCACCTGGGAAGTTACAAGCCCAACATTCCCTCCTCCATACCCCAGCAGTCTGTGGCCCTCTGGTCTCAAGAAAAAGTCATTCTACTGTGGTTCTAGGAACTGAGGACATCCCCTGTGGATCAGGTAGATGACCTGAGGACACATCCTTGCTCAGTTCCTCTCCTTCTCTATTCTGCTACTTTTGCTTCCTATGAGGTTTCCTGCAGAACATTCTCTCAATAAGTCGTATGCATTCAAATCTCTGCTTCAGTCCCTTCTTTTAGAGAACCCAACCTAAGATACTCGCTTTAAATGTGAGTCCACAGTTAGGCTTTCTAATTCCACCACCCATACAATACCCAAATTTAACTTCATCACCACCACCCCAATCACAGGAATAGCTGGACACCAGCAAGGATGCACTGAAATAGCTTCTACAGAAAGCAGGAGGCCAGAAAGACACCCAAAGCGTCTTCCCTGTACTTTTCCCACCCAAGAGAACAGAGCAGGAGTTTCCTTCCAATCAGCAGCAACCTATACAAAGCCTTTGTGTGAAGCTGGAGAAGGCACATCCCCGATGGTAGAGTCCACACCAGTATGGACATAGCCTGGTGAACTGAGAACAGCTCAATTTCAGCTTCCCTCAGCTTCCTGTACTGGTTCCTTTGTGCAGAACCAACCTGCAGAGCTGCATGGAGCCCTCCCCTCCTCCATAGAAACATGACTGGGGATAAGCTCCCCTCCCCTCCACCCATATTATGGGGCCAGCAGCACAAATAGACAAATATTTAACCTTAGGGTTCTAATGCTGGATATATTATCAGTGTGACCCTTGGAAAACTTTGACTTCACCTTTCTTTAGCTTTGTTTTCTTATCTCTAAAGTAAGAATAATAAAAGTACATTCCTTATATGGTTGTGGTGAAGATTAAACAAGTTACTGCATGTAAGGTGCCTAGAGTAATTTCTGCCACATAATAAGTAGGCTCTAAATAAAAATGAGACATCATTATTCATTGTAAATGCACATAAGAAACTACAAGGAATGTACACCACTTGATTTGGGGGCAAGGTCAGGGAAAATACCCCACTTTGGAATTAAAACAAGTAGGGGAACATGTGATAGAAGAGATTGCCTATCAGTAAAATAGCCCATATTAAGGGGGTGGTTTATAAGTTGTTTGCTAATAAGAAAATGCAGATTCCCAAACCTCTACCTAGAAAATCCAGTTACCAACCGATGCAAAGCACCTGAGGAATGTGCTCAGAAGAGCATCACTGGCATCTAATAATTACTAAAGAAAGCTATGATCATCTCAACCATGCTGTAATGTATCTAGCAAGTAGCATATTCCAATATTACAACCTTTGATAGATGATACAGGAAAAGTACGGGTTCCTGTTTGTTGGTGATCATCAAGTATTGCTTTTGGTGAGAAATAATGACATTTAGTGGACACAAGTATCCTGGTCATTGGGAACTTACACTCCATGACAAAGTAGAAAATAATTCACAAGGCTGTGATACAATTTAAGGAACACATTACCCCTGGAGAACAGTAGCCCTTAAAACAGACCACCAGGTCACAGCGTCAGCGCCACCCAGGAACTTGTCACAAATACAAAATCTAGGTTCCACTCCCAATCTACTAAATCAGAAACTCTAGACATGGGCCCAGTGATCTGTGTTCTACAGCCCTGTATGTGAGTCTGAGATGCACTACAGTTAAGAACCATCGTGTAAAAATCAAAAAATAAAATTTAAAAAAAAAGAACCATAATGTAGAGCATCCATATTTCTGTGCCCTAATACTGTACTCAGAAGCAACTTTGAGAAATTGATTTGATCTGATAGAATATCAGAAAGGAGTCGCATGACTAGTGTTAAGAGAAATCAACTTACTGGGAAACTATATCTCATTTCTTACATCACTGGCATTGGCATATATACATAATTGTCATTCTGGTGCACCATAATTTGAATTTTTTTTTAGCAGGGGACAGATTTCAAGAGCCTGGCAAGCTTTCTTAACCTACTCAACCTCGTGATGCCACCTTCCTCAGGCCAAGATCTTAGCCATGATGATCTTCTCTGTTGAAATAAACATAAGGGGAAAATCAACTAAGGGGACAGACATAAAGACTAAAAGATCTACAACTCACCACTGCTGGCATCATCCACCCACACATAACCATCATCCAGGAGAAATGTCATAAGGCACTGACCAGGAGGAACCGAAAATAACGGTATTCCCTACACCTGTTTCCAAATGCACAGCACACAACAGATTCAATGTAAAAGGATGCAACTTGACTAAAAACATGACTATGATCCAAAACTGAAACTACATTTAAATTGGACATAAATGACTCTTCCCTGAACTAGAATGTGATCCATACAAATGCTTCTCGTTCTGGTGAAAATCTAAAGTGTGCATGCGTGCTTGACAAGACAGTATTGCAGGGAAGCAATATTCCTTCCTAATATACCTAATAAGGGGAAGTAGTCTCAGGATCATCCCAATAATAAATAAATAACTTGCGACTCCTTTGTATGCCATTTTCACCGATGGAAGGAAATGGGAGAAAATGACGAAAGATGTTTGAAAATCACCATTTTAGCTAAATCTGTTATACCATGTTGGTTTACTTCCCTTTGAACTGTTTTAATCAAAGCAGGTTGATTTCCACTTCGTGAAAATGTTTCATTTCTAGCCACTGCAGTTTTATGAGCTTTTCTACCACATTTTACTGGAGCCTTGTAAATCTTATGAAATTCTGGAATGTCTAGACCATAAAAACCTGTCATTTGAACATGTTTTCTATGGAGATGTTTTTCCCGTATGCAAACTCACACACTTTGTAGAGAAATAGAAAAACTCTTTAAGATATGTCCGACAGTACCTGAGTTAAAAAGATGGCCTTTTCGGTTGACTGGAATTTTACCTGTCACAAACAAACCGTTCATAGAACTATCTAAAAGACTGAAGTCATTCATGATAATCATGATTTTAAAAAACTGTCACCCTTACCCTGTATGCCTTCTGTATTCAATCCTGTTAAAGACACATAGTACCAAATGCACCTCTTACAAGAATTTTAAAGCCAGTGACGAACTACTGTCATGAACAAACATACATCACCATCATTAAAGGAAACATATGTGCCAGAACTGAGAACCACCTTTTAAGGTTGCTGAAAAGAGGCTTTGCTGTCATAATGGAAACAAATACTGCAACAAGGAAAAAGTGCTATAGGGGTTTAATGAAACAGCACCAAGCCCCCAGATGTTACCAAATGAATCACTCCTTCCTTCTCATGAAGTTTATCAGTTTGGCCTCAAAGTGAACAGAAGCACATTGGCATTATTTCCTAGTTATTTGCTAAAACATTGGAGACTGCCAATTATGCATGAGAATGTGTGTTGTGAATCCTATAGCTAAGTGCATCCAAACCCTTAGTCACTCACATAAACAGGTTCAGTGCATAGGTGAATATTGATGGATGAATCCAAATACTTCATGCTCATTTTATAAGTTCTATGTAAAAACATTTTTCTATTCTAAATATGAAGAGAAAGGTGCTACCACTGCTTATACCTTTTTCAGATGGTTGGTGTCTGGGTTTAGGAAACACTTTTTATCAGGAACTGGTTCTCTTTCTGGAAGAGACCTTCCCCCAAGGCAGCAATCAGGAAGTGTTCCGCAGCTAAGAATGGACCAAAGCATCCAGGTTGTTTCAGTGTCTATAAAAACAACCTTACAGGTAGGACGCTGTGAGTCCCTGAGAACAGGTGTGAAATGCCTGAAAGTAAACATCAGTTTATGTGGCAACCAGGATACACAATCGGTATCATGTGATCTTCAGATTCATTTCTCAGTCCACTAAGGATGTTGCCCATCATTTGGAACCAGAAGACCTATTTTTGTTTTTCTCAGTTTACTTGCTCTGTGATTTCAAATTATTCACCACTTTTCTGAGCTTGGTTTCTTCACTTAAACTAAAATATGGTTGACAGATTTTCAGGTTAGTCCACTAATTGAATAGCTCACTGAATCGCCTCTCTTATCTCTTTAAGCCAGAGACCAAAAGTTCTTGTGACATTTGAACTCAGAGTAATCCATTGAATTGCCCTGTGATTAACATAAAAATTGTGAATCCCATAACTCTTATAAATGATCCCATAAGTAATATACAGTATGAATGCCATAGTAATATTAAATAACATTTGTATGGCACATTTCATTGTATTTTACATATTGTATCAAATCCTCACAGCCACCCACTGTGGTATTATACTAGATGAGAAAAACAAGTTCAGAAAAATTATGAAAATTGCCCAAGATCAGGAAGTCACAGATGCCAATTTCTCTGATCTCTAAAATAACAAAACAAAGAGAAGGGGAAGGGGAAAATGAGACATGCTTAATCTTTAAGACTATAGAGGCAAAGTCATAACTTTTGAAGAAGTCAACCATATGTCTAGTTAATGCCATATGCAATGGGAGCCCCAGAATGCATGTCACATTTTATTTAAAGAAGTATCAAATAAATGGGCAATCTTGATTTCACAGCTCTCCGTAAGATTCACCTATATTTGCCTGTAGATAAATACCATCTAAGTCTCAAAAAAACATTGTGGTACATTGGGAAAGGAATATATTCTGGAGTTAGAAGATTCTGCTTGACATGATTACCCTGCCATTTACTAGTCATCCTCAATGTCATTTCCCTGTCTGTTAAGTGCAAATAATAACATTGTAAGCAAAAGCACTTCTAACAGGTGTGAGGTAGTAGTGCATTGTAGTTTTGATGTGCATTTTTATAACTAATGAAGTTGAGCATCTTTTCATATGTGTGTTGGCTTGGGATATAAAACAGAAAACAACAAATGGACAAACAAAAAAACAAACTCATAGACACAGGCCACGATACAGTAGTTACCAAAGGGAATGAGGAAGGGGAGGATGAAGAGGGTAAAGGGGGTCAAATACACGGCAATGGAAGGAAACTAGACTTCGGTGGTGAACATACAATGTAATATTCAGATGACGTATTATAGAATTGTATACTTGAAACTTATATAATGTTGTTAACCAATGTCACCCCAATAACTTTTAGAAAAGTACTTAAAACTATATCTTCTCTATAAATGTTGATAATTATGATAAATACTAATAAAATATATGGAGTAATAATGTTAGTATAATAATAATCTCTCTCTTTTTTTTTTTGTATTTTTCTGAAGCTAGAAACCGGGAGAGACAGTCAGACAGACTCTCACATGCGCCCGACAGGGATCCACCCGGCACGCCCACCAGGGGGCGACGCTCTGCCCACCAGGGGGCGATGCTCTGCCCCTCTGGGGCGTCGCTCTGCCGCGACCAGAGCCACTCTAGCGCCTGGGGCAGAGGCCAAGGAGCCATCCCCAGCGCCTGGGCCATCTTTGCTCCAATGGAGCCTCGGCTGCAGGAGGGGAAGAGAGAGACAAAGAAGGAGAGGGGGAGGGGTGGAGAAGCAAATGGGCGCTTCTCCTGTGTGCCCTGGCCGGGAATCGAACCAGGGACTTCTACACGCCAGGCCGATGCTCTACCACTGAGCCAACCAGCCAGGGCCAATAATAATCTCTTTTAATGTATAATTATTTGTCATCAAAGCGCATATATAATAAATTACATTAACTCAAGTAAAAGGAAAAAAGGAAAGGAACCATGTATGAACCAAATTTTAAAAAACACATTGAGGAAAAATTAACTTATCATTTTTAAACATTACTTCAAGTCTAGAAACAGCAGAAGAACTGCTGTTAGTCAATTTTCAAAGTATCAAAATTAATAAAGTTGCGTTGACTATTTTAAAAAGTATTTACAGTTTCCAAAATGCATAAAATAACCCTAAAGTGGATATTTGGGCATGGGAGAAAGCATCTTGGAACAGTAAACAAAGCATTAAAGAAGATTATGAAAAACTAAGTCACAAAACCAACTTCTCTAATTGTGCGATGTCTTTTCAGTAAGGCATGACCGGTGGTCATTACAGACCCAAAGGTGTGTGCGGAGTTTGGTGTCAGAAAGGGACAGATATCTGACACCGCTGAGAATGAATATACATATAAATTGGGAGCACAATAGCCTGACAATAGGGGTGTGAGGCAGGTATGGACAATGGGGAATTAAAAGAAATGTTGAATTTCAGTCTGTTACTGATATTTTTTTAAAAGGCTGGCCCAATATGAAATAATAAGAAATATATATAGCCCTGGCCAGTTGGCTCAGCGGTAGAGCGTCGGCCTAGCGTGCGGAGGACCCGGGTTCGATTCCCGGCCAGGGCACACAGGAGAAGCGCCCATTTGCTTCTCCACCCCTCCGCTGCGATTTCCTCTCTGTCTCTCTCTTCCCCTCCCGCAGCCAAGGCTCCATTGGAGCAAAGATGGCCCGGGCGCTGGGGATGGCTCTGTGGCCTCTGCCTCAGGCGCTAGAGTGGCTCTGGTTGCAACATGGCGACGCCCAGGATGGGCAGAGCATCGCCCCCTGGTGGGGAGCGTCGCCCCTGGTGGGCGTGCCGGGTGGATCCCGGTCGGGTGCATGCGGGAGTCTGTCTGACTGTCTCTCCCTGTTTCCAGCTTCAGAAAAATGAAAAAAAAAAAAAAAAAAAAAGAAATATATATATAAGTATATATGTTTCTGCCACCCTCCAGTTCCTGACAGAGAGCTCTTAATACCTTTGCAAACAGGGATGCTAGGAGCCTCTTTTGTTTTAACATTTACTATTTGACCTCAGTTCCTAATGCATGGTTCTGAAATTTTCTGGAATTTCCTGGGTGATAGTAGTGTCTTTTGTTCTAATGAGATGTCCCTTGGCATAATCCTGGAAGGCTCCTGGGTAGGGGCTGGTCACCTGAAGGCCAACCCTTGGTTAGAGCTTGAATTTCCAGCCACATCTCTGATTATCCAGAAAGAAAATAGAAGCTAGACTTGGAATAATCGATCATGCCGACGTGTTGAAGTCTCCATAAAAATCCCAATAATATGAGGTTGGAGGAGCTTCCAAGTTGGTGGACACATCCGCGTTCTGGGAGGGTGACATGCCCCAACTCTACTGGGTCAGAACCCCCTGCACACCTCATCTACATATCTCTTCAACTGGCTATTCATCTATGGTCTTTAGCATATCCTTTATTATATAATAAACTGATAAATGTGGAAAAGTGTTTCCCTGGGTGTTCTAGCAAATAATCAAATTCAACAAGGGGGTCATGGGAACCTTCAATTTGAAGCCAAGTCGGACAGAAGTTGTGCACAGTCGGGGGGCCCACTACTTTCGCTGATAGGATCTGAACTGGGGGCAGTTTTGTGGGACTGAGCCTTTACCTGTGGGGTGTGTGCCAATTTTGTTAGTGTCAGAACTGAGTTGACTTGTAGGATACTCAGCTCATATCACAGAGATTTGCTTGGTGTGGGGAAAAAAAGCACTACCCATCTGGGGTCAGAAGGGACTCCTCACCCTTCTTCATGTTATTCCACATCTCATTCTGAAATTTGTTTCCAAATAGGACCAAACATTTAAAGAGAGAGAGAATACTCTCTGTAGAAACTTCTCAAGTCACATCATGAGTCGTAAATGAGGATATCCTTATATGGGTTCAGGTCACCATAGTTTTCTCTTCCTAAATATAAGACCTGCATTGGCTCATTGGCTGAAGACCTAATCACATCTCTATGAAGTGAAATTGGGGTCCTCCACCAAAATACAATAGGGTATCACACAATAGATCAGGGGTCCCCAAACTACGGCCCGCGGGCCGCATGTGGCCCGCTGAGGCCATTTATCCGGCCCCCACCGCACTTCCAGAAGAGGCACCTCTTTCATTGGTGGTCAGTGAGAGGAGCATAGTTCCCATTGAAATACTGGTCAGTTTGTTGATTTAAATTTACTTGTTATTTTAAATATTGTATTTGTTCCCATTTTGTTTTTTTACTTTAAAATAAGATATGTGCAGTGTGCATAGGGATTTGTTCATAGGTTTTTTTATAGTCTGGCCCTCCAACGGTCTGAGGGACAGTGAACTGGCCCCCTGTGTAAAAAGTTTGAGGACCCCTGCAATAGATGGTGTCCCTCAGTATGCAGAGACCAAGTAATTGAATTAGTAAACACATAAACTAATTTATAGTTAGAATAAGAATAATTCATATCTACCAGATGCATGGTTATACTTTAGTAAAGAAACAATAATCAAAAGGCTTTTACCATATCAGCAGGAAACAGTGTCGCCAACAGGTAAGGGCCTGTCATAAACCTGTTTCTCAGATAAACCTGGACTCAAAGTCTATCTATTTCCACTACTTCCTGGCTGTATGATCTTACACCTCTCGGAGCCTCACGACTCACACTAAAATAGATTAATAATACCTACTTCTGAGATAATACAGACACGGTCTTCTTGTATCAATGACTAGTACAAAAATGATCTGTGGCTTGATAATTACTAGTATTATTATAAATGTATTCTTTCTGTATTTTTCTCTTAAATATTCCTGCCAAAAATATAACTTATAAGAAGAGATTAGATGAGGTAGTCCTAATGAATTATAAAAGTCTCTTTACCATTACAACCTTTTCATATTTCATGAGGATAGTCAAAAGGAAAATACTCTAGAAAGAGATTACTTTAGTTCTTAAATTTTAAAAAAGGCTGATAATTTAAATTACTCTCCCACCTTCCATTTTCCCACTAAGTAAGTCTGCTTGCCCAAGCAAGCAGAACACATGAACACTGTTATGCCAGAGAAATTTGACATAATTTAGGTGTCCAGTGCTGTCACACAGATTTCTCAACCCTTGAGACGTACTGCATTTCCATAAAATAAGGCAGGTAAGCATTGCATCCTGGCTAACCCGGCATCATATGCATTGGCTAGTGGCCTTTCTACTGCAATCACTGTCTCCTTAAATAAGTCTTACTTTTCAGCACAGTTCACTGAACAAGATGGGGTCATGACTTCACCAGTTTGCCTCTGAATGTCAAGACAAGGCTTTCTGAAACAGGTTAGATACAAATCTAATATTTTCCTTCCAACGGTATTTGTCCAGGGGTTGGTTTTCTTGTGGGTAGCAGAAAGGGCTTAAATTGCTAACATCCACTATACCAGTTAGAACCAGACAGTAGGGTCCCTCGTCTTCTTCAAAGTATAATTCAGAAAGTATAGAAAAGGTTTTATTTTTTTTTATTTTAATGTTCATTTTATTGATTTTAGAGAAAGAGAAAGACAGGAACATTGATCTGCTCCTGTATGTGTCCTGACTGGGGATCAAATTGGCAACCTCTGTGCTTCAGGACGATGCTTTAACCAACTGAGCTATTAGGCCAGGGCTAGAAAAGGATTTTCAGTTATATACCAAACAAAACCAAGCTCAACAACAACAACAAAATAAAAAACACCATAGATAAGATTAAAGCTTTCATGTTTCAAGAATGCTATTGTGAGAGTTCAGATGAAAAGTGTCTACTCATTTAGAAAATATTTACTGATCATTTTCTATCTATCTATCTATCATCTATCTATATCAGACCCTATTCCACACTATGGGAATACTGTGGTGAATGGGACAGACACGAACTGTTAAGTGCTGCCTGGGCAAACAAAGCGGCCCTGTTTAAGACGGCTTCCAGGTAGAGGTGTTAGCTTTGTGAATGAGTGGCTGCAAAACCAGACTGGGTCAGGGAGCCTAGCGCTGGCAACGGTAAAGCATAACTTTGGAGTCTCCATGATCCGGGTTCAGTCCCGACACTGGAACCTTGGCCAAGTTGCTTACCCTCCCGGGGCGGGAGCTTCCTCTGCTGTCAAATCAGGAGACCGACAGTGCCTGCCTTGCAGGACTGTCATGGGGCTTAGCCGGTTCAGATGGTTCACAGTGCCTGGAACATAGATGACACTCGGAAACAGCCATTTCTTCCCTTCTCCTGTTCAAGCCCAAACGTCCTCAATGAAGAATGGAAACATGTGAAGACAAGATATTGATGGAATAACGTGGATTTGTCTCCGAAATCAACGTGGGGCTCACGGTAGACTAGACCCTCTAATTCTGTTGGAGCCTTTCATCAGCAATGCAGGAGAACAGAAAAATCAGTAGCATGCTGCCTCATTCTATTATCCTTGGAATATTTGATTGAATGAAGCCTTAAGAATCTTACAGTAGAAATAAAGAAATCACAAGTTGGAGATATCTGAATCTCTAAATGCTCCCCCATACACACACACACAAAATAATAAACTGCCATCATCTGACACCTTTCTTGGGTTTGAAAATAAAGCTCAAATACTTTGCTTCCCTTCAGCTCAGCTAAGACATAAGGTAGCAGCTTAGACATAAAAGTGCAAATGCTCAGGGGAAAAAACAAAAAACAAAAAACACCGGTGGCTGGCTGCCAGCTCTTAGCCAATCAGTCCGCACAAGGAGGTTGCGTCAGAGACCTCCAGCCCGCCGGAGCCTCCGCAGCTGCCTGCAACACAAGCTTGGACCACCCAGGCCGCAGTGGACGGGCATCTGGAGAAACATGCAAACAATGGAGAACGCGAGAGCCCTGTGTTTCCCAGCCAGAGATTCTGTCGCTGGGCTCAGCTGGGCTTTTCAGAAAGTCCTGGGCAAAGGAGGAATCTAGTAGATGTTTAAACGGCCCTATTAGTAAGTCAGTGGCCCGGGGCCGCAGCATAACCCCACAGAATGGAAAAATATTTTTTCAGTGGAAAATCACCCGTCTTCGTGTTCATGAATCTAGTTTTCAGCCGGCGATGGGCTCTTACCCAGTGTAATTAACATCTTTCTAGTGGGTGGCTGGTGGAGTTGCTTTACACCTCTCTCATCATTTCAGCACCTGGAGCCTCCTGAAATGCTTTAGACAAACAAACAGGAAAGGATGTTTCTAAAGATAGACGATTTGGTCCAGGGCTCTCGGATACCCCTCCATTCTGCTCTCGGCAAATTTATTTTTCTAATTTAAATGTCAGAAAACAGGCCTACGTCACTCAATGGCTCCAATGCAAGCCGTGCCAACCTGTTATAATTACAGTGAGGTGCAATAGCGGACGTGGGGGCAGCCTAATTAAAGAGTTGGATCTTGAATCCCAGATGGAAAGCCAAGTACGTGGCCTCCTATCAGATCTGACGGAAACCCTGCCCTGCCGATGATGGATGTCTCTGGGAAACACGCACCCTCTGAGCACCCAAGTGGAGACACTTACGACACTTAGGAAGCCATAGGAGTCAAACCTCCTGCTAAGACTGAAATTGAAACTAAAACCTGGGGGCGGGGGCGCTCATCCTGATCCAGAGACTCAGGCTTAAGTGGTCCAGGATGCGGTCTGAGCATCAAGAATTTCTTTATTCGCCAGGTAACACCATTGGGCAGTCAAGGTTAAGAAACCCCACGAAAGATTCCTTAGATAACATTCATCCCTTTACTGGAAAATTAACTGGGAAGTCAGTGTACCACGGCATAGTAGAGCAAGTTTACTAGATCGCTCCAAGCAAAACATACGAATAACTTACTACACTGCACTATAAATGTTGACTTTGCTTCCTAAACTAGACTGGAAGCTTTAGGACAGAGTTCCCCAAACAGGAAACGTCACAGAAGCATTTGCTTAATAAGTGGAGAGACTCTCCGAAAACACCACACCATCTGTACATTCAAGCAGAAGGAATCAACTTCAGAGAAACATAAGTTGTCTACAACCCTCTAAAGCATTTATTCCCAAATGTTGGTGTGCATGAGAAGTTTATGGGATAGGTAGGTTTCTGCTCCTCCTCCAGAACCTGAAGTCAGACCCAAGGAGTTTCAGTTGGGTACAGCGATAACTTGACACGAGTTCTTCCAGTGCCTGGCACAACCCAGAAACAAGACAACAAAATGGCACTAATTTATATATCTGAGATGAGAATCTGCAAACAGCTAAATGCAGCAGGAAAGATAAAGGTTCATTTCATCTAAGCTCTTAAAGTCAAAGATACGTCATAGGTTGGTGATACTAAGAACAGGAATGAGTTGCGTAGTTTACTGCAATCCTACAGCAGGGTCGCTCTTAAAGATTTAAGATAAATAGTGGGAAGTTAGGTAGATGGAATATTCTGGATTCTGTGTGGAATCTGCCACCATCGGAGGCAGTGTTTCCGGCTGAGAGCTGCACTTTGCACTTAGCAAAGGATTTCCAGGCGGGTTTTCTTCTCAAGAGCGTTGCAGAACTGAAATTGAAGTTGCATTTCTTGCTGCCTTAGGAGGGTCTGCAGAAGCCATGTTTTAGGAAAATCAAGAAAGCAAGTAACTTTATGTTGTCAGAAGAGCCTGGGCAATACAGTGACATAAATGTCCAATATTGTTGCAAAACAGAAAATTTCCTGTCCATAGTTCTGTGTCTAGAGCTAGTAGGACCTCAGGATTTAAAATGGCTTCTCTTCTTTAAATCACAGGTTTAGAATTGAATGGCTGCATTATACAGACTCCATTCAAATCCTACTCTAGCCACATACTTGCTGTGTGACCTTGGGCATGTTACTTAACCTCTCTGAATCTATTTCTGCATTTTTAGCATGGGAAAATTATTGCTTACCTCATAGACTTATTGTGAGGATCAAATGTAAGTTACTAAATATAGTGCTCACACATGTCAGCTGATAATAATTATTATATATTACTTCAACTCCCTCACCTCCCTCTGATTCTAAATAAAGTGAAGTTTTTCATGCCCAGTCATTTATGGACAGTCACTGTACTCACCCTATCTTTTTTTTTATTTGAAGCACTGATCTGTTTTCTTTATTCTTCTGTGTTCAGGGGACCACCCAGAATCAGCTCAGATGAAAGCACTGGGTTAGCTTCTGTAACAAATAAACCCCCAAATTGTAACAGCTTAACACTTCGAAACTTATTTCTCACATAACAGTCCAAACCTAGTGCTCCTGACTGGTGGGTCATTTTACAAAATATGGTGATTAAGGGGCCTGCTCCCTCCGTCTGTAACTCACCATCCCCTAGGCCTCACAGAATGCTGTCTGCACTGGCAGACAGGGAAATGGAGAGAGAAGAAGCTCAGCTTGGATCTTAAGAGCTCTGACCCAGGAGTGAGTCCCATTCCTTCCAGCCTCATTCCATTGGTGAGACGTGTCATATGGCCACATCTAGAAGAAGGATGCGAGATAGAGTCCCTGGCCGGGCAGCTTCCTCCCAGCCATCATTCCACATAATGCAGGGAGAACACAAACTTCTGGTGATTGACAGCCATCTCTACCAAAGAACATTTACCTAACCGGCATGAAGCTGTGGCCCTGGAAATCTAAATTGGAAGAAAGTCAAAATACCTATTGCTGACACATGCTGCAATTGCAGACATGCCTCACACACTCCAGAGTGGCCATCCAGCCAGTGGCGCATCACCAGGAGAAATTTTTGTTAGAAAGGTTTTCCTTTCAGTCCTGACCAGGTGGTTCAGTAGATAGAGCACTGTCCTGGGCACCAAGGTCATGGGTTCAATTCCCAGTCAGGGCACATACGAGAAGCAACCAATGAGTATAAAACTAAATTGAATAACTAAGTGGAACAAGTTGATGCTTCTCTCTCTCTCTCTCTCTCTCTCTCTCTCTCTTTCTCTCTCTCTCTCTCTCTCTCTCTCTCTCTCAAATCTATGAGAAAATAGAAATAAAAAAAGTAAAAAAGAGAAAGGTCTCCTTTCACGGTCCATGAGCCATCTGTTGTTAACACAGAATCAGTGTAAACACGTACCTCATCAGACCTCAAACTAAACATAGATAACTGACTATAGTTCTCCTTCATCCCCCATTAGATGCCCATAGCTCTTCAAATGTTCTTAGTACACCATGGTTTTGACTCTTCACTATTAAATCTTCTCTCCCCTGAAAGTACATTATTTGTCATGGTCCCAAAAGTATGTGTCCCCTGCCAGATGAATACAGTATTCCAGACACACGGGTGGGTATTCCTTCTGCTGTTCTTTTTTCTAAATTATCCTAACCCGACTTGCTGCTCTTCCTTCCCTGGGCTTCTTCATTTTTCTACATTTTGATTTCTGTATTCTTATTTCCTAAACTGACTGATATCTTTAGCCTCCGTTTGTCTGCTCACCAAATTAGCATTCTTGCCTCCAAGGCGCAAGGGCTGTTCAGAAAGGAAATTTACATGGTGTTTTTATGAAACCGATTTTAAGAGAAGGCATGTAATCCCTACAAGTATTTAAATAGCAGCGGATTGCTGCTTTCCCACATAATCCAACGGATTCACACGTTTGTGATACCACAGGCCCAGCTTTTTCAAATGCCAGCTGAGTAAATTACAGGGTCCTTGGTTATTAAGTCAACTTCATATCACACCAGTAGACATGTACTTTATGGAGTTCCAGGCTTGTTGCAAATGTCTCCAGGAGACAGACAATTTTGCTTGAAACCGGGGCACTGTTCCATTTCCACATCCTTGAGTATTGATTTGTTCGGTGATTTGTCCTCTGTGTGTTTCCTGGTCCTCAGATTACACTGCTCTGCTCCCCGCTGTTCCATTCTTCCCCAGGACTGGGCATGTCATTCTGATACATGTTCAATTAAAAATGTTCTTGCCATAAATTTAAACAAGTTGACCATGAAATTCTCCAGCAGAAACCACTCTCTTTTTCATTAAAGAAATGGAAACACATGTTATAAAAGAACATTTAATGACATGGAAAAATATTCAAGATATATTGGTAGAGGGGAAAAAAGCAGATTTCTAAAATGCAAACGCAATATGAACCCATATTTGAAACACAGAATATATAGTCTGGGTGTGTTTGCACATATATGCTTGCACAGGAAAATTCTAGAAGGATATTCACTAAAGTGTTAGCAGGTACACTCCTTGAGTGGTAAGTTTTCTGGAGATAATTTTTTTCTTTTTAATTTTTCCTTAGCTATGGTTTCTAAATCTTCTGTAACAAACTTTATAACTTCAATAGAGACAAAACTTAATGTTATTTATTTGAAAATTTGCTAAAAGTGAAAACTTAACTCTAAGTAATTACACACCATACCACATGTCCAGAAAATGACTTTTTTATACTCAGGTTCCACATCACTGTCTCTGTTTCTCTGTAACTTCAGAACTTTGAAAAATATTGTTTTGGAATGAATGCTCGTGTGCTCCCAAAATTCCTATGCTGAAATCCCTAACCCCAGTGTGACTGTGGAGTAGGGCCTTTTCAGAGGTAATAAGGTTAAATAATACGATTGGGGCTCTGACCCAATAGGATTAGTGTCCTTAAAATGAAAGACAGGAGATATCTCTCTCTCTCTCTCTCTCCCTCTCTCCTTTCCAGGTGTGAGGACACAGCTAGAAGGCAGCCAGACACAAGTCAAGGAAATTAACCTCACAGGAAACTGATTCTGTAGTCACTTGGACCTTAAACTTCCCAGCCTCCGGAACTATGAGAAAGATAAATTTCTGTTGTTAAAGCCACACAGTCTACTCTATGGTATTTTGTTCCAGCAGCCCATACAGATGGATACACACACCATGGTAAAACAGAATAATTTTTATTATGATGATGCATAAATATTTAACCTTAGAGGAAAATTTTGAACCTCTGCACCACTTGGGTAACTCCTGTCCATTGTTATCCAGATGTGGAAGAGGGGGCTGTGCTCTTCCACACACTCAAGTGAATTTCAAATGTTCTTGGACCGCTTCCTTCTAAGCCCTTTGATTCTCCTTCATCCCCAGCTGATAATACTTCCTGCTCACCTTTGGGGCCCTAGTGATTCACACACATTGGTCAAGAATCCAGTAGGTTACATTTATCTTTATGAATAAATGGGTTTTTTTGGGTTTTTTGCTTTTATTTGTCCTTTATTCTTTCACTGTCACTTCCAAACGTTGTCTGCCATATAACCAATCTCTGTTCCTTTTATTTCTTTATCAACATTCGAATTCAAATAAAACATTGGGCCTACAGCAGTAAATCTCTATCTTTAGACGATAGCACAGTGAAACTATCTGTACTTTTTAATGTTTCCTTTCTTTTCAAGTAGACACCCAAAAGAGGGATTTCTGGGTCATATGTAGCTCTTTTCTTACTTTTGTGAGGAACCGTTATATTGTTTCCCATAGTGGCTGCACCAGTCTACACTCCCACCATCAGTGAAGGAAGCTTCTCTCTTCTCCACATCTTTACCAACACTTATTTCTGTCTTACTGATTGATTGCAGCGTTATTCATAATAGCCAAGATATGGAAACCTTATGTGTCCTTCAACAGATAATAGGATTTTTTTAAAATGTGGTACCTATGTACAATGCATTACTACTCAGCCATAAAAAATGAGGTACTGCCATTTGCAATATGGATGAATCCTGAGAATATCATGCTAAGTGAAATAAGTGAGGAGGAAAAGGCTAAGAACTGTATGATTTCATTCATATGTAGGATTAAAACAAGAAACAAATTTTTTAAAAAACCCATAGATACAGACAAGAGACTCTTGGTTACCAAAGGAGAAGGGGAGGAGGACAAAGAGGGTGAAGGGGGTCAAATACCTGGTGACAGAAGATGACCAGACTTTGGGTGGTGGGCACACAGTCAAGTGTACAGATGTATTATAAACTTGTACACCTGAAATTTATATAATGTTATTAACCAGTGCTACTCCAATAAATGTAATAAATTTTTAAAATAATAATATAAATTTTAATGGATTTCATATTTTAAAATATCACCAAGTCTCCCTATCAGGAATTCACTGACCATCTTGTAAAGACCCACACCAGAGTTTCTGTACAGAGGACTCAGGCTCCAGCTGTGGCCGCCACATAAATTTTATACGAGAAAAATAAAGTGAATTAAGCCTGTTAAAAACAAAAACTCAGTAGACACTTAACAAACATGGACAGAACTAAGGACACACAGATGGTGGGGGTGGTAGGAGATTTTTTTTATTGAGTGATTGATGTAGATGCAAAAATAAAAAGGTAGATAGAAATAAAGAATGGATTGGAGAAGGGACTTGAGCACCTCTTAATTTAAAAACCCAAAGATATTTCCCGTAGGCCCAGAATATAAATTCAAATTAAACCAAGTTCAATGGCTCAAAGCAAAAACTTTGTTCAAGGATCTCCCACTGACTTCAAAGGTCCAGCTGGCCCACGGAGGAAGACAGGCAAAGAGGTCACAGAATATGCCTGGAGCATTCTGACCACACCTTCTGGGTCTCTATGACCCTGGAGGGCAGGGTAGACAGTCCCTTGTTTCTCAGACATTAGTATCACTTTGAAGGCTCATTACAACTGGAGTCACTGGGTGGGTTCCTCCAGTCTGGGGCTCTGGGTATACACGTGGAAACAAGTTTGCTACAGAACATACCTCGCGTGCTCTTGGTGCAGGAACATATTTCAAAGTGCCACTTTATTAGCAGCTAAACAAAAACACCTCTTCGACAGGGATGAGAGAGCGTGCTGTAAACATGTCATCCCCACCTATTGTTCTGCAGAGTCAAAAGTTTCCCCAAGATTGATTATAAAAGGCAGTTATAGAAGAAACTGAGCCTACTGAATGAAAAACAAACAGTGAGGCATTCAACGCTGAACAGATCTGATGGATTAAAATACGCTGCAGAAAGACATTTCAAGCCATGCCTGAATAGGCCACGTCGGAATGAGAGGAAATTCGGCCTGCAATTTCCAATCAAGAGAAAACTGGCAAAGCAACAGAATTTGAGGCACCCTCAGATTTACACTTTATCTGCTAATTAGCATTAACATGTGCAGTAGAGGTATCTCTACCAGCTTGGGGCTCAATAAAAACTGGAATGTGTTACCACCACAGAATGTGTAATTACTTTAAGCACTGGCTGAAAATTGCAGGGTACTGCGTTTCAGAATTTGTATGTATTTATTGTTAGAGATAAACTTGTTGAAGTATATCTAATCTAATTTTATGTTATAATTCCTGTTTAAGATAATTTCAGTGTCAGCAAGCCAAGGACTGAAGTAAATACTGCCATAAATTGTAATACATTAAAATACCAGAGCAATGCATCCATTCAGCCGTGACTTGATTTGCTTATTGTTCAAGGACAAAAAAAAAAAAAAAAATCATCTCAGATTACATCAAAACTAGAAATATATCCTGTTGAGTGGCTTCTACCGAGTCAGGTCATGAAGCCGTTGCAGTCTGCCAACATGAGACTCCGTCGTTCAGCCCCTTAGAAATGTGAATCACTGTTAAAAGAATTGTAGATTTCCGTTTCCCTTAGGTAGAATTTATTATTTTTGTAAAATCTCTTTAAATGGCCCCATACCTCCCCACAAGGGAAATGCATTAGGACAGATTATTTGGCTTTAAATCATAACTAGGTTAATATTTGTTTTAAGTTTGAGTTAAGACCTAGTTTAAATTCCTCCTTAAATTGTTAAACAAGACAATTTGGGGCTATGAAGAGGAAACTGGACCATGTTTTTCAGTAATATGATATTATGGCAGAGGCTACCAAATCATGCAAAAGCGATTTCTTATTTTCCTACTAAATAGAGGATTATAGCTAGAGTGTTGCCTGCATAGAGACTGTTCATTTTTTGAACAGCATTTTGTCAAGCCTGCAAAACTTGGAAAGACGGGGCGAGGACACGGTCTCTGAGAAGGGAATGCTGGATATAACACTATTTTTGTTTGATAACTGGCTCAGTTTCTCTGCCTTTTAATGCCAGAGAGAGAGAGAGAGAGAGAGAGAGAGAGAAAATATCTGTGCAAAGTTGTTTGGTTCACAATGTCAGTGCTTTTATTCATACAGTTTGTGTTTATAAGACAGAAAAAGCTTTGCGAATTTTCTGTTGTCTACCTTCTGTTGTCTCCCTTGAGAAAGGCATTTAATTCAAGCAGCACATAGATCTTATTGTGATTCATTTGGAGAGAGCCTTAGGATTTCAATGTCTGCCCACTGGCCTCCCTGTTGTGTGAAAAATGGTGGGAGCTAATGAGGCCTTGAATGACTCAAGCCATCTGAAAACGCTGATGTCTTGGTTCTCCAACAGCCTTCCTATGCGCTGCAATAATTCAACCATATATACTGAAAGTCTTGAAACGTTGAAATGCTTTGCCTGGGGAAGTAACGTCACTTAGCACATTCAAAACACCACTGGATTTTCCTCTCTATGGCTGTCTTTTAACTTGGGAAATTGATATTTTATATTTAATGATTCCTAGCCATAGCTTTGCACCGAACTTAGCATGCGAATCATGGGACCAGTATATAAGCAAAGCTTGGGCTGCCCTGTGATGGAATATGAGTGGACACACGTGAAGTCTTCCCTGGGGCTGAGGAGACAGGGGCCAGGGCAGCCAAAAGCTATGAACAGAGGAACCAGCGCTGCTGTTAAGTATTTATAAGTATTTTTCAGACTCTGCCTCTGATCCCTTCGATGGCTCCAGAAGGGACCCTCCTTTCCAGGCCTCATTCCCTGACCACTGAGCAATGCTGTCATGTGCCCTTGAAGCAACCACCCTTGTTTATGGGGAGAAGGGACCTCAGAAAGCCCTCCCCAGTCCCTCACTGGGAGAGTATTTTGGAACCTTGTTGAATGGCAGCAAGCCAACTAAAGACAATGAATGTGAAATCACAATTGTCCTCACCAGGTGAAAATGAACACACTCTTCACCAACCAGCAGCTTCGCCAAGGAGTTAACTTGAGTGTGTTGATCTGATTCTGATATGTGATTTTAAGGTCTTTTCTAGGGATATCTTTCAATTAAAAAAAAATATTTTTTTTTAAAAGAAGACTTCCTCTGTGTGCTCAGGGCCTTACCATGATTCATAAGAAACAGCATGAACTATTTGCAGAGACTAGTGCTTTTTGTCAACTAGAATCTTAACTTCTGTCTTGCCCCATGGCACGGCCTGTCAGCCTGACAGTGAGCCTGTGTGGATGTCATCAATTATGAAAAGAGAAACAAAGGGAATAGGCCAATTCTGCCACTGGAGACCTGCTGGGTGTCTGCCTATAAATTCTATAGACTAATATGAACACTCATATGGCTTTTCTTTCCCATCATTCAGGGCAGTTTCCATATTGCGTTTTGGTTGATCTTATTGATAATACTTTTATTACTCTCCTTTGAAAAGTTACTTAAACTTCTTTCTAGAAGGCCTTAGAATTGCTCCCTGAATAAGAGCCTGGCTTTCAAAAAGCCACTGTGCGAAGGTCAAAGTTGAAGTTCTGAGATTCGGAGTCAGGAAACAGAGGGCATACTCTAGAAGGGAATTTGAGGATCACATATAAAACTAGGAGAGACAGAAGGACAGGAAAAATTAACTGGAAGCCCACTGGAGCTATCAACAACTAAGAGCCCCTCATATACTCGGGGTGGGGGTGGGGTTGCATGAACTCATCCAGAGCTGCAAGAACGTGCCCTCCTCAACCCATACGTGGGAATAGTGGACCTCAGTAGAGAAACAGACACAGATGACCCGGGAGGCATAACTCCCTGACCACACTCTCCTTCTTCTGCCCTCTTCCCTCCTGGGGCTGCCTCCATTGGCCACAGCCCACTAGAAGCCAGAAGACAAGGGGTCTTCTTTATACAGGTCAGCCACCCCTCCCCCCCAGACACAGAGCTGGGAGAAGGTGCTGGAAAGATGGTCCGGAAAGGCATACAGACTACCCCGCCCAAGTGAGCCACTCCGGTCATTTAACGTATCAGAAGAAACACTGACGGAAAACAGGCACCTCACCAGTTCCTGTACTGCTATAAAGCCTACCAGTAAAACAAATTTGTTACCCCTTTTCACTTCTCATGGATTTTCATAATAGTCCTCGGAGACCAACAACGACTGTTAACTACTGTTGTCACCAACATCTTAACAGAAACAACGTCCCTGTTGTACGTATGTCCAAACATCCTGAATGGTCCTTTGACTACCTTTTATCAAGAGCTACTTTTACAGGCTCTTAATTATTTCCCAATTATTTACATGTCCCTTTCTGACAGTGCCTTGTTAACTGCACATTAAAAGGCAGTTCTATATCTTTCTGATTTCAGACATAATGAATTTTATCATCCCACTGATTTATTAATGAGACTTGTTTTTTTTTTCTCCTTTTTAAAAAATATCTTTTCTCCTGCTTTGCTTGTAAGACATCCTGTCCCCCAGATTAATGTTTTTGGATATGATTAACCTCTCGTTCTCTCCGTTTCCCTGGCATCATAAGTTAGAGCGAGCAGACAACCATTTCTTGCCCTCTTAATGTCTGTTCAGTAGCTTCAGTGAGAAAAGACTTCAGTACTCAAAGCAGTGCATCTGTGACTTTACCTTGGGGCTAAAAATCAGGACTGTGCTATTGAGTCTACATGTAATTTTCAGCCTGGCATGGCCTTGCGTTTTGCATGTAGAGTGCCACTCTCTCAGAGACACCTGCATCTGCGGGTTGGCCTGTATTTCTACACCTGAGGGGTTAATATCCTTGGTCGCTGAAAGTAATTCCAATGATCCCACGGGCACTTCTTTATCCCGTGTCGGTCATTTCTATTGCAATAATACATTTTTCTTCTATAGTACTTCTGTTTTCAATTGAGATGAAAAAGATTGTGACCAAGAAATATTTTTATTTTCTCCAGAATAGGATTTGGTAGCAAAAACAAAAACAAACAAAAAATAAAAACATTATAATGACTGGTGTAGTAGTAGGAAAATGAGAAAGTTTCAGCTTTGGAGTCAGATAGTCAAATAATATCAATTTATTTTTCCACTTATTTTTGAAAGACCTCACTCTTTTGTTAATACTAATGATTTTGGGCAAATTACTTAACCTCTAAACCTCCCTTCCCTTGACTAACCTAATTGTAAGAATGCCTGCTTGATGGGATTTTTATGTCTGTTAAGTGGAATAATGAGGCTGAAGTGCCTGAGATGTATCACCTGAGAGATGGCCATGACTTTCGCTCTCTCGCGTCTCCCTCTCTCCCCTCCTGCTGCCCCCATGTCGTTCCTTATGGACATCTGCTCTAGTCCACGCCTTCAGTGGATGCCTCTGTCCCTGGCAATATGTATTCCCTTTTATGCAGTTCCAGCTCTCTCGTTCTCTATTGGTTCCTACAGCTTTTTCCCATTTCTCTTCTTCCCCTTCCCCTATCTACCAGAGTTGACACAGTTGAAGACATATAGTCTAGTCAACTAATGTAGCCAGTGACTCAAGCAGGAATAAGGTAAGAATTAGTGAGAAAGACTGTATAAAACTAGAGAAAGTTTATGCCGCCTACCAAATCTTAAAGCACAACACTCACACAATTTGTCAAGCAAAATACATCTGCAGGTTGGATTTGGCTAATGAGGAGCCACTCTGCGAACTCGCCTTCCAAAGGAATTCCCAAATCTCAGGTATCATGTTGCTGCTCACTCCTGAATTTGAGTTGTAATTATGAGCAGCTTTCTTATAAAAAAACAAACAAACAACTCTCTTCTGAAATTATTCACCTACAATATGTAAGAAATCACAGACCAATTTGCAGATGTACAGAAGTCACCATCAAGGTTTGCATGCTTGTTTCCACCAATAAAGCTGTAGGTGAGCCACAGATTTTTCCAGATAGATATAACCATGTTCTAGAAAGTTGAGAAAGAAAGCTAGAGTCTTTAGAGAAACATATATGCACCATGCAGCCATGCAGATTCCACATACCTTTATAGAATATCACCACTTCCATGGCAACAATTCCATGACATAGGAATTACTAATATTATTGTGTCTTCTTCACCTTAGATTCAAAATGTCTGATCTGGGTGCTAGATCAGAAGTTTTTCACTAAGTGGGTACCTTATGCAGTACCTGGAAAGGGTAATTATTCTGTAATTATTTCTGAATAATCCAAAAAATCATTAAAGAACTCCCTTCAAAAACAACATCAACAAGTTCTTGGACAAAAAAATTGGGAGTGAGGTCATTAGAATGGGGTAGCTTCTTGCTCAAAGATTCAATGTACTCTGGAGTGAAGGCAATGAGGTCAGAGGCTCTATAAGCAGCATCTATAATCACCAACCCAGAGCCAGACGCTTACCTGTGCGCCGTGTGGAAAGAAATGTGGATCTTACACCTGTGGTGTTAGCTTCTTTTTTCAACAAATATGCAAACTGATAACAAGACCATCTGCTTCTTCATCCTCAGATACAAAAAATGACTACACATTTAGGGAGCTAATCATTTTGCTTCCTCTCACTGCTTGTCTGATTTCATAAATACCTTTGTGTGGCTCCTTTTAATAACTATTGCTTTAGAGTTTTCTGATCCTCAGCTTTGTTTATCTAGTCTTCTTAAAATTTTTTATTTTTATTGATTTGAGAGAGAGAGAGAAAGAGAGAGAGAGAGAGAGAGATCAATTTGTTTTTCCACTTATTTATCCTTTCATTGGTTAATTCTTGTATATGCCCTGACCGGGGATCAAACCTCCAACGTTGGCATATTGGGAGGATGCTCTAACCAACTGAGCTAACTGGCCAGGGCCTGTTCATATGTATATTTTTAACTTCCCAAGACTGAAAAACTATCAAGTGAATTTCTTCAATTACAACATCCACAACAATAACAAAACTGTTTCTTAAAATTGAAACCCAAATTTCTATCCTTCCACTGTGCTTCAAGAATTATGGGACCTAACACTTGAAAGTTCTAAATGCAAATAGATGAACAAGGATGAGTTAGGATTGGTGACAAAGTAGTACAATCCTGAGAGACAAAGCCCCTTGGCCACCTCAGCTTGTGTTATTCTTTTACTTGGGTTTTCACTGTGTGGGTCTGCTCTAATTCCACCCGTGATCACTGGGATACTGAACCAAGTGGCTGCAGCTCTGAACGCAGCTGATGTCTTTGACCTTCTGCTCATCCCCAACCAATGGTGGTAGAAGAAATCCCCTTTCCTATTAGTTCTAGCAAGACTATACGGGAATCTTAACGGAAAATCAAGAATAAAGAAACAAGTAGAAAAGAATAGAATTCAAAACATTTGCAGAACACATGAGTGTTATCCGAAAATAAGTCTGTCATAGACGGGCGCAGCTGGTATGGCCGATGAACCCCCCCACACCCACACACACACCATCTGTATTTTTTCCTCGCCTCCACCCTATCTAGCAAACAGTCAGAGATGAGAAAAGGAATTGGATACTGGAATCTTATAAAATGACCTCAGCCAAGCTAGCTGTGGCTGGGCTTTGGTTAAGTCAAGTTAAGAGATTACATGTTTTCATATTGTTTGTCCTTTTCATTTAGTTTCCAAGCTGATGTTACTTTGAAAGTAAATGTAATTTTGCCTTTGTTAAAATAAACTGGAAAGGAGTCCTTGGTACAGATGACAGAGGCAGTTGGAACCTTCTAGAGTCGGGCGTGGGGGGGGGTCGTCTCCATATGCAGTCAGAAAACATTATAACTTGTATGTTAATTTGTCTTATCCTTTCTTTAAACGTTTTACTTATGTGTTGTTGTTGTTTTTTGGTGGGTTTTTTTTTGTATTTTTCTGAAGCTGGAAATGGGGAGAGACAGTCAGACAGACTCCCGCATGCGCCCGACCGGGATCCACCCGGCACGCCCACCAGGGGCGACGCTCTGCCCACCAGGGGGCGATGCTCTGCCCATCCTGGGCGTCGCTCTGTTGCGACCCTCCTGTGTGCCCTGGCCGGGAATCGAACCCAGGACTTCTGCACGCCAGGCTGACACTCTACCACTGAGTCAACGGCCAGGGCCCGTTTTACTTATGTTTTAAAATACATGTAAATGCAATCCAGTTGAATATGTGTATAGTATTTAAATAAATACCCATACACTCCATTGCTCGATCAAAATTGTTTTTACTGAGAGAGTATGTGATGCGAGCAGTTTAAAGAGCACTGCCCTCAAAGATCAAATTCCTTGGCAGCAGCTTCCATGGCAATTCAGAATCCCTGTAAAGGCAGGTGGAGCTAGAGCAGATCAGAGGTGAAAACTCAGGCAGGAAGAACTCAGAATGCCTGCTATGCTGGTCATTTCCTGTCCAGTGTTTTCTTTACACCACGTTGTTGGCTGTACGTATTGTGTCACGTGCACAGGTTTTGCAATCAGCCCCTCTCCTTTCCTTCCTGCTTGAACTTGGGCAAGTTCTTCAACTTTGGACACCTCAGTTTTGTTTCTGTGAAGTGGGATTTGTGGTGTCTCCATGCACGAAGGATCTTGAGGCAGGGAGGGCAGAAGGGGCTATGGTATCTGTGCTTTTCCAAGCTTCCCAGGCGGTTCCATGGGAAGCCAATATTTAGAACTAGAGCTCTACTCATTCTTTTAGAAATCAATTCCCAGAACTATTCATTTGCTATGTGATTAGGAAATCAGCTCTCTACTTACAGTACACCTATAGTGTCCCCTTTCTTTGAATCCCTTCTTCCCGAAGTTTCTGCTCTGTGTCCTCCCCTCAGGTCCCCTTCTTTGAACATTTCCTTTCCACCCGTACCCCCTATGCTTCTTTGTTTGTTTATGATGGTGCTTCTGAGATGCTCTGGGTTTTTTTCTTTATTTATTTATTCATTTTAGAGAGAGGAGAGAGAGAGAAAAGGGAGGAGGAGGAGGAAGTATCGACTCCCGTATGTTCCTTGACCAGGCAAGCCCAGGGTTTTGAACCGATGACCTCACCATTCCAGGTTGGCGCTTCATCCACTGCGCAACCACAGGTCAGGCTGAGATGCTCTTGCCTTGTTTTTCTTTCTTCTCTTGACTAAGCCACCATCACCCTTCATCTGACTTTAGCTGAAGTCAGCTTAGACAGAACCCACTTTGGAAACCAGCTCTGATTCACCCACTGACCTTTATCTGACTACTCTAAAAAAGGCCTAGCACAGCCCCTACCTATATTATATCGTCGTATTTGATATGTGTCAGTCCTCCCTAGACCTCCTTGCTCCTGCCCCTAAGGCCACCAAACTGATCTCTAAAAGGGCTAGATCCATGTCATTTATCTCTGAACCCCAGCCCTTACCTGTGTCTGACACCTTACAAACAGCTTGCTGAATGAATGAATGAATGAATGGCCTGTCTCAATCCTTATCCTTATCCTCACCTTTTGCCACGTTCCCACTGATCATTGATGATCACTTTTCCACTGTTTCATTATCTTCTCTGTGCACTTCCTCATAGCCAAACCTCCTTCCTAGTTTTGCGCCACATGCCCACTGGTGAGAGTGGTGGCCGAACTCTTTTAACTCCCAGAGACTCCAGGAGCAAAGCCAGGCAGCTGTGGCTGCACCCTCTCTCCGGCTCTGAGACCTAAATGAAGCTATCATCGACAAGCCCAAAGCTGTGGTGAGCCCTGTTCATGCTCAGATCAGCTGCTGTCTTCACCACAATTCTAGGCTTGTGCATTCTAATGCCAGAGGGCTAGAGGAGCTGCAATGTTCCTTCTGTTCCCCAGGACGGGGGGGGTAATCAAAATTGTTCACCATATTGGAGCTGCACTTTTGTTGACTGGCTTAACTCTGTAGAGAAGTAATTTCCTTCTATGAGATCCCTATCATTCAGAGGGTTTTTAAAATGCAGTAGCAATGTGTGGAGGAAGCAGTCAACTGAAGTCTTTTTCTTCATATAATCAGTGCTTAGGGCCAAGTACAGCTTGCAGAATATCTATGCAGAAGAGGAGTTCACCCATATGAAGAGAAAGTTCTCATAAATTCAGAGGCCTGAAAGAAATGGTGACAGGGATTGAGTCACTTTGGTATAATGAATAGAGCCATGCCCGTCACCCTATCTCCCCTCTCTGCCATCTGACATGGCCCCTGACCCAGTGACTCTAAGACTAAGACTCTATCCATTATACCAAAGTGACACAGACCAAAGCAGGGCTTTGAGGATGGCGAATCCCTCAGTCTTGCTTGGTCAGGAACGTATCACAAAGCTAATTTCTAGAACACCATATCTTCCCTATTATTTGTTCAAGAATAAACACCATATCAATATGGGTTTCCCTGAGTTAATGGCCCTTGAATCTCAAAAAATGATGATTTCTCTTCAAGTGAGAAAAAATTTTATTTCACACTTATCAAAGTACCATGTTGATTGCAATTTATACATTTTATTTAACAGCCATGTTGTTTTAAAGATCAGAAATAAAATGATCATTTCTCAGCAAAGGGAGAATTATGCTAGTTAATATCTTTGGGACAATTGATGATTCCAATCATGTTTGTTTCATGGAGAACGCCCTGGACTAAAGAAGAAATTTTGTCAAGACAGGTTAATGACACTGACACATGGTAATTTTTAAATAAGGTAATGTGTACCAAAAAATAAAAATAAAAAAGATTGAATTTTGAATAAAGCCCTTCAAGTTTTCACTCTTTAAATGAATATTACCCTGTGAAGATTAGATAAATAATGGCTCTGGTGAAATCAACAAAGAACTGAGCAACAGCACCAATGGAAGTTTCTTCACTTGTAGAGAAGTCACAAAAGCTCCTTCCCAACTTTTCCCAAGGTTAATAAACGATAACCAGCAAGGTATTCCCCAGCTGTAATGAGACTAAAGTGACTATTTCTATTCTTTTTTTTTTTTTTAGATTTTTATTTATTCATTTTAGAGAGGAGAGAGAGAGAGAGAGAGACGGGGGGGAGGAGCAGGAAGCATCAACTCCCATGTGTGCTTTGACCAGGCAAGCCCAGGATTTTGAACCAGCAACCTCAGAGTTCCAGGTTGACACTTTATTCACTACTCCACCACAGGTCAGGCTACTATTTCTATTTTTTTATGTATTTGTCCCTCAGTCTCCTGCTTCTCTGAGACCTGATTGTTTCAGCCATTCTAAACACAATTCAATGTTTTGTTTCTTTAATCCAAGGAGATAACTGACTGCTTTTGTATAAATTTGTTCAAGAATAAACATTAGCTGGCACTGCACTGCTGCTCTGATAGTATATTATGCATACTACTACTTGCCAGAAAAGAAGTTTCAGTTATTATACATACATTTATAGATATACACATATGTGTGTCTATATACAGACAAGTCGAATTTAATACAGAGAGACTCTGTATATATGAAAATGAGACCTTTATTTTCTTGCATAATGTGCCAAAATATTAAAATTAGCTAATTCAGCCATGTTCTTCACAGTTTTGCTTGAAAATACCTTTTAAAATTTATGCAAAGTTGATTGACTTTCTTGAGAATCTCAAAAGAACCATGGGCCAATTTCAGTTTCACAAGAAGTCTATTTGGTTCTTAGCACTGCAGTGAAAAGAAGAGAAGGGATAGGAGGAGGAGGCGGCGGAGAGGGAGAAAACAAGCCACAAAAGATAAAAGAAGTCAAAACTAATCAGTGCAAATTTACAGTAAAAGGAAATTATTTCTGAACGGTTATGATTCACCTCTTTGATCAGGGAATTGGGGGCCAGATTTTTCTGGTTTCCTAAAATCTCCCAACTTCCTAACATAAACCTTATTTGAAGGAACTAATGCCCAAACATTAATAAAATGAGGTTAACTGGATTAAATCCCCCAGAAAACTCATCCATCTTCCACATCAGCCCACATTCGCCTTGAAAGCTTCCCTAGACCCTGCTACTCATCTCTCCCCTCTAGAATTTCATCACACATGTTCCCTGCTTTGTACATCTCCCACTTAGCTGATATAAACTATTTATCTCTATATTACTCCAACAGACAAAAGGTAACAATCTTACAGGTAATATCTGGGTCATGACAGCTTTGTAAGACTTAGAACAGTGCCTGTCTCCATAGGAGCTAAAGAAATGCCTATTGCATTAAGAAATTGATATTGCTTAAAAAACAAACAAACTGGAAACACAGTTGACATCTTCATCTTCCGATGGCATGGTTCACTGCCATCATTCATAGCCATCCGGAGCTGCAGTTCAGACTCTGAACGGTGAGCCAACAAGGGTTGGTCATCATATCGATGCTGACACACATTTTCACAATGGTTAGACCTGCCCTATTATTTAATCACAACATCTTTCCTCATTTCAGCATTTCCATAAATTAGATTTTACCTGTCCCAAATCAATTACATTAGAAAGAGCATTGTCATCAGATCAACTGCTAGAATAAAAAACTATCATGCTATAAGAGATGTACAGAGTACATTTTTTTATTCACTCATTCATTCCATTTCCTGTTCTTCTCTTTGTTCATCACTTTGCTTCTTCATTTATAATCAGGTGCACAGAATTGCTTTAATTCTAATCCTCATTTTGTAACTTGCCATTATTCTTGTTTCACGCATGGCTCTATTTCATCTTTTACTGTTGGTTTATTCTCATCATGCATGATTATCCATAATCTCAACACCCAGCTACAGAACTAGAACACTGACAGTAACTTGCGTTTAAGTATCCCCTCCCTGTTTCATCTGTCTTCCTTCCCATGGGAGGAAATCACTATAAGAATTTATTATTCCCTGCCTTTTTAAAAATTTCACCTCACATTTTTTGTACTCTGAACCATATCTTCACTTATAGCTATTCAAAAAATTACTTCTATGAATGGATCCATGTCATAAAATAGCAAAGGTTTCGTTTTATAGAGATACTTACAAGCTTTGGTCAGTGTACACACGGCACAGACACGGTTCAGCCATCTCTGGGTGGAGGTTTCAGGACTGAGAAGGATGAAACCACACTGCACTTCAGCTGGTCCCTTGTCTAGATGCCAAAGCCTCAGTCTTGTACCCAAGAGCATGGTGGCAGCACGCACTCTCTCACAGAAGGTGCACTTCCTTCTGCTGTATCGTTAGCTGGTCTTCTCTGGTGGATGACAAACTGTTAATGAGAGTTAGACAAAAGCCTGGTCCATAGTACTGGACACAGTCAAGATTACTTCCTTCTCTTTTTTATATTACTTCTCTAGAAGGTGTCTCCAGGTACGATGGTGTTTAATCTTATAATTTAAAAAGATGATAACATCACCCACAGAGGTAAGCTATTGCAAATGATCTAAGCTAATGTTGGAGAAGGAATGATCCACCGTGGAGCTGTCAGTGGTACCAGGTACTTCATCCTGCTTCCTGTCTTCTTGGATGTGGGCAGCTCAGCCCTGGCCAGGTTCCAATGGTTTTTAGTGAACCTTCCATGGCTCTGGTCCCTGCCCTGTCTTGTCTCTCTTTCTTTGTATGGTTCTACTTAGACAAAGGGGATCACAGAATTGTAGAAGAAGGTGAGAGATAATTGGGACCAAACTC
Source organism: Saccopteryx bilineata (assembly GCF_036850765.1). Taxonomy (NCBI): domain Eukaryota; kingdom Metazoa; phylum Chordata; class Mammalia; order Chiroptera; family Emballonuridae; genus Saccopteryx; species Saccopteryx bilineata. The sequence continues at coordinate 19,577,239 of NC_089492.1, read as the reverse complement.
ATATGAAAAAATATCATTATCCCCTGTATTTGTATCTCGCTCTACAACTTTTCAGTGTCTTTCGCGGACAGGCAATTGATTGAATTTTACAAAGTCTTTGTGACATGTAGGTTAGTCATTTTATCGAAGTAAAAACTGAAACTCAGAGCAGTCCAGAAACTTGCCCAATCCTTGGCCGGTTTGCTCAGTGGTAGAGCATTGGCCCGGCATGTGAATGTTCTGGGTTTGTTTGATTCCTGGTCCTGGGACACAGGAGTAGTGCCCATCTGCTTCTCCACCCTTCCCTCTCTCACTTCTCTCTCTCTTTTCCCTCCCCTCCTGCAGCCATGGCTCCATTGGAGTGAGTTGGCCCCAGGTGCTGAGGATGGCTCCATGGCCTCTGCCTCAGGTGCTAAAATATGGATCCAGCTGCAATGGAACCAAAAGCCCCAGATGGGCAGAGCATCGCCTCTAGTATTCTTGCCAGGTAGATCCCGGTAGGGGCACATGCGGGAGTCTGTCTCTGCCTCCCCTCCTCACTAAAAAATAAAACATAATAATAAAAAAAGAAAAAGAAACTTGCCTAAAGTCACATGGGGGCAAGAATAACTTGGACCTAGACTTTCTGATTCCTATCGAAATCTTATTATTCTCCCCACTCTTCCAGCTAACGCAGGCCCGCGCCTGCCAAGGGGCAATGGTCTTCAAGCTACAGCTTCTTGGTGGAGAACTGAACTGTGCCCTTCTTATTCAGCTATTTTTCTCATAACATTTGCAAGAGAAACGCTATGGGGCAAAACAACCTCTGAAAAAAACATTGTGCTTTATTTGCAATTTCAATCCATGGCTCTATTTTACGTGACATGTTGTATATAAAAAGGCATCTTAAAGACCTGCTGCTATGTTTATTTTTAAATGGCTTTGTAGGTACTCTCTTTAAAAGAGGACCTTTCTTTACATGGTTTTTAACTATGTCATTCCTCCCATTGTCACCTTTATTATTTGTGGCCCTTCCTCAAAGTGATGTTAGCAAATAGTCCTGAAAGACAACAGGGTAAAGCAATCTATTCCTCTAAAACCAAAGGAAATCAAATTTATTCTATTAAACCAGCCCTATGGGAGTTAATGGACTCATCCATCTTATCACAACTAGAAAGGCTGGTGATGGTGCCACCCTGTACAGACACTACTTTCTCAGCATCACTTCAGCCTTGTTCCTTTCATTACTGCTGTCATTTTGGGGCTTGGAGAGTCTTCCCCCAAGAACAGTACTCCTTAATTATTCTCCATAATTCATAACTAATCACTAGCATCGTACAAAGGAATAAAATGTAAAGATTCATTTGAAAACGTGACGCATTATGAACCATTGTGTTTCAGCACCTTGAACGTCATCAGCATTCTGATCGATTTCGTTTTCCATTTTTAATATTAGCTTTGCATCTACGGGAGGCATAAAAATCTGCTGTTAGACGCAGCATTCATCTGCACTCACTAAGGAATGGTCTCTCACGGCTAACTCGATCGAGGGCATTACCTGGGTCCCCTGGCATCTGGCTACATGTTCTCCTGGCCTCCGCAGGTTATGGAAGCCCTCACAAGGCACCTGCAGTCCCCAAGCATCTGTGAAACTGCCCTGGGATTCCCCAGAGCTCTCCAGCCTCACATGGACCTGAGTAAAAGGGGCAGGTGGGTGTGCCAAGCAGCTGGTTTCTATTCTGGCATTTGCCAGAAGGGAAATTGCTAAAATGTTTTAGGGCCCCCTCAGGAGAATAAAAATGTCACACTGCCTTTAGCTTTTATCCCTCAGCTAAAATCAATGTTTTCTAAAAGAGAGAAGCTTTTAATACCCTTATAAGAGTTTTGCTTCAGATCCAGCTTAGAGTAATTAAGCGCATACTTTTGGCAAGAGTTTGAAATAACTTCATTCCCATAACAATCAGATATTAATCATCTTCCCCTCACACTGTGGAAAGTGGGGCTGGGGGACTGAGTCACCTCCTGAGGTCACACAGCCTCAGGGGCAGAAGCAGAATCTGATCCTGGCACCTGGAACTCTAACTCTGCTTTATGTCACATTCTCTGTCGCTGCATCTCACCATCCTGTGATCACGTGTCTATGGGGGTCGGGAGCTGGGTCTGAATCCTATATGGAGTCATCATGATTCACTTGCTCTCTCTTTTAACAACTATTTATTGAGAAACTACTATGTGCCAAGCATTCTTTTAGGCACAAAAGACATAGTGAGGATCAAAACAGACAAAACTCCCAGTCCTTGAAGAATTTATGTCAACTCTGGTCACTGTCAACCAACAAGACGCAAAAAGTAAAATATATATAGCATGTTAGTGAGCGTGAAGTACTAAGGAGAAAACACAAACCATTCACTAGGGAAGAGAGAGATGAAATGCCACCAGTTGGCAGGGGTAGAGATTTTTGATAGCACAGACAGGGAAGGCCTCCCTGAAAAAAATATTTTCAATGGTTTTTGTCATTTTAGTTGCATACAATTATCTCATGGGTATTTGTTCTTTGGGATTATTGTAGAAAATCCTGTCATCATATCATTTCTAGAAAATACGATACATCAACTTGATCATATATATTAATCACCTGTCCCATTACTTAGGAATCAATTTTGCTTTGGTTAGTGACTTAGGATGTGTCTAAAGACCAAAGGCTGTGGTCATGGTTTGGACAGTTCTTGGCCATTGCAGAGACACAGAGTGGACAAAAGTGAGGCTATGGTGTCACCCCTTCTGCAGTCACATTCTGATGACCCCTATTACCAGCCTGTAACTTTCAGCAGGTTATACAACTTTTCTGTACACTCGACAAGTCTGTAAAGTAAGGATTTTATTAGTACTCGCCACCACATAGGACTGCTTTGAGGATTACAAGAGTGTAATCTCTAAGACGTCTGTATTCAGAGGGGTCTGGTAGGTCATTTATACATGTAATGGACATGGACAAATATTAATTAATGTAAGAGACATTACTCTTGGTGACATCCATTAAAATTAAAGATGTGAAGATACCCATACAATCTTAATGCTTAAAAAAAAAACCCACTTACACGAGTATGAATCTGAAATGGTAATGGCCAGCATGAAGGAAATGTTTTGAATTTAAGGTGTGAATATAACATAAAAAGTCACAGTTACTCAGAAAAGAGTTTTAAAGGCAATTCCATAAACAACTTGAAGCACAACTGACCTCAGTTCAGGTTTTGAAAAATAACATTCATTAGAACACGGATATTATTGTGGAGGCGGTCATTTCTCATTAAAGAAAAAGAAAGAGCAAACCCACTAGGGTTAGGAGCCGCACGCTACCGTCATCGGTAGATGCCTGGGCACCAGGGCAGTGCTCACTAGACAGGTATGAGGAGACCCAGGGTGTGTCCAAGGACAGCCGGCATCTGCAGGGCAAGCCCATACTTTGCTGTAGGTCTGTGGTTTTCCGACCCTGTTCCAGATGGCCGTGGGTTCCCTCAAAGATGCCCCAGGGGCTATAACTGGATGAGGGCAAGGTCCTGAGGGCATGCCTCTAGACCTCTGCTTCAACGACCCCTGCGGCTCCACTTCCATTGATTTTTATATACAGAATCCCATGTCAGAATTTATTATTTTAAACTCCCAATGTTGTTTTTTTAATGTTTGAAAACCATTACTTTATAAGTAGCACATGGTTTCCATACTAGCATGCTTTCAGTATCTAGCCCAGTGCCGGCCCGGTAATAGTTATTCCATGACTATTTGCTAAGTGACCGGATTACACTGGACAACTGGGTAAACACGTTTAACAGTAACGCAGCAATCAGCTCCTCCAACTTGAACTGGCACAAGCAGCTGTGAATTTACATATGTACCATTTTAGACAAGGTGGCTAAGGATAAGAATTAGAATAGAAACTTTAGTCCAATTGTAAAACAGGTTTATGTAGATTAAATAAGATATTCCACAGAAATTCCCTACCACAGTGCATGGCACATAGAAAGCACTTGGTAAACGTTAGTTGCATATGTATACATTTAAACATACATACACATTTTTATACATACATACACTACATATAGATAGATACACACAAGTGAATATATGTATACATATATAAGTTCCTTAGAATTTTAAAGTCGATGGAGATATTTTAAAATCATATAGTTCTGTGATTTTAATATGTGTTTATCAGCAGCAGACTTTTTCTTCAAATAGATTTAAAAATCCCTAAGTATGAGTTCTCTGGCTAATTCAAGAGGTTAGAAAGCCCATTTCCCCTCACTTATACATGGGTATGCACACACACACACACACACACACACACACACACACTATCTATGGCAGTCCAACCTGTCTTAATCTCTCTTACCATCACCCAGCTAGAGTCTAAGGCTCTTTTGAAAAGATTTAACCATTAATCAAGTCCAACTCCCTCATGTGTCAACAGCACAAGCAGGTCCAGAATAATAAAGATTTTTGCCTGCTATTTACTGAACATCCAAAAAGAACTTTCTTGAGTACTGACTGCATCAGGTACCATGTAGAGCAGTTCACCTCCATTACCTTAATCTTTTCAACAGCCTCGTGAATTATGTGTTATTGTCATTACCATTACACACACTCAGATTAAAGAAATTGGCCAGTGTCCTAAGGCGAGTCAGAGAAAGAGCCTAGATTTAAACCAGGCTCCTGTGATTCCAGAACCTCAGCTCTGTTACCCTCTGATTCGTAATCCAGGCAACCTGATTCCCCATTTCATCAATTTACGTCCTGCCCTCGCATTGTTCCAGATCCCATAATCGATGTCCTTTTCATCTGAGAATATGAAAATCTCTCTCTGGTTCTTAAAAGACTAAGTCACATTTTCCATAGGTCTGGCATCCCAGCCAATGCACTTAAGTTTTTTCTGCACAATCAGTGCTTTTGGAGTCAACTTCATCGGCCTATGTTAAGCCTGTGGTTAAACATTGTTTGGTTTTAGAGGAAATGAAGCAACACAAAAGTTGCCTGAAGTTTTCGGTTCTCTGCTGGCTGTTTTGGTTTCATTTCAATAGTGACCCAGTCTCTAAAGAACCAACATCACATTCTTCTAACTTGCAGAGAGCACCTTCTGAGATCAAGTTCCCAATGAGCAGTCCCAGTCAATGTAGAGATGGAGTCACCGAGTTCATTTTTTTTCTGTGCTCCCTTCCCATAAGCTCTAATAAAATAAGCATTTGCTACCATACTTTAAATCCATCACTGGATCGTAGAAGCCAACACAGGCTTCAGGCTTCAGTGATGTAAAGCAGAGTACCACTGCGATGTTGGGTTTTCCCGAATGAATAAATAACACTGTTGGCAATCTATTTCCTTTATTCTTTGTGTTTCATAATTCTGGCAGGCAGCTCTGCCTGTATGACAATTAAACACTTCCATCATTCAGTTATTAAAAAAAATTTTTAATATGGACTCTGTGCCAGGTACTGAGCAACAAGTTAAAATTAGTTTTAAATTTAAAAATCTCTATTATAGTTATGTACCACATAACGATGGGGATACATTCTGAGAAATTCATCGTTAGGCAGTTGTACAAACATCAGCGTGCACTTACACAAGCCTCGATGCTAGAGCCTGCTGCACACCTAGGTGATCTGGGAGAGCCTATTGCTTCCAGGCTGCAAGCCTGTACAGCATGTTACTGTACAAAACAACACGAGATTAAATCAAGCACAAGAGAAATGAGGCAATCAAAGGATGCTGTACGAGGCAGCTGCTGGCGTAACATGGCACGCTGTTTTATAGTAAAGTTTTTCTTTATAAGTAGGAAGAGTACATTCTAAAATAATGATAAAAACTACACACAAACCAGTAACAGTCATGTATTATCAAGTATTATTATGTACTGCACATAATTATATGTGCTATACTTCTATATGATTGGGAGCAAAGTAGGTTTGTCTACACCAGCTTCACCACAAACACTTGAGCAATGCACTGAATAACAACCTTACAACACCTACAACCCATATCACTAGGTGATAGGAATTCAGCTCTATTATCATCTTATAGGAGTACAAACAAGTGGTCTATGTGGTCGCCGCTGACGAAAACATTGTTATGTTGCACCTGACCATACTTGAGTGTTTATCAGCCCCCAGGTACCAGGCTGTTTTTCATACATTACTTCATTTAACTCTCAGAACAGCAAGTTTAAAACTGTTATTATCCTTGGTTTACAGATGAGGAAACAGAGACTTATCAAGTTAAGGAATTTCCTCCAAGTCCCACCACTATTTAGTAATGAAGCTGAAAAAACTAAGAATTGATATAACTGTTTTGGTGTTTCCTAAACAGCTTTAGTGGTGTTTGACTCCATATGGTATTTATCAAATGATCTCAATGAGATTGATAGCCCAGGTATTTTGAAATATGTGTAGGGATTTTGACCTCCAAGCAGCTTTTAGGTTAACTGTGTAGACCAGTGGTCTCAACTGGGAAAACTTTGCCCCCAAAAGGACATTCAGAAATGTCTAAAAACTATTTTTATTTTCACATTTGGGGGTGGGGAATGGAAAGATACTACTCATATCTAATCGGTTGAGTCTAGGGATGTTATTAAACATTCTACAATACAAAGAACATCCCCTGTATTGAAGAAATACCCGGTGAAAAGGTCAATATTGCCAATGTTGAGAAATACTGATATAAATAAGACAACACATAGAAAGCCAAAATCAAATAAAAATGTCTAATTTAAATTATGCAAGGGCACTAAAGAAAAAACAGTTGGATGGAGAATGATTCAAAGAATAAAGTTTTGGAGTACAAAAACAAGCTTGGCAGTTGGACAAATCAATGAACCTGTATGGAAGCCCAAGTCTGCCGTTAATTAATTGTGTAACTTTGGCTGAGTGTCAATGTCCTCATTTTTAAATGGAAATAAAAATACTGACCTTGCAGGAATATTATGACAATTGACATGATGTAGAAATTGTCCCTGACACCTCAACAGTGATAGCCATTCTGTAGAAGTTTCACTTTTCTAAGCCACAGGTCATGGCAAAGTAAAACAGTCAGATCGGGTTTAGTACGATGGGGGCAGATCAAATATTCTAATGACATAACAAGTAGCCACATGGTCCGTCAAGCTGATTGCAGCACAAACCATTGCATTCTTAGACAAACCCATAATAAAGAGTGGTTTTGTTTTGTTTTTTTAGATTTTATTTATTCATTTTAGAGAGAGAGAGAGAAGATGGGAGGAGCAAGAAGCATTAACTCTTATATGTGCCTCGACCAGGCAAGCCTAGGGTTTCAAACTGGCGACCTCAGCATTCTAGGTCAATGCTTTATCCACTGCGCCAGCACAGGTCAGGTGACAAGCCCATAATAAGAGTCAAGATTCCTGCTGTCTACCATGACCTTGACTCCTTCAAGTTCTCAGTAAGTAACTCCTACAGACTAGATCCCTGGTCGGCAAACTGTGGCTCACGAGCCACATGTGGCTCTTTGGCCCCTTGAGTGTGGCTCTTACACAAAATACCACGTGCGGGTACTACCTCGATAAGAAATGTACCTACCTATATAGTTTAAGTTTAAAAAATTTGGCTCTCAAAAGAAATGTCAATCATTGTACTGTTGATATTTGGTTCTGCTGACTAATGAGTTTGCCGACCACTGGAGATATTTGTGATTTCCCACTCTTCCAAATTCATATGTTGAAACCTAATACTTCAAGTGATGGTGTTAGGGGGTAGCGCCTTTGGGAGTTAAGTCATAAGGGTGGTACTCTCATGAACAAGATTAGTGCCCTCCTGAAAGGGGTTCCCGAGAGCTCCCCGGTCCCCTTTCACCATATGAGGACACGGCAGAAGACAGCCACCAGTAAACCAGGAAGCAGGTCATCCCTAGGTACAGAATCTGCCAGCACCTTGACCCTGGACTTCCTAATCTCCAGAACTGTGAGAAGTAAGTGACTCTCATTTGGGTCTCCTATTACAGTAGCCCAAACACACTAAGACACTAACATCTCTACTTTAAGCCACTACACAATTCCTGGATGATACAATTCCACAGATCTCCTTTGACTTAGAAAGTGGGGTAATATGCCAGCGATTTTAATGAGCACATTGACAGCCTAATCGTTTTTCAGAGAAAACAGTCAAGCCCAAACTTTCTTCTCCTTTCTACCTTTTCCATTTTTTTCAAAAGATCCACCATTGTAACCCTAAAGCCAACCAAGGATGAATGCAGAACTGTCCAGACAGATTCCGGCCCAGGGCAGTCTGAGCCCAAAGGATGCAATGGGACTAGGGTCCGGGGGTAGAGGACAGGGTTTAGACTACCTGAAGGACTGGCAGAAACCAACATGCTGAGGAAGCGAGGACACAGCAGGTTCTAAATAGGTCAACAGTAAATTTCTTTTTTTTGGGGGGGGGTACTTTGAAATAGTCCCACTTTTCTGAAGAAGGGCAGCTAGAATATCTAGGAATTATTTATGGAAAATCCTTTGAAGTGATTCACCTAGGTGAGTCTGAACATGTTGCTTTGCTACTCAGGAGATGTGACCGGCCCTTCATAAAGCAGTGGATGGGTTTGCATTGCTCTCCTCTGCTCACGTCCAGGGCTCATCAGGACCTCGCGCCACTATAATCAGCAGAGAACCTGCACAGCCCTCTAACAACTTCACCTGGGACACATTTGGTCCCTTCGTGTAAAACAGTTTCTGATATTTACCATTCTATGTGCCACAGGCTTTCTGTCACATCAAAAGTGGAAGTTTGGCCCTGGCTGGTGGCTCAGTGGATAGAGCATTAGCCCAGCGTATGGACATCCTGGGTTTGATTCCCAGTCAGGGCACACAGGAGAAGCCACCATCTGCTTCTTCCCCTCTCTCTTCTCTTCCTCTTCCCCTCCCTCAGTGAGTGGCTCTATTGGTTCAAGCATGGCCCCAGTCACTTAGGATATTTTGGCCTCAGGCACTAAAGATAATTAGGTACTAGAGCATTGGCCCCAGATGGGGTTGCTGGTGGATCCTGGTCGGGGCACATGTAGGAGTCTGCCTTGCTGTCTCTTCTCACCTTAAAAAAAATAATAAAGTGGAAGTTTGGCTCCCTTTACATTAAAAAGGAAAAGTTCCTGCATTACATGTCTTCCTGACATAGCCTTACTCTCTCTCTACAATGAAAAGGACAGTAAATTCAAACAAACAAAAGAATTTCACTCTAGCCTGACCAAGAGGTGGTGCAGTGGATAGAGCATTGGACTGGGATGCAGAGGACCCAGGTTCAAAACCCCAAGGTCGCCAGCTTGAGCACGGACTCACCTGGCTTGAGCATGGGATCACTAGATTAAGCATGGGATCACTGGCTTGAGCCCAAAGGTTGCTGGCTTGAGCTCAAGGTCTCTGGCTTGAGTAAGGGGTCACTCAGTCAAGGCACATATGAGAAAGCAATCAATCAATGAACCAGTAAGGAGCTGCAACAAAGAATTGATGCTTCTTATCTCTCTCCATCTTGTCTGTTTGTCTCTATTTGTCCCTCTTTCTGTCTCTGTTACAAAAAAAAAAAATGTCACTCTAGGACCCATCACTTGTTGAATGAACTTGACCATGGCACAGTTTTGTACATCAGTACCTTTCTCTATGAAGTGGAGCAAACAGCACCTACCTCAGAGAGCTGCTTTGAAAATTAAATAAGGAACTGAAATGATGTTTTTAATTTCCTCACTTAATGCCTGGCACTGTGAAGGCATTCAATAATGGTGGTTGCAGTTGCTATTGTTGTGATTATTATTGTGGTAGTTCAATTGCCTTATTTATAAAAATGCATATCTATTTAGTCATTTAACACTGAACTAGGCTCCAGGGACACAGTGGTGAACAAGACAGACAAGGTTCTTGCTGTTGTGGAAATTATTTCCAAAGGCAGAGACAGTAAATCAGGTGAAGAAATGAAGAGAAAATATAATTTAGAAAAAGAGAGAGAGAAAACTCATGGACAGGAAGAGCAGTGTGGTGATTGCTGGCAGGGGAGGGGGAGGGGGAAGGGGAGGGGGAGGGGGAGGGGGAGGGGGTAAACGGTGAAGGAAGGAGACTTGACTTGGGGTGTGAGCACACAACACAGTGTACAGATGATGTATTGTGGAATTGTGCACCTGAAACCTGTGTAATTTTGTTAAGCAGTCTCATCCCAATAAAGTCAATAAAAAATAAAAGAGCACATAATTTTAGATGGTGGGAAGTGCTATGAAGAAAATCATGGCAGTATATTGGAGAATGACTGGTTGAAAATGGGGAATTACCATAAATTCTATAATCAAAAGAGGTTTCACTAAAAAAAAAATGCATTTGTGCTGAAAACTAAGTGGCAAGAAAGGATCAGTTAAAGAAAGAATTGAGACAGACGGGCCCAGGTAGAGAAAATAGCTAGTGCAAAGGTCCTGAGGTAGAATCAAACTTGAGGTGTTTTAAAAAGGGGGGACAGAATATCAGTGTGGCTGTAGCAGAGAGAGCCAGGCTGAGATCAAGTCAATAGAGCAGGAGGACATAAACAGAGTAATCTTGTCATGGTAAAGAACTGGGGTTTTCGTAGCCCAGGTTGGGTAGCTCAGTTGGTTAGAGTATCCCTGATACACCAAGGTTACGAGCTTAACCCTTGGTCAGGTCACGTGCAAGAATCAAGCAATGAATGCACGAATAAGTGGAACAACAAATCAACATTTCTCTCTCTCATCTTTCTCTAAAATCAGTCAATCAAAAAAGACTGGATTTTATTACAGGGGGAATAAAAACCAGGGGGAGCATTTAAATAGGGGCCTGAAAAGTCTGGATTACAAATTTAAGCTGTTGTTATAGCATTAGCCTCAACCATCAGAGGGCAAAAGTGAGACCCAGTGAACACACCCAGAAAACTAACGCAGTAACCCGGGGTGCAAGGACGGGGACTTGACCCGCAAACACTTCTTTCCTTCTCCAAGTTGTGATGGAAAATAAACGAGATCATATAAATGCACCTAGGACAACTCCTGGCACAGAATGGATACTCAAAATATTTTAATTATCTTCTTCCCAGTCTGCACGGCAGCAGAGATCCCTATTTCCACAGAGACCTCGGTGAGGCAGCTATAATGCGTGTAACTGGATGCCAAGGACTCAAATTCCCATCAGCTGAATGTTGATGCAGCAACATTATAATAAGGCCGAGCAAATGCCAATTTCAGCCTGGTACATATTGCCTTGTGTTGCCGTTTTGTTAAAACTACAAAACTATTATTATGCCTGAACATTGTAAACTTATTTTTTTTTTAAAGAAGCACAGCCCTGGCCGGTTGGCTCAGTGGTAGAGCGTTGGCCTGGCGTGCGGGAATCCCAGGTTCGATTCCCGGCCAGGGCACACAGGAGAAATGCCCATCTGCTTCTCCACTCCTCCCCCACCCCTCCTTCCTCTCTGTCTTTCTCTTCCCCTCCCGCAGCCGAGGCTCCACTGGAGCAGTTGCCCAGGCACTGGGGATGGCTCTATGGCCTCTGCCTCTGCCTCATGCACTAGAATGACTCTGGTTGCAACAGAGCAACGCCCCAGATGGGCAGAACATTGCCCCCAGGTGGGTGTGCCAGGCGGATCCCGGTGGGGCGCATGCGGGAGTCTGTCTGCCTGCCTGCCTCCCAGTTCCCAGTTTCCAGCTTCATAAAAATACAAAAATACAAAAAAAAAAAAAAAAAAAGAAAGAAAGAAAGAAAAGTAGCACAGGGACCATAATGTGTTTTGAATTTACAATGTTGGATCACCATTCTCCTGTCATCCAGAGAAGATTTTTAAAAATTCCGATTTAAAACTATAACTGATTCATCTTTCAGATAATGCTGAAGGCCTAACCCGGCTGTTTTGAATTAAAGCTGTACACTTTGCTGATATCAGCTAATGGGTGCTATAAAGGGATTGTTCTCAAATAAGTGTGAGGAAGACAATGTTCATTGTAATTCACAGGAGGAATAGGAAGCTCCGGGTTAGAGCATCCACAACAGCCTCAGGAAACAGAAAGCAGGATTACTGTGATGGCTAAGAATCTGGGTTTACAAGAAGACTTCTGGGAGGGGCGTCTGTCCTGTTCTCATTTATTCTCCTGTGGGTGGGACCTTGGGGAAGTCTTTTCACCTCTCTAAAAATCCGTCTCCTCCTGGAGAACGTGAAAAATAATAAAGATTACACATGCTCATCTGTTCACAGTGTCCAGTATGGTGCAGGCATATTTTAAAGAAATCTCAGTTATATTTCTTACCCTCTAGTACCCTGAGGCTCAGGTGGAGGAATTGGAATTATTTATTCTGGAATTAAGAAGGCCGAGTGTGTAATTCTGATCTTTACTATGAAAACTACCACAATGTATTGAGCCATCAGGGGCTTGCTGCTATGCCAAAGAGTTATGTTTTCAAAAGAGAAAATCAGCTTTTAACATTCAGAAGCCAGCTTGGAACTCACAGCTAAAATGTGTTATTCTCCTATAAGACGTAAACCACCTCACAGAATACCAATCTCAGACAAGGCTGCTCTGAGACCTTGATAAAAGGAAACAAAATAAAGCTACTTCATAAATTCATCAAAGGCTAGGCAAAAGCAAGGTTACTGTGCTATCTTAAAAGTACCAAATACCCCTCTGTCCTCAAATGAATGACTGCTATGTATTTACCAAATTACAACTTTGGGTTCATGCTGGTCTCTGCTCCTTATTGCAGAGATTTATTGAGATACACAATTGCAGAGCTGCTTTCTTTCTTTCTTTTAACCTAATTTTTATTTATTTTATTTTATTTTTCAATTATAGTTTACATTGAGTAATAGTCTGCATTAGTTTCAAATGCACAGCATAGCACTTAGACAATCATATACTTCACAAAGTGTTCCTCCTGGTATTTTTAGTGCCCACCTGACACCATACATAGTTACTGCTATATTCCTTTCCCTATGATGTATCTCCATCGCCATGACTATTTTGTGACTACCAGTTTGTGCTTCTTAATCCCATCATCTTTTCACCAATCCACCAAACCCTCACCCCCTTCTGGTAAACATCAGACTGTTTTCAGTAGCTATGAATCTGTTTCTGTTTTATTTATTTTGCTCTTTAGAGTCTACATATAAGTGAAATTAAAATTATATGGTATTCATCTTTCTCTGACTAACTTATTTGACTTAGAACAACACCTTCTAGGTCCATCCATGTTGTTATAAAAAATAAGATTTCCTTCTTTTTTATGGTTGTGTAGTATTCCACTGAGTAAGTGAACCACAGTTTTCTTTATCCACTCATCTACTGATAGTAACCTGGGTTGCTTCCACACCTTGGAATGGCCTCTGCTCTCTGACAGCATCTAATCAAGAGCAAACCTTTTCCCACATCACCCACCCAAAGCCCAAATTCTATAATAGGCTCTTTTCATGGCCTCTGACCAAAACATCCCACAGTTGCCTGTTGTATATGCTCTTCTCTATGGCAACAAGTAACAAATCCAACTTGTTTCACTACACATGCTTCCCAGTGGTCTTTAGCGGAAATGGATTCATCCTTAAACAACCCAGTAAGGCATGCAGTATTGTCTACATTCAACGGCACAGGAAACTGAAGTTCAAATGATTGAGTAATTTGTCCAATATCCTCCACATACCAACTGATAGAGAATGACTGGAAGTCAGGTCTGTCCTACTGCAAAGCACACACTCATAACTGCCCCAATTTCATCATGGTTTTAAAAAGTGATCATACTCTGGGTAGGGCTCAGTGGATGTCTGAGCAAGAAAAAAACTGTCAAGAAGCAACAGAATGAATTAGATGAGGGTGCAGGGTCTTCTCAACGGGAAGGTGGTAGTAAAAGTGTTGGAAAGGGGAACTAATTTTTCCCACCAAGCAAGGATTATTCTTTTTAAATTAAAATATAGTAAGATGATTTTAAAAAGGCAGAGAAAGATATTTTGACTTCGGGAAAAGTCAAGCAATTAGCAGAGCAGAATGGGGTTGAGAAAGGCCATCTCATATCCTACAACTCTATTCTATTATATGATTCAGAGATACTGGTCTATAACTGAAAGCTACTATTGTTGGGAATGAAGATATGGAAGCTTTGATGGCTCATCGTACCCTTTAAATGATTGTAAGTATTTCATATGAACAAGAAATAATAATTTCATCTTTACATTTCAAATTTATCTTAGTAATTGAATAATATAGGATTTGGTAGAATTATTTTTCAGGCACAAAAGATAACTGGCAAGTGAACATTTTACGGCAAAAATATATAGCTGGCACAATTTAAAAATAAAATCTAACAGTTTGCATGGTTAGCACCTTTCATGCAAGAATTTCAGAGCATTTTATAGAATGAATTATACTTCCTTCCCTTCCCCCAGCATCCATGAAGAAGCTTTATTTTACAACTGCAAGAAAAGGCTCTCATGAAAGCATGACAAACCTTGAGTGCCCAGAAATGTGGGCATGTCCTGAGTAGAAAGAAGGGATTGCAGTGATCCTTTGAACAGGAGCCCACTCACATGTCAGCCAATCTCCAGGGAAGCAAAGACCCTCTCCTCTCCCTACATTTCTCTTTGTCCCCTCCTTGTTCCCCTTTGTACTCCTCTAGGGCCACATTTCTTCTTTTCTTTGACTCTGGAAGTCAGTTGTTCAGTTCTATCTGGTGTCCTTTGAATAGTCCTCAGGAAAATGGTGGAGAAGGAGAAGTTCAACAGGGGAGGTAGGCTCTGAAAATCATGTCCTTGGTGGGGGCACCTACAAACCAATCAGGCCTTCACATGGCCACGGCAGGCTTGTTCTTCACCAAGTTAGTGTGGAATCCATTCATTTGCTCAACAAATAGTACTCAGTATCTAGTTATTCAGGCAGTACTGCCCTAGGGAATGCAGCAGTGGACAAAACAGGTTCATGTCTGCCTTTATGGGGTGTCTATTCTAATCAGAAAAAAGTCAATAAACAAAATTAATTTAAAAAATAAATTATATAATATGTGAAAATGAGTAAAAAGCTATAAGAAGAAATAACCACACAGGAGAAGCAACCATCTGCTTCTCCTCCCCTTCCCCTTCTCTCTATTTCTCTTACCCTCCCATAGCCATGGCTAGATTGGTTGGAATGCATTGCCCCAGGCACTGATGATGGCTCCCTCAAGCCTCCACCTCAGGTAGGCACATGCAGGGGTCTGTCTCTCTGTCTCCCCTCCTCTCACTTAAAAAAAGAAGCACCTCATAGGGATATCACAATGTGAAAAAAATCTTACATTTTTAGTGTATAATGATATTACTCACCTTTCTTTGAATTCACCATGCTCTCTTTAAATTTCACTTGTGGTTCTCCTATCATACTCATTTGAGTATCTGTCCTACATTGTCTACAAAATTGTAACATCCCTTTGGGCCTGGAGAATGTGTACCTCAACTGATATTCTATAGGTTATAGCAACATGTCTAATTCATTGGAGGCCCACATAAGTATTTCTTTAAATGTGTTGAATTAATTTAAATATGTATTATTTTAAACTACAAAACTTACAGCTTATGAAGGCATTTTTGAAAGTAACAAAATAGTCAGCAAATATTATATTTATTCCTATGAAAACTAAATCAAACATAAATAAGAATATGTTATTATAATTAAATAATAATCATCTTAGACTCAGAGACTGAGAAAGAAATGGTAGAAATAAATATCAAAAATATGGGCCCTGGCTGGTTGGCTCAGTGATAGAGCAGTGGCCTGGCATGTGGATGTCCTAGGTTTGATTCCCAGTCAGGACACAAAGGAGAAGCAACCATCTGCTTCTCCACCCTTTCCCCTTTCCTTTCTTTCTTTCTCTTTCTTTCCCTCACGCAGCCAAGTCTCCATTGGAGTGAGTTGGTCCGGGGACTGAGGATGGCTCCATAGCCTTGCCTCATGAGCTAAAATGGCTCCAGTTGCAGTGGAGCAATGACTCAGATGGGCAGAGCATTGCCCCCTGGTGGGCATGCTGGGTGGATTTTGGTCAGGCACACGCGGGAGTCTGTCTCTCTGCCTCCCTGCTTCTCACTTCAGAAAAATACAAAAAAAAAAAAAAAAAAAGTACCATATGCAACTTTTAGAATTACATGGTAAAACAAAACAAAAAAACTAGTCTATAAGTGCCAGGAAAGCTATTTAAAGCAGAAATATGAGATTAAAAATGCCAAAGGTGTAAACAACTTTAATCTGCTAATTTATTACACATGTCTCTCAGAGCCAAGTTTTATTTTTAAGATTAGATCTTGGATATTTTCACTGTGTTGCTCCAAATGAAACTGAAATTCTCTAAACTCAAACGCTATGCATTTTTCATCTTTTAGATGTCACTTCATCTTCTTTCAAACCAAGCTCATGTCTACAATTTAAGCGTTGTGAAAAAATATGTATATTTATATATAATCTTTTCTGTTGAAGACATTCCTTTCAAACCTGAAAGGCACTATGACAATGCTTTCCCACGTCTGCATTCCAGCAGCTGGCTGGGCTAGGGAACAAGGCTGGCTGTAGAAATAAATAAAAGTTACTTTTGTATTATGAGAACAGCAAACATGGCTTGAACTAATAAAGATGATTCAGGGCCATTTGCTGAGGAAAATCCTCCTTTCAATCATCTACGGAGGAGGTGTGGAAGTGTATTACGGACTCCATATTACACATTGGACCCAATTACCAGTAACTCTTTCCTCTCTTACAACCCAGATTCTACTTTGGTTTCTAGACATATTTAATTCTGACTGCTAACTTAATCCTCTAGCTATAGAAGGGAGCAGTCACAATAAAAAGAAAATCGAGGTCCAATCAGTTATTTAAGAAATGATTCACTACCAAAGGTAAGTGGCTTTTGAATAGGTCTATGTTCTCAAACTTTCCAGCAGGGCTCTGCTACCTTTATTCCTAAGAAACATGGGTCTCCAATTACACCACCATGAAATGTGACCTTTCTCTCCAGCTGGCACTGAGGTTTAGCCATAATCATTAAAAAAGTACAGGTGTGCTGACAATTCAAGCCAGCACAACAGTGGCATGGTATGAGACTTGGTGGATGGGAAGGGGAAATTTACAGGAAGGCTTGAGCAAAATTGAATCCTTAATATAATCTTAATAATGTGAGCTCTTTAAGCCAAATATTTGGCTTCCCCTCTCCCCTGTGAAATATTATGATTGACTGAGAGCTTATATAAAACTGCAGTTGAGGGATATTGTAGGATTTTAATGCACGAAGCACAAATATTTGCTACACGTTTGACTAGTCCAATGTGACGCTGTCTGTCTCCTTCGACATCTAGTCCTTAAAAAGCACGGGAAGGGGGTGTCACTGACCAGTAACTGTTAACAACTGGAGAAGCTTCAAACTGTCCTGGTGACAAGAAAGGGAAGAAATAGGACCAATGATGAGGAGCAGAAGGTGGATTGCATTTCTTCCTATGGAAGGGCTTCGTTAGAGCTGTTTAAAGAACAATGAGGGGGTATTCAAGAGACAATGAGTAATCATTTGCTAAAGCATCTTGGGTGGCTTAGACTAGACCTAAAATACTTCTTCAAGCTCTAAGATTTTATTCCAGATCCTTAGGCAAGACCCTCTGATGGTGTTAGTATGTTTCCTATTCTCTGATAGTGCCATCCTTTCCCTCACTTCTGAGCCTTTGCACATACTATTCCCTCTGTCCAGGCACCCTTCCACCCTAACCCCTTCCAATATGAGTTTTTAAGTCACTTTCTTCATTTCTTTTACTTCCTTCCAGGAAGCCTTCACTGTCCCAACAAATTTGGGTAAAGATACATTCCTATACGCTTTTATGGGACTGTATACCTCCTCTATCATTTATCTCACTTGACTATGAGTTATTTAAGAGTAGAAAAGATGTCCTTGTCATAATTGAAAAATGCCTACCACCCACACAAGGCCCACAACATAGCCAGCTCTCAGAGAATGTGTGCTCAACAACTAAATTACTTTGTTACAGGAAGCCCTGCTGTGTCTTCCCCAGAAATACATGACATCTAGAAATAGTTTAGCCCAAGATACTTTACTTTGCTTGCCTGGTCCCACTGTTGTATGGGCCACAAGTCCTTTTCCCACCCAAGAAGTGCCCTCAATAGAATACTGGTACTGTTCACATGCTGTAGGAATACAGGGTATTGTCATATCACAAAGGGATCTTTAGGTAAAGCCTAAAATACGTGCTAAGGCTGCACATGCCTAAAAGTCCACTAAGAAAAAAAAGTGAATAAATCCTCTTACAACAAACCTGTCTTTATGGCTACCATCTCCGGGACTCAGATTCTCATTCTGGATTGAGTTCTAAATTAAGGATCCTGATGATGCCAGTCCCCACAAGTAACCACAGATATCCTACTTCTGTTAAAAAAAATTCCCTGCTGGGTGATTGCTGGGAGAGGGGAGAATGAGGAGGGTATGGGGGGCGATTAATAGTGACGGGCAAAGACTTGACTTGGGGTGAACACACAATCTAGTGCACCTGAAATCTGTGTGATTCTGGTAACTAGTGTCACCCTAATGAATTCAATTTAATAAATGCTCTGGATGGCTGCGACGCACCAGAAACCATGCTCAGCTACTTCCGGCAACCGTCTGCCTGGGCTAATAGAGATAAATCAGAAACCGCAGTGAACGTGTGGACTTCAATCCGAGATCCTTAATTAATCAAGATAAATGAACCCACCTTTCTTCATGCTGTGAAACTATCCATTAGCCTTACTTATTTAAGAGGCAAAAGCAAACTCAAGAGTGAATACTTAAGCGACTGTGTGACTGTCAAATCTATAGTTTCATCATTTCCCATCTACCTCCTCTTTTTCTAATTGTGACTTCTTAATGATTTGAGAGAAATCTATAAGTCTTTTGAAACTCGATAAGAATAGGCTGGTGACAAGAAGAGTCAGACAGCCTCTGCTAGTGCCCCTTATCCTCTGCATGGTGAGAAATGCCTGCTGTTAACCCCACGGCCAGTCTCAGCCACCTCCTCGCTTCCTACAAAACCTGAGACCTGTTCTCTCCCCAGTTCTCCTGCTCAACCATAAGACTCACTACCCTGACCATCTGCTTCTTCACCACACCCCACAAAAAAAGAACCCACCCTCGTTCTTACTTGCTGGTGCTTACCTAAACCAATGTTTCTCAAAATTGATGGTGCTTAGGCATCATCTGGGGAGGCTGTAAAATGCAGATTCTACTTTGGTCGGTCAGGGGTGAGATTCATTCTTCTCTTGTGAAAGCTTTCAGAGGTGGTCGATGCCGCTGGTTTGTGGTTCATGCTCTAGAGTAGCATGGACTTAAGGCCAAGAATTCAGCACGGAACCTGTCAACCTGAGCAGCATCAGCAGGTCTGCAAGCTCCTGACATTTCTAGAAATGTTCATATATGTGGATTTTTCTAGGGCAAAAGTCCATAACTTCCATCAGAGTCTCCAAACACCGTGTGCAAAAGTTAGGAGCAATTGGCCAAGGCCGCCACAGTTCTCTCCCGAGCTCGGGAGGCCATGACTCCTTCCAGTGTGCTTCTTAGTCTGTCCCACCGGGTGTTCCCAAACACTCACTAGCAATCCCACCAGCAACTGATTGGCTACCCCACATGATTCAAGGTACCTGTTATGCTGAACACATTCACTTTAAGGACCACCAACAAAAAGAGAAAGAGAGGTTTGAGATGAATGGTTCAGAAACACAGGAGTTAAAACAGCACGACATTGGGCAAACAAAATCATTTTGGAAAGAAAAAAGACCCGAGTTTGAATCCTAACTCTGTATACCTGATTCTATGACCTTACACAGATTACTTAGCTGCTCTGAGTCTCAGTTTCCTCCTGTGTAATGAGATCTACTACAGGCCTTTTGTGAAAACAAAACAACCAGAACCAATTTCCAAACACATGGTGCTTTCACATTTAAGTACTTACTGGCTGCCCTCCTCTTTATCATAGAGCGAGAAGAGGACAAATTAAGATCTAAAATATTACATTTTACTATCAGACCTAATAAGTTAATATCACATTACAAGAAGTGTCCTTCTGGACTTGGATTCTGAACTATAACAAAAATATCTACAAGTTTTAAAATATATTTAGGTAGTTTTTCCTCTCGGATCTAAAATATTTTCAGAGGAATTTTTAAGGGAAAACAAGGAATTCTTACACCACATTTCAACCTTTTTTGGTTTAAGGAAATTGTGTTAGAAAATGCCTGCTTACCAAGAACTTGCAGCAAATATGCAACCAATTTTAATACAACACTATAAAACTGTTCTGGAAAGTTAAAACTAGTTATTAACAGAGTCTGGGTGGGAAAAATATTTTCTAGCGGTGAAATGATTTCCCATGTGAAGAGTCGGGCTTAGGGGCTCTTGATCATAAGCCTTTCAGATATTACATAATAAAAACGCCATTGGGCCCTTATCAAACAACTACTCAGTCCTCACTAGAACATTTTCACTGAACCTCAACACAGGCAATCACAGTAGAACTAATGTAAAACACCCCCCTTCTCATGCTCAGTGTGATACTACACCTTTACTTGTTTGTCCCAGAAAGTTAAGCATTTAAAAGTTTTCATGGCTCTAACACAGGCTTTTAAGGATATACATACGATTCTACCATCTTCTATTTTTAAAAACTCCTGGAAGAAAATTAGAAGAAAAGCTATCACTTCGGACCAATTTGTCACAGAACGAGAGTTCAAAGCTCTCCTTATCTCTTTTTCTAAAATACTCTGTTACGCCTCAAGGATAAAATTTTCCATTTCTGATAAGGTCCTTGTCCAATCCAAACTACAAGCAAAGGAGCTCTCGAGGGGGTGGGGGGATGTGTTTACTTATTTTTTCACGTAACATCATCAAAGAAACCCAGAGGAAGAGAGAACTGCTCCCACGGATATCTTCCAGAAGTCGAAAATCCAGTGAGACGTTTTCCTTGTGCTCCTCAGACAGTCTTCATCTCCAAGGAAATTGAACCAATACTCGAGATCCCACCTCTCAAAGCCATGTTTTCCCTAGAGTTGTCCTTATTCATCTAATATAAATATCATCTGTGGAGTCATTTGTTATATCCCCAAGATTCACATTAAACCTAGTTTAAAAATAATTTGCCATTTACATATGTTTTCACTAGATTGAAGGTCCAAAGCTTTCAACCCTTGCCGTTCCGGCAACAAAAGACAGAACCACATTATCTTAGGGGTTTTATTTAGCAAGATAGAGCGCTGGGCCTCTCTAGAAGAGATACTGCTCCCCCTGAAGGGTTAAAAGAGGACACCAAACCACCCTCTGGAAGTCATTAAGTTACAAAGCCCCAAGAAGATAAAAGTTTCCATTTTCTAAAATGTAAATCAAAAACATATTCATTAGTATTGCAAAACAAACATGCAAATCTTCACCACTTGAAAAGCTCGGCTAAATATGTACAAGGGCTAAACCCCAAAATACATCTGGTCCTCGGTTACAGAACTTGCTTTTTTGGTTTTATCTAAAGAGTTTGTCTGTCTTCCATGGTTGGCTTCTTGGATTATTGCAATTCATAATAAGCCTTTTAGCTAAGGATGAAATAAACAAAGATAAAGTCTATGTCCTAGTTTTAAATGGTCCAGATGGGATGGTTTTCCCATATGTTTAGCATACCCACTGTTTATTAATCATTGCTAGCAGAGCTGAGAGGATTACAGGGTTAAGCAAGTCTGAAATTTACAGTTTGTATAATCTCTGTACACCTTTTTAATATTCCATTCTTTTCTGGATTGTCCTTTGTGCTTAACTCCGGTTGGGTATGTATCCACATCCGCATGTGTGTCTGTGCGTCTCTGTGTGTGTGACATATTATACGAGAGGGACTCTCCGCCAACTGGTCGAGAGGAGGGTTTTTTTTTTGTGCCCAAATTTGGATACAATATCAGTCTCCAGGAATGTGTGACATCATAACAATGACAATGTGGGTAAAACTGGCAATACTTGACTCACTACCCTTTCTAGTGATTTACTTAGTGTCTGGCAATCTGTTTCTCAGATGATGTTTGTTTCTCATAAACAGTTTCAACATGGGAGAGTATGGTGTCAAGATAACAGTCATATCATTCGTCATTGCAGAGCATCGATGGGGCTCGCCAAGAAAATGAGATGCTTTTATCTTGGGCTTCTTCCTAGGGCTCGCGCTCTGCTGATTGCTTCTCATCAACGTGCTGTATTGTTTTTTCTGAAACCTGACCATCACCACCTCGGTTCTGTTGTCATTTAATTTATCGTAAGTAAAATGAGGTCTGTGGCAGGCTGGGCATGGGGGACAGTGGAGGCAAAAATTCCGAGAGATAAAGGAGGTGATCCTCACATGTGGTGTAGCCACTGAAAAGCGAGACCCCCTACAAACAGTGAGTTCACGTAGCCACAAAGGCACCTCACTGTTCTCTACAATATTTTAAATGGATAAGATCTGAGATCAAGTACGTTACCTCCATTTTCATAAGAGCACCAAGTTCTTCAGTATATTTTAGTTATAAAATGGTTAAAACAACAATTGGGGTGGGAGAGGGTAAAGAAGAAAACTTTGTCTTTTTTATGTCATGATCATAAAGCCCCACCCCACCCCGGTCAATCAGAGGGAATTCTGACAGAAGGCTTCCATATTTGGAACACCCCCTAAAACTTGGAAGGAGAAAAAAGGGGGGAGATATTCTTTAAATATTCTTTTAATAGAATTGGTTAAGACAGTTAATGTAGAAAACGTCCTATTAATCATGTATGCTTTTTATAGTATTTTTACATGGGTTTTGAGATGTGGTTTTATATCTTCGACAAATAGAAAAATGAAAGGCCTCCATGAAGCATAAGAATAGACAGCTGTGGGCACAGAAAATTAAATATTCAGTCACTCAGAAAGGCTTTGAAATAACTCTTCTGTGCAATAATTAAACTCTGAACCAGTATCTTTTATGATCTCCTACCCTATGCTGTGGGCGCATAACATTTGTCTTGTAAAATAAAATAAAGAATGTATGTCGGGAACTAGTATCTTTCAAATTAAGTTACCTAAAGGAGCAGCATTTAACTTACACCCATGAATGGGAATGATCTAACTTGCACTTGGAATGTCTGTTCTATGACCCAGACGATAGTCAGCTATGCTGGGAAATAAACACAGAGAATCTCTGCCTGGCCAGTGGTGGCGCAGTGGATAGAGCATCGACCTGGGATGCTAAGATCCCAGCTTCGAAAGCCTGAGAGCACCAGCTTAAGCGCAGGCTCACTGAAAACACACACACACACACACACACACACACACATTCTCTCTCTCTCTCTCTCTCTCTCTCTCTCTCCCTCTCCTTCTGATATCTCACCTTAGTCTGTGTGGCCAGGGGAGCTCTTCCACTTAAGGCATTGTTGGCAGAAAGTTGGTATGACCACCTTCTCCAAGGTGACAGACTAAGCTCTCTTTCCTATTCAAAGAAAAGAAAAATGTTAATATGACTAACCAAGGGAGAAAAACATTGTTTCTTTTGTGGATCTGGTGCAGATGAAGCAAATGCATCCCACCGCCCTCTCGACTTCTGGCCTTGCTGCCATCCGCACGCCATGCCAATCCTCCCTAATCTCAGCTCTCGTCCAGGTCCTTTCTGCTCCAGGAGCCCTTTCCCACGGCCAGCGTCCACAGTGAGGTCTTCCTTTTCTGGACCAGTAGAGTTCCCTGTGACCAACTGCACGACAAATATAGATACATTATCATCTGCTGTCTTGTATCATCAGTAATGGTTTCATGTCTCTTTTATCTTTTACCATAAGCTCCTGATGACAAGGATCTTTTCTAAAATGCTCCAGTAGCCACCGCACTGTGGCACGACAGTAGACCCCTTCCCTGAGTCATGCTGCTGACTCCAGGACATGGCTTCCGTGGAGACACAGCTGCTTTGCCCACAGAGTGCCCGGTAAAAACAACAGGCCTCCAGCGCCTAGATCAATATTAATGCCCAATGTTGAGAATAATTTAAGTATAATACAGAAAGTCCTAAATATATCATTTTACAGAGTCACAGTCAGTGACCAGAAAAATTATTCTGATAAAATGAATATATTCTCACTCCTCATCTTAGACTTGGCTCACCAATTTCATTGGTTCATTTTGTATTACTTAAGTGAATTTTTGGGACACTTTATTATTTTACCATGATTTTCCATGGCTACGCTCATAAGTTTCAGTCACTTGTTAGGACTTTCTGAGAGGATTGGCCAGAACCCAACGCTACTGAGTGATCATTTTTGTCTTTTGAAAATATCTGACCAGATTATACCACTTAGCAATAGTGCTTTTCATTTTTTTATACCTTCAGTAGTTTAGTAAATTGGGGTAAAAAATAAGGTTCCCAAAACTATTTCTCCTACTTTGTGTCTCACTTCCAGATTCTATACCCTTGGTCTTGAAAGAGCCTCAATACCACTGTGGCAAGGTAAGAGTACTCATCATAAACAGTCAAGCTGGGCCCTGGCTGGTTGGCTTTGTGGTAGAGCATGGGCCTAGCGTGTAGATGTCCTGAGTTCAATTCTCAGTCAGGGCACATAAGAGAGGCTACCATCTGCTTCTCCACCCCTCCCCCTCCCCATTCTCTCTGCCTCTCTCTCTCTCTCTCTCTCTCTCTCTCTCTCTCTTCTCTTCTCTTCTCTTCCCACAGCCATGCCTCTAATGATTTGAGGGTGTCGGCCCCCAGCACTGAGGATGGCTCCATGAAGCCTCCACCTCAGGTGCTAAAAATAGCTCAGTTGAGAGCATGGCCCCAGATGGGCAAAGCATCTTCCCCAGACGGGGGATGCCAAGTGGATCCCGGTCGGGGTGCATGTGACAGTCTGTCTTTCTATCTCTGCTCTTCTCACTTGGGAAAGAAGGAAAAAGAAGAAAGAAAAGAAACGGTCAAGCTGCCCACTGACTGACACAATGAAAGAAACACAGAGGCTCAAAACTCCTATTGTATTAAAATCGGAGTTCAGAGATCTGGGTGATTCAGATTGTCTGTCTATACTTGTAAAATCACCCACATAAACCCCACCCAGCACTGTACTTACAGCTTTCAGCACAGTGAAAGCCACGGGTGCCAACTGAAATGAGCAATTAGAAAGCCAACGTTGGCCCAGTCCGGAGATATATTTTATCCTACCACATTTTTACATTTGCATACATGGCACTCTTCAAAGCCAGGAGTTTATATTTTCTCACCAAGGCTCAGCATGTGTGAAAAACGCATTCCAAGAAACAAAGGCTGGCTAAAAAGCAAACGCAAATGTGGATTTTTCTGCAAGCAAATGCAGTTGAACCTGAACTGAGATCTTTCTTCCTCCATATCTTGGATGAGTTTGGTAATGACCTAAGTTTCCTCCAGAAAAGAACCTTGAACCTCAAGATCCAGGAAACAATAGCACAAGGAGAGAGTCGGAAAAGCAAAAGTAGTTCTCCATAAAGAACACTATTAGGGGGAAACAGGGAGGGGAGAATTCAACAAGAGATAAGTGTGCTCAAGACTGGAATTATTTGCTAGTTCATTCTTTCTATGAAAAGGATTATCTCTGTGGCCACAAATAAATCCAAAAGCCTCTGGGCTCCATGAGAGCTTTTTTCCTTTGGAAAAGGAACAGTATTAGAATTCCACTCTACTGATTTCCAAATCTAAATAAGGATACGGACAGAAGGTTTAGAAGAGTGGTCAGATTCACCTATTGCTTTCTCTCCCCACCACGCTTAAAAAGTTTTCTGTAGGTTGTCAAATATACATAGGATAAGTTTAGGCCCTAGAGGCTATAAACTTATAGCACATAGCAGAACCAGAAGGAAGCATACACGGGTTAGCAAGCATGGAGGAGGCAGGGGCAAGTCTGAGATTCCTGCTGTGCGGGACCCTGCCTTCCCAGGGTGCTGCATGCTGGACCTTCACTTACATTATGTCACCCTTGAACAACTTAAGATAATTAATGCTCAGTGACACTAGGTCTTTCTTTCTTTCTTTCTTTCTTTCTTTCTTTCTTTCTTTCTTTCTTTTTTTTCTGGACCCAAAAGAAAAAAGATGTCCAAGAGAGATTACTTGGAGATTCGAAATGCATTTAATGCATGGTTATTTGCCTACATATGGCCTAGGCCTGTTTGGCATAAAGCACCAAGTCTCTTAAATGGTTCCCGGGAAACTCCCAGCGTCAGCTCTGCTGCCATGACTTTTCTGTACCATTTTAATTGTTCCAATAAGATGCTGCATCGTGAACAGCCAAGCACTGATAAACCAGTAATTGGCCAAGCTGGATCCTAAAACCAAACAAGAAACACAGAGATATTCCCTACCCAAAGAAGAATGCCTTTTCAGTGGTCATTTTGTTTTGAACATTTTTGCAAATAACATTGTACTTGGATCGGCTTCAATTGCCAAACATGAAAAATGACAAAAGCTGGCAAGGAAGAGTGGCACTGTGCCCCCAGCCCAGGGTCCTAAAGAGTAAACAAACTTTCCTGTGGTGTGGGACAGTTGCCAACGCATGAAGCGAAGACAACATCCTAAGTGATGCCTGGGCTCATAAAACTGTGCCTTTCTTTATCAAGATGAAATCTTTATCTCAGATTTCAAGCATTTTGCTCTGATCTTTATTTTTCTTAGACTAGCACATGTAACTCTCATGTGTTTTGCCCTGGGTGCTTAGTAACGTTGGTAACAAACACCTCACATAGGAAAAAGCAGCATCCATTAATAAATAGCAGCTATTTATTAACTACCTACCATGTGCAAGGTTCTAGGCTATGTGCTCAAAGAACATCAAAAAATGGACAGTGTGGCTACATCCTGAGTTCCTCACAGGGCTAATTGAAAAACAGAGATGAGAGATAATAGCAATAAAATACATGCTAAGTGCCAAAATATGGTCAAATCAACCAGCAGGTTAGGAGCTGGAGAAGAGCCTGGGTCAGTTAAGAAAGGCCCAAGAAAAGAGTTAAGACTCGAGTTGAACCTGAGAAGGAAGAAAACAGAGACTAGTGGAAAAGATAGGAGAAATCTTCATGGCAACAGGTAAAAAAAAATTCTTGCTGCTGAATCTGACATTGTAACAATTACAGTTTATATACAGGATAGGGC
This sequence comes from Saccopteryx bilineata, assembly GCF_036850765.1. NCBI lineage: Eukaryota > Metazoa > Chordata > Mammalia > Chiroptera > Emballonuridae > Saccopteryx > Saccopteryx bilineata. The sequence continues at coordinate 19,550,146 of NC_089492.1, read as the reverse complement.
AAAAGTAGGGTTACATGTGTCAGTATGCAAAACACAGAGTTTATTCATGTATTCCTGGTGATTAATTATTGTATTACTTTCCATATGATCAACTGTAAACCTACTTTTGTCGTACCTTGCATATCCGATTTTTTTCTCTAAGATTAACTGAAAACTATGAATATATTTGTGACCCTACAAATGGAAATACTCTTCAGGTAAGTCTATAATAAGATAAATATTGATTAAGGTCTGCGGTCTGCTAAACAATTTTGCAGTTATAAGAACACTAATGTGAAATATATATAAAAATGGATAATCAGTTATATGAAAAAATATAGTACCTGTACTGTACAATCGGTGTGTAACATGGATTTCTGAGACCCATGTTAGAGGATAAATGTGGAATTCTTCAGAGGTGTAGACCTGGCTTCTAGGGAATTCTTTGAGAACTGAGCCTGTGCCATCCAGCTCTGCATACCCAGGGCCTAGTAAATCGCCTGGGTTTATAGTAGGTGCTCAGTTAGTATATGTGAAACAGAACTGACCTACAGCACAGTTTAAGCTCATTAAAATGTAGACATTTGTGAGCCATCATTTCCTCAGTATTAATTGGTATAGAGTAAACTGTACCTAGAATAACCTTCGAAAATATTTTCTTACAATGTCACTGCTAAAATCTCTATACTTGGCCATCAGTATAAATGTGACTTTTGGTGCAACCCATCTATGTCAGCTCTGGACACAGAGAGAGGGTGCGAGTTTGTAAGATCCCCCTTCTGGTGCATTTCTAACGAATTCCTTAAGATCTTGCTTAAAAAAGAGCATTGTTCGTGGGGCAGAGTGAGGTGGCCTCCGCATGATGACATTGATTTTTAAAAAGAAACCTCTTAGGTCATGAGTTAGTAGTGTGTTGACAGAGTGGCATTAGTTTAGAGAGGGTGTACGCACAAAAAAGTTCCCATCTGTCTCTCAAAGCAGTAACAATTCACAATGGAAATTATACAATGTCCTGAGGAGGGATTCAGCCACTCAGAAGTGAAAAGAACTATGTGTATACAACATAATGAGTCGATTTATTAGAATAGGGAAAGGTAGAGTTATCCAAGGGAACTACACAGCTGAAGAGGGAATGACCGAGCCAGCAAAGGAATCATGGAAAAGGTTGCCCAACACAAGTTCAAGGCTTCACGTTGACTCCTGGACAACCTTCTTGGTCTCTGAAAGACATAAGCTACGGAGAGTCAGCTTTCCAGCTGACATTTTTTACCAGTTGAAAGGTGGGATCTGTCAAAGATAAGGGAGTCAAAAGCAAAGCCTGAGTAGCTCTACACTCATGTGACCACCCTGAATTTCCATCTGGCTCTTTGACGAACACATTTATGATTCATGATCACTGTTTTTTACTTTCCTGGCACACAGGTAAGCCTGGCATTATTCAATTTCCTATCCTCTAAATCTTTATTGAGCAACGACCATGTGCAGTATCAGAACAGAAACTCCATCCATAGGTCCCATGGATACAATCATGAATAAGTCTTTGTCACCCCCCTAAAGATGCTCATTAGGACAGATACAATCAGATCAAAGTTGATGGCTGTGGACTTATAATTGAAGATGGAAGATATTAGCTTAACACATAAATGGATGCAGAAACAATACAACAGATGATGACACTAAGAACGGATTACTATTAAGAGAAGGTTAAGCCTTTGGGGTGAACAAACAGGTGTGATTAGCTTGAAAGAATAGTGAGTACAGGCCCTGGCTGGTGGCTCAGTGGATAGAGCGCTGCCTGTGTATGGACATCTGGGTTCAATTCTTGGTCGGGACACACAGGAGAAGTGACCATCTATATACTTCTCTCCACCTCCTTCTTCTCCTTCTTTCCCTCTTCTCCTCCCACAACCATTGGCTCAATTGGTTTGAGTGATGAGGATAGCTCAGTCGGTCAGAGTGTGACAGGCTCAGGTGCTAAAAAAAGCTTGGTATTCAAGCATTGGCCCCAGATGGTGTTGCCAAGTGGATCCTGGTCGGAGCGCATGCAGGAGTCTGCCTCACTATCTCCCCTCCTCTCACCTTAAAAAAACAAAAAGAATAGTATGTACAGAATGTGTAGAGGGGAGTGAAATAGGCAGGGAGACATTGGGACAGACTTATTCCTTCTAGGTCCTGTTTTGTATTCAGTGACTTTCCCACAGGTGTTACTCTGCTGCCATTGAAGAATCAGTTGGAAGGTAGCCAGCAGCAATGTTCATCTTTGTCTTTGCAGCCACACCCAAACCCACTGCCAAAGTACTCCCCCAGGCGGAGATGCCAACGCCAGACACAAAGGATAATGCAGCAGATTCAGAAGCAAGACTCAGAAGAAAGAGGAAAAGGCTGGTCAGACAGACAGGGCCAGGACAGGCTTTAACAAAACTGGCAACGCCTAGCACAGAGCTTCAGGGAGTAACTGTCAGCAAGGATTAAGCCATTCCTGGGTTGCCTTGTGAGGCAGGAGGAAAACTTTAGCAACTGACTCTTCAGTGGATCACGCTGACCTCATTTAAACTAAAAGCATATCTCTATGGCCGTGCAAGCCGTTTCCTAGATCTTCAAAATGCATGTATGATATGGCCCTCAACTATAGACGGAGCTCAGCCCAAAATGAAGGGGAGGGGGGCAGAGAGGGGCTTCCCCAACTCTCTCATTGTCTTCCTGATCCCCAGCTGGACAGAATATAAAAGTTGTCCTTAATTGATGGAACTATAATTCTCCTTCAAATTCCATGGGGATCAAGCACTTTGGTTCTTTCTATCAGAACTTCCAATGATGCCTCTCCATTCGCTCTGCTAGCTTTCAAGCCTGGGGTCTCTGAGCCAGCGCTGGTGCCATGATCAGTGTAGATGTACATGCGGCTGAGACAAAAGAAAGTACTCATGTATGCAAGAACTCCTCCGCAAGGCCTCCCTGCCATTCCCTGCTTCCCTATCTGTCCCTGTAGGGAGGGATGACAGATGCCTTCCGAAACCTCTGATGACACTTTTCCCGGAGTCCTCTCTCCTCCACCGCTTCTGGCCACCACCCTCCCAATCTCCTGAGGGCCCCTACCTTACTGCCATAAGTTTCTCAGAACTAGCCAAGAAAGAGTGCTCTTTGCTTAAGGCTTGCTAATGTGCAACTGTGTTCAGCCAGTCCCCCTGCTAGGTACTGTGACACGCACACACACACACAAAAAAATGCCAGCAAGAGCCCCTGCTTTTTAAAGGGATGAACAATCTAGCAGGCATATTTAAATGAAGTATAAGATGGCATGCCCCCGTAAGAATGCATACTTGCAGGCTGCTTTGCGATTTGACAAGGATTTCCTTATTTATTATCACGTTTGATCCTGAGACAAGTGCCTGGAGATACGAAGATTCTCATCATGTCCCTTTTATCAGAAAGAGCCCCAAAGCTCGGTGCAGTCAGGTGACTTTCCTGAGGGCACGGAGGAATTCCAACCCGACCCCTCGCTCTTTGCCAAGCAAGCGGGGTGATAGCAGAGAAGTACAAAGAAGGTGCTACTGGAATGCAAAGGAGGAAACGCCATGCAAACCGAGAATGTTCTCAAAACCACATCACAGCTGAGTTTCTCCCCTAGGCGTCTGGCTGAACTGTCGCTTTTATCCGAGTTTATCAAATGGTTGCTGCAAGTTCAGCCAGCAGGTTTCTTCCTTACAGCACTTCTCCGTCCCACAGGAGAGGCTGCCATGGGCTCACCTTTGTTCTCCATTGCTTTGGAACAGCAAGAGTATCTTTGTGATTGCAAAGATGTTAAGGTTGCCAGATTCTTGTAATGAACAACCAAAATACGGTGAATTTCCGGACTTTTAGTTGGAGGCACTGATGGAAAGTAGAGGCTCAAAGGCCTGAGGGTCTCTAGACCAGGAAATTGCAACATCAAAACTATACTAACTTTAGTAAATTTTTTTTATTTAACAAATAGGATTAAGGCCCTACTTCATGCAAACCTCTGTTATAAAGCCAGTAGCCGCGGCCACCATCACAGCCGCCTGGCCAGTGCAGGTTCGCATTAGAATCAGACAGTTGGTAATGAAACAATGGAGCCAAGAACTGGTGGCCATTAGCTTTAATCCTAGCTTGCACCCCGCGGGCAAGTAAAAACACACACTGGGCTCCAAAACCCACTCATTAAGTGCTCACAAAGCTACTGACTTATCCGAGTTTCCTAGAATCAAAGGTTTCTAGCTCACCAGCCTTATTCACCTCTGTTCCCCATCTCCTTCTCTCTGCACAAACTGGCTTCTCCTTCAGCATTCTGCCATCTTGTCTGCTTCTCCTCTCCTCCATGTGGTCTTTCTCTGCTCTCTCCTCTCTAATGCTAATCTCAGGAACCAAGAGAGAGCAAGCTCTCAGTCTGCCCCACTTTATAGTGTAGAAATCAAACCTTTAATCCAATATACAAACAAGGAAGTCTCTGATACAGTCATTTATCTGAGGCATAATGGGATTCCTCATGAGAGTGCACCACCCCACATCATGCAATCAGTCAAGGGTGTGGGGAAAAGCTTAGCCTTAAAACTAAGCCTTAGACTATACTGACCCTGCCTGCTTACAGCCTGTCACCCACACCCAATACAAACTATAAGCGGCAAACATATATATCACATTTACAAACTTATATGACCAACAGCTGTGCTAAGTGCTGGAGTTACGAAAGTGAAGTAGCTAATGGCGCAAGGCACATACATTGGGCATGGGTGCCTACCTCTAAATTATTTATTCCGCACCCGAGACCCTTTGCTTCTCTGGACAATGGAGGAGCCTCTGACAAGCCCTTCTAATTCAATATAACCCTGTCTATAACAAGCTCCTGGCAAGCTCAGTCCTGTTGTGCAGTCAATGGTGTTTTATAATCCAATTAGCCAAACAAAACTTTGCGCTCAGAAATTTCTTGAACGTGAACTTTGGGAATTCCTGCTTTGATGGACTTCAAAGCCCTCTGGGGCCTCTTTGGAAGGTAGTGACAGCTAAGTCAGAGATGTCCTTACCCCAGCCCCCAAGCAACACAACCATTGATAACATAACTGAAAAGCCGTATTTCTGGCTTTTCCTCTCTCTGCCAAGATAAAAAGCATGCACTGGAGGTGCCTCCCACCCAGCAGTAGACAGAGAACTCTTCATCCATCTGGCATTTTCCGTCATGCAGATGAAAAGTTGCCTGGTCTTCAGGTTTCAACATTTGGGCTGCAGAAAAAGTGTGTACAGTCTTTGGAGGAGCTGGACTTTTCTATGCTCTTTCTCCACCTCCTCTTTGGCATTTCATTTTCCAACTTGTTTATTATGTAAAAGGTAGTACGGTTAAAAAACAAAGTCTGCCTGACCAGGCAGTGGCACAGTGGACAGACCCAGGTTTGAAACCCTGAGGCTGCCAGCTTGAGTGCAGGGTTACAGCTTGAGCACGGGGTCGCCAGCATGAGCATGGGATCATAGGCATGATCCCATGGTCACTGGCTTGAGTCCAAAGGTCACCATTGACTTGGAGCCCAAAGGTCGCCGGCTTGAGCAAGGGGTCACCCACTCTGCTGGATCACTTTGCTCAAGGCACATGTGAGAAAACAATCAATGAACAACTAAGATGCCGCAATTACCAGTTGATGCTTCTCCTCATCTCTCCCCCTTCTTGTCTGTCCCTTACTCTGTCTCTGTCTCTCTCGCTTAAAAAACAAAACAAACAAACAAAAAAGACATACAAAAATCACCTCTTTCTCAGAGCTCCTCTGTAAGATCAAAAATTTCTCATCCCTTTTGCTGAAGTAACACAAAGGCCCTCAGGCCTCTGGATCAGACCTGCTCTGCTCTAAACCAGAAGAAGCATTCCCACCAAGAGGCGCTGAGTGGCCCTAGGAAGGACGTTTGGTGGAGCAGCTCTTGTATTCACAAAGGGGGGAAAAAAATAACGATGTGACCTTGGATAAACTATTTGACCTATCTGGGAAAGGTGTTTTTCCCAGAATTAGAATCTTCCAACATGCTCTCCCAACAAGTGCTCCATGGTCGCACAAGACTAGGATACTCAAGAAAGCATAGCTAACTCTTGGAAAATCCCAGGAAACATCGCCATGGCAAAGATGATGAAAAGCCCCATTTTAACCTGTTTAATTTTGTTGAACCCTTTTTAAAAAAAAAAAATTATTTGATTACGGATATTACTTAAAAAAAAAAAAGACACTTATTAACATTTCCTGGATGGGAAGCACTGCAGAGGAGGAAGTAAGCCCACCTTGGAAGAAGCGTAGCTTTCCCAGACTGACGTCCCTAGCACGTAGCTGGCGCAAGGGCCCCGCAATGCCGCCATCATGCGCAGGTCTCGAGCTTGTCAGACTGGAGTCGTGGCTACCCCACTTTTCCTCCCCTAATTGGCATTCTAAGCCGGGGCACCTGGTTCTTAATCTGAATCACGAGATCCCACCTCACTCCAAAAACGTAGACTTCTCCCTTCCACACACATCCAGCCCCTAGACTTCTTTAATATCCTTCCATGCCTGGAGCACCTACCCCAGAGACGGGGGACCGTATTTCAGGGAAAAAAAAAAAACCCAGAATAGTATTTGTCGAGAACACACAAGCCCCACTTCAGGTAGGGAGGCAGTCCATGAAAATATATAAATACTGGGAAATAAGCAGCCATTTGAAGTTGCTGTTGTTGGGAAGACAAGGAATAGAGCATGCAGCTGGCTAGGAAGGAGTTATAATCAGAAATGGGGCTGAAAAACAAGTACAGGGTTTCTCCTCGTGCTCTGGAAATGAGCCCATTAAGCACGCCATGCAGCCTGGTAGTCTTGCTAAGAGCTGTAGCAGGGCCTGAGGTGTGCAGAAGACCCCACTCTTAATGGGGAGCTAGCCTAGGTTTCCACAATCTCCTCCTGTCAGCCCACAAACACCCTGCCCAGTTGACCAGCAGAATAAAATCAAGGTGCTTTCTAATTCATGCTATGGTAGTTTCAAAGGCTTCCTCCATGACTGGTTTCTCATTGGCTCTTAACCCTGCAACGTCTAAGAGGTCAATTTCCTGACTGAGCTTTCAGGTTTTCCCATCTGCAGGATGCAAAGAGTGGGTCACGTGACAGCTAGGATTCCCTCTTGCTTCTCCTTTATTTGTTCATTCCACACAGAGATTTGCTGCATGGTCCCTCAGGGCCAGGCAGGGTGCTGGCCGCAGAGTGGTGATCCTAAGCGTCTGCAAGGGAGGCAGCTGATTAATAAGGTGAATGAACATACAAACACAACATTACCAGGTCAAAATCACTTAACATATGTTAGGCAGATAAAATGTATTATGCTCACTTTGTTAAAAATGGCGCTGCCCACGTGAGGCCGTCGCCCAGGAGATATTAATGTGTGTTGAGAATCCTTATAGCCTGGGGCTTGGTTTTGGGATTAAGCCTTTCCCACCCTTTTTGATGTGGGGTGGTACAATCCAATCATGCCTCAGAGAAGTGACTTTGTATTAGAGACTTCCCTATTTTGTATATTGGATTAGAGGTTGTGAAGCTACAATATAAAATGGGGGCAGAACGGGAGCTTGCTCTCTTGGTTGGATGATTAGCATGAGAGAGGAGGGAACAGAGAAGAGAGCAGCGGAAAGAGGCCATGTGGCCAGGAGAAGCAGCCAAGATGGCGGAGTGCTGAGTGAGATGCCAGTTTGTGTAATTTGTGTAGAGAGAAGGAAGAAGATGGGGAACTGAGGAGAATAAGGCTGGTGAGCTAGAAACCTTTGATTCTAGGAAACTCGGATAAGTCAGTAGCTTTCTGAGCACTGAATGTGAGTGGGTTTTGGAGCCCAGGGTGTATTTTTACTTGCCCACTGGGTGCAAGCTAGAATTAAAGAAAATGGCCTATCAGTTTTTGGCTCCATTGTTTCTTTACCAACTGTCCGAATCCAATGCGAACCTGCATGGGCTGGGCTGCTGTGATAGTAACCCTGGCTTCTGGCTCTACAACATAAAACAAATAGGAACTTTTAAGAGGAAATAAGGGAGGCTTCTGTGAGGCCAGGGGCCGCTGCCATCGTGGCCATTCACATGCAGGTTCTCACTGAATTTGGGCAGATGGTAAAGAAACAGCAGAGCCGGAGGATGGTGGGCCATTCTGTTTATTGGTGTCTCACCAAGACAGGCAAGCCTCAAGAAAGCCAAGGGAAAAACAGAAACCTGCTTTCCCCATGGAGAGCAAGGGATCAGGGAGGAAAAAAGAAACCCTACCGCACCTCTCAGTGGAGGGGCAGAATCTTTCTTCTCCTCTGCTCTCTCTTTTCAAAACTTTCTGGCGTGAAAACCTCTCTTCCAGCAAACATTAGCAAAACAATGGCCCTTCATAGCTGGACGATAATTTGCAATTTTACAGACCACATATACCTGTTGCTGCCTAGCCCCCAATGCAAACTATAAGTAATAAACATAAAAATCATATTTGTTGGGCAGATAAAATATATTATGCTCACTTTGCTAAAGATGGCACTGCCCACGTGGAAGCCTGTTGCCCAGGTGATGGTATTGGTTGCCCTTCTTGCTTGGGATGGGCGTGATTATATTAATGTGTGTTGGAGGCAGGCTGTGGGCAGGCAGGATCCTTGTAGCCTGGGGCTTGGTTTTGGGACTAAGCCTTTCCCACCCTTTTTTTATATGGGGTGGTGCACTCTCATGAGAAATCCCATTATGCCTCAGATAAGTAACTTTGTATCAGAGACTTCCTTATTTGTATATTGGATTAAAGGTTTTGGTTTCTATACTATAAAGTAGGGCAGACCAGGAGCTTGCTCTCTCTTGGTTCCTGAGATTAGCATTAGAGAGGAGAGCAGAGAAAGGCCATGTGGAGGATGCCAGGAGAAGCAGCCAAGATGGTGGAGTGCTGAGAAGCCAGTTTGTGCAGAGTTTGTGCAGGGAGAAGGAAGGAGATGAGGAACAGAGGTGAATAAGTCTGGTAAGCTAGAAACCTTTGATTCTAGGAAACTCGGATAAGTCAGTGGCTTTGTGAGCACTGAATAAGTGGGTTTTGGAGCCCAGTGTGTGTTTTTGCTTGCCCGTGGGGTGCAAGCTAGGATTAAAGGTAATGGCCCACCAGTTCTTGGCTCCTGTTGGGCAGATAAAATGTATTATGCTCACTTTGTTAAAGATAACAGGAGGAGGCCGTCACTCAGGTGATATTAATGTGTGTTGGGGTGGGCTAAAGGCAGGCAGAATCCTTTAGCCTGGGGCTTGGTTTTGGGATTAAGCCTTTCCTACCCTTTTTGATGTAGGGCGGTACAATCCTATCATGCCTCAGAGGGTGACTTTGTATTAGAGACTTCCCTGTTTTGTATATTGGATTAAGGGTTTGGATTTCTACACTATAAAATGGGGATGGAATGAGAGTTTGGCTCTTGGTTCCTGAGGTTAGCATGAGAGAGCAGAGAGAATAGAGCCAGCAGCGGGAGGAGGCCACATGGAGAAGGCCAGGAAAAGCAGCCAAGATGGCGGAGTGCTGAGTGAGATGCCAGTTTGTACAGAGTTTGTATCTGGGATAAGGAAGGAGAACTGAGGAGAATAAGTCTGGTGAGCTAGAAACCTTTGATTCTAGGAAACTCGGATAAATCAGTAGCTTTGTGAGCACTGAATGTGACTGGGGTTTTGGAGCCCAGTGTGTATTTTTACTTGCCCGCCGGGTGCAAGGTAGGATTAAAGGCTATGGCCCACCAGTTTTTGGCTCCATGGTTTCTTTACCGACTGTCCGAATCCAATGTGAACCTGCATGGGCCAGGCGGCTGCTGTGATAGTGGCCCTGGCCGTGCCTCTTGGCTTTACAGCTCCACTGTTTCATTACCAACTCTCTAAATCTAATGCGAACCTGCATGGGCCAGGCAGCTGTGATGGTGGCCGTGGATGTTGGCTTTACAATATTTTACAAACTTATTTGACCAACAGCTTCCAATACCCACAGACAGTACACAGACTGGGAATGTACAACCTGCTGAGATATTAAGGCAGGGGTCTGCAGCCACACAGCTAGCTCAGGCTTCTGGGTCTTAGGCTGTCACTGTCCCCCTCTAAGGAAGGAGATAACTCGCTGGTGGTCGCCCAGCAGGAAGAATGTGCAGTATTACAAGCTGTGCAGCTGCAAGCACTGTGATGGGGGAAATAAAAAAGTAAAAGGGGAAAGGAAAGGAAAAAAATAAGAATAGAAAAAAAGTGCCAACCCTTCCCCCACCCCACAAGAAATCAAACAACAATACCAACAACAACAACAAAAACACAGCCTTACCCCATCTACAATCTGGTTTGGCCTGACAGCCAGATTGAAAATCTAGGGCAGAACACAGGGGACCTCCCACCAAGAACTAGAGCTGATTATTCCATTCTGCATTTTTGAAGAAGAGCAGGGAGGGAGGCTTCTCGGAAGTGCAAATGAGGTTTGAGTCACAGTAGAAGCACCACAGGCCACCAGCTCTGAGCAACAGGGATTTTGTTCTCGGCCAGGAGATGCCTTCTGACAAGAAAAGTTCACGGCAGTTCACACGGCGTGGAACACAAGGGCCCAGGAAGCTCGCCTCTGGGACTCGCTGTGCACACGCCTCACCACCGGAACAGCTGTGGGTGATTATTAGTAATAATAATAGATAATATTTACATAGCCTGCTTCAACTAAAGATCCCAAGGCATATGACAAGGCCAACACATTTAGATATGCACGGCCACCCCCAGCAACCTGGGGGTGGGGGGTGGATGATGGCTTTCCCACTACCGCAAAGCAGACTAAAGGCAGCAAATTATCACCAAGCATCCCCCTCCTCAGAAGGGAAACCTAAAGGAGTGGAATTTAAATATTAATTTAGGGCTTAAATGAAGAAGCAGAGATTCAGTCCTTAAGGAAAAGCAAAGAGGAGGGTGAGTGCTTGGTACGAGACATTTGTCCAAGCCCAGAGGACGGACACCACCAAGAGTGAGCTCTCAGGTAAACGATGGACTCGAGGCCATGCTGACGTGTCGCGTGGGCTCCTCAGTGGTAACAAGTAGGCTCTCCGATGTGGGTCGTTGCCGGGGCGGGGGTGCATGTGGGGACTTTCGGTACAGTTTTCTAAAAATGCTTTAAAAAAATAAAGTCTAGTAAAAAGAAAAGAAAGAAAGCAGAGACAGATTCTTCATGACAAGCTGAGGCTGGTTCAATGTAACTCAGATTGGAAGGAGAAGTCAGACCCCCCCCCCTCCATTTGGAGGAAGAAGTGAGGAAGAATGCAGGGAAGGGGACCTGGGGGGGGGATTTTTTTTTTTTTTTTTTTTTTTTTTGCATTTTTCTGAAGCTGGAAACAGGGAGAGACAGTCAGACAGACTCCCGCATGCGCCCGACCAGGATCCACCTGGCACGCCCACCATGGGGCAACGCTCTGCCCACCAGGGGGCGATGCTCTGCCCATCCTGGGCGTCGCCATGTTGCGACCGGAGCCCCTCTAGCGCCTGAGGCAGAGGCCACAGAGCCATCCCCAGCGCCCGGACCATCTTTGCTCCAATGGAGCCTTGGCTGCGGGAGGGGAAGGCGCGGCAGAGGGGTGGAGAAGCAAATGGGCGCTTCTCCTGTGTGCCCTGGCCGGAAATCGAACCCGGGTCCTCCGCACGCTAGGCCGACGCTCTACCGCTGAGCCAACCGGCCAGGGCGGGGGGGGGGGGGGGGGGGGGATATTAACTGCTCCTGATACTTCTCTGAAAAGGTGCTTGGCGCAACTTGCTACACAGAGAAAGGAAGATAGAACTTACCTGAAAACCCCTTCTCCTCTCCTTTCTTAAAAGTTTTTAAGACCTTAATTGACAAATTTTAATGCTTATTCTCTGACCTCACCTAAACTCACCCTCCATCCTAGAGTTGTGTGAGTGACGTGACCTCTAGACAAAGGGATCACGAGCCTCTTGCATGAAAACCTGTATTCTGTTAAGGTATACAAGATGTAAGAAATCTAACTTCGGGGAGCCTGTGTTTGGCTTGCCTCTTTTAGGGTCACGCTGCTCCGCCGGCTAAATAAATCCTACTTCCTTCATCAAGTTGTCTGGGCGTTTCCGTCCTTCTTTGATTCCTGCCATAAGATGTGTTCTGCTTGAATCATAAAGTTAGTTCAGAAACCTTTCCTGAGGATTTCTGGATTCCTTCAGAAGCAGGTCCTGATATTTAGACAGGGGCAGAGCACTTGGGAGGTGAGCCTTGGGCACACCAGGCTGGCGTGGGAACCGGGGCAGAAAGGGTGTTTTCCAGGAAGGGCGTGGCCAGTTAGCACCTGGAGGTGGATCCCTCCATCCCTGGAGGGAAAGCCTGAGTTGTCCTCACTGAGGAGCAAGCAAGCTGTGGCTTTTACCCAGATTATCTTCAGCCTTCCTGGATTGAAGCTGTTTCTGCGTAATTGTGGAGAAGCTGGTCTCCCCAGAATTGGTAAACAGCCTGCACAAGATGGAGTCGGTGTGGACGGGTCCGCTAGGTCAGATCCAGCCATGCACGACTAAGGGAAACAGGCCGGGACAGTACACATGCACGCCTGCTGTATATAACTGATCGTGTTACCCCCACTTTCTGTAGTCACAGCTTGGTGCCACTTTTGTGTGGTTTTACTATAAAACGCCTGCGCACTGCCTCAGGCTGCTGCCTCCGCCCTAGCCTTCGTACTGCACCTGGCTGCCGCTGCCGAGAAAGTGCATCCTCTCGGCCACAAGCTCCACGCATCTTTTCCCAGTTCCCAGTTCCTAGCAGCCTTCCGTCCCTTGCCTCCCAACTCGGATCCGACAGTAATGAACTCTCAGAACTTCCAACTTACCCCACAGTCCCCAAGAGCACTTACCAACCAGAAGGAAAGTTTAAGCAGATAGCCAGGGGCACCCCAGCAAGCAGCCCCTCGGTGCGCGGCTCAATGCCAGGGAGGCGTGGGCAGAGCAGGGCAGCAACCACTGCTCTCTCCAGCCCGACCTGGAATCTTCCACCCGCCTACTCCAACTAATGAATTGGGCAGAGGGACTGAAACATCAGTCCTGGCCCATATCCGACTCTTGGAGAAACGGAAAGAAACATCTAAAATTGTAAATGATAAAATAAGGTTTCCAATATCCATAATTGCATATGGCCATGTCTATCCAAAAAAAAAAAGAAGAGGTGGTACGTTGTTTGTTTTAGTAATTAGCAGAGCCCACTGGTGAAAAAAAAAAAATCTTCTGAGACTAGAGCAGGCTTGGCAGCACTGCATGCGGAAATTCTCGCCATGGAACTGTTTGGATGTGTTTAAACTATTTCAGATTTCTAGGAGATATGTGAGCTGCCATGGTGGCACATAATGAGATTGGTCTCACAATGTCCCTTTAAAACAACCGTTTCCTCCGAGGGGGTAAGCAGTAATGTAAAACATGTTGTTCTGTGAAGTGTTTAAAGCACTCACTGCATTTCCCACAATAGCACTGGGGCTCTTCATTGCATTAATATTCTAGTTAAATAGACACCAGTGACAGGCTGCCCCGCCCTGGAGGTTGTCTTGGGGCAACTTTTTTCGAAAAAGTTTTACATTGTCTGCTTTATCGATTGTGTGTAGGGCATGAAAAAAAATAAAGAAAGTGTTCTTATTACTTAAGGAACACAATAAAAGAGATCTTTTTAAAGATTCTATTTTTACTAATATACATTGAAAGTATTAAGGTACTACTCATGAAGAAGCCATACGACCTTGAAGACAAGATTCCAGGGTGAAAATGAAATGGTAAAAAGTGACATGAACTTTCTGACAATCTGTTTCTTTCAAAAATAACCTTTTCTGTGACTCTATCTCCCACTTCCCTACTCACTCTAACCCCACCAAGCTGGTGCATAAATAAGAAACACTGACAGGCGCAGAACACAGGAAAAACCAACGCTGACTAAGAGATGGTGGCCAATGCTGGGTAGCCTAGCAGAAGAGAGACTCTTGGAAATTAATGTGGAATTTGACTCTTCTTAATGCAATTAGATGTATCTGCGTTTCTAAACTGCAGCTTGTACCAGTGCAGAAATCCCCGGTGAAGCAATGCATTTCAGGAGGTCTAGCTGTTTCGTGTCCTCTTTTTGTCAATCTGATTGAACCATTTCCAGCTTTGGTAAAGAACACTCTGCTCTCATTTAAAGATTTAAACTTGTACACTGTATTAGCAATTGTGTGGTTTCTTTTTGATTTTGGTTTTCTTACTGGGGAGGCCAAGGATCTAACCCAGGGGTCTCAAACTCGCGGCCCGCCGAACAATTTTGTGCGGCCCACAGACTAATCCACGAAGTTCAAAATATTTTGGATAAAATTAAGTAAGCCTAGGGGCCTGCTTGTATTTTTCATTTCTCTAGCATCCTAGCTAGATATTAGCTTAGTTAACAGCAGTTGTGATGCAAACTACAGTTTCTGGTCGTTTTGTGACACTGAGTAAACTGCATGTACGATTGTGCTTGTTGTACTGATTTTTTTTTTTGTTTTCAACTGCAGTGAGAAAAGTGTTGCGTAACAGTTGCCTTTTGTAGACCTAGTGCGGCCCGCCTAACGGCTGTGATCTTGCTCTGCGGCCCACATGCTGAGTTGAGTTTGAGACCCCTGATCTAACCGGAAATAAACAAGTTTATCAAGGCCTGTCTTACAAACTGAAGCCTAAAAGGACACAATCAACATCACACCCACATAGCAGAAATGACCTGTTACTTCTTTTTCTTCCTCAACAGCATTAAGCAGGGTGCCTACCACTGTGGGCAAATAGTACATGGAGTCCTTTGTCCTGGGCCAGACATTTTAGAACCAAGGTTTTCAAGTCAATATTTTGAATCATTCTTTCATTCATACCTACATACATACAAATATTTACTGGGTACCCGGTATAGACCAAGCATGGTTCAGAGCACCAATAAGACAAAGTCTTCACCTTGGTGGAGTCTGCACGCCCGTGGTCAGGAACAACACCTCCTTACAGGAACAACACCTCCTCTGGCAGGGGGCTGACTTGGGTTCCTTTCCAGTGGTGTAAACAGATATCCTGAACACATACTCACTCTCACACCTGCCTTGAGGCCATTCTACACAGACACTGGCCCATGTCCCCCATTCCAGTCATGTCCATGTCCTCCTGGCCCTGCTGTTTGCTTACTGTGTAACCCAACACTGGTTGTCCACGGCCCTTGGAAATCTGCTCTCCAAGGGTCATTCTTTTCGGAATGGTCAACCTAAACACAAGTCTCAGAGCTTCCCCACAGCTCCTCTCCATCGGGTCTAAGGAGCGATTCAAAATTAGACCAACCAGGACTGAATTGCAAACTCAGGAACTTTCTAGACATGTATATGCGCAGAGAAAGTTATTTAACTTCCCTGAGCTTACTTTCTCTTTCTTCAAAAAGGATAACAAAACTAACCTCACGGGCATGTGGTGAAAACTAAAGGAGCTATCATTTATGTGTACTGAGCACAATTCCTGTCACTTGGAATTCTCTCGGTGGTGCTGCTATTAACATGTAAATTAAGCAGATCAATTCACACGTTCTGACTGGTCCCCCAACCAGATGGATAATTTATTTCCACAGTTTTATAGAAAACTTTCACGACAGGTGCTGGCCACTGAGGAGAAGCATTTACTTATTATTTTACAAATATCTGTTATGTGTGAGCTATTATGACTGGGCTAGACTTTAAAAATTTTGTGTATAAAACATGTATTCTGTACCAGGTACTTTGTAAACACATTACATCCATCATCTCACTTGTATCCAAGAAGTCATGACTACCCGTTTTACAGAGAAGCAAACTGAGACTCAGAGAGAGTAGGAAACTCACGCAAGGCCAGTCCTGCTGCTGGAAGTAGCATAGCCAGAATTGTACAGAGCCACCACCTGACTTCCCATCAAAAAGGTCAGGCGAAATTGCCTGGGTCATTTCTTCCACTGAAGTTAAAGAAAGACAAGAAAAGTTTAAAGGAACTGAGATGTACTTCCTGAGGTAAAATAGATCCAAGCATCCCCTACCAACTGTCCTTGGACAATCCAATCACCGCTGAATGGAACAAATTTATTTTGTGGCTCCAGACAGGAACTTAGAACAACCAAGAAGGCAGTCTTTTGCTCAATATTAAGAATTATCTAACAATTATGGATGACCAACAAAAGAATATGCAGCTATTCTGAGTCATATTTCTCTATAACTGGAGATGGTCAAGCAAAAGTTTAATGACCATTTCTTGGGAATATTGTGAAAGAGATTCATGCATCAAAGAAGAGCTGGCCTATAAACAGCTAAAGCCCTATCTACCTTTGCAATTACAATAAGCTGAGAGGTCGAATTTGTTTTTCTCAGTCAATGGATACAAATACAATTCTCAATAAAACTTCCTATTGGTGCAACATTGCTTGAGTTATCTCTTCATTCTTTTTTTTTTCCTTTTTATGTAGTGGGTCCAGAACACCGGTTAACCCCACACCTTGTGAAAACAGATGCTGTTGTGAGATGGGTGGAAGCTCACATTGCTCTCCCAAATACAAACTAGTGCTTTCAGGGTCACTTTCAGAGGGATGGGGCCAAGGGAATTGACATAGGCCTCCTGTTAGAATCTCAGGAGAAAGCCGAGTATCAGAAATGGAATCCTAGCCTTTATAAAAGAGCACAGTTTATCTGGTGCCTGTTTCCCACCTCTATGGAAAATGTGTTTGATTTCAAGTTATAATCATTTTAAATGTCAAAACTATCTTCACAGCACACAACCGGAGGCTGTGTTCAGAAACCCAGTGAAATTCCAGGGAAACCACTTACACTGCTCCGTATTTCGGGAAGCCTCTCAAATAAATGCTCCCTGCTCGGGGAATTTAGGACACAAGTAGAGACACTTCTCTTAAGTTGGTCACTCCACTTTACTGTCTCCACTTGACCCGAAACATAAAAAGGGGGCCATATGGCATTCTAACACCTGTGCTTTAATTTGCTTCAAATGATTCTTCAAGCTGTGAGTCGAGATATTTTGTGGCAAAGGCTTTTTAAAAAAAATTTTATCAACTTTTTTTTTTAGATTTTATTTATTTATTTTAGAGAGAAGAGACAGAGAGAAAGAGAAACAGAGAGAGAGAGAAAAGGGGAGGAGCAGAAAGCATCAACTCCCATAATGTGCCTTGACTAGGCAAGCCCAGGGTTTTGAACCAGTGACCTCAGTATTCCAGGTTGATGCTTTACCCACTGTGCCACCACAGGTCAGGACTATGGAAAAGGCTTTTATCAATGCAAAGTATCTCCTTAAAAAACTATTCTACTTCCATTTGATGGAACATCGCACAACCAAAAACATTACGTTTAGAAAGAGTTTAGAATAACATGGAACAATACTAATGTCATTTTTTGTCAAGTATGTACAGTTTATAGTGACCAACACCCATACATGAAAGACTATAGACTTCTGGCCAGAATATATCCCTATGCTTGAAATATACAAAATAATTGATAATATATAGTTCAAAAAAAAACAACATAAATATATTTGTGAACTATTGATGGGCCACAAATGCAAAATGATTGGCAGGACTGAAATCTCAGGACTAGTGGGCTCTGGGTTCCGACCTGGTAGCAACGAGTCTCATTCAGAGTACACCAGGATGGGATCACAAGCCAGGCTCACCGTTTGAGTCTGGGGCGAGAGGGTCTCTCTCACACTCTTCACTCCGGAGGAAACACAATAATAAAAATAGTTCAGGCCAACCTCTGGGGCAAGTGCATCTCAGTAGATGCGAATACAGGGAGGCAGGTGGAACCAGGCACCAACTCAAGCTCCCCCCTCCTCTGTGCTGGAGCCACAATATTCCCAGTATCACACTGGGGCAGTTCATTGGGGCTGCTATAACAAAGTATCACGAACCAGATGGCTTAGATCAACAGGAAAGTATTCTTTCACAGTTCTGGAGGCTAGATGTCCAAAGTCAAGACATCGGCTGGGTTGTGTGCTCTACAGGCTCTAGGGAAGACTGTCCTTGCCCTGTCCAACTTCTGGGGGCCCCAGGTGGCCCTTGGCTTACGGCCGCCTAACTCCACAGTCTTCACATAACTGTCTTCTCTTGTGAGTGTATGTGTCCAAAATGCCCTCTCTCACGAATAAGGGTATCAGCCACTGAATTAAGGCCCTCTCCAATCATCTCAATTTGATTACATCTGCAAAAACCTTATTTTTTAAATAAGATTGCATTCACAGGTACCAGGGCTAATATGTCAGCATATCTCCTTGGTGGGGACACAGTTCTAAACACAAAACACTCTGAGGCAGAAATTCTTTTTTTTTTCTTTTTTGTGTGTGTGTGTGTTTTTCTGAAGCTGGAAACGGGGAGAGACAGTCAGACAGACTCCCGCATGCGCCCGACCAGGATCCACCCGGCCTGCCCACCAGGGGGCGATGCTCTGCCCCTCCGGGGCGTCGCTCTGTTGCGACCAGAGCCACTCTAGCGCCTGGGGCAGAGGCCAAGGAGCCATCCCCAGCGCCCGGGCCATCTTTGCTCCCATGGAGCCTCGGCTGTGGGAGGAGAAGAGAGAGACAGAGAGGAAGGAGAGGGGGAGGGGTGGAGAAGCAGATGGGCGCTTCTCCTGTGTGCCCTGGCTGGGAATCGAACCCGGGACTTCTGCACGCCAGGCCGACGCTCTACCACTGAGCCAACCGGCCAGGGCGAGGCAGAAATTCTTACAAGTGCCTTTATCAGACCAGCCTCTGGATTGAGGACTCAGAGAGATGAATGAGGAAAACAGCAAAATCATTAGAGAGGAACAAACAAAATTAAAATCCCTTCCATTCAAAATGAACATATTACTAAAGGTGTCATCATGCACGAGGATATAAAATTCCAAAAAATACAGCCAATAAATAAATAACTTGAACACAAATTTACTCCAATATAAAACTGATTTTATAAAAATATCAGACAAAGACTTTAAAACTAAATACATTAAAGAGGATAAAAGAAGCTGTTGTGTTCAATAAAAAGTACAAGGAATTAAGAAGCAGGCAGAAATCAAAAAAGAACAAGAAGCTATGAAAAAGGACCAATTATACCCGAAAAATAAATTATGGTTATTGAAATGAAATTGCCATGTCAGGATAAATTCTGGACTATTCCTACTTGAAGAGAAAATTCATTAATTAGAAAACAGTTTTGCAAAAGTCACCCTGAATATAACAGAGAAAGATAAAATTGCTTTTAAAAATTAGGACAGCTAAAATAAATAGAAAAGAGAACGAAAGTCTTCAATATTTAACCAATAGGAGTCCACGAAGTAGATAATAGAGGGGCTGGCAAATAAGCAGTATCTGAAATGATACTTTATTGAGCATTTCAAGAGAAAGAAATGTGCGCTCTCACAGCAATAGTGCCTTCTGATAAATAAAAATAAATCTATGTTTGCAGGACATTAAAGATAAGCAAATAACCTCAAAAGGAGCAAGTGAGAAGACACAGATTACACACACATGAGCAAGAACTAGCCTTTGAGAAGACCTCCCAGCCATGACCATAGGTGACAAAGGACCGTGCATCGGTCCCTCCAAAGTGCAGAGGAAAAATCAGTATTAACCTGGAATCTTATACCTAGTTCGACACTTGTTCAAATGCAATGGCAAATAAATATGTTTTCCAACCATAAAAGACCATATTTACCTCTACACAGACACAGATACTCTCTAAAAGAACTACTAAAGATAGTACTTTAACGAAGAGAAAGGTGAACCCATGGGGAGAACATGAAATAAAAGAAAAAAAAAATCAGTGAACACATGCAAAGGATTGTGATAATATCAGTAAATGAAATTAACTACTGGCTGCGAACAATAACTACTACTGGCTGTAAGCAATAATAAAATGATACCAATGATTGTTTTAAAGAGGGGTAAAACTATAACTCTAAGCAGCTCTGACAGGAAAGTGGGGTTCACTGAGTAGTTACAGTACACTAGGACTCTGAAAACAGACTAAAATTACTAGAGAATCTTAGGATCATTAAGTACACATGGAAAAAAGACTGCAATGAAATACAATAAAACGTTAATAATGGTCCTCTCAGAGAACAGTCTAGTATTTTTTCCTTCCTTCTTATTCTCCTCTGTATTAAATTTCCCAAAACAAATATATAGTCCTTTTACAAAGAAAAAGTTCAATCACCTGTACAAAATCACTTCCCGTCACCTTTTATTTTTGTCTTTCCCTAGTCCCAAAGGGATGCCCCCTTTTTATTTTCCAAGTGGAAATGACAGCGTTTGGCTCGGGAGAGAGCCAAAGACAAACTTGGATCCAGAAAGCCTTTACGAGGGTGCAAACTTGGACTTGTGTTACACCATCTGCTGAAGGTAAAGACAAGCATTACAAGGTGTCCCCTCTCTCTTCGATTGCTTTAATTTAAACCCACAGAGGTTCTGAAGGGGACTGCTATATGAAGTGTCCTGCAAATTATCTCGTCTCCGTCCTCCCCCGTGCCCACCCCCTGCATAATAATTAAATATTTGTCAGGAGGAAGGAGACAGTTATGCAACAAAATACAATATCCTCTTTGAAGACTGGATCCCTCCCTCTGTTTCTCTGAAGGGTGCCATTGCACACATCTGCCTTCCACCAAGTCTATTCATAGGCAGTAATTACTCTGGCATGAAACATTTATTAAAAAAAAAAAAAAAAGCTGGCTCCATTCCTATCTGGTTTATGCCTCAGAGTTTCTCTTTCCACAGTAAACACCCTGGGTAACCAGGAAGGGGGTCTTGTACTTCAAACCTAAGCAGACTCAAAAGTTGGAACCAAACTGATGTTCTGAAGAGGAAAACTAAATAAATCACACCATCCCGTTGTATCCTTTTTATTTGAAAGCGTGTTCTAAAATGGATCCACTAGCCAAACAGTTTAATATTTCAAGGGGAAAAAAAAGAAAAGACAAAGAGCCATTCTAGATAAGGGGGAAGAGAGAGTACTTACTATAGGTTGTTGGCAGACTGCCATTCTGTGCACGTTTTTGCATTTTTAAACAGTGCTTACCCAATGCTCTCCTTAATCCCATTAAATGAAAACTTTCTCTAATTTTAAAATTAAATTTCCTGTATTTCCTGATAGGCTTCCAAATTCTTCTCCTTCCCTCCTCCTCTCTGAGTCCCAAGATATTTCTACAAGAAAAGGGGTATTAGCCTGCTGGATAGATTCCAGCTGGCATAATTGCCCTGGGCCTGGCTTTATCCCTTGGGGGTTTTCCATTGGGCACAGATTGTTTCTTTACTTCCTGTCCTGAAGTAGGGAAGCTACTGCCCTAGGGATGGAGGCTTATGGCTGCAACCATCACCCCCACCACATGGGGGCATGCTTCAGTCATTCACTCTTCAACCTTTGAAGTGTTGTACTCCGATCTTCTTTTACTCACCCCTAACATAAGTAGATGTGGAGCACACATGCATACAGTATATTTATTTGTAAACTATGGCCTCTCCTGGCTGGGTAGCTCAGTTGGTTGGAACGTCATCCCAAAGCACCAAGGTTGTGGGTGGGTTCAATCCTCAGTCGGGCACATACAAGAATCAACCAATGAATGCATGAACAACAAATCGATGTTACTCTTGCTCTGTCTCTAAAAATCAATAAAAAAAAAAATTTTTTAAATAGCCTGACCGGTGGTGGCACAGTGGATAAAGTATAAACCTGGAATGCTGAGGTTGCTGGTTCAAAACTGCAGGCTTGCCTGGTCAAGGCACATATGAGAAGCAACTACTATGAGTTAGTGCTTCCCACTCCTCCCCTCTCCCCTTTCTCTCACTCTCTCCTCTCTCTAAAATCTATCAATAAAATCTTTTAAAAAATTAAAATAAAAACTATGGCCTGTAGTACTATACAAATAAGTTGCATAATTTTATAAAATAAAACAAAAATAAAAATTAAATAAACAGTATTTTAAGAGAACAAAATCATTAAATTATTAATAATATTCTAGTACAAGCAAAAGAACTAAGTATCTGGCATTACTTTTGAAAAATTTGATGATTCCTTAACTCAGTGATGTGTTTTTCATTTCTGTATAATTGGATCCTTAGTTTTATTAATATGCAGAGCTGAAAAGGATGCCTCCCACAGATGTACAAATCCCAGTAGAAGAAACACATCATTGGCTGTACTTTTGTAACCACATCTATTTGTTAAGTATTAATTATGCAAAAGTTTTGGTTGAAATTCAGCTGGTAAGATTCTATCTTCCCTTACACCACTCATTTTTGCTTACAAATTCATTGGAAGATACTATATTTTTATTTTTCCAAATGGGCTAACAACCTACTGCAATGCTATACTTTCAAGCAAGTTAGAAAATTCTGTTTCTATGCTGTTTTAATATGCAAATATAAAAGTTTCTGTAGACAAAACATGTACTCATTTTTGGAGACAAAAACATACTAAGCACAATCTAGTTTAAACTTGCATCTTTCAGATTCTTTCTCCATAGAATTTATTTTGAAAATAGGTTGTTTATTAAATTCATTTTCGAAATACCACATTTATGTGAAGGGACAAATAAAATATATTTTCAAAAATATCTCACATAACATTCTAATGACGGCCATTTAATATCACTTCAAAACACTTGTGATTTTGTAAAAATATAAACATTTGCAAACTATCTTTGTTTTATAATAAAAAAATTATAAAGTTATTGTTGAAACTCTATGCAATACAAAATATGGACACTTACTATATTAATACAAAATGTTAAGTTCCTATTATGCTGTGTGTGTCAAAGTTTTCCAGAAAGACAGAACCAATAAAATAAAAAAAGATTTATAGTTTTTCTTAAAATTGTAGGGACTGGCAAGTTGAAAATTCATGGAGCGGGCGAGCAGGCTGGAAATTCAGGGAAGGCTGCTGTTAGTCTTGGGTCTGAATTCTACGGGCCATCATGCTGAAAACCCATGCAAGTTTCTGTGTTGCAGTCTTGAGGCAGAATTCCTTCTTCCTTGCAAAACCTATCTTTGTTCTCGAGGCTTTCTACTGATTGGAGGAGGCCCACCCACATTATGGAGGGTAATTTGCTTTACTCCAAGTCAACTGGTTTAATATTTAAAATTACCACTATGGCAACATCTACACTGGTGTTTAAGCAAACAACTGGGCAACATCGCCAAGCTGACAGATAAAATTAATCCTCACATATGGAGGGGTCCTCCTCTCTTAATTTCTATGAATGCTTGTACTTAAAATTTTATAATATTAACCACTTTGATGCAATCCTTGACGCTAAGTGCATTCTGTAGCAAGGGAGCGGAACCAAGTAAAACCGCCATTTTTGACCGTGTGCTGAGTCCCAACTCTCACTCAGGGCACCATGACTGCAGTGCCGATTCATGTGCTAATCTAAGGAATGCTTACTTCTGAACATTTTTAGATTCAAAAAGGTAAAATTGAAATATTTTCTTACCATGAGTCCATTTGGAATCCACTGGTCTGAAACCTTAGAAAGAAGGCTTCAGACCAATGATTTCAAAATTTAGAACACTAAATTTAAAAATCATCTAAGAACTGTGTTAATAATGCATATTTCTGGGTGAGAGCCACTGAACCCATGACCCAGTAAAACTGGGCTACAAGCCAAGGGTCTGCGTTTTTAACCATCACTCCAGAGATTCTGATACCCACCCTCATCGATTGAGTGGCCACTAAGGACAGGGCACTGCGCCAAAGAACACGATGCCTTCTCTCCCCTCCAAAGGTACAAGTTGCAGTTGGTCTCAAAGAATTACATGTTCTGGGTTCGTGTCTCTTTAAATGTACAAGCCATTGTCATGAAAACCAGTAAATCATCTTCTGCATGTAAGTCTTTAAGATAGCAATTGTTTAGTACAAATATTTCTCACTCATGCACCTTTGGATGCAGCAGGTCAGAGAAAGTGCCTGGCTGAGAAGAGAAAACTTGGCGTCCAGTTATAGCTCTGCCACCGGAAGAGAAAAGCAACCTTGGGCAAGTTATAAAACCGTTTTCTATCTTGGCTTCCCTAAATGTAAAGTGAGAGGGCTGGACTAGGTGACTGGTAGTCTCTTCCAACTCAAACATTCTACGGTTCTCCCTACACCTGGGAAATCAGCGTACGTCTTTCTCCCTAACAAAAGCAAGACACAGTTTCAGATCATCAAAAAAGATCAATGCCTGCAGTTGAAGTTGGTACTCTTGCTTCATTCAATTACATTTCATCCAACTGACATCAGATGAGCCAGGCCGGTGATGCAGGTCTGGTCTATTTCAATAGTGATCCTGTTCACCAGAGATCAACCATGTCCTAACCAGGTCGAAGAAGGCAGCAGTGGGAACGTGAAAACACCCCAAGGCCAACTGAATGTGCCAGCCTCAGGCATGTGCAGTTCGTCCTGAGTCTGCCCCTGCCAAAATAAATGAAATTTACCAATGTCACAGAGGAAAAAGAATCACCCATTCTGGTTGCTTAACATCCCAGAAATAAAGCAAGCCACCTCAGACATTGTATTTATTTTTAATAAAAATAATACTCTCGAGCCCTGGCCGGTTGGCTCAGCGGTAGAGCGTCGGCCTGGCGTGCGGGGGACCCGGGTTCGATTCCCGGACAGGGCACATAGGAGAAGCGCCCATTTGCTTCTCCACCCCCCCCTTCCTCCCTGTCTCTCCCTTCCCCTCTCACAGCCAAGGCTCCATTGGAGCAAAGATGGCCCGGGCGCTGGGGATGGCTTTTTGGCCTCTGCCCCAGGCGCTAGAGTGGCTCTGGTCAGGGCAGAGCGACGCCCCAGAGGGGCAGAGCATCGCCCCCTGGTGGGCAGAGCTTCGCCCCTGGTGGGCATGCTGGGTGGATCCCAGTCCGGCGCATGCGGGAGTCTGTCTGACTGTCTCTCCCCGTTTCCAGCTTCAGAAAAATACAAAAGAAAAAATAATAATAATAATAATACTCTCCCATTAACGGGCTCATTTGGACCATTATGCACATGCATTTTAACCATTCTGCTTCATTTGCATAATAATATAAAACTCTCCGTATAGATAAGGATTCATCAGCCAGTCTGCATTCACAAGCTGCTGCCCAGAGCAAAACTGTCACTAAGCAATTTGTCTCCACCACCTCTCCATTTCTCACCACACTCCAACAATAATTATTATTTTTAATCAGAACATATCTGATTCGTTCTTTAGATTACGCAGGCACCTTCTTGTCCATCATTTCATTTGGTCCTCTCAACCACCCTGTGAGTTAAACAGGGAGGATATGATCTCCATTTTACTGCTAAGGAAACCAGGTTGCAGAAAAGTGAAGTGACTTATCAAAAGTAGCATAGCAGAAAGCAGCAACCTGTGACATGCCTACAGGTTTCCTGACTCCAAGACTGAATGGGGTGCCCTCATTATGGTAGCTCTGGCTGATGAGTGAGCCCATCTGTCCACAGCAGCATTTCTCCTGCTGTGAAACTTTCCTCCACATCCAGATTCACCTCTCCTTTGTCCAATTCCTTAGGGACCTTTCTCAGGCCAGACAGCTAATTCTTACTAAAATGTTAATGGATGCCACTCACTGTCTGTTTTCTCCTTCTAGGTAACACAGAGATAATCTAATACGCTTTCTGTAGGCAGTGCTTTAACTTGAAGACTAGACTCTAATGGTAGTGAACTACCAGGCCAGTTAGGAGCAGATATATTTTTTGTATTTTGTATCAAAAGAGCTCTCACTAAGGCAGACCTTCAAGCAAAAATAAAGTACATTTAACACCCCACATCAGTCAGGTCCCAGTTCAATGTAAATCAGCAATTATGAGTGCTAACTACTTATATGGTAATCATCTACATGATATTAAAAGTCAAGCAGCTAACAAGTAAAAACCCTATACTCTTTATGTGGGGGTGATTAAAGCCAGAGAGCTTACAAAGAGAGACAACAGACTACAGGGCCTCAAGGGAGATGTCACTGCTGGAAAAAAAAATAATCAGTGGTGATACTGAGCAGAAAACACTACTAAAAAGAGCCTCCTTTCAAAATAATTGACTTGATAAACTTTCTGTACTATTTTAAAACACAAACTTCAAACAATTAGACCAAGAGACTGAGACTTAATTGTAATAATCAAGAAACCAATACAAAGAGCGAGTCTGATCCAAATATCATGAGATGTGCAGAAGGACTATAGAATTTGGACCACCCCAAGAAGAGAAATCTAGACTAGGACAGACCCAATTCTTAGAAGAATTGTCTAGGGGCTAAAGGCTTTCACCAGATTCACAGTGCGACAGCCATTAGCAATTTATATTAAGTCCTCACTGTGACTGTTGTGCTTAACGATGCCTGAGCTGACATAGCAAACTGAATGTATGTTCTGTTACGTGGTGGAATCCTGTCTCTCAACTTTCTCTTTAGATGCCTACATAAGGCCCTGAATAAAAGAAAGCTTTCAGGTAATGTTATGGATAGATCCCTGGATTGAGTGGGTAATGCCCAGTTACTATAGTTCAGAATCTAAGACCTAAAAAGATAAAAGATCTTAAAAGACTTGAACAAACATTTCACAAAAGAGAATACCCAAATAGTCAACAAATATATGAAAAAGTACTCAACTTCATCAGTCATCAAAAAAGAAAAAAAAAAAAGCCCTGGCTGATTGGCTCAGTGGTAGAGCATTGGCCTGGCGTGCAGGATTTGATTCCTAGCCAGGGCACACAGGAGAAGCGTCCATCTGCTTCTCCACCCCTCCCCCTCTCCTTCCTCTCTGTCTCTCTCTTCCCCTCCCACAACCAAGGCTCCATTGGAGCAAAGTTGGCCCGGGCGCTGGGGATGGCTCTATGTGGCCTCTGCCTCAGGCGCTAGAATGGCTCTGGTTGCAACAGAGCAACGCCCCAGATGGGCAAAGCGTCGCCCCCTGGTGGGCATGCCAGGTGGATCCCAGTGGGGTGCATGCGGGAGTCTGTCTGACTGTTTCGCCGTTTCCAACTTCAGAAAAATACAAACAAACAAACAAACAAAAGTTAATTAAGACCATAGGAGATATGACAACACACTCCCCAGAAAGGCCATACTGAGGGGCAGCAAGAAGGTGGAGCAACTAGACCATTGTACATGGCTGACGGGAAGGAGAATCGCTCTATCCACTTTGCAAAATGTTTTGTAGAACCTACGAGAGCTAAATATGCTTAGGTCCTTTGCCCCAGCAACTCTTTCCTGGATATGGCTCCTAAAGAAATGAGTGCTTACGTCTACCAAAACTCATACATGTGCAAGGATGTTTGTAACTACATTATTTGTAAGAGCCACAACATAGAAACAATCCAGATGTTCATAAAAAGTAGAAAGTACAAGAAATATGTGGTGGATTCATGCAGTAAAATACTACTCAGTAATAAAAAGTAATAAACCCTACTGATAAATAGAGCAACATGGATCAATCTCATAGACATAAAGTTGAGTAAAAAATGTCAGACACAAAAGAGTGTATACTAGATAATTCTATTATAGGAAGTTCAAAAATAGGCAAAACTAATCTATGGTGATAGAAGTAAGGATACTGGATGCTCAAGATGGGGAACGGATGTTTACTGACGGGGGGGTCCAAGGGAGGCCTCTGGGTTCTGATCATGTTCTGTATACCTTGATTTGGATTAAAGATGACAGATAGATAATAGACAGGTGGATAGAGAGACATATAGAAAGGCAGATAGATAGATAGATAGATAGATAGATAGATAGATAGATAGATGTATATATGCATTTATATGTAAAACTGAATCAAGCTGTACGTGTAAGATTTGTGTACTTTTCAGTATATAAGACAGACAAAACCAGATGAGAGGACCCTTAACAAAGTGCTCCCCTGGCTGGGTTTCCTTGGTCCAAGTGGTTCTCACTCTGCTACACTCAAAGTGCCCACAACCTAATTATGGGCTGTTGGGGATAGGAAGGGATGAATTCACTTTTGGACTACACTAGACTGTGATATGTAAACAAAGAGCCACAGAAGAGAATATGTAACCCTTACTCTGGACACAGGAAAGGGTTCAGAGAAGGTGATATTGCAATTGGGCTCCGAATAATGAGTAGAGTTGAACCATGGGAGAAGGAAGGGAGGGGTGGGGGGAGGGCATTCCACACAATGAGAACAGTATAAGCAAAGACGTAGAGGTGAAAACACAAATGGCTTCCTTGTCCAAGGGGGAAATATTTTTAATTTGGTGTGAGAGAAGCATGGATTGGGGAGCCAATCAGAGTGGTGTAGCAGGGAGGAGATGCAGATTAGGGATAGACATGACAGGTCTTGAATGCTATGGTTAGGTATTTCGGACCTGCAGCATGCAGCTAGGAGTTGGTTTATGGAAAAAGTATTGAGTTAAGACAGGACTTGTAGACAAGTCCAGGAAAGGAGGTACCAAGTTTAGCTCAAAACCAGCTTGGTCAAACCAAAAATGTCTCCCATCTCTGAGCTCAAACAGGACTCACAAGTCTCTTCTAAAGCAGGCACACCTTCCTAATTACCCAGCCCTTCGTGGAAAAGTGAGTGCTAAGCCCGCCGCTAAGCCAATTTTCTGGAAGCATCAGGTTTGGCTGCAAAAGTGTGATCTTTGACCCCAACATATGCCCAAGATTCTGGAATCAAAGAAATGACCCATTAAATACAAAAGTAGCCTCATGGGGTTAACATCAGACCTGGCTGAAGCTCCAGTTCCCAGCGCTCTCCTTAACTATGTCTCAGCAGAGAAAAATAAATAAAGATGCTTTTAGCAGTTCAGCCCAAATGCTGCTCTGAAGCCAGGAGTTGTTTACGCTGAGAAGAAAAGACTTTGCTACTACAGGGCATTTAAGCAATTTCTCTTATTCAAAGTATACCATATTCAGAATTGCAACACATAGTAATTAGTACACTCTTTAATGCATGCTTTATTTAAAAAAACAAAAATTCAGAGGTAGCAATTTTCTAATGTTGGCCAATTAAGCCTTTCTTTATAGAAAAAATAATACATATTTCCAGCTTTAATAAAGCTCTGAAAATTATTTACTGAGTTTTTTTCTGGTAACAAAATTACAATCATAATGTGTTATTATATAGTCTCTACCCTACCAGCATGGTTAAAACCTACGATATTACTGTGGCGTTATGCTCATTTATGAAACATAGGCACTTTTACATAAACTGTGTCACAGACACCGTTCACTGAAAAAATACATGACGTGAAGCTACGGCTCAGCGTTTAAGTGACCCAAGACCTCACAACACTAGCAAGAAAAAGAGCTCAGATTCTGACCCCGGACTTCTCGGTGCTGCCCTGACTCACATGCCGCCCTGGCCCCACACCAAAGGCAACACACAGAGGCCATTGGTCGTGTGGTCAGTGGGCCAAGGACTAATGTTATCTAAAAATGGCTGAGACAAGCCCTGGCCGGTTGGCTCAGTGGTAGAGCGTCGGCCTGGCGTGTGGGGGACCCGGGTTCGATTCCCGGCCAGGGCACATAGGAGAAGCGCCCATTTGCTTCTTCACCCCACACCCTCCTTCCTCTCTGTCTCTCTCTTCCCCTCCCGCAGCCAAGGCTCCATTGGAGCAAAGATGGCCCGGGCGCTGGGGATGGCTCCTTGGCCTCTGCCCCAGGCGCTAGAGTGGCTCTGGTCATGACAGAGCAACTTCCCGGAGGGGCAGAGCATCGCCCCCTGGTGGGCAGAGCGTCGCCCCTGGTGGGCGTGCCAGGTGGATCCTGGTCGGGCGCATGCGGGAGTCTGTCTGTCTCTCCCCGTTTCCAGCTTCAGAAAAATACAAAAAAAAAAAAAAAAAAAAAAAAAAGGCTGAGACACAATTACAAGCCATAACGCTCATCTCCTGTCTCCTTCCTCCTCTGGACCCCCATTCCAAAGCAGAGTCTGTTCCTGTAATATCCAAAGCCACAGGGAGGTTCCATTAGAGCCCCTTCCTCATTCAGCCCTCAAGGGGGTATCTCTCGTAGCCAGTGAGTGCAAAATGGAGTCAGGGACACAAAATGGGGCCACCAGAGTTGAGAGCTTCAATTGCTCCACCTTCTTCTCCAATGAAGTAATATACTTTACTGTCCTAGGAATAACTCTATTACAGTTCAAACCACCCTATCAGTGTTTACTTAACCATATTCTCCTGCAGTAGACAATTTTCTTCCAATAATAGTAAAAAACAAACAAGAAACTCTAACTTACTGCTTTTCTCTTTTCCCGCCTCTTTCTTCTCAGTTACCACCCTCCTGTTAAGAAATACAGTTGTGCCCTGGCCAGGCAGAGCATCATCCCAATAAACGCCAAGGTTGGAGGTTCAATTCCTGGTCAGGGCACATAAAAGAAATACAACTGTGGTTGTCCCCAGTACACAAGTTCTCATGCCATGGGATCCTAATTTATATTCCCTTTAGAAAACATGTCACACAAAGAAGAACACAGGTTTAATGACCCAGAGCCTCTAACTCTAAGAACAGAAAGGGGCAAGAGAGGGAGTTGAACCGAGAAAGAGAGAGAGAGAGAGAGAGAATGAGGGAGCCGAGAGCACAGGGGAGAAACCCAGGTCTGCTCAGTCTGCCCCTGCCTCCATCCTGATGCCCAAACACGCACGACTTCATGTCCCGTCAAATAACCCACTCACACTAAGAATGTCAGTGAATAATATAAATTTGACTGCAGAATTTATGGGGGGCAGGGAGAGAGAAAAGGGATAGAAAGTTTCATATCACACCCCAAAACCCACAACTTCGTACATTCAACATGCCTCCTCTCCCAACTCTCTCTGTTATAGCATATTATACATAACTTTCTGAGCTCAGAAACCCCACCGCTGCCCAGTCCAAATCCTTCCTTCTACAAGCAGGGTGGCTTTACCCAAACCTTTCCAAACACGTGCGTACGTATACTGTACCACACGAACACTCAGCGAACAGCCACCCGCCCTGGTAGGTCCTTGTAGGTTAAAAATAGCAGTCTTTTCCTGTCACTGACAGACAATAGCTTAAGCAATCAAAGGAGGACAGAAACTAGCATTGGTAGGCACCTATTAGGCACCAGCGAGGTGTTGAAGTTGTTACCCATGTCTTGCCCAATGGCACCACTTAAGATTCTTCTACTTGGTGGCATGGTCACAACAAAGGAGAGATATTACTCATGTCTTCACTGCCCAAGTGTCATTTTTACCTCCACCCTTCTGTGAGGTGTGGAAAGTGCCTAAAATGAGACAGTAAGCAGAACTCGTCTAGACCAGGCTGCTGACATGACAGATGAGAGAGGACGGTGCGCTCCGGCCCACTCGGGCCCTCCTTTGAGGCTTTGGGATAATTCAGTACAGGCGTCCCATTCGATGTGAACTGTTGAGTGGAAGAAATGGAAACGGGCGGGAGCTGGGCAGGAAAGCGATGCTGTATCAAAATCTTTCATGTTCCAGATCAGACAAGGTTTTTGGGTTTTGTTTGTGGTTGTTGTTGTTTATTGGCTCCAAATGGCAACTAATATCTGTCCCTGAATGAAATTCTGTAAGTTGCCCGTGACCTTCCTCCATGTGGACATTTGGCAAGAGCCCGGGCCACACAGAGAAGGAAGCACTGCGGGGGTGGCAGGGGCTGGAGCCCCAGGGCCACAGATGGACTTTGATGGACAGGAATAAAGATGAGTCCTCTTGAAGCCAGGATGGGACGTTCAGCCTTGGAAAGTAAACGTTATTCTATCAGGAAAATAAATCAGAGAGCCTGCGCCATGACCACTTTTTCCGGGCCATGCTGGTGACGCGGAGGGTGTGTGCGCAGACCACAGGAATCTGAACCCCACCCTGCCTCCCCTCCGCTCGGTGCTCCGCTGCCCGCTGCACACAGCCAGGGAGAGCCCCAGATGCCGCCGGCCTTCTGGAGTCTTCCCTCCGTGTCTGAGTGTGCGTGTGGTTTCTCCCGTTTGTGTCTGTGCTGGGCATTTGTTTGTTTGTGTGAGTGCTTGTTTGTTTGTTTGGCCGGCTCCTGTGGAAGCTGGCGGTTGTCCTTCTTCCCCTGGTGTGTAATGCCTGCCAAGAGGCTTAGTGTCTGTCGGTCTCTCTGTCTGTCCGACCGGTCAGCTGCCAGGTGCAAGGTGCTGGCCAGGCTCACCAAGTATGTCCCAGTGGCCCCAGGAGAGCACGGAGAGGAGCACTTCGGGGCAGGGAGTTAGGCAGGAGCCTCCCGATCTGGGAGGAAGTCCCAGGGGAGAAGCAAGTGTCTGTCACAGAGAGAGCCGCTGAACGTAAAAGTACTTGGGCAGAGGTGTGGGCCACTATGCTCGGGATGGCAGTCAGTGCGCCCTTTTGAATAGAAGGAACACAGGTTCTTCCTGTGTGTGTGTGTGGGGGGGGGGGGTAGTTTGGGGTCCTAGTAGACTTCTGTGAAAGCACAAAGAAACGGGAGGGACAGAATTTCCAAGGTGGTTACAATCTTCCCTCGTGGCCGGGAGGTGCGTCCTACCTCAAAACCTGAAATAAACTCAAACATCCCACCTCCGGACGATTTGGAGTTATTTTTTAAAAAACACAGGCTTCTGCTTTGAAGCTATTTCAAAAGCCTGAGATATAATTTAGTGTGTGTGTGGGGGGGGGGGGGGGGGTTGGGGGGGAGCTACAAGAAAGGAAAAGAAGCAAAAACACAAGTTATAAAAAAAATGAAAAAACAAAAATAAAGTACTAAAATTAAATTTCGCCACCGAAACACAGGCCTTTGGGCTTCTCAGCAATCACAGCTCTGGGTTGCTGTTTTGGTAAACAGATTTCTGAATTTTATTTTGAACGGTATAATTTTCAGATGAAGATTTTTAAAAGAAGTACAGGCTCAAAGGGAGGTAGAATGAAAGAAAGGAAACTATCTCCTTCCAACTAGTTCACACAGTAGAGGGGCCTGGGCAGGAGGTGAGCTGAAAGGAATGAATGTTCCTAAAGTTTCCACTATTTCTGTGCGTTCTGCTTTCTCCGCGCTCGGTGAGTTTTCCCTGCCCAGGGAGCCAGGCCCGTCTGCGTTTCACCAGAGATAACATCAGGTCAACACATTAATTACTAAATCCCTCTTTCAGAGACTTGACTCAGGTATAAAATGTGTTTGGGGCTTCAACTTGGCAGATAGGATCTCAAACCAACCGTTCATTCTCTCACATCTTTTAACTGCTTATTTTCTGATCCCAAAGTGAAAATAAACTGAAGGCCCCGCCTGGAAATTATTCATAGTGCATCCAAGCAGGCAGGCCCTCACTAACTGGACCGTGAAAAGGTGGAACAATGCTACTTGGGGAATTCTTTGCAGGGAAATGGTCAACCAGGAAAGAGGCGGGTGGTGGGGGCAAGAGGGAGCTCTTATTTTGAAAATTCCTTGTAGTTTGTTTTTGGAGCATCAAGGGGAAACCTACAAGGAAGGAGAGAAACCAATTTCTTCCTCATTTCTCCTCCCCTGCAACTTGTGCAAAGTGTTATCGTATTCATGTCTAGAGCTTTTTTTTTTTTTAACAGAATTTGATAGCACGATCATTTACCAACTGATGCAAGAAGTCATGCTGGGCGCTGGGGTGACTACAATGCAAAAGCCATGGCCACTGGCTTCCTGGTGTCAGGCTGGTGATATGGACCACATGGGAGGACAAAGAAAAGAAGATGGTGGCATCAGCCACATGCTAAGTACATTGGTGAGAAGGGCCCAGGCACAGGGAGGTGGAAAAAATAGTAATGGCCCAGAAGGCCAGGATTGCTCAGTGGAGTCATTAGTATAAACTTTAGAACGAGACGGCCTGGGAATCCAATTTGACCTTGCTTTGGACAATTTTTTTAATCTCTCTGTGTCTCAGTGTCCTCAACTGTAAAATGAGGTTAAATATAATACTGGCCTGTTGGTCTCTTACAGAACTCAGAGCAGCGCCACGCACTAGGGAAGCACAAATCGTGTCAACTGGTGTATTATTACAAGAAAAAGGTTGATGTTGGAGAAAATGAAAAGGAAGGGACCAAGCTGAGAGGCCCAGTGGCTCAACTTCTATGGTCCTTTGTTTTTCTTTCTCGAGTCTTCATCCCTAACCTGCTGGCCGAGAATCCTCAAAGGCCGTGGGCAGAGTTTCCGCACCTCATCTATAGCTCTTCTCAGGGTGCCCGGGGAGGGGAGAGCTTCTCGCTCTGTCCTGTCCTCCCCGAGTCACACCTGCATGTGGAGGCCCATGTGGCCTGTCAAACACCCCAGCTTTGCCGTTCCCCAGTTTCCCAGCATCGCCACACTAATTCACTCTCTTCTGGATGCAGGTAGCAAAACTCAGACTCAAACTAGCCTTCGCAGAAGAAAGCTGTTGAAAGAATGCCAAGGAGTCCCCGGACATGGAACTTGGGAAGCAGGGACAGGAGCAGCCCAGGGGGTCTCGGAGTCTCAGCCTGTCAGGGCTTCCTTCCCTTCCTGATTCTGCCTCTCTCCGCTCGTTGGCTTGGTTCCTTCGGTCCGGCTCTCTCAGGAGGCAGGAACCGGAGCCACCAGCAGCGCCCGGCTGACATCCTCCTATTCTGTCCCGAGAGCAGTAAAGGGCCCTTGTTCTCTCTCTTAGCTACAAGCTGGATCCCAGAGATGACTCTGGTTAGGTGTGGGTCACAGGTTCACCCCCTGCACTAATCCCTGTGGCGTGACGTAGGGCTGAGATACTGCGGTTGGGCAGCTGTCTTCTCAAGAACAGCTTCTGTGGCAGGAGCATGGAGTCCAGTAAGAATACGCCAGGTTCCCAGGTCCCGCATTCTCATAGGTTGGGACTGGGCTGGGGGTGAGGGGAGCTGTTCCCCAATAAAATAAAGTGCTGTTCTCTTAAGGACACAGCCATGCCAAGAAGACAAACACGAGACTGCTTTCAAAATTATAGAGTGTCTCTGTGGGGAGAGCGCTCATATAGATAAGATTTGGCCGACCTGGGTAAAATATATGGCTGCTCGCTTCTGCAGATTCCTGACCTCTCCTCCTTCATGACAAGCCGATTCCTTCTCTTTAATTCATAAAGACGAACTGCTTCTGTGTGGGGACACCCATCATATAACTCCAAAAGCCTCCATCCACTTTGCACCCTGAAAGTTAGAATATAGTATCAATCTCTCTCTCTGTGCCTTGTACGTGGTTGCTACTCTGTAAATATTTGTCGCTTGAACACGTGAGTGAGTGATGATAATGTGGTTTCCCGTCTCAAATGCGATAGCAGAATCATAGGTAGATTGATTGTCTACCTATGTCACAATGCAAGCACTTTGGCTTTAGCCTATGGCATCTAATCAACAGACACCTCAGTTTCCCCATTTTGAAGACACAAAAGCAATGCTTCCTCTCTCAGAAGACTGTTGTAAGAACTAAACACCATGTATGACAGTAAACACATATTACTTACATCACTGTTTTCCTACTTTGTGCCTTTTTTCCTTGTTGGTTTTCCCACCACCGCCACCCTACTTCCTGGGGTGGGGGGAGCATTTTAGTACTGACAGAGGAATTTAAAATAATTTAGTTCAATGTTCTTGTGTGCAAATGACCAAATCTTCATAGGCTATCGAATGTATTTTCAGGACCTTTGAGGACCATGAGACCTTTTAAATTTTGTTTGGAATTGTTAGATAGAATAGGAGGGTAGTTCTATTGTCAATTTCTTAAGGGACCTGCACCCTGTTTTCCACAGTGGCTGCACCCCTTTACATTCCCTCCAGCAGTGGGCATTGTACTTGAACACCAATGCAGTTTAGTCTGGGGAAGTTACATAAAGTTCAATTCTCTCACAAAAGTCAGATTATTCTGCTTCTACAAGACCCTTAAACAGGACGGTAATCCATAAGACCACCCACAGCACAGGTGAAGTTCCCTCTCAGCCAAGATGAACAAACTGATCTTCTCATAGCACAATGCAGGGAAAAGATAGTGGGTCATACCAGCTTGCAGAAGACATCAGCTGCTTGAAAAGAAATACAATCTGAAAACTACCAGCAAACCTTCCTAACGAAGCCAAAGGGCGTTCATGTTCTGCCCTCCGCCTTCCCGCCAAGCTCCAGCCTCTGAGAGCCTTCAGCTTGGACTCTGTGTTCCAACAACTATTTTTATTTCCCTGAACACTCCACGCATCCCCATGATTCTGGGCCTTTCTTTTCCGTTAACTCCGCCCGGAACAAGTTTCCCCCACACCATACAACCTACATTCCATTATCCACCTGGAAAACTTCCGGAAACCCCTAGGAGAAAGTCTGTGGAACTTTCCAGACCCTCCCTTCGCCTACCACAGTCATGCCTTCCTCTGCACCACCTCTAAGCATGGGGCGTCCTCTGAGGACAGATGTAGAATTCCATTTTCCTTCATATACCCTTGTAATGGGTGTGCCTGACCTTAGCTTTCTGACCGCTGACATCCACCTCAAAGACATCCATCTCGAATAAACATTGCCAAACATATGATGCAGTGACTAGCAAAACAATTACATAAGGACCCGGGCCACCTCCATCCACAATGTCCCACCCTGGGTGATCTCGATACCCCACCACTTGAGTGATCCTGCTTCTCCCTGCTGCTCCCTAATTCCCACTCTTGTGTTTAAAGTGCACCGATGGAGAGCAAGCCTGCTAAGCTCCAGACGCCCCAGCCTCCGACACGAAAACAGGCTGAGCCCCAGGTTCCCATGCTCTCTGCCCACAGCTCCCTGTGTGGCTGCTGGGCAAGCAAGCGTGTTAGGCTTGCTCCCTTGTCCTTTGCCGATTGGTACATGAGCGCGGGGCAGCACCACGTGTGTCTAGTCTACATGGGGCTGCAGGTGCCGGCCCTTTGGGCAGCAGATTGTAAACTGCAGATTGACTGCCACCATTGGGAGGGGCCATTTTTGCTATTGTTTGCCGGAGAGGGGAGAAGGGGTCTACCCACCCCCGGGTCTATTTGCTCATCAGTCCTGAGAGAGAGAGAGAGAGAGAGAGAGAGAGAGAAGCGGCTCCTCTGTCTGCTTGCTCCTCTGCTTTTGCGAGACTCTAATAAACAGAACGGCCCACCATCGTCCGGTTCCACAGTTCCTTTACCGTCTGCCCGAATCCAATGTGAATCTGCATGGCCTTGGCTTCCAGCCTTACAATGGCCCTCAGATGTGTGCCCTCCAGGATCTGAGAATAACTCTCGCCCTTCAATTTCCCTGATGGTTGTTGTTGACGTGTGTCCTACAATCGCAATAGAAACCGCAAGGGCTGGTCCAGTCATAACTGTGGCTTTGGAGGGGGAAACGTTTGTGGGAGCTTAGCCACAGCAGAACGAGCCCTGGAGGGGGCAACGTTTGTGGGAGCTTAGCCACAGCAGAACGAGCCCTGGAGGGGGCCTCAGGCATTTGTAGCTGATGGCAACACCGCAGATAAGCTGAGTGAACACCCCCCCCCCGTCAGATCACTATCAATGTTTAATCTATGATATTAGATTAAATCGAATTGAATTGGTTGAAAAACAACCAAGAAGGTATAAACATGAGATTTTTCGAGAGTTCAGCAAGCCTCCCTCTTTTCTATGTAAAACTATTTATGTTCTGGAGAAGTTGCCTCTGGGTAAGATGTCTTTGCAAGTGGTCCTTTATTCTTAGTTCTCCTCCTTCATTCTACAAGCACTGATTCAGTGTTTCTTGGGTGCCAGACACTGTTAGGAACTAGAACAGAAAGATGGATAGGCCAAGACTCCTGTCTCAAAGGACAAATGATATTGCCAAGTTTTTAAGACATATTCAGAAAAAAAAAAAGTAGAGAAAGATTCTTACCATGTAAGAAAATTCAAGCCTGACCAAGCAGTGGCGCAGTGGATAGAGCGTTGGGCTGGGATGCAGAAGGACCCAGGTTCAAGACCCCAAGGTTGCCAGCTTGAGCGCGGGCTCATCTGGCTTGAGCAAAAAGCTCACCAGCTTGGACCCAAGGTTGCTGGCTCGAGCAAGGGGTTACTCGGTCTGCTGAAGGGCCATGGTCAAGGCACATATGAGAAAGCAATCAATGAACAACTAAGGTGTCGCAATGAAAAACTGATGATTGATGCTTCTCATCTCTCTCCATTCCTGTCTGTCTGTCCCTATCTATCCCTCTCTCTGACTCTATGTCCCTGTAAAAAAGAAAAAAAGAAAAAAAAAGAAAATTCAAGTAAGTACCTTGAAAAGGTCAGAGGTCATTTCATAGAAGAAAGCAAGTATTCAGAGTGCAAATTCAGGGAACAGCACCCAGGGGAAAGGATGTTTGAACAGGCTTTGAGCAGAAGTTTTGAAAGTATCTATGTATCGTCTAAATTCTCTTCTCAACACAAGATCTCTGCTAGCCATTTTCAGCAAGTCAGATTGCTCTGACCTTGAGAACTTTTTAACCACAGCATTGCTGAGTTTCTTTTCCACAACTTCAAAATCCATCTGGAA
Organism: Saccopteryx bilineata; assembly: GCF_036850765.1. Lineage (NCBI taxonomy): Eukaryota > Metazoa > Chordata > Mammalia > Chiroptera > Emballonuridae > Saccopteryx > Saccopteryx bilineata. The sequence goes on along the minus strand of NC_089492.1, from coordinate 19,511,811 downwards.
ATCCTAGAAGACCTTTTCTGCCACCTTTAACAGACCCAGAACTCATCTCTCCATGTCAACCAGCACAGGACACGGAGAGCACCATAATGCCATTATCATGTCATTACTGTTGTTGGTGTCTTGGTAATGATACTACAATCGCACTGCCAGATAGCATAGTTAGTGTGAACTAAATGAAGAAACAAATGTTTAGGAAAGCAATAAAAAAGGGGGGCTCTGTCATCACGTTCAAGGAAGAACTAGAAACGATGAAGGCACAGCTCAGATGAATGGGAGAGACAGGGTCGTTAAGTGATAAGAATCCCGAAACTCTGCAGTTACTGCTGTGCTTGTATCTTCTTTATAATAAAAAAAAAACAAAACAAAAAAACGTGGAGGTAGGATTATTAACAAAGCAGGTGATTATTGGAAGTGATTTAAGTCTCTACATCCCAATGAATTTCATCAGAAAACTAAGGAAATTTCCAGAGGAACCCCAAAGTGAATGCTGTTGGGATTTCTGAGGAAAATGGGAGCGGAGCCAAAATATCAGGAATTCGGTAGATGTAGTTTTTCAAAAAGTGTGCAGCAGAATTCTCAGGTTGAGCCAAAGCCATGCCACCAAGCACGACCCAGGTCTACTCTGGACCCATCAGGAAGATATACTGAATGGGAGCCTTCTAGAAAAGAATTCATTGTAAGGGAAGGAAGAGTCAGGCTGACAAGCTTGGTTTAATCAAGATACTTTGGTTACTGGATGAAATGAACATCATGAGGTGTGAACCTGTCGCATACACACATCAGGAAATTGGCAACCTCAAACATTTTTAGGATCGTGAACAGACACGACCACCCATTTGAAATCTATCCTCCCTTTGGAAGAAGGGGCAGGGTCCAGGGAAAAGTAGGATGGAAGGGTGGCTACATGTTTGTTTTGTTTTTTTATAAACGTGCTCTCTGAGCCTGAACTGCTTGCTAGCCAAAGACAAGGATTAGAACTCTGAACACTGAAGGAAATTAAGAAGTGCTACTTGTCTTAGCTTCAAAAATTTGTAAAGAATGCCAGAGAATTTCTAGTGGAATTAACCTGTTGCTTATACTTGTTCCAGATGTGTTTAATTTATTTCTCATTTCCCTCCTGATAAAAAAAAATGCTCTAGCATTATGTTTCTAGTTCCTCTCATGACCCCAGCCCTGCCCAGAGATTCTGCTAATTATTTTAGTGAGCTGTGTCGAGAGATATGAGCAACTGAGCTACAGGAGTTCTTTTGCTCCTTTCTGGCCGTTTGGAAGTCTGTTCTCCCTCCTTCCCTTGTCCTAGAAAAAGCAGAAACTCAGTCACGCTCAACAGCCCTAAGTGGGGCTGAGGTTTGTCAGATACACCTTAATGTTATGTCTGCTGCGTTCCTTTAAACCCAATACTTTAAAGCGAAGGCAGCAAGAAGGTGTTAGCATCTGAGTTTTGCCTATGGGGTTTGACTTAATAGCCTTAGAGATATTTTTCCACGTCTGTCTGCAATTTGTTTATCCTGAGAGTCGTCTGGTAGTTTCTCCTTATCTCTGGTTTTGCTTTCTATGGTTTCAGTTACCTGTGGTCAACTGTGGTCCAAAAATATTAAGTGGAAAATTTTAAAAATAAAAAATTCATGTGTTTTCAATCGTGCACCATTCTGAGTAGCATGATGAAATCTCATGCCATCTTGACCATTCCCTCCCAGGACATGAATCATCCCTTCGTCCGGTGTCTCTACCCTGTATGCACAAATGGCCTGCTGGTCACTTAATAGTTGTCTCGGTTATCAAATTGACGGTCAGGTTACTGCAGTGCTTGTGTCAAGGTAACCCTTATAGTAGCCTAACACTCCATCACAAGGCCTACGTCATTCACCTCAGCACACAGGCACTGTAACATCTCACATCACCACAAGGAAGGTGAGTTCACCACAAAAAGATATTTTAAAAGAGACCATATTCACTTAACTTTTATTACAGTATATTGTTATAATTGTTTTTATTTTAAATTACTAGTTATTGCTGTTAATCTTCTACTGTGTTGAACATAAACTTTACTATAAGTATGCACATATATAAAAATATAGGGCATGATACACAGGGCATGATTCTAGCATGGTTTCAGGCATCTGCTGGGGGTATTGAATGTATCTCAAGGACAAGGGGGGGTCTACTGTATAAACTCTAATGAGATGTATTGTAGAATTATCACAAAGAGATTCAGAATCCTTTATGTATTTGTGGTGAACATGGTAGACCAAAGAATGTAGGCATTCTTATCAATAATTAATGAATGAGCAAATGGTTGAACTTTTCTTCAATTTTTTAGAATTAATCAAAAAATTTTAAAATATGCCCGCCCTTTAACACCACACTTAGAAGTATATCATAAGGAACTGTTAAAGAATGATGAAATGTTTTCCAATATCACCAAGTAATTCTCCAACTCTTGGCAGATACTGACTGGATGCCCTACAAATTTAACTTAGTTCTGACACTATCTACACCTGAGGCTAGCATCAGCTCTCACAGGTTCAGGGCTCCATCTTTCAAGATTTTCCCCTCCCATTTCAGATGCCAATCAGAAGTCCAAGTAATTACCTGCGCTTCAGACTCTCTGGCTGTAAATCAGAGGATCCCATGATCCCCTTCTCCGTATTAAATTTTTATTTTATTTATTCATTTTAGAGAGGAGAGAGAGAGGGAGAGAGAGAGGAGAGAGAGAGGGAGAGAGAGAAGAGAGAGAGAGAGAGAGAGAGAGAGAGAGAGAGAGAGGAGAGAGAGAGAGAGAGAAGAGAGAGTCAGGGGGGAGGAGCAGGAAGCATCAACTCCCATATGTGCCTTGACCAGGCAAGCCCCGGGTTTCGAACCGGCGACCCCAGCATTTCCAGGTCGATGCTTTATCCACTGCGCCACCACAGGTCAGGCCACCCTTCTCCGTTTTAATTTGCTAGAGTGGCTCACACAACTCAGGAAGAAGTTTACTTACCAGATTGACTTCTTATTACAAAGGCTATTATAAAAATGCAGGTGGGCAGCCAGACGGAAAGGTACATAAGGTGAGATCCTGAGGGTTGGAAGCATAGGAGTTTCTATCTCTGTGGAACACAGTATAGATGTGGATGTACTCACCAACCCAGAAGCTAATCAAGTCTCATTGTTCAGAACTTTTTATAGAGTTTAATTTACAGCCCCCCTACTTCCTCGTCCCAGGGGTTGATGAGTAGGGTTGAAATTTTCAAGTTTCTGATCATCTGTTCTTCCTGGTGACTAGCTATGTGTGGTCCCCACCCTAAGCTACCTCTTTAGCACAAACTCACGTGTGCTCAAAATGGCTCCTGATGAATTTCAAAAGACACTCCTACCACTCAGCAAATTCCAAGGGTTTAGGAGCCCCGTGCCAAGAACCAGACACAAATACACAATTGTATTTTAAAATTTTAGCTCTAAAATATTCACACGATGTTTTTTTAAATGGGTCTTCAAAGCCAGAAACTATTTAAATACCCAACAGTGGGGAATGGGTTAAGTAAGTTGTGGCACCTGTGTGTATTAGAACACTATGCAGTCATCAAAAATGGGCATATTTGTCAAAGTGAAAGAGCAGATTATAAAAACAGTATTATAGTATGATCCCATGTTCACAGGAGACACACCCACATATGCACTGAAAAAAATCCTTGAGGGAACTAATTCAAAAAATTAGCAACTATCTGTTATTATCTGTGGTGACAGAGTAAAAGATGACTTCTATTTTAATCTCTTTCTATTCCTCTCCTAAATTTCTACTGCGAGGAAAAAATTCTGTGGCAAAAAATGTTTTCGCGGCCTGACCTGTGGTGGCGCAGTGGATAAAGCGTCGACCTGGAAATGCTGAGGTCACCAGTTCTAAACCCTGGGCTTGCCTGGTCAAGGCACATATGGGAGTTGATGCTTCTAGCTCCTCCCCCCTTCTCTCTCTCTGTCTCTCCTCTCTCTCTCTCTCTCTCTCTCTCTCCCTCTCCTCTCTAAAATGAATTTAAAAAAAAGTTTAAAAAAATGTTTTCGTCTGACTGGTGGTGGTACAGAGGATAGAGTGTCAGCCTGGGACCCTAAGGAACCAGGTTTGAAACCCCGAGGTCACCAGCTTGAGCATGGGCTCACCAGCCTGCGTTCAGGATAGCTGGCTTGAGCGTGGGATCACAGACATGACCTCAGGGTTGCTGGCTTGAGCCCAAGGTCTCTGGCTTGAGCAAGGGGTCACTGACTCAGCTGGAGCCCCCCAGTCAAGGTGCATATGAGAAAGCAATCAATGAACAACTGAAATGTCATAACTATGAGCTGATGCTTCTCATCTCTTTTCCTTCCTGTCTTTGTCTCTCTCTCTCAAAAAAAAATTATTTACCAAATGCCCATTACTCATCAGGGTTTGTGGATACCTAAATCCCTCTATAAAATGCTTCTTTCACTATGTGACAGTCTTTTTAGTTACATATAAGCAAAAGAAGCCTAGTACAGTGATTAAAATCTACAAAGTGTTGAAAAACTTAAAAAGTCACATAATTAATTCAAAACAGCAGCCAGGACTCAAATTCTTAAAGCTGAATTCAAAAAAGTAGATGCTGTTTTTCTATTAAACCTAATTTCTGTCATTGTCCATTGGGGCTGAAAGGTACCTTGGTTGGTGATAATAGTCCTCAGCCACAGTACTCTGCAGCTGCTCCCCTCAAGAGTCATTTATTTCCTGACCCTCCAACCTGGGCTGGTGTTGGACTTGACCTTGCCAGTTCTAAGCCTAGGCCTCCAGAGACCTGGCAGTTTCCACTCATTTAGAACCTTTGACCACCATGTGAATCAGCCTGGCAGGAAGAGTGAGTTTGTGAAGAAAGACTCCAGTCATCCCATCGTTTAGACGTGGCCTTCACAAACCAGCCAGTCCCAGCTGCCTCCCACTCGCTGACCGCAGACACATGGGCAAGCCCAGCTAAGGTCAGCAAAGCCCGGTGCGACCAGCAAAACCACCCAGAAGTGCCCAGCCCCAAAAGCCAAACCACAGAACTGCGAGCTAAATAAATGTTTGCTGTTTTAAACCACCAAGTTTCGGGGTGGTTTGTCATGCAGCAAAAACTAACTGATACACCTGGCCTGGGCTCAGCTAACCCTCTTCGTTCTTCAATCAGAAAAGCAAGGAGCTGAATCAAGTGCCCCACTTAGAGTTACACAGTGAATTGACCAAACTGGGAGAGGAGCCTAGCTACCCAGCGGCGCAGCCCCTGAGGGCTGCAGGGAGGAAAGGGTTAACAGAGTCCACATAAACCAATGCAGTGAATGAGCCTCGGTCTCCATGAGCTCTGTGTCCTCCTGCCAGCTCAGCTTGGCTGCAGGAGAAAGGCAAAATACCATGTCTGTTCTACCCTGGGCCTGTCCCAGTCCGTCCTGGCAATTCCCAGACTCGGACCACCTGGGAATCAGACCCCGAGAGACCTCAGAGATGCCCACTCTCCCTCCCTCCCTCTCCTCTTCTTCCTTTTCCCTTCAATATCCCTCTCTCTCCCATTCTGTGTGTGTGTGTGTCTCTCTCTCAGATACACACACACTCTCTCTTTCTCTCTCCGCCTGCCCACCTCTCTCAAAAGCCAGAGAGAAGCCCATCCCTGACCCATCCCACCATCTTCCCCTGATGGTACCCACCTCCACCTCCTACATGCCCCAAAGAGGTCACATGGACAGAAAACCTCATCAAAATGACAAACCGAGTCTCAGGACTGCCCTGCAGTGAATCGTGAGATGCTCTCATTCAAAGTGCTTGGCCCCAAACATCAGCCAACTAATCCTCGCAGCCACCCCATGTGTTAATCAGGCCTCATTACTTACGAGTTACAGATGAGGAAAACAAAACCAGAGAGCATGACTGCTGTCCCCCAGGCCTCAGAGGCAGGACAGAGCCCCGGCCCGCCTGGCACCCGGGCCCGGCCAGGCCCCGACCACGAAGCCACAGCGGTCCCCTGGTGGAGGCCCGGAGGCCGGTGCCAAGGGGCGGCTCAAACTTTTCCTTTTCCATTAGCCACAGGTGTGTTTTACCACAGCCTAACTAGCAGCTACTATTTATTCTCCAGGATTTTCTAAAAATGTGCTTGTGCAGGCCTTCAAGCCAAAGCCGTTCCCAGCATCACCCTTTATTAAACCGCGCCCCAGCAACGGATTGAAAAATCACGAGCATTTTGAAACAGACTCGGGCCTTTACGGCCGAAATAATCTAATAGACAAGCTGTTGTTAATTTACAACCTTAATTTTCAGACACACTTCTTGAGTCAAAAGTACTTCCTGCTCAGTGATTCCTGTAGGGATACAGGTGGCCTGGGACTCCGTCCACATCTACTGTACATTAAAATGTATTTCTTACTTAACTTAAACATTTCTGAAATCTCAAGTTTATGTCTAGACTATTTTAATCAGCTAAATGTCATAATAAGCCATATGTCGGTCTTGATCGGTTACATACTCCAGCCCTACTCATAAAGTATCAAAAGGTGTTTTTAAAGAGAAGTCTGTGTTTGTTTTACCAAGAAAATGGTGCTTTCAGTCTATCATATCAGACATGCTGGCAGGCAGAAAAGGACCTTACGTAACTGGTGGAAAAATGGGGGTCCCCCCCCCATGTACCACTCCATCAATATCACTTTTAAACCTCAGCATTTTGAAGCAATAGCTTATATTGGTCTAAAATGTCACTTGAACTTGATTGCTATCCACAAAATATCAACATTTAAAACAGAAGGGTGCTGAGTGGGCGTTTTTGTCACTGCTGTTCTCATTTTCACGTTTTCTGTTGTCAGTTCAGTCCCACTCGAGTTAGCCTATACCTCCTACTCCCACCCCACCCCCCCAAAAAAAGGCTTTCAAGTCTCTCAAACATAAATATGGGGGAAAGTAATAGCACTGCAGACTAAATAGTCATCCAAATGGTTACTGAGCACCTGTCAAGGCCCAGGTGTTGTGCTGGTTCTCGAGCCACGGGAATGAGCAGAATTCTAGCACCTGCATGCATGGAGCCTGTAGTTTTATTGGGGAGAAAGACATTGAACAAGTAACTCCACAAATAATCATAGAAATACATTTTCATAAGAGCTTTAAAGAGAAAGTTCTTGATACTGTATAAGTTCACTCCAGAGGCACAAAGTGGCATATGCGGGATGAGGAAGCTTCCCCGCAAAAATGACATTAGGCCTTGACCTTAGGAATAGGGAGGAGATGGTCAGCACAAGCTGCAGGTGGAGCTGGCAACATGACGATTACATGGAAGACAAGAAGGGTGGGATGGAGGGACAGAGGGGGGAAAGCAGGGGACAGATACTTGAGGGAAGGAGAAGAGGAGAGAAAAGAATGAATTCAAATCTATTTTTTTTATATTTTATTTATTGATTTTTGGAGGAGGAGAGAGAGAAGAAGAGGGAGAAAGAGAGGGGAAAAGCAGGAAGCATCTACTCTTAGTAGCTGCTTCCTGTATGTGCCTTGACCGGGCAAGCCCAGGGATTTGAACCAATGACCTCAGCGTTCCAGGTTGACACTTTATCCACTGTGCCACCACAGGTCAGGCTGAATTCAAACCTATTAACTTCACAGTTTTATGACAAGCCAGGAAGCATCAGAAACTGTCTAAAGTAACTTTGTGTCCGAGTCCAAAGAAACATAATTGAAAAAGCACTCATTAATCAGACTGGAAAAATAAAAGCTTTCTTATCAAGCTAGAGAGGGTACTTAACTCAAACTTTAAAAAAAAACACAAAAGAATACTTCAAGGGAAACAAGTAAAGTGGGTTTTAATGTTGGCACTTGATAAAATTTTGTAAGCTGTGGATTTTTGAGTAAGAGTTTTTGCATGTAGATTTTTTTTTTTTTTTTTTGAGATGAAAATGGCCATAAAGCTTGTTCCTACTAAGCATGGACAGAAACACAAGGAGAGTTTGTCTCCTATGACACCATGCAACCACATAATTGCTCTTGGTTTGCATAATCAGAGGAGTAGGAAATAGTTTTTTTTTTATAATAATATTTTTAAGTGATGATGTTTGCTCTGGGCATCTGTGCATTCTCTGTCTCCGTCCACTGGAACAAGTGATCAAGGGCAAAATAACGTGGTAGTTCTGTCTGAGGCTGTCCGCGTGTCTGCAGATGGCATTATGCTACATTCATCAGCACCCCAGTGCTGAATCAGGACCCACACTCTGCTCCAGCCTGTCCAGGCACTGAGGTAGTTTGGGCGCTATTCATCAGCGATTTCTGGTTCTCCTTCCAGAAAAATGGGATGGTGACACTTTTCTACCTCCTTAAAATGAGGCTTGGACATCTGATTTGCTTTGTCCAATGTCCAATGAAATGTCAGCAGAAATGACACCAGTCATTTCCAGCTGAACATTTCAAATGTTGATACAAGACTCATTTCTTTGTCATTCCCTGTGGCAGTGATCTTGTAAGTACTTATTGAGGTGGGTTCTGCCCTTCTGAAGCCCGGGGTGACTACAGAGCCCCCTGCTGGCTCGCACTGCACATGTAACATGAGAAACAATATATACTCTTAAGCTACTGGGATGGAGGGGTGGTTTGTAACTGAACTATAACCTAACCCAGGGGTCCCCAAACTACGGCCCGCGGGCCACATGCGGCCCCCTGAGGCCATTTATCCGGCCCTCGCAGCACTTCCAGAAGGGGCACCTCTTTCATTGGTGGTCAGTGAGAGAAGCATAGTTCCCATTGAAATACTGGTCAGTTTGTTGATTTAAATTTACTTGTTCTTTATTTTAAATATTGTATTTGTTCCCGTTTTGTTTTTTACTTTAAAATAAGATATGTGCAGTGTGCATGGGGATTTGTTCATAGTTGTTTTTACAGTCCGGCCCTCCAACGGTCTGAGGGACAGTGAACTGGCCCCCTGTGTAAAAAGTTTGGGGACCCCTGACCTAACCCATCCTAGGTCCATAAGGACTGTTGTTAGGATCCTGTTTACACCTTTTTGTTGCTACCTTCTCTGTTCTGTCCTCTCACTCAAAACTATCAGGCCACCTGCTATATGAATGTATTTGGAAATCAAGGGAGTACCAAATGTATATTTGTTGAGACTCAAAAATTGCTGCTTCCAAAATACTTATCCCTAAAAAATAGTGAACCAGCAGTGACTGGAAATTCTTCTACTTTGGACCCTTGCTGGGGGGGGGGGGGAAGCATTTGGAGTCTGTCCCCTGCCCCTGCCTGAAGCTGTAGAAAGAAGTGATTAAAAGCACACAATCTGGGCCCTGGCCGGTTGGCTCAGCGGTAGAGCGTTGGCCTGGCGTGCGGGGGACCCGGGTTCGATTCCCGGCCAGGGCACATAGGAGAAGCGCCCATTTGCTTCTCCACTCCCCCCCCTCCTTCCTCTCTGTCCCTCCCCCCCCCCCCCCCCCCCCCGCAGCCAAGGCTCCATTGGAGCAAGGATGGCCCGGGCGCTGGGGATGGCTCCTTGGCCTCTGCCCCAGGCGCTAGAGTGGCTCTGGTCACAGCAGAGCGACCCCCCGGAGGGGCAAAGCATCGCCCCCTGGTGGGCACAGCGTCACCCCTGGTGGGCGTGCCGGGTGGATCCCAGTTGGGCGCATGCGGGAGTCTGTCTGACTGTCTCTCCCTGTTTCCAGCTTCAGAAAAATACAAAAAAAAAAAAAAAAAAAAAAAAAAAGCACACAATCTGGAACCAATCTGTGTGGGCTCAATTTCTGGTTCTGTCATTTATCATCTATAATTTTGAGCACCCAATTTATCCTCTCCTGGCCTCAATTTCTTCATCTGTGAAATGGGTGTTCTTCAAAGTGCCTATGTCTGAACTAATCAAAGAATCAAGCGAGATGGTACAGGTAAACTGGGAACAGTGCCCAGTAAGTGTTCAAAAGGGTTAGAGGTCATTACAGTGTGTAAAAAGTTCTACAATGACTCCTCTGTCCCTTCTCATCCTTGCCACCACAGCAGACCATGTAGACCCTTTTGTGGCTCATCTCCCTTCGTCAAAGCTGCTATATGGTGCTCACACAATCTCCAACTCATTAAAGTACCTGAAAACCAAGCAGCCTCTCAGATCTACCAACCACTTTTACCAGAATTTCTAGAATAATCTCATTGTGCTACAACTATGACTTCCCTCCCCCGCCCTCCAACTCTCTCCAGCCTTCTCAGGAAGACATGCTCACGCACTCAGCTGGCAGTACTCAGTACCCGCCTGAGGGCAGACCACACGGGAGAAAGGATGGGACCAAGAAGAGCCGGTGGAAGCCAGTGTGAGCTCGAGACCGGAAGTCTGGGGACTACCACATTCTGATCAGTTGGTCCTTGAAAGAATGACCTGGGTGAAGAGACTACACTGGGATCCCCTTTCTGAGGAGCTGAGACTGAAGTAAAGATTTTGTCATAGTTACATATCAAATGTCTATATTTTTTCTGGATGCAAGGTCATGCTTGGACCACTGGCAAAGCCATTTTCTAGGATCCTGGCCTACAGTGAGGCTCCCACAAGCCTGTCTCCCTGGAGGTGCCCCCTTACTGTTTTCCTTTCAACCCAACACTCAACACATTTTCTAACAACCTCTTATTTCTCATATACTTCTGTATGTCAGTCTGCTTGGGTCGCTATCACAAAATACCATATGCTGGGTGGCTTACACAGCAGACATTCATTTTCTCACAGTTCTTGAGGCCAGAAGTCTCAGATCAAAGTGCCAGCCAATTTGGTTCCTGGGGAGAACCCTCTTCCTGATTTGCTGACAGAGCAATCTTTCTCTTTCCTCTTCTTATAAAGCCACTAATCCTATCATGAGGGTCCCACCCTCATAATCTCGACTAACTCTAATTACTTCCCAGAGGCCCCATCTCCAAATGCCATCATCTGTTGGCGGTTAGGGCTTTAGGACATGACACAAACACTCATTCACTCCAAAACACTGTGAGAATGTAATCTGTCATGAGCTAACTCTGACCTTCAACATTTGGAAAATCCATTTGATTCTAATCATTCTATTTTACTGTTACTTGTTTAGGAAGTACTTATAAAGACACGGTGATAAAAACCAAAGGGAAATTACTCAAAAGAAGGCATGATCTTTGCCCTTCAAAGCTTCACGTTTCAATTAAAAACTGCAGGAGAAAACATTAAAAAATACTAATATATAGTTTTAAATTAAAAAGCAAGTATACTTCAGTAATAAAGGAATAAAATAAAAAGGTGCTCAGAGGGGTTCAGGAGAGGCAAAATGACATGGTGGCTGGGGACTCAGGTTTTAGAATCAACTAGAAACAGGTTGACATTCTGGCTCTGTTATTTCCTAGCGACATGATCTTGAGAAAAGTAATTAGCCATTCAAAACCTATTTCTCTAGCTATAAAATGGGGTTAACAGCATTACCTACCTCATAGGGTTGTTATGATGATGCCTGTGAAGCACTCAGCACATGACTGGCTGGGAGTGATCACTCAATAACCATTCATTTCAAAAGAAGTGTGAGTAGAGAACAATTTCCAAGTGGGGCCTAGAGAGGCATTAAAATATTTTCCAGAGGATGGTAGGGCTTTATCTGAATGTTAAATCTTGGGATTTGGGGAGAAATTCACAGGGTGAGGGGGGTAAGGGGAACAGGCTGCACATGAATTGGGGGAAATGTACATAGAAGTATCTGAGTGGATGAAAGGGCACAATTAGGGAGACGTAGAAGATAGACTAAAAAGGTACGTTGAGGCCCTGGCCGGTTGGCTCAGCGGTAGAGCGTCGGCCTGGCGTGCGGGGGACCCGGGTTCGATTCCCGGCCAGGGCACATAGGAGAAGCGCCCATTTGCTTCTCCACCCCACCCCCTCCTTCCTCTCTGTCTCTCTCTTCCCCTCCCGCAGCCAAGGCTCCATTGGAGCAAAGATGGCCCGGGCACTGGGGATGGCTCCTTGGCCTCTGCCCCAGGCGCTAGAGTGGCTCTGGTCACGGCAGAGCGACGCCCCAGAGGGGCAGAGTGTCGCCCCTAGTGGGCGTGCCGGGTGGATCCCGGTTGGGCGCATGCGGGAGTCTGTCTGACTATCTCTCCCTGTTTCCAGCTTCAGAAAAATACAAAAATAATAATAATAATAATAATAATAAAATAAAAAAATAAAAATAAAAAGGTACGTTGAACTTGGACACTGAGTGTCCTTAAAAGCCAGACCCCCTGGCTGGTTGGCTCAGTGGTAGAGCATCAGACTGATGTATGGATGTCCTGGATTTGATTCCTGGTCAGGGCACATAGACGCAACCATCTGCTTCTCCACTCCTCTCTCTCTCTCTCTCTCTCTCTCTCTCTCTTTCTCCCTCTCTCCGGCAGCCATGGCTCGACTGGTTTGAACACATCAGCCCTGGACGCTGAGGATGGCTCCATGAAGCCTCTGCCCCAGGTGCTAAAAATAGCTTGGTTGTGAGCATGTCCCCAGATGGGCAGAGCATCTGCCCCAGATAGGGGTTGCAGGGTGGGACCCAGTGGCAGGCGCATGCAGGAATCTGTCTCTCTATCTCCCTTCCTCTCACTTAGAAAAAGAAGAAAAAAATAAAAAAGCTAGACCAAGAAGTTTGTATTTTGTCCCACATTCTTTTATGCAGTAAAATGGGGCACCTTGTCTTTAATTCTTCTGAAAAAAAAAAATGTTTTAACTCAAAGTACATTTTCCTAATAAACCCAGATACAATCATGAAGAAAGCATATTTTTCCCTTCATGTTATTCAGAAGCAAATCCCAGTTTGATTTTATATTCAGAAGCTTGTTCAGCCCTGATGTAAAAAATACATAATGGGACTCAAGTGGTACATAAAACTATTTCAAAGGAATTTTAATAAAAAAAAAAATGTTTAATGAAGCCCCTTTTTAACCCTGAAGACACCAAAGGTAAGTGAATTATTAGACTTTTCTTCCATTTTTATTCTAAGATAAAAGCTTTCTAAAAGACTAAATATTAACATCATGCTAATTTAATCTAATTGGTAAGGTCATTCTGAGTTAGTGAAACTTCTGAATTATTCAATATGCCTAAAGTTATCTTAATACTTTCTAGAAAAATACAAATCATAGATTAACAAGGTGTTTGCCAAGCAGACATCTTAATGAACAGATAATCATCAGTAATTTTGCCTTCATGAGTTCTATGTAAATACATTCCTTCAAATGGCTTAAAAAATGAACAAGAGAGCTTTTTCCCCTTTAAATACAATCATACATGAAATTAGTCTCTGGCACAGAAGTGACTGAGACAACCGCCTTCCCCTCCAGTAGCTCACAGTCTAATGTAAGCAAATGGTGACAAAAAGCTTCAGGATGCTACAACAGAGGTAAGACCAGAGCCTTATAAGAGCACCTAATGGACAGTCCCTTGGTTCTTTGTATTACTACTCTGTTTTAAAAAAAACCATTTTTAGGCCCTGGCCGGTTGGCTCAGTGGTAGAGCGTCGACCTAGCGTGCGGAGGACCCGGGTTCGATTCCCGGCCAGGGCACACAGGAGAAGCGCCCATTTGCTTCTCCACCCCTCCGCCGCGCCTTCCTCTCTGTCTCTCTCTTCCCCTCCCGCAGCCAAGGCTCCATTGGAGCAAAGATGGCCCGGGCGCTGGGGATGGCTCTGTGGCTTCTGCCTCAGGTGCTAGAGTGGCTCTGGTCGCAACATGGCGACGCCCAGGATGGGCAGAGCATCACCCATGGTGGGCATGCCGGGTGGATCCCGGTCGGGCGCATGCGGGAGTCTGTCTGACTGTCTCTCCCTGTTTCCAGCTTCAGAAAAATGCAACAACAAAAAAAACAAAAAAAACCATTTTTAAGAATGAGAGGAAGTAATGCTGGTATTCAGTCTCGCTAAGACTTAACAATACTCTCAACTCCAAATAAGTGGATTCCAAACAGCTAAGACCTCAATGCATGAAACATATTACAATCACTTCTAAAATCTTCCATCAGAAACACTTGTCTTTTGCTCCAAACTTGTTTCCTTGCCCTTTTCTTACTTAAAACCTCGACTCTGAAACCTTTGGCAGGGGAGAGGGGGTGTCTATTTACATGTCACTAAGTCGAGAGCTTTCTGATGAGGGAGACGCAAATATAGTTTTCTTACACACCCTGGGTCCCAGAACAAGTTAATAGAGAGCGAGAAAAAGAAATGAATGAATGACTGAGGGAGTGAATGAGTGAGCAAATACTTTAGAGCAGTGGTCCCCAATCTTTTTTGAGCCACGGACAGGTTTAATGTCAGAAAATATTTTCACGGACCGGCCTTTAGGGTGGGACGGATAAATGTATCACGTGACCGAGACAAGCGTCAAGAGTGAGTCTTAGATGGATGTAACAGAGGGAATCTGGTCATTTTTTAAAAATAAAACATTGTTCAGACTTAAATATAAATAAAACGGAAATAATGTAAGTTATCTATTCTTTCTCTGCGGACCGGTACCGAATGGCCCACGGACCAGTACCAGTCCGCGGCCCAGGGGTTGGAGACCACTGCTTTAGAGGACAGAGGCTTTGCCCAGAGAAGTCATTTATTTTGTTGGGGAATTTCATCTAATAGCGTGACAATCATAACCATAATCCATAACAATTATTGAGTGCTCACTACATGCTATGTTTTGCTCTGAACACTTTTTGTCCACTCATTTCATCTTCATCATACAAAGGATTGCCTTTATTTTACAAATAAGAAAAATGAGGCCCTGGCTGGTTGGCTCAGTGGTAGAGTGTCGGCCTGGCATGCAGGAGTCCCGGGTTCAATTCCCGGCCAGGGCATACAGGAGAGGCGCTCATCTGCTTCTCCACCCCTCCCCCTCTCCTTCCTCTCTGTCGCTTTCTTCCCCTCCCACAGCCGAGGCTCCATTGGAGCAAAGATGGCCCGGGTGCTGAGGATGGCTCTGTGGCCTCTGCCTCAGGCACTAGAATGGCCCTGGTTGCAGCGGAGCGACACCCCAGATGGGCAGAGCATCGCTCCCTGGTGGGTGTGCCGGGTGGATCCCGGTTGGGCACATGCGGGAGTCTGTCTGACTGCCTCCCCATTTCCAACTTCAGAAAAATACAAAAAATAAATAAATTAAAATAAATTTAAAAAAAAAGAAAAATGGGCACAGAGAAGTGAGATAATGCAGAAAGCTGGAACCTGCTTGACAGGTCTTCACATAGATACATGGTCCCATAGGCCCTGTGGAGAATCTGCACCTATCTTTGTGGGCTCATTTGGGGGACATTTTTCTGGCAATAGGGATTATACTTTACTGAGATATCCAAAGTGACACGGCCTCTCCTCCAAAGTTAAAATACTTCACATTTCAATCTCAACTTTATGTTTAAGAAATGAAGTCATGGGCCTGACTAGGCAGTGGCGCAGTAGATAGAGCATTGGACTGGGATGCCAAGGACCCAGGTTTGAGACCTCAAGGTCGCCAGCTTGAGTGCGGGCTCATCTGGCTTGAGCAAAATAAAAAAATGCTCACTAGCTAAGACCCAAGGTCGCTGGCTCAAGCAAGGGGTTACTCAGTCTGCTAAAGGCCCGTGGTCAAGGCACATATGAGAAAGCAATCAATGAACAACTAAGGTGTTGCAACAAAAAACTGATGATTGATGCTTCTCATCTCTCCATTCCTGTCTGTCTGTCCCTATCTATCCCTCTCTCTGACTCTCTCTCTCTGTTCCTGTAAATAAAAAAAAAAGAAGAAGAAATGAAGTCATGGCCATGGCTGGTGGCTCAGTGTTTGAGCGTTGGCCTAGTGTATGGATGTCCTGGGTTCGATTCCTGGTCAGGGCACACAGGAGAAGAACCACCTGCTTCTCCTCCTCTCCCTCTCCCCCTTCTTTCCCTCTTCCCCTCCTATAGCCAGTGGTTTGATTGGTTCTAGCATCGGCCCCGGTGCTGAGGATAGTTCAATTGGTGCAAGCATCAGCCTCAGGCCCTAAAAATAGCTCAGTACTAGAAAGAAATGAAGTTGTCACTACACTATATGGACCATAAGTCTTGCAATAATATTTTTAAATCAAGGTTTTCCACACTTTAACTCAAGGTCCTTCAGGTTGTCTCTTAAAAATAAATGAACAAACAAAAAAGACCATTGGAGAAACTAGTTTCACCAAACTTCCCTCAATGTCCCATCACACATTTCCATAAAAGACAGAACTAATCACGAAATCAGCCAAGCGCCACAATGACCATCTGTCTGCCATCCCAGCAGCCTTTTCTCAGGTCTCCTTCATTTTCCGGAAGGACAGACTCCTCCCCTCCTGCCTGGAACTCAGCCCCCTCCTTGGTCTCACTGGCTCTCATTGCTCCCCGTTCTCCTTCTTTGACTTCTTGAACGGTGGAGTCCCCAGATTTCATTCCTTAACCCTCTGCCCTTCCTTTCTCTCACATTTTTTGAAGCTGTCATCCAGTCTCATCGGTTCAGCATGAGCCTCTAGCCAAGCAACAACCCAGTCTTTGAACGTCATTCGTGACCTTTCTCCTAAGGGTTGATTATACACACTGGAAATTTCCAACAGATGTCCTATTTCCATCTCAAATTCAACACATCTAACCCTTAACTCAGCATCTGCCTCGTTAGACCAACTCCATGTATTGTCTCCTAGCTCTAACAATAATATCACCATTATTGGGATGGTCCATGCTTAGAGTCAAGAAACCCTGATTTTTCTCTCTTAGCTAAGATCTATTTTTCACAATATTTGCTTCTCCTGCCCCTTCTTTTCAATTCCTCCTGCACTCCTACTAACCCAGCATTTTCTCACAACTTCCTCTTCCTTCCTTTCGTCTTTCAGATTTGTATGTTCTTTTTCTCTTTGCTAATATTGCTTATGCATTCTTTGGGATGTAAGCCCCATTTCCTCCACCAAGTTTCCTCTAATAACTCTGCCATGTCATCTTTCTTCATCAAGTAAACAAACTACTTATTTGGCACTCACCACAGAAAGTCAACAGAGTTTAGGAAAGGACTGAGTAACCTTGTAGGATCCCTATTTTACAGATGAGAAAACTGAACTCAAAAAATGGTCAGTGATTTGCCCAAGGTCATACCATGACTGATCTGTGACAGAAAAGTTCTGGGACCAAGGACTCTTTTTTCTTTTTTCTTTTTTCTTTTTTTCTTTTTTTTTTTTTTTTTTTTTTTTTTGTATTTTTCTGAAGCTGGAAACAGGGAGAGACAGTCAGACAGACTCCCGCATGCGCCCGACCGGGATCCACTCGGCACGCCCACCAGGGGCGACGCTCTGCCCACCAGGGGGCGATGCTCTGCCCCTCCAGGGCGACGGCCCTGTTGCGACCAGAGCCACTCCAGCGCCTGGGGCAGAGGCCAAGGAGCCATCCCCAGAGCCCGGGCCATCTTTGCTCCAATGGAGCCTCGGCTGCGGGAGGGGAAGAGAGAGACAGAGAGGAAGGAGAGGGGGAAGGGTGGAGAAGCAGATGGGCGCTTCTCCTGTGTGCCCTGGCCGGGAATCGAATCCGGGACTTCTGCACGCCAGGCCGACGCTCTACCACTGAGCCAACCGGCCAGGGCGACCAAGGACTCTTTACTCCTGTTGAGGTCACAATCTCCACTACCGGGTTCTCAGCTCCTTAGAAAGTGAAAGCATGCTTTTCACTTCTTTGCAGTCTTGTAAATGTCAGCCCAGTGTAATGTGCATAATAAATGCTCAATAAATGTAAATAAAATGGAAGAAGAGAAGAGAGAGCGCGCACACACAGATGGGAAAGAAGAGGGGAGAGAGAATAAAGAACACCCAGCAGCCAACCTGGCAAAGCTAAGAAATCCACATAAGCCCTGGCCTGGCCAGGCAGACCACAGCCCATGCCAGCGCACTCCTGAGAAGAGACAAGAAAGCCAGCATCTGGATCACACCTGGAGACCACAGGAACACTGTGTCCCAGCCTCAGACACGGTGCCGACTGCCTCGACCCAACACCAAGGGACTTTCCCAAACCTCCGGCTCACTGTGTGGTTGGTGACTCAAAGCTGTTCCTGTTGTCCGGGGTATCATTTGTAAAGTACTTTCTTGGAAGAGAAAATGTTTGGGACAGCTGGAAGGGGAGCTCCCTGCGCTGGAACCACAAGGAGCCTTGTTGTGTGCTGTGTGAGAACACAGGCTTTCTATTTCCCTCTCTCTTCCCCTTGGCTGTGTTTATTTAAAGCTCCCACCGCCACTGCGGGGGGGGGGGGGGGGGGGGAGGTGCCCAGGACTCCGGGTAAGGGCGTCGGAAGCACCCGTGAGCAGGCCCCACACTTAGTGCAAGGACCACAGCAGCCATGGGCTCAGCCCACGGGGCCCAGGGCGTCCAGCCAGGACAGTGGGAGGCACTGGAAAGAGCTGTTATTGTCTCTTTGGCAATCGTGTAATTATTGTGTTTGCTGTTATGATTTCTGTCTCTATTGCCATTTCTCCTGGTAAATCTGTTCCCACTTGTGTCTTATACAGAGAGGCCTTTTTAGAATAAAGTGTATTCTATAGTCAGGCTGCTGGGTTGACTCCTCAGAGAGACTCAGAAGGTACGTGTTAGCTCAGGAGACGGCTGAAGAGAAGATAGGAGCCTCCAGGGAAGGCGCATTCATCAGCGACACAAGGTCCTCAGGTGGGACACCTCTCCCACCCCCTCACCCCCCACCTGTGGCCCCTTCTTGCTTAACTATCACCACCCAGTGGATTCACCACCGCCAACATCCCATAGGCAAAGGGGTATCCAAACCCACTCACACCCTCCCCACTGGCTTGGCACACCAGCCTCTGTCAATCAAGGAACCAGCAGAAGAGAACGGAGTCCACATGCTCCTCATGTCCCCAGCAAGGGGCCCACACATCTGCCTCCCACTTCTCAGGCCAAAGGAGAAATCAGCAGAGATGCCCTAACTCCAGGGGAAGCCAGACTCCTCCTTCCCCCACCGGAGCCTTCCGTGCAGACAGATCGCCGCAGAGATTTGTCAAATCCTCTCCGGGCTGCCCTCCTGGGGCAGCTCCGCCCCCCACAGCAGGCGTGCGTGAGGCTGGGTTTCCCTTTCATCTTTTTTTTTTCTTTTCTTTTTCCTGTTCTCCCCAGAAGATCTCCAAAGGCAAGCGGGATTGAGACTTGTTAGGAAAATTGTCTTAATAAAATGACCATAGTGTGTTTTCCCAGCTGGGGAGAGGAAAAGAAACTTCTGTTGAGATCCACAAAGATGGTACGATTCCACAGAGGTGAGCAGCTATCCAATCACAGCCGCGCTCTGCCTCGGCTTTTTCTTGTCGGTTTAAAGCAAAACTTTGTCTTTTGGTTCTTACACTACCGGTGACTGGCGAGACACTGGAGATTTATACAAAGACAAAGATCCTCATTAAAGATAATTCGTAGGCATCTGTAAATTTAGTACTAATTTTTTTTTCCTACTTAAGACTAATATTGCAATGAATATATCCCTAGGTATAGCTTTTTATTTTTAAGCTGAATTCTTTGCTTGAAATAAAAGTCCTAGGGTTAATATTTTTGGGTCAAAGAGTGGGAACATTTTTATGGCTCCTGGTGTATATATAGATCTGTCTCTTCACACTGCTTTCTGAAACAGTTGTACCAAATGAAAATGCCACCAACCAAGTAGGAGCCGATTCATTTTTCTAGAAGGTCACCAGCACTGGCCATTACCAGTTGGTGTTAAATGGTATCTCAGTGGCAATATATTTTTATAACCCTTTCTATGTGTGGTGGAAACAGATTTCCCACCCTAACTGCTCTTCTTACTCAATGATGTCTCTGCTTGCATGCTCCATTATTTTTCCAAATGAATTATTTTGAAAATGTTGCTAATTTCCATGGTAAAGATCCTTTACCTATTTTGATTGGAATTGTGTATCTGTACATTAACATTATAAATCCCCAGACTAACTTTAAAAATAACAGCCATATAGAAATATTCTGTGTTCCCATTCAAAAACAACATGCATTAATTCTATTGATTTTTTTCCCCCTACTATTCCTCTTACCGTGTCTGCAATGATATCAACAGGCTATGACAGAAAAAGCCTGTGCTCTCCAATATACGTGTTTCTCCTCTGCTTTCTGGGCTCTCCCAAGAAGACTACATGTCCCTGTGTCCTTGAAGCTAGGAGCAACCATGTGACAGAACACTGAGAAGTGGAATAAGGGAGAAAATGTAGGCTACCTGCAGGCCTGACCTCTAACACCCCTCCTGAGAGCCTCCACACTCACTTGCCCCCTCTCCCAGCCACAGCCAGGAGCTCCAGGTGAACCCCAGGACCCCTGGACGATGGAAGACCCACTGGGTAGAAGCTTGATTCCTTAATGACCATGGAGAAGGCCAACCTGCGAATATTCTGCTAGATCATGACATTCAGGCGATAAGTTTTTTACTGTGTCAACTCACTGAGATTTGGGGTTGTTTGTTATAACAGCTAACTTACTCTAATGCAGTAAGAGACGTCCTACCTTCTAAGCTGAAGACTCAGCTTGAATTAAAGACTATATTAGTCAGGGTTCTCCTGGAGGAGGAGGGACAACAAGAGAAGGAGGGAGGAAGAGATTGATTTAAGGAACTG
The DNA here is from genome assembly GCF_036850765.1 of Saccopteryx bilineata. NCBI lineage: Eukaryota > Metazoa > Chordata > Mammalia > Chiroptera > Emballonuridae > Saccopteryx > Saccopteryx bilineata. The sequence continues at coordinate 19,491,280 of NC_089492.1, read as the reverse complement.
GTTCACACAATTGTGAGGGCTAGCAAATCCAAAATCTGTAGTACAGGCCAGCCAGCTAAAAATTAAGAGGTGATATTGCAGTCTTGAGTCTGAAATCTGCAGAGCGAACCAGCAGGCTGGAAACTCAGGAAGGTTTCTATGCTCCAGACTTGAGGCAGAATTGAACCTTCTTAGGGAAACAGTATTACCCTTCTTGCCAAACTATATTACCCTTCTTGCCCAGGGTCCAAACCCACAATCTTTGTTTGAAGGCCTTCAACTGATCGGTTGAGGTCCATCCAATAAACAGGATAATCTGTTTTACTCAAAGTCTACTGATTATAAGTATTAATCACATCTAAAAAAAAAATACCTTCACAGCAACTTGTAGACTGGCATTTGACTAAACAACTAGGTGGCATAATCCTGGCCAAGTTGGCACATAAAAGTAGCCATCAGAGGGCCCAAAGCAGTGACATTAAGAAAAAGAAATTAGAGACATCATGGTGTAATAAAAACCAGTATCGAGTTTGGATACAGGCAGGCCTGTTTGTGTCACAAGTTCTTATTCTCACCATGTCCTCCCCCAGTTTTCTTATCTATGAATAGGAGTAATATAGTACATCATGCAAGTCTGTGGTAAGCATAAAAGGAGACCATGTATGTGAAGCTCAGAGCGCAATGCTTGTGATGCGAGAGCAATGGTTCCCTTCCTTCCACTCCCAGGGCTGTGGGGCCTCCTCCAGCGCAGCCTTAGGAGGCTGGCTCCGCTCCTTAGTGCTCCACGGCCCATTCCTCCGAGGTGACTCATTGGATTTCCCAACGACTTAGCACACTTAGGCCATTCAGACTACAAAAGCTACTTCATTATGACATAGGAGAATCACAACAATTCAAGCACAGGAAATCTATTTCCAGGCAGGTGAATTACAGGGACGGTAAAATTAAAGAGCTCTTTAACTTGACCACCTTACCAAAAATGTATGTAACTCCTTTCAAAAGTCCACCCTGTTTTGCCCACTGTCCACCAGAATTAGCTTCCTAGGGCTGCCACGACAAAGTGCCACAGACTGGACAGCTCCAACCACAGAAATTCACTTTCTCACAGCTCTTGGAGGCTAGACATCTGAGATCAAGGTGTGGGCAGAACGAGCTTCTTCTGAGGCCCTTCCCTTAGCTTGTAGCTGTCTGTCTTCCTGCAGATTCACACAGTCTTCCCTTTGTTCGTGTCTGGGTCTGGATCTCCTCGTATAGGACACCAGTCATAATCTCCTCATTTTAATTACTTCTTTAAAGACCCTATCTCCAACTACAGTCATTTTCTGAGTGAGGTACTGGAGGTTAGGAATTCAACATATGGATTGGGGGGAGGGGACATAATTCAGCCCATAAGACCACCTAACTTATCCGCCACCTCCATCCTAATAGTCCTGGCATGGTGATACACTCAGAGCACTCAGGCTTTGTTCTTACCCCCTGGTGCTTAAAAGAACCTTACCCTGCTTGGTCTGTTATCTACTTGAATCATAATAAGAGATAAAAGATTTGAAGGGACACACACACACACACACACACACCCCCTTTGTGATGAATGTTCCACGTCACAAAGTCGTGATCAAAATGCAGACTTTGATCATGGGACTGAGCCATCTAGGGATTGAACTGGTGACCTTGTTAGCAGGCTTTGCTCACTAGCCACAAATGGAAAGGGAGCATATTGCAAAATAATCAGAATGGGTCAGCGTATTCTTCTTAGCCCACTGATCGAGGGATGCCAACCATATTGTATTTTACCAGCAATAACTGATACCTAAATTAAACGGTCAGAGTGCATGAACTATATCAATAACGCACATGCACCTTAGCTGAAAGAACCATGAGCACTTAATTATCACAAAAAGCAGGAGAAAAGGCTATGCCAACAAAGACGCAGACACCGCTCTGCATTTTGAACAGGTTTCTAAATCACAAAGGGCAGCAAATCATGTTACTTATCATTTAAAAATAACTAGCTTTTAAGAAATGAAATTAGACAAGTGATTAATGCGTCAACTTCAGCCAGAGATCCTTTGATAGTTGGAAGAAAATAAAAGCCAGCCAAGAAATAAACATTTCAAATTCAGGTGCTTTGCAATCTGTGCTCCAAATGTTTCCCTGAGCATGTAAGGAGGGGGCTCGCTTTGCATACACAGCAGCCAGATTGCTGGCTCAAGTTAATTATGTTCAAAATAAGAGCATTGGCACCATAGAGGAGAAGCCACAGTCGCAGTGGTCAAAAGTCCACTTGAGACAAAGGGTCTCAATAGGCGAAGGGCAGGGGCAGGGGCAGGGGGGCTAAGAGAGAGGTGCTGTTGAGAGATGTTTGGGGTTGTTTTTCTTTTCCTTGCTATTTCCATTTATATTGGGGATCCAAAGATGGGGAAGAGTCTTTCATATTGAAATTAAACGGTGCCTATGATAGGAGTAAAAGAAAATGTACGTGACAGGACAGAGTGTGCAAAAAGTCAGAGAAGTGAATGGGAGGTTAGGGAAGACACGGTAGAAGCCCCATTGCACGAGTCCCAAACCGCAGCTCAGTCACTTACCGACTTTCTGACCTTGGGCACTTTAACTCTCCGTGGCTCAGGTTTTCCACCTGCAAAATGAAAATGATAGAAGCAGTACCTACCTCACCGGGCTCTTATGAGAACTGAGTTAACATTGACAAAGCACAAAGATTCTACAGAATTATATAGTAGGTGCTGTAGATGTGTCAACTCCTCTTATTATAGTATGTTTTTTTTATTTTGTAAAACGAGACCCCCAAATGCTTTTTCAATAATATGTTTGTACTGCAAGGCCAGGGCTAGGGCGACATGAATGAGACGGCAGAACAGGAGAATTCACCTCAGGTGCAAAACTAAGCGCAGTGTCCAAAAGTTCAGTCACCAAGATCATAATATTTCAACGTAATGTTCCAAAAATCAAAGTAACGCAAAAATTCCATGGTGAACAAAACATGGGCATTTTAAACAAACGCAGATTCGGCAGTATCAAGTTTTCCTTTTCCCTCCTGCTTCAGAACGGGGTGTATTCATTTGTATCCGGTAAAATATTGGGAAGGTTATACCCCCCAACTTTTATTTCCAGAAGGGGAAATTACATAGAATTTCACTCTCTGTTTTACATTTCTGTATATATTGAATGTTTTACCATGAGAATATAGAGAACAGAATAAAGGAGGATGTTAAAGGGTTCACTTATTACTGAAACCTTGGAAGAAAACCACAAGATGAGCCCAAAGCATCACTAGGCTGTCAACTGATAATGAAGAGGCCACCCAGCCCACGGAGATGCGTGGGCAAACTGTCTCCCTGCGTGGCAGAGCTGGCTCCTCTGTTCCTTAAAGGTACACAAAGAAAAAAGAAAGAAGAAACCGGGAATACAAGGAATAAGAGGTGAATTCACTTAACCTTTCTAGGCCTCCTTTTCCTCCTTTGTAAAAGAAAGAGATTGGCAGACACCCTCCCCGCCAGCAGCAGTGTTCCACGATCTAACCAGTGTCTTCCTTGGGGTGAGTGAGGATGCCCCCACTGCCCCGTCTCCAAGGAAAGCCCAGCCCTTGGACGCAGGGTCCCACTCAGTGTCACCTTGCACCAAAGCCTGGTCGCCAGAGGGCCCCTCAGAGTCCTTGTTTGGCAACCACGGGTCCATCCTGTGCTTCCACATCCAAAGACCCAGAAACGGTGCCTGGCCCCACCCATACCTGAGCAGCGAGGCCTTGAAATTGTTCCGCAACATTTCTGGTTCTGTTTCCTCATCTATAAACACGATGTAACAATAGTCAGATCCTAGGGTGGCTGAAGATAAAGTGACAGGATGTGCGTAAGGCATGCGGGGCATGGCGCGCCCTCAGTAAATGTCACACTCTCCCCTCCTCCTTGTCCTGTATGCCCAAATCGTTCCAATATTTCAATTCAAAGGCGGCTTTGCTATGAGAGGGAATGAGCAGCATGTCAATACCCAGCAGTAAATGCTGAAAAAAACAATCGTGATTTCACCTTGGAGAAAGGTACGGAGCTCCTCTTTGGTGGTGGAGTAGAGTTCCCTCTGAATTATCTTTCCTTTGAACAAATGTTAAAATTCTTTGATGTTTACTGAGGACACTGATGATCTGCTGGTAGCAGAAGGTGGGCAGTGATGAATAATTTGCTAGGTTTCATCCCTAAATCAGATCAATGGAACATAGTCAGAGTCCTTTTTTCCTTTTGGACTGTATCCAGAGAAGAGAAATCACGACACTTTCCTACACAGTTAACCATCAGGAAAACTTTATAAATCAAAATTCCCAGGAAAATGGGTTATAAAACTTTATAGATGTTTTTTTCAAAGGCCATCAATACAACACGCTGAAAACCTAGGCCATCTCTCCATATACGAGCTGCCCATTTCCCCTCAATTTTCTTCCTCTTCTTTTTTAGAATGTTTTATTTTAATAACATTTTCAAAGCGCTTCCGTAAAAAAATTAAAGGCAAAAGTTAAAATAACCCCATTATCTAGGTAGCCTTGCTGACACTTGAACAATAACATGAAAAGCATTGCTTCCACACTATTAGATGTTAAATATAGAATGATAAAAGACGAGCACATCCTGAACCACACACTAAGCTCATCCAGTTTTCACCCCAAAAGTAAGTTTCCTTAAAATTTCCTTAGAGAGAATCCTGGCCGGTTGGATCAGTGGTAAAGCATTGACCTGGTATGTGGATATCCTGGGTTCGATTCCCAATCAGGGCACACAGGAGAAGTGACCATCTGCTTCTTCACCCTTCCCCTTCTCCCTTCTCTCTCTCATTCTCTTCCCCTCCCACAGCAATGACTCTATTGATTCAAGTGCATCGTGCCTGGTGCTGAGGATGGCCCTGTGGAGCTTCCACCTCAGGTGCTAAAAATAGCTTGGGTGCAAGCATGACCATAGATGGGCAGAGTATTGGCCCCAGAAGGGGTTGCCAGGTGGATCCCGGTTGGGGCACATGTGGGGGTCTGTCTCTGTCTCCCCTCCACTCACTTGGAAAAACAAGGGGAAAAAGGTTTATTGGAGAATTTCACAGACAAGTTCTCAATGCAACCAGCCTTTATGTATCTTTTTCAATTTCACATTAAAAATTATACTAATCTTGCCTGACCAGGCAGTGGTGCAGTGGATAGAGTGTCAGAATGGGATGCGGAGGACCCAGGTTCAAGACCCCGAGGTCACCAGCTTGAATGCGGGCTCATCTGGTTTGAGCAAAGCTCATCAGCTTGGACCCAAGGTTGCTAGCTCGAGCAAGGGGTTACTCGGTCTGCTGAAGGCCCACGGTCAAGGCACATATGAGAAAGCAATCAATGAACAACTAAGGTGTTGCAACGAAAAACTGATGATTGTTGCTTCTCATCTCTCTCTATTCCTGTCTGTCTGTCCCTATCTATCCCTCTCTCTGACACTCTCTTTGTCTCTGTAAAAATAAATAAATAAAAAATTATACTAATCTCAAGGTTATCTACCTTTCTTTTTCACTTATGTTATAAGATAAATAGTGTCCCCCAAAATTCGTGTGTTGAGCCTGACCAGGCGGTGGCGAAGTGGATAGAGCGTCAGACTGGGATGCAGAGGACCCAGGTTCGAGACCCCAAGGTCGCCAGCTTGAGCATGGGCTCATCTGGTTTGAGCAAAAGCTCACCAGCTTGAGCCCAAGGTCGCTGGCTCGAGCAAGGGGTTACTTGGTCTGCTGAAGGCCTGCGGTCAAGGCACATATGAGAAAGCAATCAATCAATGAACAACTAAGGTGTTTCAACGCACAACGAAAAACTAATGATTGATGCTTCTCATCTCTCTGTTCCTGTCTGTCTGTCCCTGTCTATCCCTCTCTCTGACTCTCTCTGTCTCTGTAAAAAAAAAAAAAAAAAAAAAAGTGTTGAAACCCTAATCCTCACCTAGAAACTCAGCATGTAACTGTATTTAGAGATAGGGCCATCAAACAGATGATTAAGTTATAGCAAGGCTGAAACAGTGAGCCCTAATCCTATCTGACTGGTGTCTTTATAGAAAGATGACATGTAGACACAAAGGGGCGTACATGCACACAGGGACAGCCATGTGAAGAGGCAGGAAGGAGGTGGCCATCTGCAAGCCAAGGAGAGAGGCTGCAGAGGAAACCAACTCTACTGGCACCTTGATCTTGGACTTCAGTCTCCAGAACTATGAGAAAACAAGTTTACGTTGTTTAAGCCACACAGTCTGCAATATCTTGTATGGCAGCCCTAGCAAACTGATACCACAGAGCAGCATATGTTTGTGACATACCCGTACCAATGCGCACAGGCCCACATTCCATGACACTATTGCAACCTCTTTCAACTTAGCCCTGTTGATTGACACATGGACTCTAAGTTTTTGGCTAATCCAAACACTGCTGCAGTGACTATCCTGGCACTGTGATCCTGGCATAAGTTTGTAAATACAGCTATGAAGTGAACTCCCAAAAGTAGAATTGTTGGCCCAAAGTATAAATGAATATACATTTAACACATTGTTGACCGCTCACGAGTTAACTCGTGTTTACACTTGCATTTGCTATTACAATTTTTGAAACTCAGGGATTATTGTATTTGTGACTCTTTGCCCTGACGGTTGAAGTTCGAAAAACAGCACACAGCTCTGTATTCTCATGTAGACTCCTTTTCTTCCCACTCCTCCAGGCCTGAGACTGCAAAATCATAGGTATGATAAATAAAAACAATCACAATGTCCAGCCGTCTAAACTTGGACTGTCTTCTAACCCCTCGCAGTATGAGCATACATATCAAGGATATTGTAAAATCTTTCTTCATCGTGTTGAATCCAACTAGAACATGTAAAGTGTGTGTTTCAAAAGGAAAGTGCAGCAAAACAAGATATATTTGCAAAACATGTTGCGTACCGTTACACGTAGGTGATTGCTATACAGTATACCACACCAAAAAAATTACTATGATATGTATAAAATATAATATGTAGCAGATATGTACAAAGTTTCATTTAAATTCATTATGTATAAATAAAGTATACTGAAGTCTATTTAGATTGTTTCACTTTTATACTCAATTACGAAAAAATAGCCGGTGACACGAGATAACTTCTGCGTAAAATTGCTGGTCAACAATGTGTTAATATTATAGATATTGTCAAAATGCCTTCAAAAGTTTTCACTTCCATCGAAGGTGTATAAAAATGCCATTTTCCTCCACACTCTTACCAACACTAACTATATTGCCTTCGCTCGCTCTCTCTCTCTCTCTCCCTTCCTCTCTCACTAAAATCAATAAAAACAAAAAAATAATTCCATGAATGAATAGATATCAAATGCTAAAACAATGCTTGAATGTTGTAAGCTCCAAATTAACGTTATTACTATAGTTGTTATAAAAAAACAAAAATACATGTTTACTAACTATATGTATTAGTGTTTTTTGTGAATGCCCAATATTGTGGACTGAATGCTTATGCCCCCCCCCCAATTCATATGTTGAAGCACTAACCTCCAGTGTGGCTAATTTGAGAGGAAGCAGCTAGGGAAATAATTAAGATGAAATGATGTTACAAGGGTGGAGCCCTGATCTGAGATGATTAGTGTACTTGTAAGGAGAGACAGCAGAATGACCACTCTTTATGTTCACAAAAAGCTGTCAGGTGAACACACAGAGAGATGATGGATTCCTTCAGACCAAGAGAAGAAGCCTCAGAATTAAACTTACCTTGCCAGCACCTTGGTCTTGAACTTTCCAGCCTTTTGAACTGTGAGAAGTAAATTTCCATTGTTTAGGTCACTGTAGGAATACGCTGTGAAGACTTACAGAGTTAGGGTAAACAATCAGAAAGTGAGGCACCCTCGGTGAAAGCCCTGAGCAGATGAGAGTCCAGGGGCCTCTCTGACTCATACTGGAAACAGCAGGATAAAATTCAGCAACAAGAAAATGTTCAGACTCTCAGAACACACATTAGAAGTCAGCATGTTCCTTGTCCTTTATTTCACCCCCTGAAAACATCTGCTGTCTGCTTCCTTGAGTTATTTCTGCTGGCTAATAAATATCTGTGTCAGGCTGGCAAGGGGGCTTCAGCCCTTTGGTCTGCTGACTGGGGCTGTTCCCTCCCTCGACCCTTCAGATCATTTCATCTGGCCTCCAAGTAGTTGATTGTCACTGTGACAAGTGGTGACCCATGTGAGTAATGGGAATCAAATGACAGGTTTGCTACTCTGAGTGGTTCATTGTCACTGCGACAGGCCACCTAGTGAGTAGTTTGTTTGTTTTTTAATGGCAGCCCAAACAGACCAATACACGTGCTTTTTAGCTTTTACACATATTTCTATCCAATTAGTCATTTTCCTATCGATTTGTATGAGTCTCCCTCATCCATGCTACTTTCACTTGATTTATAAGGACAGATCTGCTGACCTAAGGACATCGGTTGAGAAATGAGAGCCTATGGTATTTCTTCTACTCAGGTATTGTCCGTGGCTTCTACTCAGGTCTCCCAACCTGAGTAGCTGGGCTAGAAGCAACAGAGGATGGGTGCAACCACTGTAGACTGAGAATGTGAATCAGGCAGTGACTGAGGTAAAATTTTGAGGCCAACAAATCTAGATTTAAGGAAGCATGGTTCTCAAACTGAGCACAAGTGTGACAATTCCACAGCCTCCTCCAAAGACTAAGAACAGCCTGACCTGTGGTGGCGCAGTGGATAAAGCGTCAACCTGGAAATGCTGAGGTCGCCGGTTCGAAACCCTGGGCTTGCCTGGTCAAGGCACATATGGGAGTTGATGCTTCCTGCTCCTCCTCCCTTCTCTCTCTCTGTCTCTCTCTCCTCTCTTTCTCTCTCTGTCTGTCGCCCTCTCTCTCTCCTCTCTAAAAATGAATAAATAAAAACATTAAAAACAAAAACAAAAAAACAACAACAAAGACTAAAAACATGCATCAGGACAACTTCCCCAGGCTCTGAAAGTTTTTATCCATCTCCCCCCAATAAAGAAAAATATCAGTTCCTGCCTACCCTTGTTCATTTCTGCATTGAAGTCTTGGTACTGAAATGCACTTTTAGAAATATAAATCCAAAATTTTAATTTAATGCAGAGCAATCATAAGTAACAGATGTCAAAAGATTTACACTTTTTTTTTTTTTTTTGCTTCTACAAGAAATATACATGTTGATCCAAACTTTTGGATATGCTATCCAAACTAAGATAGAGTCTGGCAATGAGATAAGGCTAACTAACTGTAAGCCCAACTATTTAAGTTTCTGAACTGGAAAGTATGGGGAAATTGGAGACCAGACACATAAAACCTGCACTATATTTGACAGACGACTCCATTTGCCTGGCACTGTGGACTCCAAAGGGAAGCTGATAAAATGTCAGGGTGGAAGCATCACCTCGGTTGAAGTGCCATGAATTCAGAACTCAAGCCTCCCACTAAATGAGATGTATGATCTTGACCAGGGTACTTTCCCTCTAGAATTCAGTTTTTCCAGCTATAAAATAAGAATGATGTCTCCCACCTTAGTGAGTTGTAAAGATTCTATAAGAGAATGATGAGGAAGCACTCGGCTCCATGTCTGATACATGTTAAGAGTTGTGCAAATGACTCTAAGTTTCTCTCTTGGTATCTGAACCCTTTTATTTTTAAGTTTTGAGATCTGTCTAAACCAGTTCCAAATTAATCCAGTTCCAGTGATCATAAGTGATTATTGAGCTCTAAGTGTCCAATACCATCCATACAAGAAATAAAAGGGAAAAGTAACACCCTCAAGAAACTTCTACCATCATTTAAGAGGCTGAATGGGAACATATGAAACAATTAGTGAATAATACGAGGCAATGAAAATCAAGTAAATCAGGCCATAAATGCCACTGGTGCCTGAGCTGGGAGCTGTTGGGAAGGAGAGTGATTTCAAACGATCAAGGTGTAAGTCAGTCACCAGATCAGTATTGCTAACCAGGCTATGGCTGTGGTCAGCTGCTTCATTGACTATAATACTCCATCCTGATGGACCACAATGCACTTCTTCCTCACAGAGAGTGTCCCAGGCACAGTGTGACGCAGACCAGTTAGGCCCCCTCAAGTTACCTTTTGCATGTGAGCTGGGAGAGGGAGGGTGGAAGTTATCTGTCCTCTGAAGCACTTCCTAGATAGCCTTGCTGTGGCATGACTGCATGGTGTCATCCATTGTTCTGTGAACATTCCCCAACCAGCGACAAGTCTCGCAGGGGCTCAGAAATCCTGGGCTCCCAATAAAAGTCACCTCCGCAAACTAAACAACTCAATAAATACACGAATGGATGAAGGGAGCTCATATGTTCTCATGTATCTGATGTCAGAGAAGGGGATGAATAGAAATGAGGTGAAATGACAGTAAGGACTACCAACCCAAACACCTGCTTGAGAGAAAACCTGGGTACCACTTACCCGGAGCCGGTTACAGTGTGACTTCCATCACATCCTATAATCTGCATTTTCTCTGTTGCTTTGATTCCAAGCAATATAGTCACATGAAGCACTTCAGCAGGGGTTAGGAAACTTTTTGGCTGAGAGAGCTATAAATGCCACATATTTTAAAATGTAATTCTGTGAGAGCCATACTAAGACCCGTGTACGTTACACATTATCCAATAAAAATTTGATGTTGTCCCAGAGGACAGCTGTGATTGGCTCCAACCACCTGCAACCATGAACATGAGCGGTTGGAAATGAATGGATTGTAATACATGAGAATGTTTTATATTTTTTTAATTTATTTATTTATTTATTTATTTTTATTTTTATTTTTTTTACAGAGTCAGAGGGAGGGATAGATAGGGACAGACAGACAGGAACAGAGAGAGATGAGAAGCATCAATCATCAGTTTTTCGTTGTAATACCTTAGTTGTTCATTGATTGCTTTCTCATATGTGCCTTGACTGTGGGGCTATAGCAGACCAAGTAATCCCTTGCTGGAGCCAGCAACCTTGGGTCCAACCTGGTGAGCTTTGCTCAAACCAGATGAGCCCGCGCTCAAGCTGGCAACCTCGAGGTCTCGAACCTGGGTCCTCTGCATCTCAGTCTGATGCTCTATCCACTGCGCCATGGCCTGGTCAGGCTTGTTTTATATTTTTAAAGTTATTTTTTTTAATTAAAGATTTGTCTGCAAGCCAGATGTAGCCATCAAAAGAGCCACATCTGGCTCACGAGCCATAGGTTCCTGACCCCTGTGCTTGAGTGTTTGGTTGAAAAACGCGGTGTTGTTTCCAGAGGATGTGAGAGGCAGGAGGGGGAGGTGTTTTCGTTATTATGGCCGCACAGCAAGCCGCTCCCAAACTTAGTGGGTTACAGGGACAATGTCTTCTCCCTCACCCTTGTGTGACTTGTGTGACTTGACTGGCCACAGTGAGGCCAGTCTGGCATGGGGCTCTTGCGTGGCTGCCACCAGAAGACACCAGAAGACACGGGGCTGGAGTTATCTAAAGCAGTGGTCCCCAAACCCCGGGCCGTGGACCGGTACCAGTCCGTGGGCCATTTGGTACCAAACCGCATAGAAAGAATAAATAACTTACATTATTTCCGTTTTATTTATATTTAAGTCTGAACGATGTTTTATTTTTTAAAAATGACCAGATTCCCTCTGTTACATCCGTCTAAGACTCACTCTTGACGCTTGTCTCGGTCACGTGATACATTTATCCGTCCCACCCTAAAGGCCAGTCCGTGAAAATATTTTCTGACATTACACCGGTCTGTGGCCCAAAAAAGGTTGGGGACCACTGCTCTAAAGGCTCCACTGGGCAGCCTCTCCACGATGGCTCCCTCTGCAGGCAGGCAGGCGTCCGCCCGCCCTCCTGGCCGCATGGTCTCCCAGGCCTCTTTCCCAGGTGGTGGCACATCCCCCAGGGCCTCCCCCAGGGCTTGAGTGTCTCACAGCTCCGTGGTTCAGGGGCGTCTCACTCTCCAAGAGGCTGGAGGTGGAGGCTTCCAGGCCACGTTGGCTGTAATGCCCGCGGCCGAGGCCAGGCAGGTTCGCACTGGCAAACAGCGGAGAAACTGCGGAGCGGGAAAGGGTGGGCCATACCAGTTTATGGAGGCTGGCAAAGATGGACGAGCGAATAAACAACAAAAGGAAAGTGCAGTAAGGGCAAGGGAGCAAGCAAACCCGCACCTCACAGTGGCGGAAAAGTAATCGGGGAGAATCGCCGCCCAGGGGAAGCACCATAGCCTTAGACGGGCTGTGCGCACGTGCGTCTGCCACGCGCTCACGCACCAATCACGCAAAGTGCTTGCAGCTGGTCAACCCGCCAGCGAGCCTAACATAACACAGCTGCCCCGCGTAAGGGCTTCGGAAAGGTCAATGTCACCTTCCCCTTTACTAGTGGTCAAAGCACAAATGGGACTGAGGAGAGTAGAAACAGGCTCCATTTTCTGATGGGGTGTGACAACTTCCCATTTTGGAATAACATGCTGGACGGAGACTTGGCGGCAGCCAACTTCGGAAAACAGTCTGCCAACATTTTTTGTTGTGTTGTCACCATTGAAGCTGTTATCGTTCTTCTGAAGTATCACCACTCAACCAAACTAATGTGAGAGAATGCAGAAGAGACCTCAAGCCCTACATCCCACCGCGGTCACATCTGATGGCCCGACGGCAATGAGACGGAGATGCTCCCTGGGACAGAGTTCTCCTGTGGGTTCCCAGCGCTCCTAGCCAGCGCCCTCCACGAGCCAGCGAAGCGCCTCTGTGTAGACAAAGGTGCCTTTTCTCTCAGGTAGATGCACAGACTGGGATGGCAGTACAAGGTGCCTTGGCCGGTGGCCTCTGTGGGGCACACCTGCATGTGCCACAGCCTTCCTCCTGGCAATTGTCCTCTACATGTGATAGACCTTAAGTGAAAAGCTGGTAACGTCATGAATGAATGAGCAAGAAATAGCTATGTTTTCTTTCAACACGGTGGTCGACAGGGTGGGTAGGGGAGAGAGATGGGAGCTGGATCAGAACAGAGGATCTCCAACGCCACTCCGCCCCCACACAGGCAGCTGAAAGCCATGTCCTTGAGGTGACAGTGACGAGGAAGGACAGTGCGTTCGCAGACTGAACAGAACACGGTTCAAATACAGCTCAGAAACTGGAGTTAGTGGCAACTAGCTAATCTAGGAAAATAAAAGTTGAGAAAGGACTGTGTTATTTATAACCTTAGTGAGGCGAGTCAGCCAAAAAAATATTGTCTAAAGCGTGACCAAAGAACATAATTTTTCAGAGACGTAGTTACTTTTTCAGAAACATATAATTCACCAGGGTGATTTTAAAACACCGCCCTTTGCAGCTGTAAATTACCGGTTGTGGGTGTTTGACTTATCTGTCGGCTTATTAAATCAGACCTTTTCCTACCCCTTTCCAAGCTACAGCTATCAGTTTATGATTAAACTCTGGCAGGGTGCAAGCTCTATCTTTGTGGTGGCTCAGAAAACTAACCAGCTGCAAGCAGAAATTTTTAGAAGTTGCATGACTTTAAAATTCCTCTTTATATAAACAGAAGAATAAATCTTAAAATATGTATAAATTGTCCCTCTGCTCCGGTTATCAAAAGCTTGTGTGACTGTTCACTCAAAAGAGCCATATCAGCCTCTATTTAAGTTCTTCCAGAACCACCCCCCCAACTAAGAATAATGTACACAGAAAAATGTACTTTTCATGAAATCTATAAAGTATTGCTTCGCATTGGGTGAAGGAAACTGGAATCCCCGAAGCCTCGTGGATTTGGAAACTTACCAAATCATTTTACTCTCCCCACTTTGTACTTCTAGGTATATAAAAATGTAAATATTTATTATATAGTTTATATGGGGTGTCATATAGACCAAAGAAATCAGAACACCCTTAACGTGACACCAGAAACCCACCATACTGTTATATTGCTGGGCTGTATGCCTCTCTTAATTCCTCTTACCAGGGATTACAGGAATCCCACCTGCATGGAAGCTTTTTTTTTTTTTTAAACAAGTTTTATTTTACTTTTTTTCAGAGACAGAGAGAGAGTCCAGAGAGAGGGATAGACAGGAACAGATAGATGAGAAGAATCAATCATTAGTTTTTCGTTGCGCGTTGCAACACCTTAGTTGTTCATTGATTGCTTTCTCATATGTGCCTTGACCGCGGGCCTTCAGCAGACTGAGTAACCCCTTGCTCGAGCCAGCGATCTTGGGTCCAAGCTGGTGAGCTTTTGCTCAAACCAGATGAGCCCGCGCTCAAGATGGTGACCTCGGGGTCTCGAACCTGAGTCCTCTGCATCCCAGTCTGACGCTCTATCTACTGCGCCACCGCCTGGTCAGGCACCTGCATGGAAGCTTTTGACATTCCTCATGGAAGATTGTGCAGAGAACTGGTCCTGAGCATGGTGTGTGGAAGTGGAAAGCAAGTTGGAGAGCCCCCTCTCTCCTAAATTTGTGAACTTCACCATAAGAAGTTCATGTAGCATTGACCGTGGGCACCTAATGTGACCTATGAGGTGGGCACTAACAGCAATGAGATCAATAATAACAGGAAATGTTCACGCAGTGCTTGCCACATGCCAGGCACTGTTCTAAGTGCCGCTTGTGTGTCAACTCATGTAATCCTTACAACCACCCAAAGACATAGGTATACTAAGTATTATCTTCATTTGATGAGGAAACAGGCACAAAGAGGTGGAATAACCTGCTTGAATTCACAGGGGTAGTAACTGATGGAGGTTAACTCTGAAGGCAGGGTTTTAAGTATTGTTCTACCCATTTCACAGACAAAGAAAGCAAGGCCCAGGAGACGATGTGACCGATGTTCATAAACCTCCTAAGTGATCAAGTGGGATTCCACACCAATAAGGCCGTCTGCAGAGCCCCAACCTTAAGACTGACTGGATCGTGGAGGACGACACTAAGGGAATTCAAGGTGCCTCTGTTTATAGACTGCTGACAGCCACACATGTCAGGGAGGCTATCCTAGGTCAACCAGTAGGCCTGCCTACTTTACTGCAAGAGCCCGGTAAAGATCATCCGCCCTTGCCAAACCAGAGGAGCCTCCCAGAAACCCATAGAACCATGAACTCAATAAACGGTGCGCTGTTTTTAAGCCACTGAGTTTTGTGGGTGGCTTGTTGCTAAGCAAAAGCAAAATGGTGGCACGCGTCTAGACACAACTGTGGTGGCACTAAATAAATAAATAAATAAATAAAGCCCTGCCTTTGTTCACCTGGGTCCATCCTTCCTCGTGCTGCGTATGACTCGGAAGGAAACAGTTGTACGTAAGTAAACATGAGTTTGGGTGGGCTAAAGGGAGTTCTCCGAGGGGCAGCAACATCCACTGTGGGAGCACGGAGGACAAGGAGATGAACTCTGCCTGGGGACAGGGAAAGGGCTGGTGAGGAAGAGCGTGTCATCCATGTATAAGGCACAGGCTCCAGGCCATCGGACAGAGGCTGCAGAAGGGGAAAGCTCCAGGTGTGAGACGTCCTGCTTGAAAACCCAGGAAGTAGGAGATCAGTGAGAAAGCTGAGATGTTTATGATTACTATGGGTACATGCTGAAAATCCAGGATAGTCTCCCCACCTCAAAATTCTTAAAGACACACACAAAGTCCCGTTTGCAATGTAATGTAATCTCTTTAAACTCTTTTTTAAAATGTTGAGGAATCCAAAGTTTTTGTGTTTTAAGTAAAATAAATTCTAAACCTAACTACTTTCCGAAGGCCGCCACCTCCAAACACCATCTCATTGCGGGATAGGCTTCGTTACGTGGGTTTTGAAGACACATGGAGCCCATAGCACCTGGTCCTATTCACGTTGCTCTGTAGGAACTGAGGTTAGGAGAACCGGTAAAATGCTAATATTCAGACGACTGTTATTGGTGTGAGTGAAAAGTACTTTGTTTGAGATTTAGCAGTGTTATGTCTTCCAGCTGCATCTGTGGAAGTGTGGCATTGTTACCTGTCAGTTTGCAAGTAGGGTTTAACTTCAGACTTTGAGCAGGTCTGAACAAACTGATTTGGAATGGAGTAGTCAAAGTCAGCATACACCTGAATTTTATAGATAAGGATTATTTATGCTCCCTGCATATGGAATCAAATGCCAATTAAATAGTGACAACTATTGATTAGATTAAAGAAAACAAACAGAAATTCTAGCAAACTTCATATTTGGAAAAACTGTGTAACACACATATAATTTTTTTTTAATTCAATGAGAAGTAGGGAGGCAGAGACAGACTCCACATGTGCCCCTATCGGGATCCACCCAGTAAGCATCCTAAGGTGATGCTCTGCCCATCTGGGGCTGCTGCTCCATTGCTTGGCAACTGAGCTATTTTATCACCTCAGCGCCTGGGGCCAACTTTGCTGGAGCCATTCAAGCCATGACTACAGGAGAGGAAGAGAGAGAGAGAGAGATAGAGGAAGGGTAGAGAAGCAGATGGGTGCTTCTCCTGTGTGCTCTGACCAGGAATGGAACCTGGGACTTCCACACACCAGGCCGATGCTCAACCATTGAGCTAACTGTCCGGTGCCACACACATATAATTTTAATTAGCCATATATTCAGCAACATAAAGTAAAACTGTAAAATTTAAGAGGAATCCATATGCACACAAAAAAATTAAAAACTGTTTTAAAGCCAGTGGAAAGAAAAACAGTATTAGTTTGCCAGAAAATAATCTATCTGTTCGTGGGTGAGCTTGGGCTGCATCTAGGATGTAAAGGAAGGGAGGAAAGAGAGTAAGATGTACTTCCATGCAGGTAGGATTCCTTTCATCCCTGATAAGAGGATTTAAGAGTCCAGTCCAGCGATATCAGAGCATGGAGAACTGAATAGGTGCTGTAAGAAACAAGTCATTGATACCCCAGGAATGAGCAGGAAGACCATTCAGATATGACATAATAGTAACAAAGCTTCCCCGATGTGCTGAGAGAGATTTGAATTTGAATATCAAAATGACCTATGACTCTAAGGGGAAAAAGGAACAGACACATTGCTTGAGAAAACTCCTAAGGTTAAAAAGTAAAGAACAGATCATGCGAGAATCCGGGATGAAAAAGTATATTTTCGCAATGGAAAAACAAATCAAAATGTTGTTAGCTATCTGTTTCACAATACTGAATGACAGAACACCAGGAGCAAATATAACTAAAATGAGTGCACAGGAATAGAGAGAATCAGTCAAGTAAATTATTTTGTAGCAACGTAATAAAATACCTTGTTACTGTTAAAGCAATAATACAACTTACTATACTAAAAATAAATAAAATAAAATAGAAGATAAAAAATTGTTGAGAATTCCAAAAAGCTTTTCTTTACATGATTATATCTATGTGTTATTCTCTTAGAAATTTAAATTGAGAACTTAAAAAAATATTTTATTAACTGATTTTAAATGATCAATAATGAGCCCTTTACATATTAAAGAAGTAACATATATTTTATGAAAATTACTATGTTTTCTAAAATATAGAGATAGTGAAAAGTGGGTATTTGAAACATTTACATGTTTACAAATCTCTTAAATGTCTGGCTACAATAGTCAACAGCTAGGTTCCCAAATCTGCTTCTGCGTTTAATCTGGTACAATATCCCACTTCATATAGCGTTTGGAAAACTCCTTTGTACATCTATGAGATAATGAGACATCATGAACGCCTTGACAAGTTCTCAGAGACTCCCTGCCCCAGCCACCTGGGACCAAACTTTGAGAACTGCTGTTCTAGCAATATAAACCGCCTGTAATTTACTGCACATGATGACATGGTTGTTCAAAAGGCTGGGTGTCACCTCCCCCACCCCCATCCTTAAGTAGTGAACTTATGCTTTTCTTTTAAGTCTCAGACATGGCTTCTTCCAGAAAGTCTCTCCCGAGCCAAGCAGACTGAGTCAGATGCTCTTCCCCTGGCTTCTGGGAGCACACTCTGGCTCCCGCCCTTACTCTGCTCACATGGCTCATCACCCTGGATTTAATTCTCTGTGTAGGAGTCCGTGAGCCCACAACATTGTGAGCTACCCAAGGACAAGAGTCACGTTCTGTCCTTCTCAGTGCCCCCCACCAGAAGCGGTGTGCTATAAATGTTTATTGAAAGCAAAGTAAAGGAGTCTGTCCTTCCAGCAAAATGAGCAGCAGCATGAGGGAACAGACACCAGGGAGTTAGGCAGGCAGTGCCTGCTGTTACAGGTGACATCTTTCCCTCGGCCCCAGTCCCCATCCAACACCCTTGCCAGGTCAGAGTGCGCACAGGCTCAACCTGCAGGATTCCTGCCTCCGGAGAAGGCCGAGCAGTCACCGAGCAGAAGCAAACGCTTGAGTCTCCGAGTGTTGCCAGGGGCTCTGCAGTGCTCGGTGGGTTGTATGTGAGGGTAGGAGTCCACAGTCCACAGCTCATGCTCACATCCTCCATCTGCCCTACAGACCAACTCAAGGGAGCAAGCAGAGAAACATGTGGCGATTCAGTGATCAAGTATTAGCCACATGCCTGTAGTTGGATTTTGCCTAAGGTCTCACTTTATACAGTTTTCTAGAAAGTGTCAGTTAACCAGCAATCTTGTTAGCTTGCCCCTAAACAAACGTGGGGCAAAATATGTTTGCTTTGATTCCATGGTTTAACATTTAGGGCCATGCCTATCAGGTTCCATGACTGGACCTCTCTCCCCATCAAAGGGCCCCTCAATCGTTTCAACTGCCATGTCAGTCCAGACACAAAGAGGTACCCGTCTTGCCTACTTGTCTATCAGAACACTGAATTGGATGCATGCAAGTATAAATCACAGTACTGGTATAAAAGGGTGGGAAGGGAACTGGTACCAGGTGTGGCTGCCATGAGGATGTATCTTATAGACCTCTAACTGTAGGGAGCATAACTGACCGATGGATCCAGCTCTGAAACCCAGGGCTGCATGTGTACTGAGGCCGCACTTCCCATGGGCTCCTCTTGTGTCAAGGACACCAAGCCCAACCTCTTTCTGTGATAGTTGACTATGGTCCGAAGACCTACCAATAGCCTTTCCAGTCCTTCCTTTGGCTGTGCAGCATCTCTGATGTCTCGACCCAATCTTCCCTCCCTCTTCTTCACAGGGCGCCAGAATTGCATCATGGTCTGCCAACTCTCCCAACTTCTTCCACCCCCCACCCCCCGCCATGTTGTCCAACATAGGACTTTATTCTAAGAAAATTCTCATATATTTAATCCTGTCTCAGCATCTGCTGTGTGGGGAATCTGGACTAATACACCAGGCAACATTGAGTACCATGTTCAAGAAAGAACATCCAAATGGAAAGTACAAAATCCAGATCATTGTGTCAGCTCTTCCCTTTCTAGTAGTGTCAACCCAGCTCTAAAAACCTCGTTTTCTCATCTTTCAGATGAATTGGCTGGATTAGAGAACTCTAAGCTCTCTTCTGAATTCAACATACTGGATTCCATAGTTCCCATCCTGCCATTATGGATCACAGGGTTAGTGGCATCCTAGGAGACAGTGCCCCCAGCGAGGTGATAACTCAGATGAGGAGTCACGTTGCCATACCCTGTTCTTGACCAGGATTAAGCAAAGAGGCCACTTGTGAGAGAAAATCCAGATTAACAATGGTTTAAACACTCTGGGTTAGTTCTCTTTCTCTCTCTCTCACACACACACAAAGTAGTCCAAAAGTAGACAGTCCAGAGCTGGCAGACCGTTTCCCCAAAGTCATCAAAGACCCTGGTTTCAATTCACTGTTACTCCACTATCTTTTGACCCAAAATGGCTGCTGGAGCTCCAGCCATCACATCTGAGCTTCAGACTAAAGCAGGGGTAGTCAACCTTTTTATACCTACTGTCCACTTTTGTATCTCTGTTAGTAGTAAAATTTTCTAACCGCCCACTGGTTCCACAGTAATGGTGATTTATAAAGTAGGGAAGTAACTTTACTTTATAAAATTTATAAAGCAGAGTTACAGCAAGTTAAAGCATATAATAATAATTACTTACCGAGTACTTTATGTCGAATTTTTGTTAAGTTTGGTAGAATAAATCTTTATAAAACAACTTGCTATAGTTCAATCTATCTTTTTATTTATACTTTGGTTGCTCCGCTACGGCCCACCATGAAAGCTAGAGCGCCCACTAGGGGGCGGTAGAGACCAGGTTGACTACCACTGGCCTAAGGGATGAAAACAGAAGAAGGACTGCCTTCTTACATTTAAAAACCTAGCTGAGTCATAGGTAGTATTTTTAAGGCTACCCACACAGAAAGAAACTATTCTTAAAATACAAATAAGTCTGAAGTTTGAGCTGTTAAAATCATTTTTTGTTCATTTATTCAACATGTGATGGATGACCACACATTACAGACACACAAATGAAAATGACACAGCTCTGTATTTAAGGTTAATCTGAGAGGAGGCAAAAACAGCATAAACCATGAGATTCAATAACAGCTACCCAAAAGAAGTGCAAATAGTGTTGCGGCAACACAGATGAGAGGCCAGTGACACCCAGGAGAGTCAGAGCTTCCCAAAGATTTCATTTCAGGTTGTTGTGGGGTTGGTTGCCGCTGACTGACTTGTTCGTGGGGTTTTCCCGCTCTCACAATGGCAGAAGTCCCAGTGTCCAATCACTGAAATCATGGAAGAAAGAGAGAAGGGTAGGGAAATGCAGGTTTTGCGTGTGTGGAGCTGGAAGCCATGGCACAGCGCTGGAGGCAATGGTTGCCGTTGCGGCCCACCCTGGATTACATCCGGGATTCTGTGTTCCTAGACAGATCGGCTGCTGTGTCAGCTTCCTGGTTCCCGGGCGGCCGAGGTGGCAGCTCCCCAAGTGGGCTGCCTCCGTAGTGCTCTTCTGGAAGTCACCCGCAGGCTCAGCCCACTCTTCCAGCCATCTAAGGGTTTTATGAGCACCTAATTCCCTTTCTGATTAAAAATAGCCGGAGTGGTTTATGTTAGCTGCGACTTAGTCTCCTGTCTGATAATGGAAAACATTCAGAGGCATTAACGATTCAGCCAAAGTCTCATCTCTGAGTTGAATTTGTGGGCAAGGCTGCGACTGTTCTTTCAACACTAAGTCCTTTGTGCTGTTTGGAATCCACTCAACTACATCTTGTGCAGGAATGGAAAGAGAGGAGGATGTTAAGCCCGAGGGAAGGGCTTAGGTTTGGGTTGAGGCTTGGTGCCCAAATCTTCTTCCCAAGCTCCTCCTTCTCTAAGATTATTGACTAAGACAGCATTCACGCTGGGTATGAATATCAAATAAAAACAAAATATCATTCTTTTAAAAGAAGAACAAACCCCCAACATCCGATAAGGTGGAATTCTAAGATAACTTGGGGAAGAACATGAACCTGCAGCTCCTCCCTATTCCAAACGAGATAGTGACATCTGTGAGCAGACCCTCAGCTCCTGGCCCGAGCAGCCAGACAAATGAGGACAGCCAACTTGTAACAGGGACCCTTGGGTGTCGTTACCTTATGGTAACGACCTCATGGGAGCAGGACCCACAGGAGAATTTCATCAGTGACGTGAGAATCAGGCAAGGAGAAAGTGGGGAGTGTGTCCCAGCCATGTCTCAGGCTCCCACCAGCCAGGCTGGTGGTCCTTTCCTCTGTTCCGGGTGAGGGAAAGGAAATTGGAAATCGGGTGAGGAAAGCAACAGAAGGGCGGGCAGGGTTCTCCACCCCTTTGGGGCCGAGGGGAGGCCACTCTCCTCCTCTTGAGCATCCCCCCCCCCCCACATTAGGTAGGACTGATGGAGAGCTCTAGGTCCTACAGCCTTGGGTACCTGGACAACTGGGGAAAACATGAGGGTACCACGTCCTAAAGAACTGGGAAAAGATTTGAGGAGAAAAATAATGAAAAGAAAGATGCAGGGCAGTGCGGAGATCTCTAGGGCCCCTTCCCCATCTTGTTCAAGATCTTTCAGAACTTAGAGCTTGTACGTCAACACATAAATGCCCAGATGAGTGACTCGTGCAGATTGATGTTGAGAGGTGCAAACCTCTCAGGCCTCTTGCTGGGCCGGCTTGGCTCCATTCCCTTCTAAGTGACACTTGTTAATAACCTGGCATTCATCTCACTCTGGTGAGTTTATTTCATCACGGACTCACTGAGGAAGGAAGGGGAAAGAAAACATCGCAACTTACCACAATAAAGCAAATATTGCAAGATAAATGACAATGTTGGAATGGAAACCACGCAGGGACTCAGAACGGTCAGATGCAAACAGTTTCGAGACTATTAGCTGTTAAAGGTTGTGCCTTATGTCACCCAAAAGGGTTTTCCCCTAGATTTAGAGCCCGATCTCTAGAAAGATTTATTGTCATCTTAATTTTTTCCCCTGTTTTAACTTCGTGAACCGTCAGCCTGGAATGCTCCCTAAGTTATTTAGGAATGAGGAGGTTTTTAAGAAATGCTTGCGGTACATTTTCTGCAATGTTAATATCCTTATTATGAATCAGATCACAATGCCCTTGAGTAGGAACCAAATCACCCTCCATCTGCCTCTCCTGATTCATTCTCTAATGCTTTCCACCTGGCTCTCAGGCCCAGGAAGCTGGCCTGTGAAGGCTTCTCGTTGGGGATGGGTACCGGGAAGACGAGCCAGTCCTGGGGGGAGGAAGGAGTTGGGCGTGGGGCATGGAGTCCCCTGATGTGAAGTGCTCGGCGCTCCCGGGCTGGCTGCACCCCCATGCACACCGCCCCAGCTCTGTCTCCAGGTTCCAGTTAGCACGCCCTCCCCATCATAGACTGTACCAGCTCCTCACAGATTTTCCTCTTTCATGGCAGAGTACAACCCCATCCACCGATTTTGGAGTTGGCCCTTGGGCTTGCTTCGGTCAATGGAACCCAGCAGGTACGACATTCAGCAGAGAAGCAATGTGTGTGCTCTCGTGTGGTCTGGCTCTGACCTCCACCATGAGAACAGTCTGTCCCAACCTGAGACTGGGTCAGGCTGGGCTCTCAGATGAGCTCAACCAAGCCAGCCATGCAAGGCTGACCCCCAGTAAGTCCAACTAAACCCAGTGGAGCCCAGCAGAGTGGAGCTGAACCACAGCCAGCCTCCAACCTCTGCGTAACATGCACAAGAAGTGAAGTTTGTTGTCATAAGCCACTGAGAATGATGTTTAGCCTAAGGAAACGGTTCAGGTTTGGAGTGAGGCTTGATGTGTGAATCTTCCTCCCAAACTCCTCCTGTCCTCTAAGGTTCCTTGCTAAGGAAGCATTCACATGGGGGAAAACTATAAAATAAAAACAAAATATCATTCTTTTAAAGGCAGAACAAACACCTAACGCTCCCATAAAGTGGAATTCTAAGATAACTCGGGAGGAGCATGAAGTTTAGGCTCCTCCCCATTTCAACAGAGGCGGTGAGATCTGTGAGCGGACCCCAAGCTTCTGGCCCGAGTAGCCAGATAGATGAGGATGGCCAATTTGTTATAGGGGCCCTTGGGTGTCGTTACCACAGGGTCGTTGGTTATCACAGCAAAAGTCAGCTGATAGGCTCTCATTGGCCCTCAGGCCTAGGGGCGTTACCAGCACCTACTACTCCCAGGTCTGGAGTTCTGCTCTCCCCCTTGTGGTTCCCTCACATCCTTCCCAAGCCTTTCTAAATAGAAGTATTTCTTTATTCAAGACTCCTCAATTTACTCAATATGGTTATGTCAGCTGTTTCTTGCTGAGACCCTGACCATACATGTCATGTTTAGAGCAGAGACTTAGAGACTTGGTGCAATGTGTTCCAAACTCTAGGAATAAAGAATAATAAGGAGAAAAAGAAGGGGAGGGAAAAGAAAGAGGAACACAAGAAGGAGGAGGAGGAAGAAGAATGGGAAGGAAGAAAAGGAGAAGAGGAGGAAGAAGAGGACAAGAGGAGGAGGAGGAGAAAGAGAAAGAGAAATAATGCAGGAGAGGGGAGGGAAGACAGTGGAAGAAGGAGAGGGGAGGGGAGAGGGAGAAGGAAGCAGTTATCAAGAGTTTATTCACTCTGTTTCAGACACTGTGCTAAGACCTTGAAGATGATCTAAGTTTGTGATAAACACTAGGGTGGACCAAGCGTCTGCAGTCAGATTGAGTTGGGTTTGAATCCTGACTTTGCCACTGACAACCTTGTCATGTGTCATCTTGGCAAGTCTCTTAACCATTCTGAGTCTCCATTTTCGTGTCGGTAGTAATGAGGCTAACAAAGCCTGTGCACACACACTGAAGGGAAGTCTGAGTGAGATCACAAATGTACAGGCCCTTGCTCTTCTTCCAGAACTCCACAGTGACAACCATCCACCTTCCATCTCTAAGCGCAACCCCAACAGACAAACTGGTGCGCACGTGCACGCATGCACACCGCCCACCTCTCATCCTGTCCTAATGACCAGTGTGGACACTGTCCCCTGCCCTTCTCTGCAACTCGGCACTTCCGCGCTCTCCCTCCTTTTGTTTCTCTCTCTCTCTCTCTCTCTCTCTCTCTCTCCAGCGCCCACTGTCCCCTGCATGCACACCTAGACATACATTCATCGTCCTTCCAACATCTTCCCTTCCTCCCTCCTCCAGCAACGACTGTCTTCCTCCAGAGCTTCAGCCTCCTCGTCTGCATCTGGAATCATCAGTGGAATGCTGAGCACAGCTGGATTTCAAAGCCAGTGGTTAATTACAGGAAGCTGGGGGTGACCCAGTGGCAGTTTCCAGTATTTGCAGTGTGAAATAACAAAAATGCTGGCGAGCAGACAGCCCGAAAATCAGTGCACAGCCCCCCTGAACGGCATCCAAGGGTTCTGATGAAAGCACCTCCCCCAGCTGGTGAGGTGTGTGTTTGAGCTGGGAGGTGGACAAGAGCCGGAGACCACCCCGGGGAAACACGGGCGGGGAGAATACATCCTTAGACCTGCAGGAGGATTTCGATAACTTCCCAGTTACCATGGCAGCTGGCCTCAGAAAGGATTACACAGGAACTAAACAGCCAAATCTTTAACGAGGTGGTGACCTTGGGGCCTAGCTCTCCCCTTGTCAGTAACAGTGGCCCTGATCCCCAACACCGTTAATGAATGACCCCACTAGCACACCCTCACACACCCAACAACAGGCCTTACTGCCCTGTGGATGAAAAGGGGACCTTATCCGATATGTCAGAACCTCAGCTCCGTGCTCGGAAAACCACGAGAAGAGTCAGTCATTGCCTCCCCCACCTTTCTATGCCTAATCCACACTCCAGGCCACATTAGTTACATAAATTCCCAAGGAGACCCCTCTACAGGCCTTCTTGTGGTCCCATGGGTTGGAAGATTCTCAAAGAGTCTTCAGCTTCCAAAATGAAGAACTGTTTTCAGTGCTTCCTCTGTGCCAGCACTGGGGAACAAGCAATGACAAGAACTAGACCCTGTTCTAGGAGGTTAATGTCCAAGGGGGAGAAACAAGCAAAAACAAAACCCAAAAAACCAAGCACTTTAACAGTGGGACAAGCCGAGGGTGTAGGTAGAAGCCAGAAGTTTTTATCACATGATAGGTGTTTCATAAAATATTCACTATAAATAAATTTGTTAATGGTGGACATAATAAATAGAATCAACATGCTAGTAGGGTGTTCCTACCACAGGACTCTTGTACCTGCTGTTCCCCCCAGGCTGGAACACTCTTTTCCCAGTTACATGCATATGAGTTTCCTGCTGCTGCTGTGATAAATGACCATTGAGCAGCTTAAAACAAGAATGAATTCTCTAACCCTTCTGGAGGTCAGAGATATACACTCAAGAAATCCGCAGAGCTGTGTTCCTTCTGGAAGCTTCAGAGGAGAATCTACCCCTTACTTTTACCAGCTCCTAGAGGCTAGATGGGCTGGCTCTTCCTCACATCACCCCAGCTCCTTACTTCAGTCATCATTTCTCCTCCTACTGACTCTGACCTTTTTATCTCCCTCTTACAAGGTTCCCTGAGATGACATTGGGCCCACCAAGAAAATCCAAGATAATTGCCCCATCTCAACTCTTTAATCACATTTGCCAAGCCCCTTCACCAGGTAAGGTAATACAGTCACAGGTTCTGGGGATTAGAATGTGGACATAATTGGGGCGGGCATTATCCAGCCAATCACAGTCCTCGTGACTCCTGTCCTTAAATTCTCTGCTTAGATACTACAGTTGAGCCTTGAACAGTATGGGTTTGAAATAAAGATTTTTTTTCCCCAATAAACATTGTAAGTGTATTTTCTCTTCGTCATGATTTTCCTTTTTTCCCTTTTTAAAAGATTATTGTTAAGTGAGAGGCGGGGATGCAGAGAGACAGATTCCCACATGCCCTCTGATTGAGATCCACCCAGCAAGCCCCCCATTGGGCAATGCTCTTCCCATCTGGGGCTGTTGTTCCATTGCTCAGCAACTGAGCCATTCTAGTGCCTGAGGAGAGGCCATGGTGCCACCCTCAGTGCCCAGGCCAACTTGCTCGAATGAGCCATGGCTGCAGGAGGGGAGAAAGAGAGAGAGAGAGAAGGGAGAGGGGTGGAGAAGTAGATGGTTGCTTCTCCTATGTGCCCTGAGCAGGAATTGAACCTGGGACTTTCACATGCCAGGCTCTATGGCTGATCCAACCAGCCAGGGCCTCATGATTTTCTTAATACATTTTTTTTCTAGCTTACTTTATTATAAGAATTCAGTATTGAATAAATGTAACATATAAAATATGTGCTTATATGTTATGTTATTGGAAAGGTTTCTGGTCAATGGTAGGCTCTTAATAGTTCAGTTTTGGGGAGTGAAATGTTACACACAGATTGTCAACGGCGTGGGGGCTCAGCACCCCTAACTCCTGCATGGTTCGATGGTCAACTCGACTTATTCCTGAGGTCTTCCTGACCCATCCAGCACAAAGCAGACACACCGCCTGTACCTCTGCCACGCCTGGCCTTGCTTACCATGTTTTATATCGCCACCTGAAATACTACTATTGGCCCACTTCTTTATTTATGCTCCCCCCCAACTAGAATGTCAGCTCCATGAAGGCAGATACTTGGTTCTTCCATCACCAGAGCCTAAAACAGTGCCTGGCCCTTAAATAGAAAGAATCTAACCTACAGATGGGCTGGCATTGGTGCTGAGGCCTCAGCCTGGTAAAGGAGGGGTAAAGAGACAATGAGGAAGTGGAGGGGCTCCAGGCAGAGAGAAAACATGACAAGGAAGAGACGTGGTTAGTTACAGAAGCAGACTCGCTGTCACTCAGAGGTGCCCGCTTCTGGCTGTCCACCAGCGTCCTTTCCCCGTTCCCCTCTAACACAACTTCAATTCTGAGCATCTACACACTACTCTCTCTCTCTCTCTCTCTCTCTCTCTCTCTCTCTCACACACACACACACACACACACACACACACACTGTGTAACTCAGCGCACACTGGCCCCAGGCTCGGCTCTTCATCATACAGGCCCCGACCGTGTAAACTGCATTTCCCAGGTCCCCACGGCAGCCACTGGCTTGACCCCTGGGAGGCCCTGGGAGGAGAGAGGAAGTGTTGGGAAATGTGTCATCTTAAAATTCATAGTTGAAACCCCAATCCTTGATGTGACTGTATTTGGAGATAAGGCCTTTAAGGAGGTAACAAAGGTTAAATGAGGTCAAAGGGTAGGTCCCTACTCTGACAGGACTGGTATCCTTATAAGAAGAGGAAGAAATACTAGATCTTTCTCTCCTTGTCTCCTCCCCCCCCCCCCCCCCCCCCCCACACACAGAAAGGCCATGTGAGGAAGACACAGCAGGAAGGTGGCGTCTAGAAGGCAGAAAGAGGCCTTACCAGGAACCAACCCTGACGGCACCTTGACCGTGGACTTCCAGCCTCCAGAGCTGTGAGAAAAGGAGTCTGATGTTTAAGCCCCCCAGTCTGTGCTGCTCTGTCATGGAAGCCCGAGCTGACTAAGACAGGAAGGAGGGAGGAAAAGCCAGACCATTTTTCTCTCTTCTTCCTTAACTCAGAAAACTCTATGTCATCAGTGGCTCCGGCTGGACAGGCCCATGTGGTCCCTGCTTCTGCCAGGTAACAGAGGCCCCATCTGTGACCTCTGTCCCTACAGCTCTGCCTCTCTGCTCGTTAACCTCTGCGTGGCCACAGCCTCCCCTGTTGGCTTCTTGGCGCTTCTTTACCTCTCTGACCCGTTCCCTGCATTTAATCACCTCTGGTTTAAGAACTCACAAGGGTTCTTCTTTCCTGGTTGGACCCTGCTCGACACCTCACCTGGTCCATAAGGTGTATCTGAGGGAAGCATCACCAAACTGGGTATTGCAGGGGGCATGTCACGAAATGCCTTGCCCATCAAATCGCAGAGGCAACGGGGAGCCAACGTGGAAGCGTGGTCAGCAAGGGGGAGCCATTTTCAGAGTTCCGTTTTAGGAAGATCGAGTTTCAAAAGGCATCGCCTGCAGCACCTGGAAGGTTATTCTGTGGCGCTTACTATATTATATTTCCACACGATTTCTCTCATGCTGTGTGTACGCTGCCTGACACTTCTCTCTTCCCACAGAAAGAGAGACACCCAAGCAAACAGAAGGTGAGAGCTGGCCCTCCAACCTGTCTGGATCTAGGCATTCTGCTCCTAAATCATGTCTACACTTCAAATGACATGGTAGGGCGTGCTCCAGAAACTATGGCGTCCCCTCCTCCACCCTTCTTCCCTTTGTAACTCCCCGAGTTC
The DNA here is from genome assembly GCF_036850765.1 of Saccopteryx bilineata. Classification (NCBI taxonomy): domain Eukaryota; kingdom Metazoa; phylum Chordata; class Mammalia; order Chiroptera; family Emballonuridae; genus Saccopteryx; species Saccopteryx bilineata. The sequence continues at coordinate 19,462,642 of NC_089492.1, read as the reverse complement.
TTGTGCTTAAAAGCCAATAACATCGGAGCTGAGAAATGCAAGCCAGAAACACCCCCGTCAGCACTTTGAATACAGGACTTATCAGTTCCCAGGAAGGGTGCCATGCGGGTGACACAGCCAATGCCAGCTGACGGCTGCAACTCAAAGGGCCCTCGTCTCAGTCTATCCCGTGCAATCTGCAGACAGAGGTCTACTTGCTCTTTGCCATTCTTCAGCAGAACTTTGGTTTTGTTTTATTTTAAATCAGTTTGCTTTTCTCCCGCTCCTTCTTCTTCCCTTTCTTTTTCATTAAAAAAAAAAAAAAAATCTTGGAAACACTTTTCTGCCAATCACTGTCAGCAACTACTCAGGCCCCAGGAGAGCAGCAGCAGATGCACAGCGAGATGCAGACGCTTGGAAATGAGCTACGGAGGGAGCGTGGGAGGGAGCACTCCTCTCTCCAGAAAGAGCAGATACAACACTAGATGCTAACGCAGTCGAAGACAATTCTCGTCTAACAAGAATCATTCCTGGGGCGCGCAGACCGGCAGAGAACGCAGTCGACTGCTTCATCAGGCAGCACTGGTTTCTTTTCAGCAACGTCAGAGGCGCTCTTGCCCTCGCAGAGACGGCCGCGGAGATTTATACATAGTGCTAAGATATTTCAGGCAGAAGAGGAAAGGGCAACAGTGTCTGATCGGGGCACGGGAACTGAATAGAAACAGACGGTGTCAGAGCTAAACTCGGGACCTCCTGTCCCGAGAGGCCAGCAATCACTTGAGATGCTTTTATGTCAGGTGTCCTTGCTTATCCAGGTCAGAGGGGCCGGCTGGGGTGGGAAGGCGAGAGGAAAGAGGTTTTTAAGGACACGGGCTTATTTTAGAAACCAGCTAAGGTCTCTAGTGTGTAAGAAAAGCCATGGATTTCAAAAAAGGGCTCCTAGGAAACTCAGAAGATCTGTGTCTCTCCTGGCCGCACTCCATCAGCACAGGCCTGGAGAGTCTGTGTTTGTGGGCGCGCAGGAGCCAACCTCGGCCGCCTCTGCTGCGACGACGCCCAGAGCCACCCACCCGCGAGGACCAGCAGGGCCCCTGGCTGCGAGGCAGCCGGGGTTGGGCGGAAGGTACACCGGCAGCCTCATGCTTCGATTCGTAATGTCAGTCTCCAAACATTAAAGTGACATACTGTGTCCTTGAGGTAGCCTCACAGGACTAATTTTATAACCTGTTTCGGCGTTTCATCATTTTTTAGTGCAGCGGAGGTGATCGGGAGGGCTCCTCCACACCGCCCCGAAAGGCCAGGGCGTCGATGGCTGATGGAGTCTTCAACAAGGCCAGCGCGTCGCATCGTCCCGCAGGGGCAGATAAAGCCAGACTTCCTGGGTATTCTGTGTACAAGCGCTCAACTGGGTCTTCTTAGAGTGTGCACATGACAGGGTTAAGGGAAGGGTTCTTTTTTCAGGGAGGGGGGATGCAGCCGTGGAATCTCAGAGGAAAAAACATCAAGAAAGAACAGACATAATTCTTTTTTGAAGCCCCCAGAATGTCCGTATTTCTACAACAATGTCAGGCATTAAATCTGCTTTCTCTCCGCTCCCTCTCTCTTCTTTCTTCCTCCTCATCCTTTTCATCCTTCTCCTCGTTCTCCTTCCCTTTCTCTCTCCCCCTCCTCCTCTCTCTCCCTCCCACATTGTCTCTCTCTTTCTCTCTCTTTTACTCCTCCAGCCCATCTTCACCGGGCCAACTCCTGCTTGTCTATCCAACCTCCACCCCAGGAAACTCCTTCCTCCAGGAAGGTCTCCCAACCTTCCCTACTAACAGGCTGTTGGCTCTTCCACCCCACGGCCTCCTATACTTCTCCGTGGCTCTAGTCACAACGGCCAGCCACTTATGTGATGATCTGTTTAATGCCTGTCTCCCGCTCCAGGCTGTAAGAAGGCAGTGTACAGCCCTAAAAATGTGCCACTCGGGTCCCCTGCTGCAGGGAGGGTGCATAACAACTGGGCCAGCTGCTGTGCTCTGCAGCCACCATCTGCTGCGCCCTCCCTCACTTCCCACACCGCTGGCCGAGGACAGTGCTGACCGAAGGCCGTTCCTGCCAGAGGGAGGCCCCTGACAAGCTACCTCACGTCAAGGACTCCCTGTTCACCTGGCCAAACCCTTCTTAGAACTGGGCTGCAGTCTGAGGCTGTTGCTAGCCACTGCTCCGTCCTGCCTACTCTCCTCCACAGGGTCATCGGAAGGCCCTCGCCACCCCGCCAGCTCCCTTGCCCTTTTTCTCTCTAAGGGCATCGCTTCCCTAAGGACCCAGAGGAAGCGCCCTGATGCGGGCAGTCATTCCGCTGTTCCCCGCCGTTTTCCCAGGGCTGGCACAGGGCCTGGTGTGTGACAGGTGCTCAGAGAATATGCATGCACTGAAGAAATGTAGGCCTGAGGAGGACCCAGTGAGAGAGTGTGATGACTCAGAGCAAACCTAGTGCATCCTGTGGGGCCACCTCGGAGCACACGCCCCGCAGAATCCACACCAGGGCCTTGGCTCTGCGCCCCTTCATTGTAAGAGTGACCGTCCCAAAAGCAGAAGTAGAAAGCTGTTCTCAACTCTGTGACCTTGGCATCAGCCCGGCCACCTTCCCCTGAGCACATTGTATGTGTTAGGAGTTCACTACACAATTCATAAACATCAGTTTGCTGAATTCTCACAACATAAGGAAGGCGGTAATCTTACTCCCGTTTTCCAGATGAGAAAGTTGAAGCTTGGTAAACCAGGACAGTTGACCTTGTTTCTGTGGTGACAATCCCAAACTTTGGAGGCTTAAACCAGTGTATGTCAATGTGGGTTCCCCTTCTCCCCTTCCAAAGACGGAGCTAATCAACCTCTGAACAGCTCCGGGGGCGAAGCCGGGCCTCCACAGCCGAGCTGGCGAGGTCCTGCTCAGTCTGGAACTCTCCCGCCCAGGAACACGGATGATGTCAGGAGCACGGATGATGTCAGGAGCACGGATGATGTCAGGAGCACGGATGATGTACTTGCCGGAGACGAGCTGCAGGGACCTGTGGGCAGAGCAGGAGGCTGGCCTGCGGGCCGGCACCTGGTGCTCACCAGGCTGGGCAAAGCCACATCAGCTGGCTTTCCAGACACCGTGCAAAGGCCACTTGCTAAGCAGTCTTGTCCCTGATGACAGCTGGCCTTCAGCCCTTCCAGAGACGTGACACTTCATTATTTTTAGTGCTGACATTATCGCTGTGGCTGTGACCAGACCTCCCTGCTCTAGGCTTGTTGTTTCAGCCAGGCGACTAGAAAAGAGTCCATTTTTATTTGTTTACCTCTTTTTTATTTCCCTTAAAGAAAAAGAAACATTAAAATCTTTTTATTAACATTAAAATCTCCCAGTCCCCCGACAACTTTTAGAATGACCGGTCATCCCAAGTGGCCAAGAAAATGCAACCGAGCTTTGCTCTTAGGAGTTCAATTTTGGCAGATGCCACGACGGGCGAATGACGAAGCTGACGGGCTCTCTTTTTTAATTCCCCAAAACACAAAATTAAACCATAATATTAAATAAGCTTATTCAAACTACACCTAACACTCCCACTCTCCCAACCCCCAGGGCCCCTTTACGTGGTTCTGATCTGCCTTCCCCATTGGTGACCCGCACCATTGCCTGGGCAGAAGGGATAAGACATTTTGCTCCAACTCTGGACCTGCTTAGTGAAACGGAGAGTGAGAAACAATATCACAACCATGCAGGCAGGAACCCATTTTGGTTCCGAGATATTTCTCCACTGAGAGACGACCTCAACACAGGCCATGCAAAGGACAGAAGAAACCAGCTCGTGAAAGGAAGGAGAGACACCGTCTCCTCACTGTCCACCCGTCTCTGACACGTGCAGCCTTCCGACTCAAAACAGATGCTGCCAAAGTTCTTTCGCCCTGATCCAACATCTGGTTTTCTGATTCAGGCCTCTCTCCTTTGTCAAAATGGGTTCTCTCCCAGCAGGCTCTCAAGTCCCTCTAATACGTCTTAAACCTAATTAGAGTTGGAGTTCTGAGAAGTCTCAGGCGCTCTGTTGAGTCAGCGAGTCCCAGGGAGGGAGACCTTGGTCCTATTCCTAGGACCTGCCAGTTGTGTTGGCCATAGTCCTACATCTAGCGAACTACGATGTGAACCAATCCCATAACCAATTTCAGTACCTCAGTTTCCCCACCCATAAAACTTACCCCTGGGACATGGGAGCTTAATGAGCATTGGCCTTCCTTGGATAAATTAACCAGGTGCCGGAAACATCTGTGGCTGGAAGAAGTTCTGATGTATAAACAGAATATGAAATTCTTGCAAGACTGTAGCAAAAGCTCAAATACCGGCGGAGCCTGACTTCATCCTAAATCCTGCTCAGTAAGTGTCTGGGGAAAAGGCCGTCTCTTCTCCTCTAGACTAGGTTGTATATAAAGCACTCATTTTTACCTCATTTACCCACCTTTATCTGTTCTAGTAAGGACAAAGGGTTTTCCGTAAGGAGTTGAGGGGTCAACAGCCCTATAGCACCCCTTTCCATTTAAATCATAGAACAATTCTCCAAAAATAAATACCCCCCAAAAGACTGCATGTGTCATATGAACAAGGGCAATATCTGTTGTATTCACTACCCCATCCCCAAAGTACTGATTCATAGAGGGTGCTAAGAAAGAATTGGCTAGGATGTGAGGGTGATCTGGCTGTGACATCTGTCACCCCATTGATCACCAGGGTTGATTCGGCTGATCTGGCTGGCTAGGCAGGTGTCCCCTTCCTCCCTCACCGCTCCATGTGCGTCCCTCCTGAAGCTGCGCGCTCGGTCGAAAAGGATGACCTTCCCCGCTGGAGGAGAGGACCGTTCTTCAGTCAAGGGTATATGAGTAGCTGCGCTCTCCTGCTAGAACCTCCAAACAGGAAAGAATTGGCTAAACAGATGAAGACACGAACAGATAACAGCCCGAGGAAAATAATACAGTACTACAGTATATGTGAGCAGAGGTTTTAGACTGCCTTATAGCATCTCTTCCATCCCGTCCTCAGTTTATGAGTTGACTAGGGCAGAAAATACCAATCTTGATAAACCAGACAAGGATCAAAGTCAATGCAAAGAAAGATCTGAAAACAAAACCTAGGACTCCAAGCATTCAGTTCTGTCTTCTCACCTTTACAAGTCATACAAGTCACTGCTTCCTTTGTCTAAAGTAAGGGTCAGAAAACTACGGCGGGGGGTGGGGGGAGGAGTGGGAGGGGTGCAAATCTAGACCATTGCCTGCTTTTTGTAAATAAAGTTTTATTGGAACACGGCCACACCCATTCCTTTACATACTGTCTACGGCTGCTTTCCCATCACAAGGGCAGAGTTGAACAGTGACCATAAAGCCTACATGGTGCACAAGGCCTAAAATATTTATTATCTGGACCTTTATAGGAAAAAAATCTTATTGACCCCTGCTCTCTAGTACCCCCTCCCCTGGGAATCCGGATCAGTCCTGTGTCTACTGCGAGAGACACAGATTCCGTGGTCACATTGTTTTGGTCACAAGCCTACACATTCTACCACACCGTGAAAGCTTACTCCTGTGAGTGCAAGGAGCTCTACCCACCTCATTCTTCCAACAATCCTAACAGGTATGCATTATCATACACATACATAGTGTGCTCATAGAATTGGGTGCAACCATAGGAAATTGTGTTTTTGTTTTTCTGGGTTTTTTTGTAGGTCAAATACCGGCAATTTCACTAAACTAATCCTATTATCTCCATTTTTAAAAAGAGAGGACAGGAGCAACAGGCCCATGGGCTCCCAGCTAAGTGAAAGTGTTCAGATACTCATCAGCTTCGTGCCAAGGGCAGCCAGTAACTCAACTGCGTCTTAAAACTTTACATTTCACTACACGTATTAATGGTTGTGTGACCCCTGAAGTATAAACCCAAACTAATGCTGTTTCAGCAAGCCTTTCTCCAATTTATTTGAGCAGAAAAGCTCTGGGTTTCTTTCCTCCCAAGTGGCACCTAGGAATATCACACAAAACTAGTCTTTCTTGGAAAACATTTTGGGAAACCCCTCCACTCGTTCCATCCCCATCAAAGAGCTTGCAGCCCCGGTCGGGTCGGTCCCCTGGCTGTGGCCTCCCGCTGCCTCCCCACAATGCCCACGCCAGTGCTCTGGGCACGCCTGACTTGGGACACACCACACCACAGGAATAATGAAGCTCCATCCTGCGTGGCACTGGATGTTCATTTAATACCCTGCATCCCTGCCATACCTATTTCTAATGCAAACAAGTGGCCTCTTCCTTCAAAACTGCTCACTCTTCCTCCAACTCCAAATTCTTCTTAGGATTTATGTACCGAACCAGCTGCGGCCATTTCTCTGAGACTGCCTTGAGTCCAGATCAACTGAACAATGGGCTATATTCTTAGGTGTTGCCCCCTTCACCCCCACCCCACCCCCATGTTTTCTTAAGAGAATAATTGCTACCCTATGTAAAGTTTTACAGTCACAGCCTCACTTATTGCAAATTTTCTTCAGGAATAAGATCAGTCCATAACTTATCATAAGCGTCCCCCCCTGCCCCCTCCTAAAATATTAACTTGGTAGGGAGGCTAGAAATCTATCACAACCAATGACAGACATCGTGCACAAAAATAGTAAGCCTCCAATTTAATATTTTATTGCCAGATTTCGAAACAACTGGTTAGGCAGCTGCCACTGTTATCTCCCAATTACTTCTCATTTTTCCAGCGTTTTAAGTGCAAGCTGTAACAAATTAAATCTAAATTTCTATATGTATACTTACCAAAAAAAAAAAAAAAAAGATCTTCAGAAAACTGCAAAATAAAAAAGTCGAAATAGAGAGGAAGAAGGGGATATTGGCAGCGAGAACTCTGTCCTGACTGTCCCACTGCCATCCCCTGGGCTTCCAGGACACAGACAGGCCTCCCCCAGCTGTCCCCAGCAGTCCCCAACAGTCCCCAGCAGTCCCCATTCTCAGCGGGCTCTCCCCGTAAAACTGCGCTTGGCTAAAAATGCACTCCTCCTTGCCGACTGTATAAAGGTGCTCAAGAAGAAATCCGTTCCCCAAATGCTAACTATCTCCCGTGCTCTGCTGTAACCCTCTATCCCTGCTGCTCAGACACACAAGACATCTTTCAAAAGATTTAATGGGTCATCTTTTGGAGATACCTGTTCAGACAGAACTGTACATGATTCTGATCAAATACAAAGGTGGAGAACAGTGTGATTTTTCCCCCCAACATCAACGTGTCTTTGCCCGAAATTATAGGGCTTGTGTTTAGCAATTACATTTTGCTAGAAAAATAAAACCTATTTGAATCTTTTCACTTTTTTTTTTTTTTTAAATCTGACCCCTTGACTCTAATTAGGGGGAGTTGAGAGTGAAGGTAGGAGGCAGATTGGCAGAACTCCTCTCCCTCCTGCTGCCGTGATTCGACATCACGAGCAGAACGCATGTCACTGTCAAGTGGCACACACTTGCTGTCCTATCACTGTGGGCACGCAGTTCCCGCTGCTTCTCGGTGGCCGCCGCAATCAGCTGCCCCATAAACAGAGTAAACAAAGCCCTCTATTGTCTCAGGTCCCCTGCGCACCCGGTCTGAAATGCTACGGACTCTCAAAGGGAAGGCTCAAGCCCAGCACCTGCCTACCAGGCCCCTCCTGCATACCAGGCTGCCTGCCAGGCTCCCTGGACCTATGGAACCTCATCTCTCCTCCCTTCTCCTCCCCCCTTCCCCCCACCGCCTCTCCCACCCTGCCCGGCCCCATCCTCAGACCCCTTCCCTCAAGGCCTGGGTTTATTTAGGTTTTTTTTGCTCTGTCTGGAATCCCCTTCCTTCTCCATGGCCTGACCTATTACCCTTAACCTCTAAAAAAAGGTGGCTAGTCTAAAATAATTTATCACATCATGTCTCCCCAAATCACCTCTGGCAACTGAAAGGGGGAAAAAAAATTCCAGCCCTTATTTCAGACCTGACTTTTTAAAAACTCCCCGGATAGTAACGACTGGCTGCCGGTCCAGAGCACTGTTCCGGAGCGCGCGGAAGCGAATGCCGAGTCACCGGAGCACGGGTCCAAGCACAGGTGGTCAGGCTGTGCCCTCCAGGCTCCCGACTGAGGTGCGCAATTCTGCGATTCTGACAAATTCACAGGGGACAGCTCCTCCCGGTGCCACACTTAGAGAAGCACAGCCCTTGAGGAAGGCCGGGGGTCAGGACTTCCTGCCCGTGTTCCCAGTGTGTGTCTGCTGAATGAGCACCAGAAGGTGCTCCAACGTACAGAGAACCCAGCACGTCACCGGTTTTGAAAGTGTAAGTTTGTGATTCCACTTACATCCCACAGGGATGCTGCATTTGCAGAGCTAAAACCCTCTTGCCAAGTGCAACAAAGAGAGACTCAGAACGGACAGGGTAAGTAAGCAACACTCAATTCTTAAGGGGAAAAAATGCCATACGTGTTGGTTGGCTGGCTGACTTTTCTTCCCGGAGGCAAGCATCTAGGACATAAGGGCATCAGGAGAAAGTCATCTTTTTGTCCACTGTGCTTTCAATCGGGAGCAATGGTTTGCTGCTAACCCGGATCCGGAATCCATGGAGCATCTGCATGGCCGGCCTCTGGCCGCTTTCCGCAGAGCACCCAACAACTGCCTCAGTCCGTCGATACAAGACGGGAGATTGTCATCTGATATCTGCCACATCAGGGCTGCATCAGAATGCAAAACCAACACCTTCGCTCTCTCCCTCCCTACCCCAGATGAGCCCTGAATTTCTGTACATTTGTGAATCCACAGAGCACGAACAGAATGACACGAACATCACAAAAGCAAATGTCTCTGTTCCTAACAAATTACTCCAGCTCCCTGGCTTTTGTGAGTTTGGGAGAGGGAGGGAGTGGCCTAAGCACACCGGGTCATTGCACTTTTAAGAGACAGAAACACAGGTGAGTTTTCCAAAGCGTTCTGTCAGGAGGAGCTCACACACACACACACACCTCCTCAAGTATTCTTTTTCCAGCATTGATTTGTACTTTCATAAAACTGACATCTGCATCTCTAAAGAAATAACTTCACTGTCAAAAGAATCTAGCATAATTTTGTTTGCCTGAAATGTTTTCATCTCAAACCAAATTTAGAATACCGCGCCACCTGTTTATACCACCCATCTCCAGCAAAACAGCACAAGCTCACCTCTTACAGCTCCTTCCCAGCTGGGACAGTCAGGGTGGGGGAGAGACGTAAGGGTTTTTAATTAGCCCCTATCTCCTTGTTCTTTCTTGAGAGCGTGACACCTTTGTGTTCCAAATGCTACAGGGAGCACACTTTCACTCCACAGTGCATCAGGGAGCATCTCACAAAGGCTCCGAATGTAAGAAGCAACACCCTAAGACATGCTGACTCCCTGGCCGGTTGGCTCAGTGGTAGAGCATTGGCACAGTGTCGATGCCCCAGGTGTGATTCCTGGTCAGGGCACACAAGAGAAGCGACCATCCTCCCTCCCTCTTCTCTCTCTCTTTCTTCCACTCCCACAACCATGGCTCCACTGATTTGAGCACATCAGCCTGGGTGCTGAGAATGGCTCTGCTAAAAATAGCTCAGTTGCTAGCACGGCTGCAAATGGGCAGAGCGTTGGCCCTAGACAGGGGTTGCAGGGTGGATACTGGTTGGGGCGCATGCAGGAGTCTGTCTATCTCCCCTTCTCTCATTTGGAAGAAAATAAAGACACGCTGACCATACACCTGCAACTAACACCAAATATCACTGAATGTAAACTGTAATTGAAAAAATTAAACGAAAATTAAAAAAAGAAATGCAGAGACACAGAATAATACCAAAGAAGAGCAAAATGATCTAGCCTATTTTAGAAACAATATTTAAAGCCTTCAGTGCCTGTTTCCATATCTGTGAATGGGAGTGTTGGTGGGCAAAAGATCAGGCCGGGTCCCCTCCTGCTTGAAAATATTAGTGTAACTGCAATGTAACTTGTATTCTCCTGTCACCTCTTAAGGCCGCAACTTCTCAAATCTATGGAGGCCCAATACACTTCGGCATATATGAGTTGGATTCAGTATTTTTGAAGTTGAAAGCTAAGAAAGCCAACTCACAGTTGCTGAAGGAGAAAAAAAGGCAGCGTTAAGAAGATTCAAACATGTTTTGGGGAGACCCAAGTGCAGGGCTACAGACATGACTCAGAGTGGAACTAGAAACAGACCACGTGTTAGAACCTGGAAGCCTTCTCCCTGCTTGTCCCTCTCTCCTCCGTCTGCATCCTTCTCGGGTCCTCAGCCCTGTGCTGGTTACAGAGGTTAACAAGAGCTTAGATGGCCTCAGGAAACAAGTCCATACGGGCACTGGAATTCCTTGATCTCATTTCTTGTTCATCAGAAATGATTATTGATAAGGTAAAGTGGACCACAGTCCAGTGATGACCACGGACATTAAGACTATACATTTAAGGTGTAGGGTGAGTTAGGGAGCAAAGAAATTCCCTGAAATTGGTGTGGGGGAGGCGAGGGGAGAGAATGGTTCACCACAGAAGATGGCATGCAAATTGGAAGCCATCTGGAAACACAACCGATTTTCCTAGACTTGTGTTGAGAAGGGAGGTTGTACCACGTCCTGGTCAGAGAAATCGGGACCCGACTCTAGTCCTAGTCCTGCCTCCGAGGAGTGGGCTAGCTATAGTTGACGGTGTGTTTTGAGTTTGGTTTCACCGTCCCTGAGCAGTCCATCTCCTTCCTTTAGTGTTCTGAGCACCGAGCACATGGGCTTCACATTCGTGCCCCTACCCCATTCCAAACGAGAAAATACACAGCAAGCACTTTGTGAACTGAGATAATATATTAATGTAGGAGATCGCTCTTAAAAGCTGTTTCTACTGCAATGGAATTTGTCTACTCACTTTCTTCTCCAAGTATCAGTTTTTCACCTCCATTAATAGGCAGGTTTGGAACATCAGAGACTACAAGCCAGAACAATGGCACCCGCCCATAAATACCAGACATAGGTAGCACATGCACTTTGTATTTCCTTGGCCCCCTGCCCCTGAGAGTGCATTTCTGTTACAGCGCCGTGGGCTAGACGTGAAAATCACCAGCTGCAGTTCCTCCCTGTACTTCATTAGAGGTCCAGTTTCCCCTTAACGCACATGAAGGCCTTTCATTAGCAATAATGGGGGCTGCATACATCAGAGAGAAAAACAGACCCTCACCCTGTGATCGAGGAGCTGGTTATTGGGACACTTGTCTGACTAGAGAAGGACGACATCCAGAGATGCATGATTACATCAGGGAATTAAAATCTGTGTGACCATTTTAAAAGATAAAGTGCAATTTAAAAACCTCACGATGGCGAAGGGCAAGAATCAAAACTAAAGAATCGCAGGCAGTTCAACTCTAGAAATGAGTTAAGCAAGTGAAAGCCAAATGGCAGGATACACAAAGGTTGGGAAAGATTACCCAGGGGATTCGACAAAACAAGAACCGTTTCCAATACATACAAAGTAAAACATTGGCAAGAGAGACTACGGTCCAAGAAGAAAAGGCAAGGACCATTTACCGTCAGAAGCAGTAAACACGGCTGCAAGTTAAACAAATCCTTCGCCTCCATGTCCACAAAGGAAGATGGACGATGCCAGAAATGGCTGTGCCCTGGAGAGGGGTCAATGAAAAAAAATATTACTGGAGGAAATAGAAGTGACACCTGAGTTTATGTCTCCAGGTTGACACAAATGCCAGAAGCAATAAGAATGTTTTCCTACTGCAACCAACTCAATTTTGTAAGAACACTTGGAAATGGGCCACCCTACATTGTTACGGGTCTGATGAAGAAATGGTAGTTTCCCTACTTGTATCCAAATGTAAAATCAGTAATTTTTGGATTAAAAGAGAAAGTAATTTTTTACTTTTCTTTATAGCACACGGTTAGTGGATGAGAACTTTCATATGCTGTGTTTTTTGTTTGTTTGTTTGTTTTGGGCGGGGACAAGAATGTGCATGTAAAGAAACTAAGTATGTATCTGCAAGCCCATTGAAAAGGACTTTCGACAAGTCCCAGAGGAAGCATGGATTCAGCACCCCAGGGAATACTTACATTAGTAAGACTTGAGGCTGTTTCCAATCTCTGGTAGACCGCTTGCCCTTGAATCAGTGAAAGTATTGAAACGGGTGCCTAACTCAGTTGTTAAGAAAATGCAATTGATGTCAACATCAATTCTAAGGAATCAAATTGTCACTCTAATCCACTGGTCACATGACTGATGTAAGGGCTTAAGGCTCTCTGAGAACAGAGGATACAGGTCAAGAAATGTCTGGGATGCAAGCCCAATGAAATGGTCCACACTCCCCAGAGTGGGGTGCGGACCCTTGGAAACCATTTCTGCACCACAGACTGTATCCCTAAAATCGCCAGACACTTCAGGATTCTGGGTTCTGCCAGTAGCTGTGGAACAGGCTGAAGGTGCATTATAGGTGGTGTCATCTATGTAAAATGAAGCTCAAGGTATTAGGTACGAGGCCACAGCTGTCTGCTCCAATGAACTTCCCACTAGCTCTGGCTCTCCAGCTCCTCAAGCTCTGTCTTGAGTAACTTGGGAGTTGGTCAGATTGACCTGTTCCAATCCATCCAGGGGCTGGGACTCAAGTAGGTCCTAATCACTCCAGTGCAGCATTAGGCCATGGGATAGAAAAGGCATCCGCTGCTTTTCCTTTCTCTTTGTATTAATTTGGTAAGCACAGATATTTATCCTCTTTTTAATACTTATCTACTAACTACTTTCACCCCTTCCACACATTCCAAATAAGGGAGGATGCTCTGTTGAGATGGACCAAAACACTCTCCAGGGCAGTGATGTTTTGATCATGCCTTCTATAGATGGGCAGTTGAGTCATTTGCTTAAAATAAGCCCTATAGATATCTGAGTTAAGCCCTTTGTTCCATTTCTATGATATAACTACAGTGAGAACAGAAAGAAGAAACAATTGATAAATGGTGTATTACATTTAATTTAAATGAGAACTGTTTATAAAAAGAAATGGTTTACAACTCAAAAAATTATTTTGTAACATTCTGATAACTACACCCAAGTTCAATGCCAGCACGCTCTGAAAGTGAAGCCAAGGTCGGTTTTCTAAAGAATGTTAGAAAAGCAGTTTGAACAATGTAGTGTAGTAACATCTTAGAAGACTCTAAATACGAAGTATTCAGATGCTGTAAATAAGAAATCATAACAACCTCTTAATTAGGGTAACATTAGATTACATTTCAATTGCCAAGCTTCCAAAAATGGAGGGAGAAGTCCTTTCCCTTTACCTCGATGTTAAAGTATTTTGGGCAGTCTAAATTTTAATGAAGAATAATGCTGTTGCCTGACCAGGCGATGGCGCAGTGGATAGAGAGTCGGACTGGGATGTGGAGGACTGAGGTTCAAGACCCCGAGGTCGCCAGCTTGAGTGCGGGCTCATCTGGTCTGAGCAAAGCTCACCAGCTCAGACCCAAGGTCGCTGGCTCACGCAAGGGGTTACTCAGTCTGCTGAAGGCCCACGGTCAAGGCATATATAAGAAAGCAATCAATGAACTAAGGTGTCGCAACAAAAACTGATGATTGATGCTTCTCATCTCTTTCTGTTCCTGTCTGTTTGCCCCTATCTACCCCTCTCTGACTCGCCGTCTCTGTAAAAAAAAAAAAAAAAAAAAAAGAATAATGCTGTTATTTTCCAGAGCCTTATAAAGCATTATCAATGAGTATGGGGTTAATGGCAAATGTTTTGACTTTCTTGGTTTCTAATTTTCCATTAGATTAACATACTAGACTTCTCTTTCTTGTTCTTGGGTAAGTGAATGATTTATTAGACCTGGTACTCAGTTTATGAGCTTTCCTCATTTCAACTTAAAGAAACTGTAAATATTTATAGAAGATGAACCACATGTATTTGCTCCTGAAAAATGTCAGAATATAGCATTCAAATCAAATGCAGAACAGAAGTCATTCCCTAACACTACATACTGGGGAGATTTCATTTCCATTGACATGTTTTCTTACACAGTTTTCCCCTCCACAGGAACTCCTAACTCAGAAACTACTGAGATCCGCCATTAAGCATGTACTCATAGATTACTCTGAGTTATGGCTATCTAAACAGGCATATGGAATTTACACCAAAAAATCACACCTTTCTAAAATAAAATGAAGTCTTGTTACATTAATCTTACACCAGGAGGAAAACAGTAATTAAGCTTATGTTTGAACTGACTGTCCTTCATTTTGCTGTTTTCAAGGGTGCTTTGTTCAACTCCGCAATAAAAATCTACATCCAGATTAGAATGCAGGGAAATGATTAAGAGGATACAATCCGCCAAGCAGGGACGTGGCCAGTTTTAGCAATACACTCCTCTACTGAGCACAGCCATACTCAAATGTGTGTTGACTCAAATAAGAAATCACAACGGGTGAGTGCAAATCAGTATATACTTTTCTTGAAGACAATTTGACAAGTTAAAAGCCTTGGAATTTTAAAATACCCTTTGACCAGTTAAGTCCACTTCCAAGTATTTCTTAGAAAACTAAATTACACACGTAAAAAAGTGTTTAGATTCTAAAGAGATGAAGCACCTAACCTTCATAAAAGCAACAACCTGCTAATAACCCAGTATCCTGAATAGTGCTTCGTGTCCACCTCATCCTAACACTTACCCAGTGCCTACAACACCCCAACCACTGTGTGCTGTGCTCTACCCAACCCCTGATGAACTTCAACACTCACACCCACCAGGTAGGGTTAACACACTCGGCTCCTTTTCTTACCTCATTTGGACGAGGGTGACGTTAAGCAACTGGTCTAAGGACACACTAAAGGGAGAAGAGCCAGGTGTCAATCCAGCTGTCTGATCTGAGAGCCCCAATGGTGCCCCCAAAGCAATGTTGTTGAAAAAATATTTCTCAACCCTTCTTTCTTACCCTTATCCACTCATGATTATCCTCTCAGGAGCTATGTCTTCAAGGTGGAAATCACCAGGAGCGTCCCGGGCACGCCTCCTCCAGCACGTAAACCTGACTTCGGCATTACACAAAGAGTGAGACCTCTGATGACCTTTCAAATGCAGAATTATTAAAAATTTGTTCCCCATGTACTACTGTCCTCCCAAATCTTCTTTCCTCACTCCAAAACCCTGGTCTTAGCAGAATTTTATTTTATGGTAAGAAAAAGATAAACACAAAGTCCTAAATTTTAAAATATACACAGAATGAATTTCATTTTCATATTAAATATAGTCCTTTGTTAAAGTAATTTTTTTTTTTAGTGGCCTGTGGGCATAAGGACCGATGAACCATTACCAGAAAAATGAGAAGCTGGACACTGAAGCGAGACCAGGCCCAGGGAGTATGGTCCTTGGGCCTGGACACGAGCCTGGGCTTATAGGGCGCTTGGGCGAAGAAGCGCTAGAATTTCTGGCGGTGCCTACAGGTCAGAGTGTGGCTGAGAGGTGCCACCAGAGACAGCAAAGGTGACGGGCTCTAGAAGTCTGAGCCTGATGAAGCTTCCAGTGGAGACTTTTATCTTTGAGAAAGTAATAGATCGAAGGAATACAAAAACAAGCACCTAGATATAATATGTAAGCCAAATGAGCAAGCAGTCAAGATTGTTTTTATCTATATTTTATTATTGGCTAGAAAGACTTTCCAATATGCTAATGTATTTCTTCCAAGAGTTGCCCCAATGTGATCTCAAGAGTCCATGTTAACTTCTTTTCTGGAAACGTCCGCTCTTAGTTGTTGTATTCTTGAAGAGCCTGAGCCATGAAGAGTTTGCCCAAGTTTTGGGCAGTGAATTCCTTGATGTTCTGGCAATAAGTGTTAATCTGGCCTGTGCATTTGGGAAAGTGAGAAAGAGAGTCACCATGGGCCACAAATTATACAATGACCTAGAACTCTGGTCACAAGAAAATCAACATAATACTGAACTACAAGTATTTTGTTTTGTTTTGAGTTAAGAGGACATAAGAATCAATTCTATTTCTCCATAAGGGACAATAGAGGTTAGAAGTTCTTAAACTATCTTCCACTCTTGCTTACACAGAGGAGAAACACTACAACTTTAAAACAGGAAGACATACTAGTTGTCAATCAAAATGTGCTGACTATGAAGCTCGGACCAACACTGTACAAGGTAGAAAAAAACCAGCACGAGCTCTCCTGAGCAGATAGAAAGAACTGCAAACTAACCCGACCCCCTGACCCAGGTGTGAACAGTACAGGGGTGTCCAGTCTGGGCTCTGGAAATACTGAGGGACCTCACCCCCCAGATCCAGAACCGACCAGGGACACAGAATCCACAGAAAAGGACTTCATCACTGCTTTTACGTCTTAAAACTAATCTGTTGCAACAGTTATGCATTTTTTTAAAGTATGAGAAATACAATTCTCCCTGCACTGGACCTTAGTTAAAGAATGCAACTTAGTTCCCCAAATTTCATTTATGTGTGGATTACAAAGCTTTATGGAATTGAGATATTTCACCCACCCTAAAAATACATCAATAGAAACCGTGAAAGATCAGCTTCCCTTTGAGTAGGATTTTCACTCTAATAAATGCTTCACAGACGACTGGCTGATTGAATCGAACAGTATTAAACAACATTTATATTGAAGTAAGGTATTTATAGCTAATAATATAATGATTATAGATTCAAAATCAAGTCCTAATATAGGAAATCAAATTTCTACCACTTAAAGGAGGTGTTAAATGTTAAGTATCCCCAGAGAAAGTCTATTCAGAATTACATTCTTGTTGCTACAATTTAAGTCAAGACAAGGGAAACACTCTTCTTTAAGTCAGAAAACTCAGTTCAAATCAAGCACCCATATACAGACTTGGACTTAGTGCTCTTATCACAGGACGAGTTAATGGCTTCAGCTAAGTGATCTTCTGCACCAGGAGACTGTAAACATTTCTTCTTACTTTCCATGAAAAATAATACAGTCTGGCTGTGGTGGTGCAGTAAATACAGTGTCGACCTGGAACACTGAGGTCCAGTTTGAATCCCTGGGCTTGCCTGGTCAAGGCACAAATGGGAAGTACCGTATTTTTTGCTCCATAAGACACATCTGACCATAAAACACAGCTGGGGTTTTAAGAAGGAAAATAAAAAAAAAATATTCTGAACCTAACAGTGTATTAAAATATTTAATAAAATACTGTATTTTTCACTCCATAAGATGCATGGGCGTTTCCCCCTCCACTTCTGGGGGGGGGTATCTTATGGAGCAGAAAATATAGTAAATACTACAAGTTGATGCTTCCTGCTCCTCCCCCTTCTATTCTCTCTTGCCTCTCTCTAAATCAATAAATAAAATCTTAAAAAATAATAATAATAATGCCTGACCAGGCAGTGACACAGTGCACAGACTGTCAGACTGGGACACAGAGGACACAGGTTTGAAATGCTGAGGTGGCTGGCTTGAGCACAGGCTCAGCAGCTTCAGCGCTGGGTCGCTGGCTTGAGCAAGGGGTCACTGGCTCAGCTGAAGCCCCCGGTCAAGGCATATTTGAGAAAGCAATCAGTGAACAACTAAGGTGCCACTACGAAGAATTGATGCTTCTCTTCTCTCTCCCTTCCTCTGTCCCTGTCTCCCTCTGTCAAAAAAACAAACAAACCACAAATAAAACCTTCCCATTTTAGAAAGTAAGTATAAATGCCATATCAAAAATGTGAAGCACCGACAGGACCCTGAGAGGAACACAGACTGACAGATTCTTAAATGTAAAAAATTAAAGGTACTAGATTCAAATGTGTCATTCAACCATTTTAAATGCACTAGGTCGTATGACGTATGTTTTGTTTTCTAAGCCTGTCGCCTGTTTTCTGCAGGACGGTGGCAGCAGCCCCACCCCGACCTCCCCGGCCGCGGTACCTGCGATGAGCAGGGAGTCCATCCGGGCCGGCGGCTGGGGCGGCTTGAAGAGCTTGGACAGGTCCTCCTCAGGCAGCGGCGGCTCACCTCGGCTCTGGCGCTGCATGTTCTCCTGCTGGCGGCGCTGCTGGTACTGGGGGGGGGGGGGGGGGGCACGGCTGGTCAGCCTCTAGTGCAGCCGGAAAACCCTCCCACGCCCGCCCGTGCGGTCAGCCGAACCCCACTGCTCTGAATCCCAACCTCTGTTTTATAAAGGGTGACCCCTGGTAACTCTTGCTTCTAAGAGGCTAAATGTTGTGACAATAGAAGGAAATTCCTTTGCTGTAAACCCAGTGTCACTCACTCTAAGGTCTAGGAGTCTATAACTAATAATTTGGGAAAATACAACTGGGGATGTGAGAAACGGGAGGCGTAAAAGGTAAAGAAGCTCGGGATTAAGCAGTGGGAGAAAGGGAGTAACTTCCCCTTCAGGACAATGGGGTAAACGACCGCACTATAAGTATAAGTCATCTTAACTTTAATAACAAACTAATGGACTACCACACTGGGAAAATCTTTCAACTTTATCACTACTGACCAAAACGACAATACTGATGACGTGATTATTATTCTAACATCATCATCACTATTATTATTATAACTGTAACTACTATTACTTTTAATTACAGATAATCATCTGTGCTTTAGACTTAAGGAACAATGAATATTAACTCAAAAAAATGCTCTCAAAACTTTCAAACTCCAGATTTCTATGATTCTCTGGAAAAAGGGTGGGGATATATATATATATATATATATATTTACAAACTTATAGATCAAAGTACAGTCAAGAGCTAATAGCGGTGAATTTTTTTTAATACAACATTCTTAGAACCACTTAGTTAGGCTTTAGCATTCTGGTAACAACACACCAAGTTTCAAGTACATCTGAATGGAAACAAAGTAGGCAGACACACACTGTCACATATAAACATTCTGGAATCCACTTATCTATGAATCAAATGTTACAAACATTTCAGAGCAATAGAGCCCCAAAACAATATTCCAGGAACTGTGAAAATCATGTGATCTTTGGACAACACTACTAAAGAGAAGGTTAAATGGCCATAACAGTATATGTGCATATGAGAAAATTCAAGTAATTCTAGGGGTTTTATCTGTATTATACCATCTATTTCACAGCAGTTGGTCTACTACTTCCTATCAAAATTGCTTGCTCTTAATCACAACTGCTCAGTTTTTTAAATGAACTGAAGATTGCTAACTATGCTGCAATGAGCCACTACCAACCCAATTACAGTTAGTAAAGAAATGAGCTGTGACACTCCAGAATCTCTCTGACTTTGATTTTTCTCAATAAGTGTAACTCTTATTTGCATAACCTTGGCATTACAACCTGGGCTTAATATTCTTACTCTAAGACAGGTATTTTTAAGTACGTACAATTTGCAAATATGTTAGAAACATATTATATAAAAAATAATCTTTTAAGATATGGTATAGAGTTACTAGCCAATAGTCAATGCTTTATCAAAAATAATTTAGCCTAACCAGGCATTGGCACAGTGGATAGAGCGTCGGCCTGGGATGCTGAGGACCCAGGTTTGAAACCCCGAGGCTGCCAGCTTGAGCGTGGGATCATAGACATGATCCTGTGGTCACTGGCTTGAACCCAAAGGTCTCTGGCTTGAGCCCAAGGTTGCCCGCTTGAGTAAGGGGTCAGTGATTCGTCTGTAGTCCCCGGTCAAGGCACATATGAGAAAGCAATCAATGAACAACTAAGCTGCCACAACTATAAGTTGATGGTTCTCATCTCTCTCCCGTCCTATCTGTCTCTCTCTCTCACTAATAGTAGTATTTTAGATCTTAAACGTCGTGCGGGAAGTGGACTGCGGAGTGTTCCCGTCACACCGACCTGGTGTCTCTGCTGCTGCTGCTTGCTCACGTTCCTCATATACGTGTTATATTTAACTATGTCTTGGCTCATTTCATCCACTCGGTCCATCAGCAACTGGAGACTCTTTCCCAGGTGACTGCTGAAACAGAAAGGAAACACACTGACACATTATGTTTTCAAGTTACAGCTCTGGCACTGCTCTGAGGAGGTCTGAGAGGGTAAAATGACCTGCCATTTGCTAAAAGAATAAGAGCCTGCACTCGCGCAAAAGCAGGGGTAGAGGCGGAGCCTGTCATTCAACCATCTGCGTCTGAAACAGCTGTATGTCACTGTCAGAGCACAGGCACGGCAGGGCAGGAACTGCTCGACAGCATACATGCACAGTATCTACACTGTGTATTTCCTTTACAACCAAGCTGACCCTAAGGGCAGTACTCCTGAACTTTTCCTTAGCAGCCCCTCCTCCAGATTACGCTCTGGAACATAAGCCAGTAGCCACAGAAAGGAAGACCTATGGAACACACTAAGACATCCCTATCTAGCGGGTTCTAAAAGAGCAACAACAGCATTTATTCTGCAAAGCCAAGTGAAGAAAGAGGGCTCCTTTCTTCTCGCCCTTCCTAGAATCTGTAGTATAGTCGTTCACACTTCTGTTCCTCTCCAGAAGTTTACAAAAATCTTCTTATAACGCGATGTTAATGCACATCACTGATGTACGGCACGACAATGACCACCATATATTCACTGACTTCTGCCTGCAGCTACCTCCTACGTGCTAAGGCCTGCTGCTCCGTAAGTGTACTATACTGTTAGCTAGCTGACAAACGTATTCATTCACTCATTTAAAGACCTATTAGGTTCCAGCTTCAGTGTCAGCAGACAGGGAGACAATAACGAATGAGACATTCAAGTCTGTATCTCACTGCCCTTCCCAATGATTGAGCGTGGGAAGGAGAGAGGGGAAGCAGAGACGGTCTAAGTAGTACGGCCAGAACACGCCTTTAGGGAGAGGACAGGCTGAAAGCAAAAGACTGGAAGGGACCAGCCATGCAAGAGGAGTCGCTGGAAGGAAGAAAGCACACGGCTGCAGTCCTGAGGAGGGTGAGAACTAGGCAGGTGACAGGAGGACTGGCTGCACGGCCAGGCACAGGGTCAGGTTAGGGAGGTCAGATGGGCACATATGGGAAGTCATTACCCACAGCACAGAACACCCAACAACCCAGTGTGAATGAGGGCCCCAAACTCCAGCCAGAAAGGCACCATGGAGTTTCTACAAGGATGTAGAAAAACTGGAACACTCATGCATTGTGGTAGGCATGAAAAAATGGTGCAGCTGCTGTGGAAAAGTTTGGTTGTCCCTCAAAAAGTTAAACATAGTTACTAGATGACCCAGCAATTCCACTCCCTGGTATATACTCCAGGGAACTGAACACATGCTCACACAAAAGCTTGTGCGTGCATGTTAATAGCTGCATTCTTCACAACAGCCAAAAGTAGAAAAACCTCAAATGTCTACCAAGGATGAACGGATAGACTGAGCTTTATGCACACAACAGAAGACCAATGAGTCATAAAAAGAACACAGTACTAATACACAAGTGAAACTTAAGAGACTGGGAGTGCTGGGAATAACTAAAGTAAATCCAGTTAAAATATGGCTTCTATATGGATTCCATCTGTAACATGAAGAAAAGTAGAAAGTTTTGGCTCTTTGTTAAACAGAGAAAGCACACAGATGTCTTTCTGTCTGCATGTGTGAGAGTGTGTGCATGCATGAGTGTGTGTGCGTGCGTGTGTACACACAGAAAATTACCACCAGACCCAGGCCCGGCACTACCTGCATAACCAAGGCCCAGGGACTTAACCTGTCTAGGAATCAAGTGTCTTTCAAACTAAATTTCTTTCATATGTATCTTATTCCATTGTCATTTTGTGAATCATTTTTAACTTTATTTTTTCCCCATAACTAATCAAATGTCTAGGTCTACTGACTATACAGTCACACTGCTTTCCACATGACTTCAGGGTGAAAATTTAACAATACTGTCTCATCCCGCATGCATTCTCTCAACACACATCATCAAGTACATGCATACT
The DNA here is from genome assembly GCF_036850765.1 of Saccopteryx bilineata. Lineage (NCBI taxonomy): Eukaryota > Metazoa > Chordata > Mammalia > Chiroptera > Emballonuridae > Saccopteryx > Saccopteryx bilineata. The sequence goes on along the minus strand of NC_089492.1, from coordinate 19,440,734 downwards.
TCCCCAGCTGTTAGACAGTAAGAATGACACTCGGTAAGCTGTTGCTACTCTCAATGCGTCCCAGTGAGCCAAGAGGAAGGCAAAAAGGCAACCACGACACAGTGCCGATAACCGCTGCAATGGAACAAAGCATAAAAGGCAGTCTGGTCGATGAGCCGAGCCTTTCCAAGTTCTGTGACAGCTGGATTCTGAGTCTGGAGAGAGTGGGGGATACGGCAGGCAGAACGGGGCCACGCTGGCACTGGGCGCAGGCGGCACGCTCAGACTGGCAGGAAGGGCAGGATGTGCTTGTGGAACTGCAAGTAATTCCTACACCAGGAGCACAGGAGACGGGCAAGACTGGCGGAAAGAAAGAGCAATGAAACCAAAGAGGCTCCAGCCAAAAATTTTAAGTGAAGGCGTAGTAAGATCATCCAATTTGCGTTTAGCAAGGTCACTGCAGTGAAAGAGGGGAAGGTGGAAGACAGGAAGTCAGGAGACTGAACGTGAGGGGCAGGGGCAAGAACAAGGAGGCCCGGCCTAAGGTAGCAGAGGGCACGGAAGTCAGGAAAGAACACGGGGAGGACAGACCCCATGGAATACTGGTACCTAGGGACGTGCAGGCGAGGCTCACTGTGGGTGGGGAGCGGGAAGTGACACAGAGAGTGGAGGTGGAGACTCCAAAGAAAGTATTTCAAGAAGAAAGGGTTATCAACATAGTAACCATTTAAGCATCTAAAACACCCAGTAATAGTGACAAAGGCGTCTTCTGTGACTTTGGGGAGAGCTCTAGCATCACAGAATAGATGGAGCCCTCAGTGTTGAAGAGGAGTGGGAAGTGAGGAAACAGACAACATGTGTAAAATTCCATTAAAAATTCGGACTACAAAAAAAGAAAAATAGGAAGCAAAAGGTGAAAGAATAATGGCATGAAGTCAAAAGATGTTCTTTTTGTAACTTTGATTTTTAAGATGAGAGAGACTTAAACCAGTTTAAATGTCCTTATCTTAATATATGCATGTTCAAGTAAGTCTTCAGGGGTTAAGAGTAATGTCTGCAATTTTCTTTCAAAAGATTCCAGGGGAAAAGCATGATTTTTTAGATGCAAAATTGGTGAATCTTGGTAAAAGGGTTATGAGTGTTTCACTGATTATTCTTTCAATTTTCCTTAAAACCAGGTCATTGGAGAGGTTAGAAGGGGGTGCACAGTGACAGTGGAGAAAAGCACGAAGGCGAGTTACTGTCACACAGTATTCACTCCCAGAGCTTAAGTCCTGGAGGCTGACTACACTGATTTTAGCAATGAAAAAGGTACTATCAGAACAGACCATCCCTTCCACCCAAAAATATCTTTAAAGTACTAATACTATGCATTGCAGGTATATGTCATTCTAGTGAAAGAACACAGCACAGATATGTGGACTTTCAACATTACATAACATTAATAAACTATAATAATGATCTTCAGAAATCTATCCAATAAGACATATTCAAAAACAAACAAAGAAAACTCAAATTTTGTATGGCAAAAGGAATGAACAGTAATACAGAACTATTTCATAGTTCCCAGGAAATCACAGGGCCATTTACCAAGGGCAATTTTATGGTCCTTTCATCAGACCAATTCAACTAGATACTGAAACATGGAGTTGTTAGGGGTTTTAATAAAATAGTTTTTCTTTTATTGCCAAGGAAACAAAGAACTGAACACAGACAACTTAAACAGATGTCAACCAAGATGTGCAGTGATGTATCAGCTCTGACTACAGCATCGACTTATCCTGCCTGTCCTTAATGCAGGGTGCCCACCTTCAGTTTACCTTTCTAAAGAGGAAATCAAAATAATTGTTTTTCTTTCCATGTGTGAAAAGCTGATGGTGTATGTAACACATTTTAAAAATTTAATAAAAGCTGTTAAAAAATAGCCATTAGTTGAACTTTCATCTAATAAAATCAAAGATGAGAACTTTTTATATAAAACGGACCACAGTATGTTCTACTCACAGCATAGGTAAATCAAAGAACTGGTATCCACATATGGGTTGTGAAAAGCAAGACCAAGCAAAATGTTTAAGGAGCTATTTAACAATGATTTCTGACACGGTTTCTCAGAAAAACTTTTATGGCAGCTTGCCTGATCAATATTGTAAATTAAAATTTGAGGTGAACACAACTTTTAAAATAGCATTATCAATTTGGGTCAATCTAACAGTACATTAGTATTAAGATTCATGTTTTTTCTCCCAATAGAAACACCAATTTACTCTTAAAATAACTTAACATGGGAAGAAAGGAGCCTATCTCCCTATTTTGCATAAAATACAGAAGTTAAAAGCTAAAATAAAATTATTTGTCTAGATCTTAGTAGCTATGGCGAATTGGGAACATTTTCTTGGCTATTACACTGCTGCTTTGGACAAACAGACATCACAGACCAGCTTACCGGTCATGTGAAAGCACAGAAGGGGTCTATGTGTTTTGTGTGCTCCATAAAGGAAGCTTGGGAAAAGGTGAACATAAATTTACAAGCAAAAGCTTTCACGTAGTACACTTAAATCTATTACATAACTATATATTTAATTTGTCGAACTGTAACCCTGCAATGCTGTAAAAGGCTCTCAGCTCAAAGCTTTGAATACAGGTGTGCCAAGTGGGTTTGTAAAAGCAATAACGAAAAATATGACTTTCTAAAAGGGACAAGTTAAAGACTATTATGAATACACGTTTGCAGGCAAACAGCACATTCCTTAGTGCCAAGTCAGCGCCGCAGCCTGAGTGGCTCAGTTAGCACTCTGTTTACTGCCCGGCTTCCCTCCCTGCAAGGACTCTCCTGGCCTCTGTGCTGCGTGCACCCAGTCTGGAACCACAGTCTACCCAGCCCGGAGCAAGGACAAGACAGCGGGCTCTCCGATCCTTCTGGGTTTATCCCACTTGTCTTATGCCGAAAGAGTCTTATACTGTTCTGTTGTCCAAGCTGCCACGGGGCATAAACGAAAATCTGATAAATAACTGAGCTTCTGGTGGCTTGAGGAAACACACCTTGTCTCTTTCACATTCACAAATGTGTACTGACTGATGGCCTACTTTTCCATTTAATTTCATTCTAGGGGTCTGCTGTTAGCCTTCACCTACCACAAAACAATCCCTAATATCAAACCTAAAGGGCTCTGAAGAGGGGTTATAGATAAATAATATCAAACCTAAAGGGCTCTGAAGAGGGTTTATCTCTCACATTTCTGTTGAGAGATAAACGAGGGGCAAAGGAACACCATTCCATAAAGGAAACTGTTTTGGAACACTTCAGTCAGCATTTTCCCAACATAATAAATAATCTTAGCAACTCGGTGACCAAAGCAGCGATAGGGGAGCAAATTATGTCACCGCTGTCTAAGAGAGCAAAGACAGTGCCAGGTCCGGGACACACGAATTTTAGCTTGAAATTCAAACTGGAAGCTTTCTGCTAACAAAGTCTGCATCTGAACCAGGGCAAGTGCCACCAGTAAAACAAAACAAAACAAAACAAAAAAAGGATTTTTGTTTTTCTCTCGAGCATTATTAAATATCCAGACATAATAGCACCGGCCTCTGAGGGCAATATACAATAAATAACACTGAGCCAAATAAGAAACCCCAAACCCCCGGGCATTCACCTTATTATAGCAAAAATGAGACAGCAAAGGCAGCAGAGGGTTCTCAGAATAGGAACTAATTAGTATTCAGACACAGTGTGGCAGTTTTTCCTGGATCTTAGCAGAGCAGGACAAGTACTGCATGTTGCTACCTGTCTTAGTAACCTCAAAATGTGCTTAAGGAATTTTTTCCTTCTTTCACAGGTTAGAGTCTATGCAAAGGAATCTTTTGCAAAAAGTGATGAAAGGGGTCTTCTCGTTAGGCAAGCGCGGCGTACCTGCTGGCCAGACTGAGCAGCTCGTGTTTATCTGCCACAGCGGACTTCTTCTCAAGTTCCCACATGAGGACGTTGATCAGATGTGAATTTTTAATTACAATCGGCACTTCTTCAAACATGTGCTCAAAGGTGATATTTCCCTTTTTCAATCTGTGAAGCATGTTAAAAATACCTGAGTCTGGTGGTCAGAAGTAAATAATAAGTTGACTATTTTATACATTTTCCCCTAATTACCGGCCCTCCCCAAGATCTTTGTTTCATTAGTACGCTCTAAAAAGGCAATGGGTTTTACAGTCAAGCATAACTCAAACAATTTGAATAACTCTGAAAATGACCTCAGTTTGAGCTATAAACCCAGAAAATAAGACTGCTGGCAAAGAAACTATTATTTCCTTGTAATCAGGTATCTTGAAAATTTCACTGATAATAAAATGTAAATGTCATAGAAAGTTATGCTATATAATCTCTAAAACATTTTAAAAAGCTAAAAAAGAAATCTACTCAGGTTCTTGGAAAGTTCGTTTAACCAGCAGAATACTACTCACAGAACAGTACACATACAATCTTTAGAACACAGCAAGAATACAATGTCTCATAGCTTAGTTATAACTACCATATCCAGAAATTCTTTATAAATTAGCTTTTCTTTTTAAAATTCTTTTTAATTTATTTAGGAGTCAAATGGGAAACTAGCAATGAATTGTCTGTCTGTCCTACATGAAGTCAAGGCTACTAACTATAATAAAATTCCTATAATCAACATAAAATTTAAAAATTCTATACATTTCTTAAAAAGTTTAATGAAAATGTTCCCAAGCCATTGTGTAGGAACACAAAACGGCTTTATTGATTAATTCTTTGCATGCTTGTTACCTATAAATTTTCCAGTAAGCCACATTCCTTTCTGAATCCTTAAAATCTGTATATCCTCTCCCCGCACACCCCCTTGAAACAGAAATCCAGAAAATATGACATACAGCTCACAACTGGACTGACAGTTTATAGTCTGACAGCCGCTGATCATTCATACTACCTCCCTTCCTTTAACCATTTATTTCTCTAAATCCAGTAGCTAATTAATTCCCACTCCAACTGAATTTGCCCTTAGTGAGAACAACAGATGAGACATTCCATAAAGAACAGTTTAAACACGGAATGGGAGAAATCAAATGGCCCTCGGCCATGCAGAAAACTTCTACCGTCCACATGGCAAAGGCATTACCACACCACAGAGGATTCAATAAATATGGCAAACTAAAATCTTAAAAGCAAATCACCCAGCCCTTCACTGTATGCCTAACAGGCCCCCAAACACTTACGCTTCAGGAGAAAAATCCTTCTCTTTACACACTTCCATCAGTTTAGGAGTCAGTCTGTACGCCTTCAGTGAGAGAGACCCTTGGGCAGTTTTTATGGGATCTCAAATAAGAAAGAAAAATTACTAAGAATTTTGTCACTACTAGTGCTTGAATGACATTGGTTCTAGGCACATTCTGTTAGTTAGCAATTAATCTTTGCAAAATAATGATCAAAATACTGAATCAGAACACAATTTGAAGCAGATTCAAAACAGTTTTGCAAACAGGAAGTGAAAATGGAGAAACCTATCATCCTACTCATAATAGGTAACTTCCACAGCTAGACCCAGTAATCCTGATGAAAATTAAATATATCATATGTTCTATACATCTTATATACAACTATTACAATTAGAGGGGAAATACTGATGAATATTAAATATCAAAAGTCACTGCATGCATTTGTGTAGTTCTTCAGCAACTAAGAGCCCTGCACACAAAATTTATCCATTCTAATATTTACTGTTCAAATTTCTTAAAGCAGATTTTTAAAAACTCGGCCCACTAAAATCCAAACGCTATCACAAAAGTGTCTTTTTTTAGTTTCATAGAAAGTCATTTTGTCAAAACTAACTGCTTCAACAGCCCCTGAGTAAGGAGCTTAGCACTTGCTGCATGATAACGGCTCTGGCATGCCAATATTCGCCTAAAACCTGTGTTAACATTCATGTTGTCTGAAACTTAACACAGTGAAACTTTTAGCAATAGGTGATAAAATGAAAACCAAAATAGATTGAAACAAGTGGAAAATTCATCAAGGTCTGATGATGCAATGTTTCCAGCCAATATAAGTACACTTTAACAACTTGTTCTTTACTGTAATCCAATTGTTAACATACTGAAACAATTTTGGGGCAGCTCATAAGATTGATCGTATTCATTAGTATTTTTTCTGACAGATACTCAGGACGTTACATTTACTTCTCAGCTGGAAACTATATGCAAGTCTGCCAGATATGGCAAACTGTGAGTGTTTGGGGAGGGGGAAGGCTATAAAGCTGTTAAATCGCCTACAGTTCTGATACAGCACAGAACATCTGGTCTGGAGAGCTTGAGGAAACACCATTAAATAGGCCGAAAAGAAAAAAATCTTTGTGCTAAGAAACAGTCCAGGTTTTGTACGCTGCTGTCAGAGGTCTAAAAAAAAAACTTGGCATGCTGTGTTATGATTGGTCAGTCACGTACGGAGCCAGACACTCTAGCAATCGGGGTTTGTTAGACATCTGGTCTAGTTCCACCAGCCCCTTCAAATGAGGGAGGGGAGATGGAGGAATAAAAATGAAGCAGCTACTCCAGCATTCCAAAATGTACACATCAGGGCTCTGATAGCAAGAAAAATAAACAGAGAGAAGGAAACCCTGTCTAGACTTAGCTGCTGCTGAGGCTGCTGCAGAAACAGGGCTGGTATTTACTTGAGAAGGCCTGCCAGGCTGCTCTCAGAGGCAAGAAGACAGAAAGCAAGAATAGTAGCAGTAATAATATTAGGGGAAGAAAACAATACTAAAGGGAACTCCTCCAAACCGTAAATGAGAACAACAGACTCCTCAATGGCATGCTGGTAACTGAACTGCGAGTCCAGGAGCGCCCGGGTGATGAAGGAGCCGTAGTACGTGGACTGGTACCAGCCCACATGGAGGTGGTCAATGTTCACATGGCGAAGGCTCCGCATCATCTCCATCTGATACTGAACTAGACGTGGGAGGGGAGAAGACAAAGTATCCAATGATGCCACCAATACGAGGACAAGCCTTTTCGGAAATACATTTCTATACAACTACTTCTTAGCTATAGAGAACAGGTTTCCAGATTGAAAATTCATTAGCTCACACACAAAATAAAATTAAGCTTTCAAATCACTAGGACTTTCCTTTTTATATTAGTGAAAAAAGATTTCGTAGAAAAGGTATCAAAAACACAGTAATAATGCCTGTGCTACACAAGGAATTATTTATTAAAGGTAGTTTCCTCTCCCCTTTCTAAATCATAAAAATAATGTATGTTTAACAAAAAAAGTGTCTAAATACTAACTGGTAGCTGTAAGAAGTTCCATTTGAATTAGTAAGTGAGAATTGTTATCAATGTCTTCCTCAACACAGCTTTTAGAACTGAAGTTAAAACCATTAAGAAAACTAATGGGAAAACAATTAGCTACCACATTATTTAAATATGAACAGGATACAAGCTGTAGCACATTTAAAATATAAGAATTCATTTTTGCCTTCATCTGGTGCCCCCTGCTGCATATGCTAAAGTTAAAAAAGATTTTTTTTTTTTGTTTCTGTGTTACTTTGTGTTAAGTAATAGATTTTTTAACTAGCACAGAGTTCTACTTTAATCCCCATGTATGGAATAAAAAGGTTGGATGACTTATGCTTTTGTCAAATTAATGACTTCAAGGTACACTATAAACTTAAAGCGGCATTACTAGAAAAATAGGTGCAAATTGACAATAAATAAAACACTAAAAGAGCAATACACACCTGACCTGTGGTGGTGCAGTGGATAAAACGTCAACCTAAAATGCTGAGGTTGCCAGTTTGAAACCCTGGGCTTGCCTGGTCAAGGCACATATGGGAGTTGATGCTTCCTGCTCCTCCCCCCCTTTCTCTCTCCCTCTCTATCTTTCTCTCTCTTCTCTTTAACATGAATAAATAAAATATTTAAAAAGAGAAAAAAGAAAAAAAGCAATACAGGCCAATAATGAATAGCAAATATGTGATACAGGAGAAAAATTTATAGTCAAAATAATATCCAAGCTATTTCTATTATAATGAATGCATAAATAGGTTGAGTAAATATATTTGCTTAACTCAAAATCTAACCTTGTCATTTTTAAAGCACACTCAGGTTTTAACAAAAGTAAAGTTCTATGCCTGTCACTTCCTTGGTTATAACACTAGTTACACCAAGCAAACAAAATTCAGATCATAAAATATAAAAGAACCTTTCTCAGATGAACACAGCCTTATTTTTCAACATTTGTTACAGGGCAAAGAAATTATAAATCTGCTTATTCCAAGAAAGGTTCTATTTCTCATGATAAAAAATGGCAGTCAACTCATCAATTACTAGATAATTATGTGTTTTCTTTGATTTTTTCCTTTTAAGATAATATGATGGTCTCAAAAACAAGCAGGATAAAATATGGTAATCTTACATCAACTATCTTTTATCTTAAATTCCTGCCTCTAGCCCAGAGACCCCATTCCCAGCACGTTTAACAGATTCCTATCAGCCACATAAATTTAGCACAGACTCATTGCTATGGCCTCTTATCGCTTTAAAAATGCCATTAACCCTTTGAAAGTAAAGTAAAATCACTGTTTCGGCTAATAAGATTTAATCAAATTTACTTATAAATGAAAAGTTTCAACGCCACATGTAAAGGAAGAACCAGAAAAAATACCATTTACTTTACAGGACTAGGGAAGAAGAGAGGAGAGCTTACCAAGCCGCTGACAGTACAAACATGATTTTATAGGATAATTTTAAACAATCAATACTCCCAAAACATGTGTTTAATGTACAATGTAGCTATAAGCAGAGGTCAGATTCCACTACCTTGCAACAGCAGAAAGGAAGGAGAGTCTGGGAATCTGGAGATCTAGGTTCTCAGCCCAGCTCTGAGATCTCTCCCATGGGGAGTCTTGCTGTCCAGTTAATGATTCTTCTCTGATACATACTGTTCCCAGCTCTAAAATACCCGAGAGCTCATTCCTGTCAAAGTGCTATCTATGACTCTGCATTGTTCATCAGCTATGCTAATAATAAGCAATGATTTTTCTATAAACTAAAGCAGGGCCTCCTGCATGCATTAATACTTAAAAAAAAAAAACCCAATTCTTATCTCTGAAAAAGATTCTGTTATATTAATAAGCCTTCCCTCAGGCAGCCTGAATACAATAGTTTATAATAGCATAGTTAGGATACAGGCGGCAAAAAAAACTCTACAATCAGTAGCAAACCTACAAATTCTTCCTTCATCCAGAGTCATACCCACCTTACAGCGCCCCAGATAAGGATAAGAATGAAAATGAAGTGTCTCAGCTAGACAAGAGACAAAGGAACGTGAGGCCTGTCACCTGTGGAGTTATCCCCACTGCTCTGTCCTGTCACCTGTGGAGTTATCCCCACTGCTCTGTCGTATTTGTTTCTGGGGGTGGGGGACATCGAAATGGAAAGATGAGCTGTGGTATTGGGGATGGAGGGGCCACTTCCATTTTCCTCTTCTATAGCTCAGAAAGTCATGACACAGATTTGCCAAGACTAATAAAAACATTTTTAAGGTGATAAGAGTTTTCATACAACCTAATTATGGTAGATAAATATAAAAATATCAGGGTTAAGATCAATGAGAGGCAAGCTGACAAAGCTGGTTTTGAAAATCTACAATGCACTAGAATTTCACTATTATACACACACATAAAACATGTGCTGGGCCTATGCTAAGTGAAATTGCTGGACGTTAACTTGGTTTGAACTTACCACCCCAATTTTAAAAATTAAAAGAAAAATCAAGAAAACAAAGAAGGGAGGGAGGGAGGGAGGGAGGGAGGTAGAGAGGGAAGGAGGAAGGAAGGAGGGAGGGAGGAGGGAGGGAGGGAGGGCGGGCGGGCTGCAGGTAATCTGTGAAAGATAAGGCTGGGGTGCACTGAGGCCCAGCCCTCTTCAGGACTACTCATATGAGGCTCTACTAATTGCATGGTTTGAGAGATCACTTTGATTTAATAAAATTCTTTAAAATGGATGTTTTTTTCCATTATATACAAGTCAAGGAACCAGAAACAACTCAAAAGCAGCCATGTGAATTGCCTGATCTCTGTGGACTTTTGTCTGTGTCCTTCTGATGCGTGGCCCTGTCTCCCTTGATCCACAGTTTTTCCTCCTCCTGCAATCCAAGTTTTCAAAAAGTACGAAGCTAAAACCCTGACAATCATCCCAGTAAACCTAGGTAGAAATAAAAAATGTAAGGAGACTGTCCCACTAAACTGTCTCAAAACCGTCCTGGCAGCCGCCGTTCATCAACAGGTCGGAGCTGCCACCCCTATTTCCACCTCTAGCCTAGAGAAGAGACAAGGAAACAATGGGGAAATGCTGACCTGCCAGTAATTTTATGCAAAAAATAAGGAATAGCCAGTCATTCCAGATTGTAATCTCTGGGGCAAATGCCACTGCTTGCGTGGATATGCTAGCCCCTCACGGGAGTCCTATTAGAAGTGAGTAGGTAAGACACAACTTAGCTACAACACTAATGTAACGGGGGGGGGGGGGGGGGGCACATGCTATCTGGCAGTGGCTGTGACAATGCTGTGTCCCAGCCCACAGGCTCTGGGTGAGGGGCTAGAGCTACTACTTACTGCCTTCTAATGCCCTTTCCTAGGCTGGATTTTTAACAAGAGGATGTAAAAGGCTAGACAGCGATAAGGTTCACTCCTATTCAGGCAGTGCATCACACCTCAGAACAAAGAGGATCACTTCAAAAGAAACAAAAGGAAAAGAAAAAATGAGGCCCCTTGACATACGATGTGCGGAACTCTGAACTCCCCATTGCTGAGTTACTGCAGATCAATGAAGTAAGAGCAAGCACTTAGAGGAAACTCTGTAGAGCTGGTCCAGGTTAGACGCCTTCTCGTTTTCATTCTCAAGTTCTCTTATTTAACAGAACCCCAAGCAGCAATTTCAACCAATGACACTTCTGAGTTAATGGCTAAACAATCATGGGGAATTTCCCAAAGATGAAGAAGCCATCGGGAAAATTTTTGGAGGGGGAACTATTTCAAAGTCTATGCTAATATTCAACAGAAGGGCTCAGAATTGTGTGGCGAAAGGTCGAGGAAAGATTCTTAGTTTAAAAAGCTAACACCCTACTGAAGAAACAGTGCATAGCAAATAAATTTCAAAGCCAACTCAAAAGTCTAATACAAAAGCCACATTTAGATGTCACTGAGATGGCGCTACAAAATTTAGGATTATAAAAATGAGCTGAAGTTTTAGAAATCTCTTCGACCTCTACACTTGTCTTAATTGGTTAAGCCTCTTGTGAGCAAGAAGAGCCCAGTTTACAAAGAACAGTTCCAAGTCTGGCACCAGGAAATTCATGTTCACTTTTTCCAGATACCCTCTTTGCAAAACAGTCTATTTCAAATTGCCTAAAGCTAAAACTGTCTTAACTAAGGCAGGCTGCCCAATAACTATTCCTTTCAAAATCCACCACATTTGTTGGGCTTTCTCGTTTTATCTTCAAATATGAAAACACTGAAGATAGTATGTTGTCTTCTACTTCAGTGCTGTCTCTGGAGCTGCACGGCCAAACCACACAGGAGTTTGAGATTCGCATTCTCTTAAAGATCACTGGGAAGGACATCGGATTAGAAGTTATTCAGTGCAGGTAGAATCATTAGCCAGCCTTCTTTTCACCTTCAACCTTCACCCTTGTTTTAAAAATCACCTTTCTGATTTCATTATTGTAAGTGAGCACTGCTGACATACAATTTCTCACTGCACAGAACAGAGCACTGCCACTGCGGCTGGGCTGGGGATGCGGAAGCGACAGGTAAAGCTGTAGCACACTCTACACCGAACTCCGTCAGAGTGAGGGAGCAAGGTGCTTCACTTCTGTCCTTTTAGGAAACTCTTAGGACAAAGTAACCTAATTTAAATTTAAAAACTTAATGCATCTACTGTCTTAGTGACATAATACTGTATCCAATCAAATTATTTTAGAGTGTTACAAAGTTACATTAAAACTATACCCAGACAGCACAGCCTGAAGGGCCAGGCAGAGCTCCGCACAGGACACTAGCACTCAGGAAGCACTTACTATGTCCAGTTCCTGCGAAGTGGTCTCCACGCTGACTTGATTCCTCACAACTTACTGAGCTAATAATCATGATTACTGAGACCCTTTTAGAAAAGCTGCTTACCACAGCTTATAAAGTGGCAGGACTCCATCTGACTTCAGACTCTCTGACTCCGAAGCCCAGGCAACCACCCACTTACAAAATTTCACCTCCTCTTACTGGGAAAGTGTAAATTACTTCTGAACGAATAAAGCAGAACGCACAGATACAACAGAAACCCAGCACTTCTAGGTTTTCAGAAACCACAGCATGTTTGATCACAAATTAACCAATAATTCAGAGCTCCAGTAAGATTTTAAGTGATAAAACTACCTTCAAAGATTTTTTGCCCTGGCCGGTTGGCTCAGCGGTAGAGCATCGGCCTAGAGTGCGGAGGACCCGGGTTCGATTCCCGGCCAGGGCACACAGGAGAAGCGCCCATTTGCTTCTCCACCCCTCCGCCGCGCTTTCCTCTCTGTCTCTCTCTTCCCCTCCCGCAGCCAAGGCTCCATTGGAGCAAAGATGGCCCGGGCGCTGGGGATGGCTCTGTGGCCTCTGCCTCAGGCGCTAGAGTGGCTCTGGTTGCAACATGGCGACACCCAGGATGGGCAGAGCATCGCCCCCTGGTGGGCAGAGCGTCGCCCCTGGTGGGCATGCCGGGTGGATCCCGGTCGGGCGCATGCGGGAGTCTGTCTGACTGTCTCTCCCTGTTTCCAGCTTCAGAAAAATGGAAAAAAAAAAAAAAAGATTTTTTAATGTGAAAGTCAATAATTCCCACAAATATGTAATCAAACTCCTAAAACACTGCATTCTGTGGTACTATTTGAAACTTATGCCAAGACTGCTTTGTAACTAAGAACTGGTACAGTTCAAAGACGATCTGCACAAACACATCAAGTTAAGAGAACAGAGACCAGATCTAGTACACTCTTCACAGCAAAGAAACAAATTAAGCCCAATCAAAAGATGGCTTTAAAAGCAAACAAACAAAACTCCACCACTCTGAAATGACTCAATGATTTCCACAAACTGGACAGGGCAGTGAAATACATCAAACTCTCCTATTCATTCTAGCATGAGGGCTAACCTACGCAGAGCTGTTAAGAAACTAATTACAAGCCTCTCCCAGCAGCAGCATGGGGCACCAGTGAGCACCGTGAGGGCCAGGAACTCTCAAGGCTCCGCTTCATTATTTAACAAGACAAACTATCCTGTGCTTTCCTCTTCGTATCAGATTTTCTGCCAAGCTGCACATACGTTTCAGGCAATGTTCAAAGCTAGTAGCAGATGTAGATTTAAGCAAACAGAATGTGCATTTGGAAGAAGAATTAAATAAGAGCCTTCTTTGGGTAGAGAGAACAATGGACTACACACATTTCATAAAACGTCCCTATTATCTTCACCCAGTCAGTAAGACAGTTCTCTTTTTCCCAATTAGAACGTTTGTCCTTAAGGCCACCCTGTAACTGCCTAAAAAGTATATGGTAACAGTTCAACTTTTCACAATAAAGTGTTGAATGTAATTTCTACTCTATCTAGCAACTAACCTGTTCCTTTTAAATATGAGTAACCAAAATACTGCCTTTCTCAATAATCTTACAGAAATATTTTTTAAATAGTTCCTTTGTCCTAGATGGTTTAATATCTTCTCTAAAGTGTTTAGGAATTTTGACAAATAATCTCTTCTCAATACCAAGCTGGGAATAAGGGAATGGGTGTGTGTATGTGACTCCATCTTTTAAACCTAGTAAGTTTTGAAAATTATTGGAAATCAGGTTTTTTGAAGTTGCAGTGCATCTCAAGAAGTCTTCTATGAAACAAACTGGATTATTCACAGGAAGTAACAAAATAACACGCACAAACTGTAACAAATTCATATTTGCTATCTTTTTACCCAAATCATGAAACACAGCCAAAGAGCTCCTATTTCTTTGAGGTTATAGAACTTAAAACATACATGTATATTCTTGGTCATGAAATCAAATGCATGCAAATGAATGCTAGAAACAGCTACCAAGTCTGATTGTACTTTGTCATGTGAGGGCTGTTTACACAGAGTGAATTCACTTTCACATGACCAGAGTTGGAGACCCCTGACCTCTCACTACCAAGAACTCACTTACAGCATAAGCCACTGCCCTGGCCAGTGCTGCAGTGGACAGAGCAACCTCTTGCAACAGTTAAGAGCATGGTATGTTAGAAGACCGAATAAAAATTTCTAGATTTAAAAAATTTATATATTTTTATGCTATGCGATAAACTCTTTCAAGAGGACAGGAAACACCCCATGTTACATTGACTGCTAGTATCAGGTACTGGATTAATGCTGGCCCAGTTAGGTGCTTACTCAAGTATTCAAAAATGTGATTACTGTTAATGTATAAGAGAAATGATCTCCATCTAAACACCCATCTTCCCATGTTCACAAAGGACGTGACGGAACTTGCATTAAAACATAAAATAATCAGTAAAATCAGGACTGGAGAAAACGTGAATTAGATATAGAAAGTGGAAACTGAGGTGAGGCAGAGACATAAAGGAAACCAAGCCATAGATATTTTGATTAAAATATATACATTTAACTGAGCACACTGGCAAACAAAGCAAAAGAGAAACACGGTCATTTATATTATAAAAAACAAACAAACAAACCATCAGCTCTCAAAGTAGCTAAGACCTTCTCTAGTTCTTAACCCTAAAATAAAATTTTCATGTAGGGTTTCAAAGAAAAAATATTGTGCAATTTTCTGAGAGTCAGAAGACATTTCTATAATAGAATAATCAGTCACACTTCATTTACCTTTCCTATAAATCTGGATTTTTAATGTAAAACAAAAGGAGGAAGGCCCCATTAGTACTAGCCATAACACAAAAATGTTTGTACAAGCCACCCCCAATCCCAAAATGAGTAAGGTACTGTACTACCGAAAGGAATTAATAGTTTCATCCTGTAAGAAACACTGGCCTGTGGTGGCGCAGTGGATCAAGTGTCGACCTGTAAGGCTGAGGTTGCTGGTTCAAAACCCTGGGCTTGCCTGGTCAAGGCACATATCAGAAGCAATCAATGAACAGCTAAGGTGAAACAACCATTATGGGTTGATGCTTCTCGCTCCCCCTCCTCTCTCTGAAAAATTAATGGATGGATGGAAGGAGGGAGAGAGGGAGGGAGGGAACTATCAATTCACACCCTAGTTGTTTAAAAAGCAGAATGGGATGCATCAGTAGTGAGCAGTAAATATCAAAATAGAGAACAAATAATGACTTTTTGGAAGTACTGTTTGCAGCAAACAAACTGGGGGAAAGAATGGTCTGAAACCATTTACTGAGTGCCATCTGTACTGGAAACCTGGTAAGGTTATAGTGACATCATCTTGTAAAAGGTGCCCCTGCCTCGACAAGAAGGATGCCCAATGAGCGAGCTGGTGGTAGTTAACGCATTTCCTCATCTAAAAATTGGTGGTTTCAACTTCCAACCAGGTGATGACAATTTTTTAAAAAACTGACCTCCAGTCCAGATGGCTCTTCAGATACTGAGCCTTTTCAGGGGGAAATCCACAGGCGCTGCATTCTGAGGAAAGCACACAGGGACTCTACCGAGCCCACCTCCTGCCTGCTCCCTCAGCAAGGGCACACTACGTCATCAATCTTGACGACTTCTCCCACACTCAGTTCACAGTCATCTACCTTCTTGGTAGCTCCCAAACTTGTTTTCTCAAAGGCGAAAATCATTAAGAATGTTTCTTAAAAAGTTTAACTGGCATAGACTGATGAGATGTTAAGAGAAAAAAAAATCAGATTAAAACTATGAATCCTATAAGGCCAACAGGTAAACAGCCTTCTAAAAAGGAAGACTGGAACGAAATATGCTAAAATGGTAATGACAACAGTTTTCAAGGGAGTGATATCATAAAAGATTTTTGTTGTCTTACTTATTCTTACCCTTATTTTCCACGGTTTGTGTGTTTGTTTTTGTTCATTTGTTTTTGCAAAAGAATTGTGTGGTACATATATTAACGGAGTACACATATACAGAGAATTTTCTATTGCTGGCCAGGCTAACAAACTTGCCTACATTTAACATGATCAGCAAATAAGCTGGGAACCAGGGCTCCTAAATTATGGACGCAGGGAACAGAATAGGATACCAGACTACTTAGAATCTAAAGTATCCAACCTGGTCTGAATATCACATGCTGGACACAGAACTGTGACCCATACCCAAATTCATATGCTAAAGGCCTAACCCCCAATATAATGGTATTTATAAAGAGAGCTTTTGGAAATAATTAGGTTTAGCTGAGGTCACAAGGGTGGGGCCTTCACAATGGGATTAGCACACCCTTACAAGACGAGACACAAGAGCTTGCTTCCGCTCTCTCTCCATCCATAGGCAGTAACTGAGTACTCATATATGTGAAGACACGGTGAGAAGGTGACCATCTGCAATCCAAGGAGACACCAGACAACAACCCTGTTGGCTCCTTGATCTTGGACTTCCTAGTCTCCAGTACTGTGAGAAATAAATTCCTATTATTTAAACCACCCAGTCTATGGTATTCTGTTATGGTGGGTCAGGCTAAGATATCACCTTTAGCATACATTAGTTGTATGACTGACTACAAATGATCTCAGTCTAGGTCTCCTCTGTTGTAAGTGGAAGAGAAAACAGTACCTACTTCATAAGAAAGATAGTTAAGAGGATTAAATAAAATAATTCACAACACCTTGGTGCAAAAGTATAGTAGTTATCTGGGTCAAAGGAAAAGCTTTTGGAGAATTAGGTTTGACAACATTGGTCCTCAAGTGTTGTGTACACTTATCCCTTTTTCCCTTTCCCATATTGGGAGCAAGAGAAATCAGGAAAATGCGGGAGAAGATTAGAGGTTGTATATGTGACTTACACAAAAAAAGTCTATTAATTTATAACATCCACTTCATGAAACTGAATTCCTATGTACAAATACAAATATGATCAAAGAACAATCTACAAGGAAAAAGGATTACAAAAGGAAAATAATACTCCTTAGAAAAAGAAACTATAAGCTAATTATGTTCAGTTATATAATAAAGAACAGATTCAATAAAGAAAGAGACAAGCTACAGAAATTAGATTTCAAGAAAAGGTAATCTTGTGTGTTCTATTATTACTGAGTATATAGCAATGTAATTGCTTGTGCTATATAAATTTCTATCTCCTGACTCCATTTATAACTCTTCCAAAGAAAGAAAATAAGCTTCCTGCCCTTTCCCCAACAGGTGACTTTTAAAAAAAACACTGAGAACCGGAGTGGGTGCCAGCTTACTCAGGGGACTGAGCTAAAGTTACTGGAAATACAGCCCACCTAAGTGAAGTAGCTTACCTCAATTAGATATGCAAACAGCTTTATAACATGTCATGTATCACTAAATAAGATGACCCGATCTGGCAGCCTCAAATATCCAAAGACAGTTTCCTTTACCTTCAAACACCAGGACAATTGGATTAGAAAATCAGTATTAAAGATGCTATCAGAAGAGAGCCTGAAGGACACGATCTTTTAAGAGTCTCCTTAACTGTAACCTAAGGAAGGGAAAGCTAGCAAGAAGTAAAAATGACAGAAGTCACAGTAAAAAGGTTAGGAAGGACGTATAATTTCCTATGGAGTACTTAAATCAGAGAAACAGAAGTACTTATCACCCTACTCTCCATCCACCCTTTCTGTCCCCAGCTCTCTCCCTACATGCTCTGCTTCGTCCACCCTTGTTTTTACAGGTTAAGGAATACAGCGCACCACGTGGAGAAAAGGATCAAGCAGAAATCCTCATGGCAGTAACAATCAATCTGAGGTTAGAAAACCTGTGACTTCTTGTTACCAAGGCCATGTTACCTTTCCTGTTGCAATATCCTTTTCCCAAAGCCATATGCAAATGCACTTGTGGGGAGAGGGTCCAAGGCTTTCACTGAATTCTCAAAGGGCCTCGAGACTCAGAGAGGAACAACTGCTGAGATGTAGTGCAGAACAAAACCAAACGTGGTCCCGACTCTTGGGAACTTCCATTCCTCTACGAATGTGGCCAGGAAGATGGGGGAGAGACGTAGAGGAATGATTACTAAGTCTGAGTCAGCAATCAATTCTATTCAGCAGCAAACAGCAGCACAGATGGTACTGAGTTCAGCGGAGATACAGCAGCAAGAACAGGCCAAGGTACAGAGAAAAGGCTAGCTCTCAGCAGGAGACCCAACAAAATGTCACTCTTACCTTGTCCTACCCAGGCCTGGAAGTCCCGCCATGGGGAAAGCTAAATGGAGACTTCAACTAAATTATTCTGTGATCAAAATTAGTAATTCCCAAGGTAGGCAACAGAAGACATATGCCCTTACCACAGGGTGGCTTGGCTGGGGTGAGTAAGGCAAGAGTAAAGCAGGGAGTGGCATCCTAACAGAACAGGGATTTTCACCCTGTTTCATCTCATGACACACATACGCTAATTACTAAAATTCTGCGGCACACCAAAAAATATATATTTTTTGCCAATCTGACCAAAAAAAAGGAAAGTATAATTTTTATTCATTCACACTGAATGGCAACTGCCGTATAGGCTATTGTCTTTTTTTTTTTTTTTTTAATTGAGAGAGACAGGGACAGAGAGACAGGCAGACAGACAGGAAGGGAGAGAGATGAGAAGCATCAATTCTTCATTGCAGCACTTTAGTTGTTCATTGATTGCTTTCTCATATGTGCCTCGATGGGGGGGGGGGACTCAGAGTGAGTGACCCCTTGAAGCCCAGCGGCCTTGGGCTTCAAGCCAGTGACCTCAGGGTTTCGAACCTGGCTCCTCTGCGTCCCAGTCCGATGCTCTATCCACTGTGCCACCGCCTGGTCAGGTTAGCTGCTATCACTTTTGTATTTGACAATCTTCAGGAAAAAGAGGTCAGTGCCCCTGACTAAATAGTTAGGAAGTGCATGTTTTAAAAATTCTTGCAGCACACAGGTTGAAAATCACTGTACTAGAGCGATAACCCTTCTCTATTTGTAGAAAAGTGGGTCTCTAGCAAAAATATTAATAATAAAAATACACTTAGCACAAATCATGCTCTGCTGTTACAAATGTACCTTGGAGTGTAGGCTCTATGGTCACCTACTAAAAACCAGCCTCATCAGTAATCCTGCTATGTTTTGAAGTTTTTACACAGATATCTCTAGAAACCATATGTCTAATCAGTTGTCATTAAGTAATCCAAAGCTCCTGAAGATGCTTTTCTATGGAGGCCTCCTGGATTAGAGAAGAAGATAAAATACAGTGTACGGGGGGAAGTATAAATCACTGAAAAGCAAGAAAATTACTACAGAGAGATGCTGGAAAGCTACAAAACAGACCAAATAATTCCCTTCTGCACTGGCAGGCAGGATCCTGCCAGATGTTTGAAATGGAATTAACCTCTATGGTCTACATTGATGGAAATAAAAATAAACTGCATAACTATAAATAAATCAATATTCAAGAGAGCATAAGTAACCACCTAGGGAAGGACCATCTCTGACTTACGTTCACTGAACTTCTTTCAGATGCCCCCCACCCCCACCCAAACAACCAGCCCACACTGCAGTGTCCACAGACACTGGGCCAGCAGCATGTCGAGGCTTTTAAAAATGTGCCAAAGGCAGATCAGACAATACCCTGATAAAAAGGTAAGTTAATCAGAGTCTTTGCAATGTTTCAAATAGTGTCAAACCAGGTAATATCACATTTAACAACAACAAAATCCTCCTTTATCCCCAAAGAAGATATATAGATATGAATGAATGGATGGATGGATACAGATATAAATATTCCTTCCTCAAAAAGATCATTACAATTTAAAGGTATTACAAGTAGCTTATAGATGCTTCCTCCTTACATTTTTTGGGAAGAAAAACCTTAAACAGTGAATGCATCCATGACCCCTTATATGTATTTACATGACAAGTATTTATTCCAAGCTATAACGTCCAGACTTCGAGGTGCTGTCCAGCACAGGACGATGAAGACAGAAAGGGTTCCTGACCTGCCATCCTCGTGGAGCAGAATGACACACAGGGTGACAGTCCTGACCGAATCTATGAAACGCTTACTGTTCCTTAAAGAAAATATCTGGGTAATCCCACGTAGTTAGTTCTTTGGCCTTTAAAGTGAGCAAACTATCTGTTAATAACCAGGAAATCAAGCTTGGAAGTCAAAGGCCTGGATTCTTACTTTGCAAAATAATCCAGTGCTAACGAATAGTTGCAGGCTGAGAAAACAGGAGGCCTGAACTGCAATTTTGGCTTTGCCATTAACTACAACAAAGCAGAGCAAAACCTCCAAATACCAACCTGGCCTTACCCCTTGGAGTAGTGAGGTTTTCTTCGTGCTCACTGACCCCAGGGAGGGAGCTTTTATTTTTTTCTTTCAAAGAACGAAATTAGCTCCAGTTACAGTTTTATTACCTGAAAATAATGTTTGTTTGATAACCAATTTATGGAAACTAGAAGAACATACCTTTACCTTTTTTTAATGTTGCCTTACACATTTCTAAGATAAATTGATTGTACTCAGGATGGTCAGGAAGCACAAGGATGTACATGATCATTTGTACTACTCAAAGAGTTAAAAATACAGTTTAAAAAAAATCAACCAATTTTTAACTTGTCTCCAGTGAACAAATGATTTGGTCTAATGTTTATCACATGGTGATGGTGATAATAGTAAATAATAGTCAAACTGGGAGAAATCTGACATTTTAAGAGTTCGTTTCCCAGCCAATGCACCAAAAAAGAGTTAAAGCAGGGACCAGATAAAAATCCTCTACAATAAAATTTCACGTGTTTCTTTGCTAAGTTTTGAAATTTGAATCAGTTATCTATATTGTGTCTTTAAGTGCTAATATACCATATGGAGAAATGGAAAAGTCAGTTTCACTAAAAAATGCGGCCTAGAAACCCTAACAAGAGTGGTCAAACAGAGGGCAGCAGCGCCGAGGATCACGGTGCAAGAGGGACAGCATGTGCACTCCCCACACAGGAAGCGGCCCAGGCCAGCCTGCAGGAGGACGAGGAGGCTGGTAAGAGGTCGTCGCGTTCCCCACACAGGAAGCGGCCCAGGCCAGCCTGCAGGAGGACGAGGAGGCTGGTAAGAGGTCGTCGGCGTTCCCCACACAGGAAGCGGCCCAGGCCAGCCTGCAGGAGGACGAGGAGGCTGGTAAGAGGTCGTCGGCGTTCCCCACACAGGAAGCGGCCCAGGCCAGCCTGCAGGAGGACGAGGAGGCTGGTAAGAGGTCGTCGGCGTTCCCCACACAGGAAGCGGCCCAGGCCAGCCTGAAGGAGGACGAGGAGGCTGGTAAGAGGTCGTCGGCGTTCCCGCCCAACACTTCAATTTTATGGCAGACGAGCACTGGAACACTGCCTCTCAAACTTGTATCATCTACACATCATTTAATGGACATTTGACGCTTATGAAAACCTGACTTCAGGTTTTAAAAAATAATCCTAATTTTAATTATACAAATAAAAGTTTTAGTAAATTAAAAACAAAGCTGTTGTGTATCTCTAACAGAGATGATTTACATCTACCTTGAGGTTTTAATAGACAGCCTTGATCTAGGAAGTTTCTTTTCTCATTCTATTTTTACTAAATTAGAAGCTCCTTCCTTACTCAGACTACTCTTAGGTCATAAAGAAAAGCATCAAGCACTTTGCTATCAACAGACAACCCTTACATATATGGACAAAGACTCCAAAATTATGGAAATTTCTCATTAAGTCTCTGTCCAAGGAACACACTTAAACCTAAAAATTAGTATTTCTTTTGGAGAAACTCTGGGGACTAGATTCTGACCCTTGATTTGACGAAGCTCTGGAGTACCCCTATCCTACCTATCTCAGTATTTAGATGTAATGGGAACACTGCTCATCCCAGCACCATAACCTCAGTTATAAGTTGTAATACTTTCAACTCACAGGTAATACTATATATAAAGCTACCAAGGGTAGTACACGTTTAGCTAAAACATGCTACTTGAACAAATTATTTTTAAAAATGGAAATAGCTTTTTTTGGTATTGACTATCTCCTAAAGAAAGTATAAAAATGTAGTATTGCCTGACCAGGTGGTGGTGCAGCGGCTAGAGTGTCACCTGGGATGCTGAGGACCCAGGTTTGACACCCTGAGATTGTCGGCTTGAGCACAGGCTCATCAGCTTGAGTGTGGTATTACAGACGTGATCCCATGTCACTGGCTTGAAGCCAAAGCCACTGGCTTAAGCAAGGGGTCACTGGCTTGGGTGGAGCCCCACCCTCCCACCCCATCGAGGCACATATGAGAAAGCAATCAATGAACAACTAACTAAGGTGCTGCAACTACAAGCTGATGCTTCTAATCTCTCTCCCTTTCTGTCCTTCTGTACCTCTCTCTCTGTCCCACTCTCTCTTGCTAAAGAAAAATAAAAAAAGTCATCTCTCTCCCACGTAAAAGATTGGTACAGGGCAGTATGAATAGCACGTCACCTGCCACACATTTCTTACTCAGCATATTCTAAAAGGTAAATACTCAGAGACTGAAACTTTGATTTTATTATTTTCACTATTTCCTTCTATACTAAGTCAGATTAGAAAGCATAACATTATTTCAACACTAAACCTCCACTAAGTATATATAGAAAAGGGGCTGGCAATTCTAATTATAAGACATCTTGCATTAAAAATGCATCCCACCTTGGCCAGATAGCTCCACTGTCCCCATGAACCAAGGTTGCTGGTTCAATTTCTGGTCAACAGGGCACATACAAGAATCAACTAATGAATGCATAAATAAGTGGAACAAATCAAGGTCTCTCTCTAAGTCAGTTTTTAAAAATGTATCCCAATTTCATATACGTTCAGGGGAATGGAGAAATGTAGAGCCAGTGAAATTAAACAGCAGGCAGTGGGCACTGTGGTGCCCATGCTCCTTTCTTGCTAAAATGCAATTGTATCCATACTGATACCAACACTTTTTCCAGCCCTCATCACAGCTCCCAAGCTATGATAAATAAATAAGTAGATAAATACTCTCTTCTCCTGAATCATGGGTTTTCCATGATGAACAACAACAAAATCACGCAGCACTTTCCCCTCAGAGGAACAAGATGTTTGCTAGGAATGAATGCTTCTGTGCACATCAACTGTGGAGCGGATACCTAGTTATGTGCACATTAATAGTAAGTGCTTCTGCACGCTGGATGTGACTGATACCAGGCGACAGTTTCCATAGTTTCCAGCAGTCATTTTGCAAAGGTAATGATGCAGCTACTCTGCGTTCTCTCCAAACAGTTCCTGTCATTAACTCTGAAGTTGGTTGCACTGGGTTCTCTGCAACAATGTGACTTTAAAAAAACACACCAAAAACGCTACTTTGAATGATATTCTGGTAGTTTGAAGTTTTCCCATTCTTACTGATGAGATTATTCTGGAAAAAAAAATTCTTTAGAAAGTATTATTTTATATTTGTCTTGGAAAACCTCTTATTGGTATACCAGAAAAAATGCCATTGTAGTTTATTTTTAAATTGCACAAAAGTTTTTGGTGGCGTTATGCCACCATTTGACGAAGTTTCATAAATAATCAAAAACTTTGAGGTTTAGGGGGCAAATGACTCAAAAAGTCAATACAATCTATTCTTAGGCACGTGTCATAGTAATTCACACCTTTTGTGTCACAGTAATTCACAATTTTTTTTTCCAACTGCTTAGGTAGTCGCCACATTCCTAGATTTTTGTGCCCCTATATTCAGATCACGATCCATTTAAGCCAGGGTTTCTCAACCTGGGCACCACTAACAAGTTGGGCTGGAAAATGCTTTGTTGCAGAGCCTCTTCTGTGTATGGTGGAATGCTTCCCAGTACCCTGGCTTCTTCCCACCAGATGCCAGTGGCACACTCCCAAGTGGTGAGGACCCAAAGTGTCTCCACACACTGTCCAATGTGTGAGCAAACCCAACTCTACTCAGAACACTGGTTTAGGCTGTGGAGTCCTGGTCAATCGTCCAGGACGATTAAATTATCCTGAGAAGTGGCGATTATGTTATTAGTTTTATTATTGAATTAACTGTTTTCCTAATTTTTGAGATGGGATTACGAAACAGTAAGAATTAAAAATCCAAATTCAATAAACAAAAATATGTAGTTGATGTAACTAAAACAAACTACCCTATTAAACTATTAACTAATCCATTATCCTTTATAGTACAGCCTTTAAGAACCTAACCATTATTAAGAAAGTAGAAAAGTCTTCTAGGAAAATCATAATAAATCTTATACCTCAATATGTGAATTTTATGTGAACAACAGTTTCATTGCCTCAAATCTGAGGGTAGGAAGTTAAAATATTTTCAATGTTCATTTTAAGATTTCACTTATAAAACTCACTACTGTCAAAGTGTGATATAGCCCAGAAATAGGCAGAACTTTTAAAAGGTTTAAAAACCTAGTAACAAACACATATGCATTTGACAGCCTGAAGCTGGGGACCAATTACAGCAATCATACCTTATCGTAACGTGTCTCTTGGTATACTACTATTGATACTAATTACAGAAAGGAGAGGAGGTGGGTGGACAAGCCTGACCTGTACATTGATCAATACAGTAGTGCTAACATACACAGCAGGCAAGAACAAGCCAGACATGTACTACCCATCTTCCAGGGCTCAGCTCAGAAGTCCCTTCTTCCAGAAACTTCCCAGCTCCCCAAGTTCCACTTAAGTGTTTCTCCTCTGTGCACCATACTGCTACTTTCATAAGATTATCCCACTATGCTTATAATTGCCTTGTTGTGTCTTCATTTTCCCAATTAAGCCATTGTGTCCCCAGCACCAAGTAAGCTGCCTGGCACAAGTAGGTGCTTTATTAAGTCCTTGTTTAAAAAGAGTCAGATGAATTCCATGACAGCTCTCTTCACGGTATACAAAATGAATTAGCACACACACAAATTTATCCAGAATAATTAATATTAAAGAAAGAAACAAAACAAAACAAAACACTGAAAGCAGTCTACAACACTGCAAATATTCTGGGGTTATTAGAAACCTCAATGAGCACCATATAAGACTGTCTCTGTATTTAGAAAGGATGACTCGACATTACATAGCTAATTTTACTTATATCTCTTTTAGAAGAATACATTACAGAAAATAAAGATGATATTTACAACTATTTTTAAATGGAGAACTTTATTCCATTAGGCTTGTGCAAATAAGTAGCCCATATTTTAATAGTATCGGTAATCAAGTAAATTTGAACTAAAATATTTCATTTCCACCTGAAAAATGTGTAACTTGGAAAAAAAATGTCACTGATGGTTAAGATGTGATATAATTGTATAATAAAGTATACGGTCACACTCAAGTGGTACTACTCTCACATACCACTAAGAACAACAATCTTTTTTTTTTTTTAACGCTGGTACTAAGAATAGTTTCTACCTACTGAGTCTTTTTTTTTTTTTTTTCTTTTCATTTTTCTGAAGCTGGAAACAGGGAGAGACAGTCAGACAGACTCCTGCATGCGCCCGACCGAGATCCACCTGGCACGCCCACCAGGGGCGACGCTCTGCCCACCAGGGGGCGATGCTCTGCCCATCCTGGGCGTCGCCATGTTGCGACCAGAGCCACTCCAGCGCCTGGGGCAGAGGCCACAGAGCCATCCCCAGCGCCCGGGCCATCTTTGCTCCAATGGAGCCTTGGCTGCGGGAGGGGAAGAGAGAGACAGAGAGGAAGGAGAGGGGGAGGGGTGGAGAAGCAAATGGGCGCTTCTCCTGTGTGCCCTGGCCGGGAATCGAACCCGGGTCCTCCACACGCTAGGCCGACGCTCTACCGCTGAGCCAACCCGGCCAGGGCACCTACTGAGTCTTATTACATTTAATCAACAGGTCAGATCCTCCCTATATTTTCTTTGTAAGGTAGATATTAGTTAAGTGACCACCGCAACTCAAAGGCAGACTTCCAGCTACCAAGCCCACATTCTTTTACAATAAACCACAACCATGTTTAGGTCTGCAACTCTGATTTTTTTTTTTTTTGCAGAATATCTGGAGGAAGGTTATTCAAACTTTGATAACAAGGCCCTGGCCGGTTGGCTCAGTGGTAGAGCATCAGCCTGGCATGCAGAAGTCCCGGGTTCGATTCCAGGCCAGGGCACACAGGAGAAGCGCCCATCTGCTTCTCCACCCCTCCCCCTCTCCTTCCTCTCTGTCTCTCCCTTCCCCACCCGCAGCGAGGCTCCACTGGAGCAAAGATGGCCCAGGCGCTGGGGATGGCTCCTTGGCCTCTGCCCCAGGCGCTAGAGTGGCTCTGGTCGCGACAGAACAACACCCCGTAGGGGCAGAGCGTCGCCCCTGGTAGGCGTGCTGGATGGATCCCGGTCGGGCGCATGCGGGAGTCTGTCTGTCTGTCTGTCTATCCCTGTTTCCAGCTTCAGAAAAATACAAAAAAATAAATAAATAAATAGGATAACAAGAAAACTAGTTAAGTAGTCATGAAAAATGGTTTAACAAAAAATGAGAAGCTACTTAATTTGATGGCAACATGTTCTTACCCTCCAAAGTTTCCAGTACTACTTCGCCAATAGTGGTAAAGATCATGCAATAGCACAGTAATATGTATTATCAAAACAGATACAGGAGACCTGAGATAGCAGCAGAGTAGGCGGACGCGCAGACACCCAGCTCTCACCACCAAATTGGAATACAAATCAATTCAGGAAAAATAAGCGTGAAAAACTAACTCTGGACTACAAGAACAGCTCTCAGAAACCAAGGAGCAAAGAAGAAGCCAATACAATCCTGGTAGGGAGCGCCTGAATCTCCCCTGCTTACAAGAATGGAGCAGGGGGGGGGGGTGAGGCTGAGAGCCCAGAGGGGATCTCACTCCAGGGAAAAGAGCAGAAAATACTGCTCACAGCCACTTGCCTGGTGACCAGGGAGCGAGGTGTGTTGAAAAGACCAGCTTATCTCCCAAGTGGAAAGGAAAGAGAGAGGGACAGACTGTGAGGGGCTAAGGAATGCAGGAGACTATCTAAAAAAGGCTGACTCATCCGTGCTGGAGGCAGCCATAGCTGGGGGAGGGACTGATCCTTCCCGACAAAACAGTACTAAATTGCTTCCAGATCAGAGATCTCCAGACATCTCTCCAGCTCTAATCAGCGCAACAAGACACAGCTGAAAACAAGAAGTGGGAAGGAGAGGCAGTAACTCAGGTCTCCAGGGAGATCTGAGATACACCTCCCTCTACTGAAGCTGAGAAAACACCCTGCCCTCAGAGAGATTAGTTGGTGGAAGAGGCCTTCAGAGTCTCAGGTTACACCCACCACATTCCTGGATACAGTTTCAAGGAAGGCCCCTGCTGAGATCAGTAAACAAGACTATCACCTGTTAAGAAAACAAACAAATCAAGACTTCAAAGCTGCCCAAATCCGAAAGTAGATTACAAATAATAGCTGATACCAACCCAAGAAGACCTAGAAATAACACTACTGAAAACTGGAGGCAGACAACACCAAGCCTAGACTCAACCAACTCTACAAACAAAACACAGACAATGAGAAGACAAAAAAGTGCAATCCAAATGAAACTATCAGGAGATGAACTGAGTGATATGGAAATAATCAAACTTCCATATGTAGAGTTCAAAATAATGATTGTAAGGATGCTTAGGGATCTTAGAAGAACAATGGATGGTCATTATGAACACCTAAATAAAGAAATAGCAAGTATAAAAAAGAATCAGTCGGAGATGACAAATACAGTATCAGAAATAAAGACCACAATGGAAGGAATTAAAAACAGGATAGAGCTGAGGATCGAATCAGCGAGTTGGAGGACAACTGGAATGAAGGCATAAAAGCAAAGAAGAAAAAAGAAAAGAGACTCAAAAAGTCTGAGAAAACTCTTAGAGAGCTCTGTGACAACATGAAGAGAAATAACATTCGCATCATAGGGGTTCCTGAAGAAGAAACTCTCACAAGTTCAAGAAGCACAGAGGACTCCATTAAAGAGAAACCCAAAGAAACATACACCAAGACACATCATAATTAAAATACCAAAGCTAAGTGATAAAGAGAAAATATTAAAAGCTGCAAGAGAAAAAAAAGCTATTACCTACAAAGGAGCCCCCATAAGGATGACATCTGACTTCTCAACAGAAACACTTGAGGCCAGAAGGGAATGGCAAGAAATATTCCAAGTAATGAAGAACAAGAACCTACAACCAAGACTACTTTATCCAGCAAGGCTATCGTTTAAAATCAAAGGAGAAATAAAAAGCTTCTCAGACAAAAAACAACTCAAGGAATTTATTACAACCAACCAATGCTGCAGGAAATGTTAAGGGGCCTGTTGTAAACAGATCAAAGTGGGAAAAATATATCAAAAAAGGAATACAGCTTTAAAGAATAAAATGGCAATAAACAACTACATATCAATAATAACCTTAAATGTAAATGGATTAAATGACCCAATCAAAAGACATAGGGTAGCTGCATGGAGAAGAAAACAGAACCCGTACATTTGCTGTCTACAAGAGACACACCTTAAAACAAAAGATACACATAGATTGAAGGTAAAAGGATGGAAAAAAACATATCATGCAAACAGAAGTGAAAAAAAAGCAGGGGTAGCAATACTTATATCAGACAAATTGGACTTCAAAACAAAGGATATAGTAAGAGATAAAGAAGGCCACTACATAATGATAAAGGGAGCAATCCAACAGGAAGATATAACTATTATAAATATCTATGCACCTAATATAGGAGCACCTAAATATATAAAGCAGACTTTGATGAATTTAAAGGGCGAGAACAACAGCAATAATATAATAGTAGGGGATTTCAATACCCCACTAACATCACTAGATAGATCCTCAAGAAAGAAAATTAACAAAGAAACAGCAGACTTATTGGACACACTAGATCAACTCAATTTAATAGATATCTTCAGAACCTTTCACCCTAAAGCAGAAGAATATACATTCTTTTCAAGTGCTCATGGTACAGTCTCTAGGATAGACCACATGTTAGGGCACAAAAGTGGTCTCAACAAATTTAAGAAGATTGAAATCATATCAAGCACTTTCTCTGATCACAATGGCATGAAACTAGAAATGAACCACAACAGAAAACCTCAAAAATTCTCAAACAGCCTGACCAGGCGGTGGTGCAGTGGATAGAGCATCGGACTGGGTTGCTGAGGACCCAGGTTCGAGACCCCGAGGTCGCCAGCTTGAGCGTGGGCACAAAAAGCTCACCAGCTTGGACCCAAGGTCTCTGGCTGCAAGGGGTTACTCAGTCTGCTGAGGGCCCGTGGTCAAGGCACATGTGGGAAAGCAATCAATGAACAACTAAGATGTCGCAATGCGCAATGAAAAACTGATGATTGATGCTTCTCATCTCTCTGTTCCTGTCTGTCTGTCCCTGTCTATCCCTCACTCTGACTCTCTATCTGTAAAAAAAAATAAAATAAAATAAAAAATAAAAAATAAAAAAAATAAAAAAAAAATTCTCAAACACATGGAAACTAAATAGCAGGTTGTTAAATAACGAATGAGATCAAAGAAGAAATAAAAAAATTCCGAGAAACGAATGACAATGAGCATACAATAACTCAAAATTTATAAGACATAGCAAAAGCAGTACTTAGAGGGAAATTCATAGCACTACAGGCACACTTTAAGAAGCTAGAAAAAGCTCAAATAAACAACCTAACCCTGCATCTAAAAGAACTAGAAAAAGAACAGCAAGTAAAGCCCAAATGTAGTAGAAGGAAGAAAATAATAAAGATCAGAGCAGAAATAAATGACATAGAGGCTAAAGAAACAATACAGATGATCAATGAAACTAGGAGCTGGTTCTTTGAAAAGGTAAACAAGATTGATGAACCTTTAACTAGAATCACCAAGAAAAAGAGAGGACTCAAATAAATAAAATTAGAAATGAGAGTGGAGAAATAACAACTGACACAACAGAAATACAAAATATTGTAAGAAAATACTATGAAGAACTGTATGCCAAAAAACTAGACAACCTAGATGAAATGGACAAATTCCTTGAAACATACAATCTTCCAAAAATCAATCTGGAAGAATCAGGAAACCTAATCAGACCGATTACACCAAATGAGATCAAAACAATTATCAAAAAACTCCCAACAAAGAAAACTCCGGGGCCTGATGGCTTCACAACTGAATTCTACCAAATATTCAAAGAAGAACTAACTCCTATCCTTCTCAAACTATTTCAAAAAATTCAAGAGGAAGGAAGAATTCCAAACTCCTTTTATGAGGCGAGCATAATTCTGATTACAAAACCAGGCAAAGACAACACAAAGAAAGAAAATTATAGGCCAATATCTCTGATGAATATAGATGCTAAAATCCTCAACAAAATATTAGCAAACCGGATCCAACAATATATGGAAAAAATCATACACCATGATAAAGTGGGATTTATTCTGGGGAGGCAAGGCTGGTACAATATTCGTAAATCAATCAGTGTGATTCATCACATAAACAAAAAGATGGAGAAAAACCATATGATAATTTCAATAGATGCAGAAAAAGCATTTGATAAAATCCAGCACCCATTCATGATCAAAACTCTCAGCAAAGTGGGAATACAGGGAACATACCTCAACATGATAAAAGCCATCTATGAGAAACCCACAGCCAACATCATACTCAATGGGCAAAAATTAAAAGCAATCTCCTTAAGATCAGGAACAAGGCAGGGGTGCCCCCTTTCACCACTCTTATTTAACATAGTCCTGGAAGTCCTAGCCCCACCAATCAGACAAGAAGAAGAAATAAAGGGCATTCAAGTTGGAAAAGAAGAAGTAAAACTATCATTATTTGCAGATGATATGATATTGTATATAGACAACCCTAAAGTCTCAGTCAAAAAGCTACTGGACCTGATGAATGAATTCAGCAAAGTGGCAGGATATAAAATCAATACTCAGAAATCAGAGGCATTTTTATACGCCAACAATGAACAGTCAGAAGAGAAATTAAGGAAACAATCCCCTTCAGTATTACAACCAAAAAAATAAAGTACCTAGGGAGTAAACTTAACGAAGGAGACTAAAGACTTGTACTCGGAAAATTACAAAGCATTGATAAAAGAAATCAAGGAAGATACAAACAAGTGGAAGCATATACCGTGCCCATGGTTAGGAAGAATAAACATCATTAAAATGTCTATATTACCCAAAGCAATCTATAAATTCAATGCAATACCAATTAAAATACCAATGACATACTTCAAAGATATAGATCACATATTACAAAAATTTATACGGAACCAAAAAAGAACACGAATAACCTCAGCAATCTTAAAAAAGAATAATAAAGTGGGAGGCATCACACTTCCTGATATCAAGTTATACTACAAGGCCACTATACTCAAAACAGCCTGGAACTGGCATAAGAGCAGGCATATAGATCAATGGAACAGAACAGAGAACCCAGAAATAAACCCACAGCTCTATGGACAACTGATATTTGACAAAGGAGGTAAGGAAATACAATGGAGTAAAGACAGCCTCTTTAACAAATGGTGTTGAGAAAATTGGACAGCTACCTGCAAAAAGTGAAACTAGATCATCAACTTACACCACTCACAAAAATAAACTCAAAATGGATAAAAGACTTAAATGTAGGCCGTGAAACCATATGGAAGCATCTTAGAAGAAAACATAGGCAGTAAGCTCTCTGACATCTCTCGGAGCAATATATTTGCTGATTTATCTCCATGGGGAAGTGAAATAAAAGACAGGATAAATAAATGGGACTATATCAAACTAAAAAGCTTTTGCACAGCTAAAGACAATAAGAACAGAATAAAAAGACAAACTACACAATGGGAGAACATATTTGACAATACGTCTGATAAGGGGTTAATAACCAAAATTTATAAAGAACTTGTAAATCTCAACACTAGGAAGACAAACAATCAAATAAAAAAATGGTCAAAAGAGATGAATAGACACTTCTCCAAAGAGGACATACAGGTGGCCAATAGGCATATGAAAAAATGCTCAACATCACTAATCATTAGAGAAATGCAAATTAAAACCACAATGAGATATCACCTCACACCAGTCAGAATGGCACTCATCAACAAAACAACACAGAATAAGTGCTGGCGAGGATGTGGAGAAAAAGGAACCCTCCTGCACTGCTGGTGGGAATGCAGACTGGTGCAGCCACTGTGGAAAACAGTATGGAGATTCCTCAAAAAACTGAAAATCGAACTGCCTTTTGACCCAGCTATCCCACTTTTAGGAATATACCCCAAGGACACCATAGAACAGCTCCAAAAGGAGAAATGCACCCCCATGTTTGTGGCAGCATTGTTCACAATAGCGAAGATCTGGAAACAGCCCAAGTGTCCGTCAGAGGACGAGTGGATTAAAAAGCTTTGGTACATATATACTATGGAATACTACTCAGCCATAAGAAATGATGACATTGGATCATTTACAATAACATGGATAGACCTTGATAACATTATACGGAGTGAAATAAGTAAATCAGAAAAAACTGGCCCTGGCCGGTTGGCTCAGTGGTAGAGCGTCGGCCTGGCGTGCGGAAGTCCCGGGTTCAATTCCCAGCCAGGGCACACAGGAGAAGCGCCCATCTGCTTCTCCACACCTCCCCCTCTCCTTCCTCTCTATCTCTCTCTTCCCCTCCCGCAGCCTAGGCTCCATTGGAGCAAAGATGGCCTGGGCGCTGGAGATGGCTCCTTGGCCGCTGCCCCAGGCGCTAGAGTGGCTCTGGTCGCGGCAGATTGACGCCCCTGAGGGGCAGAGCATCGCCCCCTGGTGGGCAGAGCGTGTCCCCCTGGTGAGCGTGCCTGGTGGATCCCGTTCGGGCGCATGCGGGAGCTGTCTGACTGTCTCTCCCCATTTCTAGCTTCGGAAAAAAAAACCCCAAAAAACAAAAAAAAAACTAAGAACTATATGAATCCATATATAGATGGGACATAAAAATGAGACTCAGAGACATGAACAAGAATGTAATGGCAACGGGGGTGGAGGGTTGGGGGAGGGAGGGTGGGGCGAGGAAGGAGAGAGGGGGTGGGGGAGGGGAGGGGCACAAAGAAAATCAGATAGAAGGTGACAGAAGACAATTTGACTTTGGGTGAGGGGTATACAGCACAATCAAATGTCAAAATAATCTGGAAATGTTTTCTCCTAACATATGTACCCTGATTTATCAATGTCACTGTATTAAATTTAATAAAAAAACACATACAAAAAGGAAAATCATTAAAAAATTTTAAAGCATATTTTAAACACTTCGAAGGAAAAACAACAAATTATTAACCACCATTGTGTTAAAGAGACAGGATAAGTAATTTTCCCTCTTCCAAATTCTCTGAAATACTGTTCCATTCATTTTTTTTATAATCCAAAACATTTAAGAAAAACTTAGCAAGGGTTAAAAGTTCAAATAGGCCATGGCCAGTTGGCTCAGCATCGGCCTGGTGTGCGGGAGTCCCGGGTTCAATTCCCGGCTGGGGCACACAGGAGAGGCGCCTATCTGCTTCTCCACTCCTCCCCCTCTCCTTCCTCTCTGTCTCTCTCTTCTCCTCCCACAGCTGAGGCTCCACTGGAGCAAGGATGGCCAGGGCGCTGAGGATGGCTCTGTGGCCTCTGCCTCAGGCACTAGCATGGCTCTGCATGCAACAGAGCGAAGCCCCGGAGGGGCAGAGCATCGCCCCCTGGTGGGCATGCCGGGTGGATCCTGGTCGGGCGCATGCAAGAGTCTGTCTGACTGCCTCCCCATTTCCAGCTTCGAAAAAATGAAAAAGGAAAACAAAAGTTCAAATAGAGTACATTCTGTTGTCTAATTCATAAAAAAATTCACATGCTCACAAAAGTGATAGTTAAGTCTAAAGATACAGATAAGATAGGGAGACAAAAAGTAAGAGAGATTCAAGAATTTGAGGAGTTCTGTAACAGAAGCATTTCAAGAGGTAAACCAGATGTTCCTATGGAGCTGCAGCAGAAGGTCTAAGAGACAGACATTTATAATGTCAAAGGCTATGTTCTGATCAAAGAGCATAAAAGTCAGGTCCATTTGCTGAAGAATTCTTTACAGTGAAGGGATCAAGCAACACTAAGCTCTCAGCACAACTCAAAATTAAAGTCAGTTGAAGGCTATTAAGAAAGTACAAGAAAGAAGAGAAGACTGTTTCCTCAAGCATTTCCCTGGAAAAAGGAAGTCTGGCAATTGGGTCAAAGCATAGAGGTCAAAAGCCTGATTGAAGTGAACAGTGTTTCATTTGAGGCCATAAAAAGTTACTAAGAATAATTAGCGAATACCTTTTTTTTATTTCACTGCCACCACATTTTTCTCTCCAAGCAGCTCTCTCTTGTTTCTCTTCTCCATAAACTAGGCCATGTCATAGACACTTTCTCCAAGAACTTCTCCAAACCAGACCAAAAACTCTTTAAAAAGGTATTCCTGTCCCCAGAGGTAGCACAGTTCTGATGCTTTCACAGAACTCTTTCCAGGTCACACTCCCAAGTTGGTAGGAGATTCATTCTCTGGTTAAATTATTCATAATAGATAAAAAACAAAAATTATTCTAAGTATTTGGTCTATACCTAATAAGTTTACCTTCCCCACAAAATTAAAATGAAATTTTATTAAGGACATGCAGAGTGGTATGAAGCCATGAGCGGGAAATGGTGGGAGAGGGGGAACTTAAAAGTCTTACTTTCCAATTGCCTGTTACTTCTCGTAGACAACCTCACCAAGTGGATATATAAAAATAAAATGTTGCAATATGCTGTTTGCTATGGTTGTGATGCATGAACTTTTCCTTGGAGACCTCTACTTAGATAATCATCTGACACTCAATTATGACTAGTACGTTAAGCGCCTGTCTAGAGAAAATCAACTAAACTTGCATAAATGTTTAAGGTCAAAACATCTCAAAGTACCTACCGTCTACTAAACAATAACATTTCACAGATGGCATCATAAAACAAAAATTTCAGCGGACATCTGCTCTCCAATCGGGCATAAAAGCAGAGCCATCCATACACCACACATTAAGCAGAACACCTTTTCCTTGTTGCAATGTCCTACATAATGCATTCATCTCCTTAATATGTCCAATCTTGAGCATCACTTATGTGTTAGCCTGCTTGGGCTGCCATAACATTTTTACCGTAAACTGGATCACTTAAATAACAGAAATTTATTTTCTCACAGTTCTGGAGGCTGGGATGCCCAAGATCAAAGTGCTGGAACCAAATGGTTCCTGGTGAGAGCTCTCTGGTATCTCTTCTGATAAGGACACTGATCCTATTAGACCGGGGGCCCACACTCATGATTTCATCTAACCCTAGTTATGTCCCAAAGACCCCAAGAACCATCACACTGGGGTTACAGCTTCAAACTTGAATTTTGGAGTTACACACTCAGTCCATATCAACTATTTAACTTGTTTCAATTTGTCAGTGGTGCACATGCAAAAGGATGGATATTAGCTAAAAAATTGTGTATGTTACAAAATTTTTTGAACTAAAAAAAAATGGTTGATGTCAATATTGACAAAAAGGACTCTAAGAAAACAATGTCAAAACTGAGCAAATGCAAAAACGTAATCTCTGGTTATCATGAAGATGCTTGTTTTGTAAATGTTAAGGTCACATCACCACTGAGTGATTTAAAAAACCCATGCAGGTTACATATGGTGAATTATTTTTCATTTTAGCTAGCTTTATTTTTTCTTTTAAGCCACAATATGACTAAAATAGCCTACACTTATTTTTAGCTTATACACTTCACATATATTTACAATAATCCTCCAAAATGTACTATCATGTGGGTACTGTTGCTATTTCCACTTTACAAAAGAAAGTGTAAGAAATGTCCACTACAGTAGTATAAATTTAAAATGGAGAGTTTAAAAGGAGAAAGTAAGACTTGTCTCTAACAATTCCTTATCTGAAAACAGGACTAATCTCAAACCCGCAGCCTTTCTTAAAATTATTAATAAGTAAAAAGCTTGTCTTTGTCCTGTGTTTTAAGCTTGAAGAGAAGCATTTGTGCTACAACCTCTGAAGAGAGCCACAAGGAACCTGGATGGAAAGGATCAAGTTACCACAAATGGAAGTCCAGCAGCACGAAGGCTTTTTCCAAAATATTTGATTCAAAATAGGAAGAACCCAGAGTATATCTTCCAAAACACATCCACTGTAAAACCGCTCCTATGGACGCCCCTAAAGTGGAGATGCAGAACAAACACAAATAAAGCAAATTTCTGAAAAGATGCTGTGAATCAATGAACAACTAAGGTGCCGCAAAAACAAGTTGATGTTTCTCATCTCTCTCCTTTCCTGTCTGCCTGTTCCTATCTGCCCCCATCTAAATAAAGAAAAATAGCTGTGATTCTTCCCCTTCTTCAACTATCACCCATATATAAATTTCCTAGCTGCTATTCTATTCCTATTATTCCAAAAGAAACAGGATGATATGTTTCTCCTTATATGTTACTGTTTTTTAAAGTAACACTCCTTAAAGTTACATAAAACTGCTAGAGTCTAGCCCTGGCTGGTTGGCTCAGCGGTAGAGCGTCGGCCTAGCGTGCGGAGGACCCGGGTTCGATTCCCGGCCAGGGCACACAGGAGAAGCGCCCATTTGCTTCTCCACCCCTCCGCCGCGCTTTCCTCTCTGTCTCTCTCTTCCCCTCCCGCAGCCAAGGCTCCATTGGAGCAAAGATGGCCCGGGCGCTGGGGATGGCTCTGTGGCCTCTGCCTCAGGCGCTAGAGTGGCTCTGGTCGCAACATGGCGACACCCAGGATGGGCAGAGCATCGCCCCCTGGTGGGCAGAGCGTCGCCCCATGGTGGGCGTGCCGGGTGGATCCCAGTCGGGCGCATGAGGGAGTCTGTCTGACTGTCTCTCCCTGTTTCCAGCTTCAGAAAAATAAAAAAATAAAAAAATAAAAAAAAATAAAAACTGCTAGAGTCTAGCAGCTAGACTATTACTGATGGGAAGGAAAAACACAGAAATTTGGAATATCATGAAATCTCTTCTAGACTCAGAATTATGACTAGTGCTAAAAATCAAAGATGAAAGGAAACAGATAAGAAAATAATTCTTTTGAACTATACACATACACAAAAGGAAGTATGCATAGCATGAAAACAACACAGCATTTCAGTTTTTATAAATCAACATCCTACAGATGTTATGATTAAGAATATCCACAATTTGTTCAATTATGAAATGTTTTAAATTGTCAAATTAGCAAGAAACTCATAGCTGCTTCAAATGCTCTTTTGGAAAGTGCATGTAAATCATAAATATTTGTTGCACAATTAACAAAGAATATGATTAGTGTTTATTTCATAAGAGCTACTTCTTGACATATATATTTCCCAAGCTTTTCCATACAGAATATAGACACATATTAGCTAGAAAAATATTTATAAAATGTGGCTGCAACAAACTTATTCAATATTATGCAAATCACACCATCTTTTAGGTTATAAAAGACCATGTCTTTTCTCTTTGTTATTTATAAACAACCATAGTACCCCTAAAATAAACTTCAAGTTCTCATTTCTTACTGTGTTTGATATAAGAAACTAACCAGAAGCTTGCCCTAAAGAGAAATGGAACATCTGGTGAAATGTGTAACATGCTTTAGGATCACATCTGCTGCTAAGGTTAGCATTCCAGTGTGATAGCTGTAATCTCCATGCTAACTGTAGAAGCCAAACAGAGAATAAAAGGTACTAACGAAGCATCTTTTTCAGCCACAGGGTACTTTCTTTTTTTCAGCAATGTGCAAACAATGGGGCCTCTGAGTACTTGGGGAAATATTTCTGGAATAAGTACACACTTCAGTTCAAAACATGTACCTATTCAATAAACTGCTTCTACCACGTGATGACTGATTACCCCCCCCAGCCCCTCAAGTATATTAATCAAGACAGGATGTATGCTGTTTCTTGTCTGTGATCCATCAATCTACTAAGCTCTTATTTTTCAAATCACCAATAAGACAATCTGGAGTAGAAGAAAGAGAAAAAGAAAACAGAGAAAGTGCAGATGACTAGAAGAGAGGGCATTACTAACTCAAAAAAGGCTACTTTCACAAGCACACCATGCTCAGCAGCATTCCGCCTCCATTCACTTTTAACTTTCACTTTTCTGCTATAAACAGCAACAAAATTCCATGTTTACTGCAGCATAAACTGCCTTACATTTGTGACACTTTTAAAAGCCCCTACTGTGCCATGAAAGGCTCCCAAACAAGGCAAGATCTGCACAGCAGGAGAAGAACCCACTTACATTTTCTAACAGCTGTGAAGGATCAGTCCCCTAGAGTAACAGAAATCAACTGCAAACTGAAAAGTGTTTAGAAAGAAAATGTTTCCATCACCTCACACTATCAGCTACTTCCATTAGTACCCATGGAAGACACACTGGATTTTACCCAGCATTTTAATACAATAAACTTTACTGCTGGTAAAAAGAGAATACAATTACAGACTAGTCCTACTATTAAACACAGGAAGTCCTCAATGAAAAGAATGAATACCTGATTTCCCATTTCTGCCTCTTCAATACTGAATGGAACAACTAATCACAAAAGCCTGAGGGTATAGTTTGCAAAAATTATTTATGAAGCTTATTTTGGGTTCCATATACTGAATTAAAACCATATTACTTAAGTATAAAACATTTATCATCACATCAGGAACTGATTTTATACCACGTTTAAAGTCAATGATAAGCTCCATGAAGTTAATTTTGTATGTTTGTGGTGGTTCTGTGGGTATTTTGACTACCTACTACTAATCAGAAAGGATAACAGTGTATACAACCTGGAAAATAAAAGATGAGTGACCACTGGGCCCACATCATACATAATACATGAAAAATGGGAGGGTGTGAAGATATTCAAAGTCATTACAGAGGGAGTCCCAGCTCCAGTTCCAGGTGATCCCTGTCCGTCTTTCCTGAGCACAAGCCTCCATTACCAGGCACTGCGGTAGCGGCTGACAGCCAGCCCTGAGTAAGACTCAGCCCTTGCCTTCCAGTAGTCCAGTGTGAAAGAAAGCCACATGGTAGGTAACAACAGTACCATGCTAGAAACTCAGCAGAGTACAGGGTGCAGAATTAACTAAAGGGGATAATGAGGATGGGGCATTAGAAAAGGTTTAACAGAGGTTCAAAACCTGTCGTAGGCAGAAAAAGTGAGAGTGGTATTCTGGCCTGAGGAAACCATTCTGCAAAGGCATAGCAATGTGAAAAAGAATCTTTAGGGAACTCTATAAGCAATCTCACGCTACATAATACACACAGGAGAAAGAACAAGAAAGGCAAAATACAGGCCGTGGCAGATCCCAAAGGGCCCTAGGCCAGGAAGACTTGAGGAACTGGAAAAGGGCTTAAGGTAAGGGAGTGACACTTATCGACTTTGGACTGAGGATGGCCTCAAAAGGAAAAGACAGAGGCAAGAAAACCTATTAAGAGGCAATGACAGTAATTCAGGCAAGAGATGACAATGAAAATCTGAAGTCAGTTCACACGAACCGACTGAGCAGTTAACGTGAAACAAAGAATGTGCCTAACCTTACATGTTACCTTTGACTCATGCAAAAACTAAGCATGCAATCAAGAACACACTGAAAATACACAAGACATTTTAGGTTATATACCATATTAAAAAAGAGATTACAGCAAAAACTATTTCAATTAATAGAATCAACAACGTTTACACATTTAAGGAAAGCACTAGAAATCCACAGCCAGCCTGCCCCACTTTGAAACTACAAGAAGACACAAATCACAAACGGATATAGTAAAATTCAGAAGTCAACCTGGAAGTTTTCAAATAAACTGCTACAATATATAATTACATTATTTTGTTACTACATCATCTAAAAACAAATAAATACAGGAATTCAAGAGGAACTGATTTGGCCATTTGATAGGATTTTATAGTGCTTTCTACTTGGCTCCAATTTTTATTTTTTAGAAGAGCCAGGAGATATTTGTTTAATCAGGGCTTTTTTTTTTTTTTTACAGGGTTTTAAAAGTGCGTCGTTTCCAAAGTGTTTACCATGGCTGCTTTCATTTTTGAATAATTTTTAAATCTATTGAAAACTACCTAAATTTTTAAAAAGCTTTTAACTGTGAGGGTTGCTAAGTTACTTATGCGCCTCATGATTCCTTCTGAAGATCCTGATAATAGCACTCTGTCACAAAGCAATCATTCATTCATTCAAATGAGAAACCTACAATGCCCAAGACACTAATCTAGATTGAACCAGGTCTGACTACCATCCGCATATCCTTATAATACAAGCTAACGATAGTTAAACACAAGTACTTCAGAAGGTCAAGAGGCACAATGACCACAGCTTAAATGAAACACAGCAAAATGTCAATGGTCAATGCAAAGCGTTAAATATAAAGATAAATACCATACTTAGTTGGCTTAATTTAATACACAATTTCCCTCACTTTTAGCTATATGATACTTACATTACTAGGAAAACCTAGAGAAACACTTGAATACCAAGGGAAAAGTTCCAAAAACTTTGCAACAAGCAACTACAGTCAAACTCAATACAAACCTATTAGACAGCAGTGAAATGTCTTCTTCTCAAGTACTAGCTCTGAACACAGAATAGTATCTGATCTCTCTGGTATTCAAACCTTAAATAAGGGTTGCAAATGGCCAACTTTAGCATATAATATGCTTTGATATGTGCACTGCTATTAAAAATCTAGAATTTTCACATAAAAATCGGAAATAATCCACATGCTTACTGGGGACAGAATGAATAAACAACATATAAAATAGTCACACAGTAGAATACAAGAAAAAATGAATGAACCGAAAATGAACCTCACAAATACAAAGCTGAGTAAAAGCAGCAAGACATGAAGAAAGGATATATCATCATTAATTTATAAAGTTCAGGCACAAACTAAATTAAATTCATAAAGCATACAAGCATAGCTGGTAAAATGATAAAAGATTAAGCTTCAGCCTGAGCAGGCGCTGACGCAGTGGATAGAGCATCAAACTGGGATGCTGAAGATCCACGTTGGAAACCCTGAGCCGCCAGCTTGAGTATGGGCTCATCTGGCTTGAGAAGGGGTCACTGGCTTGGTTGGTGCCCCCTAGTCAAGGTACGTATGAGAAAGCAATCAATGAACAACCAAGGTGCCACAACGAAGAATTGATGCTTCTCATCTCTCTCCCTCTCAGAAAAAAATAAATTAAGCTTCAAAAACTTTATTCTGGGGGAACACAGGGAGATGTGTTCAGGCAGAATCCTCAGGAAGAGCCTCTGGCACTACTCATGTCCTGTTTCTTGATCAAAGTATGTGGATGTCCACTTTGTAGTTATTCATCATTTGTATTACATACTTCCCCTGTAAATATATTTTGCAATAAAAATGCTTTTAAATGAGATATGATATATAATACTTTTTAAAGTGAGGTAAAAGCTCAGAATTAATGAGTATCTAGATTTAAAAATAGTGTGTAAATAGTTCAGTTGCTTTGCAAAAGTCAGGCAGTTCCTCATAAGATTACATACAAAGCTCCCATCTGATCCAGCAATTTCCTCCTAAGGATATACCCAAGAGAAATGAAAAACATAATGGTCCACACAGAATCTTATAAACAAATGTTTATAGCAGCATTGTTCATAATAGCCAAATGTCTATTCAACTGCTAAACGGAAAAACAAAATGCAAATTATTACTCAGCCGTTACAAGGGATGAAGTTCTAATAAATGCTACAATATGGATGAACCCTGAAAACATGCTAAAGGAACTCAGCCAGACATAAATAGACAAATATTGTATGGTTCTACTTGTAGGTGCCTAGGAAAAAGTCCAATTCCTAGAGACAGAAAACAGATTAAAGATGAGGGAGCAGGAATGAGAAGTTACTGGTTAATAGGCATGAAGTTTCTGTCTGGAGTGATGAGAAAATTTTGGAAATAGATAGTGGTAATGGGTGCACAACATTATGACTATAATTAATGCCACTTAATTGAAAACTTAAGAATGGTTAAAATGACTAATTTCATTATGTGTATTTTACCACAATAAAAAATATGTATACAGGAAAAAAAAGGAATAAAGCACTGATACCTGCCACAATATGGATGAACACACAAAAAAATTATGCTAAATCAGTGTTTTTCAACCACTAGTCTTCAGAAATTTTGTGAGTCCACCAAAGAGTTAACTACCCTGATATTGTATGAAGATTATAGACCCAATGATCTTGGTCGAATTAACTAATGTTCAGAGTGATTGTCACTTATGAGCCTGTATCACTGATGAAAATACTATTGAGGCTGTCTTAGATATCTTTGGAACTTGTAGGTTCATTCGAACAATAAATTTGCACAATAAATAAATCATGCACAATAGCCAAAAGCATTCATACAAACATATGTAGTATTCAATGCATCATACATGTGGAGTTCAGAAATCAAGCACCACCTTGTACTGTGTTGCACTGTTATACACAGTATGATAAAACTTTATTCATTGCGTGTTTCTGTTTCCAGCCAGCTAGGTCACCAGTCTCCAAGTATTAAGTTTGAAAACCACTGCGTTAAGTGAAAGAAGTCAATCACAAAAGACCATATAATAGCGGTGGAGCAAT
This sequence comes from Saccopteryx bilineata, assembly GCF_036850765.1. NCBI lineage: Eukaryota > Metazoa > Chordata > Mammalia > Chiroptera > Emballonuridae > Saccopteryx > Saccopteryx bilineata. The sequence continues at coordinate 19,397,956 of NC_089492.1, read as the reverse complement.
GGACAGAGTATCAGCCTGGGACACTGAGGACCCAGGTTCAAAACCCTGGGGTTACCAGCTTGAGCCAAGGGGTCACTGGCTTGAATGGAGCCCCACTGATCAAGGCACATATGAGAAAGCAATCAATGAACAACTAAGGGGCCACAACTACGAGTTGATGCTTCTCATCTCTCTGCTGTCCTGTTTGTCCCTGTCTGTCCCATTCTCTCTCTCTCTACCTACCCTCAAACGTGTGTGCACTGAATGAATGAATGAATGAATGAATGAATGAATGAATGAATAAATAAATAAATAATAAAATAAGAGGCTTACAACATTTCAAAATATCCCTCCCCAAAACACTAGGAAATAGTTCTAGCCTGACACTATTTAAAGTTTTCTAATTCCATTATAATCAACAGATAATGATTAAGACTTTGATAGAAGCATATTTCATGACTGCATCAAGGATCAGATTCTATACCACAATAACAATTGTACCTGAAATAATGTGTTATTTCTGCCTAAAATATACAGTTCCATGGCTAGAGCTTCAGAATACTTACATACAGTTTATTTTTTGTTAGCATGATACTGAATACCTATTATATACTCACATATTTCATCGCTGTATCACACGGTTTTTGAGGGGAAAAAAAAATAACTTGTGAGGGTAAAACTGATGAAGTATAAATATGACTACAAAATCTATGAGGCAGAACAACCTTGCTCCAAAAACACAATGAAAAACACAGAAACCAAAAATTTTAAAAAGAAACAAACAAAATAAAACCAAAACAATATACGCAGCCAAACATAAAAAGGCCAGCACACCCAGCCTTGCCATAGCACAGTACGTTCAGAGAAGCAGTCTCACTGTGGCTTTTCCAAGGGGCTGCAGATCACCCCAAAGGAAACGCCAGGCCTGGATAAATATTTTTAAAAAGAAAACTAAAAAGAAAGAAGACATTTTTAGGTTTTTAGGAAAGTATATATTTTTTAAAATGCATGCCTATTTGCATACATGGGGTTACTGAAGACCTACCAATACATAAGATACCTTCCTACAGACTGGAAAGAAAGTCAAGTTCACTCCACCACTGAGCTTATGAATTAAACTAGACCCATCAGGATGACCACAACTTTCTCTGTGCTCCAGCCACCGTCCCTATTCTTTAAGCCACTACAGAGAAGTAAGGGTCCCCACTGCACTAAGTTACAGCCTTTATTCTAACCCCCTTTACTGGGGACCTCGCGCTGAGCCTGTCCTTCTCACACTGAATTAGTAACGGTTTGTGTTTCTTCCTTCAGGCCTAAACCGTTATTTGTTCCTATTAAATAACACACTGTTTAAAGATCTTCTAAATTTTGACTTGCCCTGATTACTTTGAATTATATGATGCAAATTAGTCTACTCAATAAGGCTTGATCTTGAAATTTGATAAGCATAATCTCAAGTGATTAAGTTAAATTATGCTGTAGTAGAAGATAAGACCCTATACATTTCATTTACCTCCAGGCATACAACAAACCCAAAACTGAGCCCAAAATGTATCCCAAATTATGCTTTTGTAAAAAATAACAATTTCAACCACTCATTAAGTGTTTACTATAAGTCAGGAACTGCCTTTATGTTTTACATACATTTCCACTTAATCCTCAGAACAAACCTAAAGGCAAATGTTCTATCACAGTGAGTATCTGATCAGATTCAAATACAGCAAGTCGGTCCAATTCCAGAGCCTATGCCTCGAATACTACTCCTGAGGGCCACTATCATGACTACTAGACAGCTATAATTTCACATACAAAATAATTATAATAGTGGTTATTTTTACCATAGCTCTAAGAAGTTGATCAATCTGATATAAAATAAATTTGACATGGCTGATTATTCAAAGAACTAAACCATACACATTTCATTTAAAACAAGTTTAAGCCAAAATTTTCCAGATCGTACAAGTCAAGTTAGCTGTCACTCACTGTTGTAAATTAAGCCTTTCCTCAGAAGACATCAAATTTCTCATATCTACCCCTTCCCACCATTCCTATTACCAGTGCTATGCCTGATCTTCCTGTGGTCTACTATTTTTTATTCTTAAAACAGATCCAAGTATTCTTATAATGCTCACAAAAAGCCTTCATCATAGCTGCCCACTACTAATGGTATGAAAGGCCAAACCTCTTCAATCAGCGGTTCTCAACCTGTGGGTCGCGACCCCGGCGGGGGTCAAACGACCAAAACACAGGGGTTCCGATTAGGTGACCCCTCTGTTTTGGTCGTTCGACCCTCGCCGGGGTCGCAACCCACAGGTTGAGAACTGCTGTCTTAAATAAAAGTCACACTGATACACACTAAATTGTATCAACTGTCCCCATTTTATAAATGAGAAAACTGAAGCTAAAAGACTAGCTTTTAACACATCCTGCATTTCTTGTACCTTCAGTCTTGCAGTAGCCTTTATTCAGAAATCTCTCCCTACCACAATGTCTTTCCTCATTTTGAGAAATGCCACTCTCTCATATCAGCTTATACTTCTTTAATGTTGCCAACTCCTAATTTTCATTGTTTTAAGTTTTTTTCTACTGTCGCCAGTTCAAAACCCTGAGCTTGCCCGGTCAAGGCACACAGGGGAGTTAATGCTTTCTGCTCGTCTCCCACTTCTCTTTCCCCACCCCTCCTCTCAAAAAAGAATAAATGAAATCTTTAAAAAATATTTTTCACCAAAACAGTTAAATGAAACCACACACATTCTGATTATTTTCTTCTAAAGGCAAGGGTCCTTAAGACCAATGGCAAATGACACTATAAATTTTTTAAAATGGAATTAGTGAACTTGAAGAAGGCAGAGTATTTTCACAGGCTAGTAGTAACTGCTGATGATCTGGCACGACAGCAAGAACTGCTTATCTGCCCAAGAAAGAGAGCAGGTGAGACTATCCAAACTCCGGCTGCTGGTGACGGCGGCACAAACAACAAACCTAAAACCCAATCACCAGTCTCCTAAAGTCTGCAAGTTCTTCTTTGAAAAATTCTTCTTTCGAGCCACTACTTAGCAAAAAAGTCAGTGGTCAAAATGCAAGCTTGGCTTACTGTTCTTGTTTCTAGTGGATCGACCCAACATTCTTTAAAAAAAGAAAAAGAAAAGGTTTATACAATTAGAAGGAAGCCAGAAAGGCACCCGTAGTAAAATGGGCACCCACCATGGAAGTTAAATTTAGCAGACTTAGGGGTCAGAGTTCCATTCTGGATGCAATCGCTAGGTTAAACATAACACTGGCACTTTTAAAAAACACCTTTTTTGAGAAATGGGAAGGGATTGTCTATCACTGCTAATTTACTTAGAAATTACATGCTTTTCCAAGTTAGGTCCACCCTTCTAAATATAAAGTATGCTGAAAACATTTAACCAGCTATCTTTAATCATAAAATAAGACTTCTGTGGTCTAAATTTATTTTGTTCAATTCCTTTATTCTAATTAGCTTTTCTTCAAAGCTAAGAAGAAAAAATACTTTTTAAAATTAAGAAAGGCTATTCCCTAACCACAAACAAAAAAGTAAAGCTCTTGTTTGGAAACAACAGTCAAAATTTTTGTCACATTATTCAAACACTATTAATACTGTTGCACTACTTACAGGACCAAGTTTAACTCCTTGAGCTTTGTATGCAATTCTAAACTCTCTTTTTCAGTGCTAGCCATTCAACAAATATTGTATTGAGCTTTCACCATGTGCCACACTGTTCTACATGTGAAATAATAAATCAGTCTTAGCCCCTGAGCTCAATGAGCATCCAGTCTAGTAAAAGTAAATAATAATTGAAAAGATAATTAAAACACAGTCTGACAGTCCTCAAAATATTCATTACTGAGGTGGTTTTCCCACATCTCCAGCAGTTCTTAGACATTCCTCACACCAGACGGTGCAGCTGAACTCCCCAGGCAGGTCTCGGGACAATGGGCGAGGGGGCAGTGTCTGAGAATAACCGCTGAGTCTAGCAGGGGTCAGGAGGAAGACAGGACAACTCCCTCTCCTACAGATTTTGATCTGGGTGAGAAACAAGTGGTTTAGTACAGCTGATATCTCTCAGCAGTGTCGAGAGAAAAGCTCAGACATGGCAGGAACCACCTATCTTGAACATGCAGCTCAAATCCACTAGTTTAACCTAGTGCTGAAATTACTTCTCTTCTGAAACTGTTTCCTATACCAGCCATTTGGCTGCAACCACGTGCTGCCCGGAACAAGAGTACAGGACTTTCTTCATAAAGTAGCTGCAAGAATTAAATGAATGCATATTAAGTGCTCAGCACCATGTTTGGTACATGAAAGTGCTCAATAAATAAATGGTAGCAACCCTAAGGAGTTGTAATGTTATCATTACCAGTTCAGTAACAACAAGGATGGCAATGATGACAACATTCAAAGATTATTGCCTCCCAATGGCTAATTTTCAAGGCTTTTATTTTTAAAAGATCTTCCCCAGTCAAAAAGATAGGCGAAAAAGAAAGTTTGTTACTGCTACTCTCTAGTAACTAGTAAAAATATCTCTTTTACTGACAGTAAACTCTTGATATATAATTGCTGTTTTATTCCATACACAGAAGAATGAGGTTAGTCCACAAACAAGAAGAGATCCTTGGAGCCAATACTCAAATAAAAATTTAAGAACTGCATAAAAGGTACAATGAAGCTAACAAAGTTATATGTCAATTATATATCACTAAAAAATCCTGTTTACAATTTAACCATAAAGAATAAAATACATAGTAAAAAATTTTAAAGAAAGAACCGCATAAAAGGGAAATCAAAGGAATAGCCCTAAAATTTCAATATATCTTTTCCTATTTTCTTAACTTTAATAATTTAAAAGATGAAGTGTTTCAAATATCCAAAAGAGAACACAGAAGCTTTTTCAGCCTATTTTAAAGCAAATTATTTCAAGCTTTTTTTCCCCTTCATCTCTTAAATAATTTCATAGACTGTGTGCTGTAAGGACCAAGAAAAGATCAAAATGTTAGATTCAGGAAAGTGTGCTGGGATTGCCAGAGTGTAGGAGCAGAGACAGGGAGGTAATGATAGGTACCCTGTAAGGCTGAGAACAAAGGAAGACAAACGTTTGCATTCCATTGGTTAGAGACTCTTATCAGAAGTTTATGTTTGAAATTCGCCAATGAGCTAGACCCAGCCCCTGTTGCTATGTTGTGTGCGCCCCCTCTTAGCAAATAGGTAATTGCCACATCTGCTTCTGCATAATGATTGCTTACGTAGAATATATAAGAACCTCGCTGTAAGCGCCAAGGGCGATTCCCGTTTGTAGCTCCTTGTGGGTACGGTGTCTCTGGGAATTCGCCCCTGTGCAGGTTAAACTGGTCAATAAAGAAACATCTATACTCCTGAAGGTCTCCGACATCTGTTCTTGTACCCGGTGCATGCTACATGTGCCAATATGTAACTCTCACACTGGAGCACATTCTATTAGTGATCCAAGTTGTATTTACCGCAAATGTGAAATTCCAGAGAATTCATTTATACAAAAGGCACTTTGCAGTGGAAACAAACTATGCAAGTAACACTGTCAGCCTCTTACCTGACAACAGGTAACTGCTGTACCAAACAGTCCTGATATTGAAACGGTGATGAGCTACAATTAATGCTCTCGCTCTCCACCATCTGATTCAAATTCAGAAGTGGATTCTAATCCATTTGTACAATTTTAGATAACCAAAAGTATGTCCAAGATGGTATAGTATATAAGTAAAGCAAAATTTTCATCTAATCTGTGTGAAAAGTTACATATTAAGGTACATAATATATAGCACTGATGAAAATAAAAAATTAAACCAGAATTAAAGACACCAGAGAAATTTATTTTCGAAGCTCAGCTAGTGGCATGGATAAACTTTCTTGGAAAAACACAATGAACCTGGCCCTGGCCAGCTAGTTGGCTCAGTGGTAGAGTGTTGGCCTGGCATGTGGAAGCCCCAGGTTCGATTCCTGGCCAAGGGCACACAGGGGAAATGCCCACCTGCTTCTTCACCCTCCCCCTCTCGCTTCTCTCTCTCTCTTCCCTTCCTGCAGCCATGACTCGATTGGAGCAAGTTGGCCCTGGACAGAGGATGGCTCTGTGACCGCTGATCAGGTGCTAAGAAGAGCTTGGTTGCTGAGCAACAGAGAACCACCCCAGATGGGCAGAGAATTGCCCCTCTAGTAGTGGGCCCCAGTCAGGGAGAATGCGGGAGTCTGTCTCTCCCTCCACTCCTCTCACTGAATAAAACAAACAAAACACTCACACACAGACACACACACTGAATCCAATAACCAAGTTCAGTTTTCATAAATATTTCAAATGCAACACAAATAAAAGCCCTGATTAAATCACAGAATTATATAAAGAATATGACGACAGTCATTAATTCAATTAGTTACTACATATAACTTAAAACGCTTCAGCTCCATAGCCTCTTGCTGCTTTCTTATTTAGCAGTGTTTCTCAGACAGACTAACTTTCTGAGAGTTGCTGAACACCACCACGCTCACTTCCATCGCAGCAGTGGCCTGTGCACTTGGCTGTCCTCTGCTCCTACCTCTCACATAGCCAGCCCTTTCCTATCTGTCCCTTCAACTAAGTTTGCTTTATCCTCCAGCTGAACATACTGCCATACTAGAAACTCTCTGAAGGGACCTGTTTAAGGTGGGCACCACCCTGTAGAGCAGCTGTTTATTTCTTCCACAGTATTTAACTCAGGGTGTAAATATTTTATTTAATTGTCTATTGTCTCTCACCTCCCTGTATTCATCATGTTATCCATCAATATCTGACAAAGTTCCTGAGGTAGCTCGCAAAGACTGTTAAATGGATGAAAGAATCCAAGCTGCAAAAATTATCCTTAAGACGGGGCACAACAGTCTAAGGCAGTGGTTCTCAAAGTGTGTGCCCTACGGTATTCCAGAGAAATATGTGCCTGTTGGGGGCCAAAAACCAACAGGGTTTTTGGAGTTTAGATTTTGGGGGACAGAGGTGTGGGGAATTGGCTGTAAGCTGACAGTCTGCCCAACCCCCCACCTCACTTGCCTGGTTAGGTTGCAAAAGGCTGTTAAGCTGTGGTGTTGGATTATTTACACTACCCCTCATGTTCCCGGGAAAGACTGGAGGCAAGTTTCTTCTATCCTTTGTCTGGTGTAAAGTTAAGATGATATGCATGGTGGGGGTTTCCTGCACTCAACACAATTAAGAGTAAAAAGAGAGGAATTCTTCAATGTATTGATGAGGAAATGAGAGTTTGCCTTTCAAATATAAGCCTAAACATTGAAGAAATCGCTAGGACACATCAGACTCATGTTTCTCATAAACACAAGAATGAAAAAATTTAACACATTTGCACCAGGACCTGCCGAATTTACTAAATCTTACTAAGACTGTATCTATATATATAAAAAGATAACTTTTTTGGTGTTCTTTTTTTTTTTAAACCCTTTTTTTATGAATTCTAAAAAGCATAACTTAAAAAAATGTAACAAAAATGTTTTTAATGTCAGAATAAATTTAATTTTGGCGTATTTATTTTGTTTAATTATCATAAAAGCACGCTTGGACTTTATACTTTTTCTTTAATATCTGACTTAATTATTATAACATATTTCTCAGAAATTTGTATATAGTGCACCTACAATTATTTGTAGGATTTAAAATGCATCTGATTTCAAAAAGTTTGAGAACCACTGGTCTAAGGAATCCCATGAATGGACTATTCTGCTGGAAGAGTGAGGCAGATTTTCTTCACTTATTCCTACTTTTAGTAGATCTTAGTTCTGTCCTTTGGAATGTTACAATAAAAATTAATTCTCTCCCTAATCCAGTCCTAAAAATATCAGTTCACATCTCTATCACATTGACTATTTCAAACAATGTATGTACTTTCAAAATGGCCCAAGCAGCTCCTTGAATTAAAATCTTAAATATATAACATTTTAGTAAAGCTGGTATTGTTATAAGTGCAGGAATTCCCCTGGTGGTTATTAACAGCTTAACATTTTCTATACCCATCAGCTCTGTGATACATAATTATTATCACAAAACAGGTGCTTTTTACAAGCAATTCAAGAGGGGAAGGGATGACAAACAGGAATTTAATTCTTCAGAAAACAGCAGATATTGAAGTTGTTTGATACATGAAGTCAAACTCTGGAAATGTGTGTACACCTTTGAACTCAATCTTTTGCCATTTCTTTCATCCCTCATTCTTACTGCTACTATCCACATTTCATTCGTACCTTCATTATCTATTTTACCTGCCTCTAGCCACAAAATAGTCATCTTATACTATATTATACCTCTGCTGGGGAACCTAGAATGATTCACAACTGCTTCAAGTTTAAGCTTCTCTCCAAGCATTCAAAGCCGTCCATATCTGATCCTACATTATATTATCATTTCAGATCATTCCCCTGAACTAAGGCTTTGCTCTAATTGACAGATTTCATTTTCTATGCTTGTATCACATGCTTGTTCTTAAAATCAATGTGTCTCCCTTTAACACGAGTTCATCTTTCTTAAATCAGTAAGTCACATACCTCTCAAAATTAAAGTACTACTACCCTATTTTTCAAAAATAAGAATATTACAAACTATTGATACACAACCTTTCCAATGGTCAAATCTTTTCCTGTTTTTAACACTTTTCTCCTTTGTCTTATCAGAGAAAACCAAAAGGCTGCTTCACTTCGGTACACTCCTTTCACTGCCAGGGGCACGTCAGAACATTTTCAAAGGTCATCTTCAGTTATCCCTCAACCAGGCTTACAAGTTACACCGGCACATAGAAACTCCAAGCCACAATATACCGCCAGTTGTAAAAGTACTCAAAAATCAAAACTGAAAATTAATGTGCATGTGAATAAATGTATGGAGTATTTTACATATGAATATTCAAACTGGCATTTAATAGTGATTATTACTATAATGCTAATAACTTCACATCTTATATTACTAAATCTCCCGTTCTCCCTTTACTAGTCAGAATGAAAATTTATCATCCTAAGCCAAAACATTTTACTTAAATATTTAACAAAGATATCATTAAGTACCTGTAAAAAAAATACTTCTACAGTAAAGAAAGTTAATGGAAGGAAAGTCTGTTGATTTTGATGACTAAAAATGTCATTCATCTATTTTAGACTAACTGAAGTTTAAAACTTCAAGTTCAAAGACAAAGCAAGACAATTTTTCAAACAAATTAAATTCTGTGATTAGTATAATTCATTCATTATGGGTGAAGTAGTTAAAAATCTTTCCATAAATTCTCAAAGATGTTCCTCAAAACCACTTAATACCAGCTAACAGGAAACCAATAGCACTACTACATTCTCAAAACATGAAATATGTATTTGAAATGCATATATTTATAGCAAACAATAATTAATTAAATTATAGCAAACATTCTTATAGCACTCCATTACCATATGATAAAAGGGTAATTATGATCCAAGCAAAAATTAAAGTGATGCAAGATCAGATGAACTTGATGTTCAACTGGTATACTTTCAAAGGTTTTCATTTTCTGTTTTAATAGTTTCTCATTCTATCACTGGCTTAGCTGTTACCTTACACTTCTGTAGAATTTTTGGCTTGGCCAGAGCCTTTCTTTAAAAAAAAAAAAACTTCTTTGCAATGAAAGAAATTATAATCTAAATCACAAAGATGACAAGAAAACTTAGCAATTTAAATAGACAAGCCTTGAAATAATATTGTGATCAAAGTATCAAGCAGCTTAATAAGACCCAGGTGGCTCAGGCTTATCATATATGGTACTCATTACCACAGTTGCACTGTTTAATCTACTTCCTGTTGTCAACAAAACTTTCTGTTATTAATTCCCCTCCAGTTATGGATCTGCTTAAGTTACTCAAGTTTCCTGATAAGATAACTCTTTGTCCAAAAAAATATTTAAAGAGAGAGCAGGTCTCGTTTTAAATGTTCTAGAACTGGAGCCACGGTTGGTCAAACCACAGAAACCACAGTGGCTTTGTACTATTAGTCATCTATAGGGTTATGTTAATCCCTAAGGAGGTCCAGATGACGTGTGCTTAACACAGCTTTCCAAGGGCTCACATGTTTACCTCAAAAGGGTAACAATGTGCACACCAAAGAACTATTTTACAAGTTATAAACCTTAGATTCAAATGCGGTTTATCTGTGACAAAGGTATACAGGTTAGATTCTGCCGATCAATCCCTCCCTCATACACAGCTTCTCCTTCATATGGTTTCCTGTTAGTTGCAACTTGTAAGATTTCAAAGCAATTTTCCCACCTGCAGGTCTTACTGACTTATTAAAAAGCACTTAAATGTTTCTCAGGAAACTTGTTTTATCAATATGTCATAGTTTGTTTCCAATAAGATTTGATTTAGGCAAAGGAAAAATACCAGGATTATTAAATCTACCTCAACAATGGTAACAAATACTGATACAGCAAAAAGAGTCTATGAAAACAGAGAAAAATCAGGTAAAGGAAGTAAGATCATGGTCCAACAAGGCGAAATGTGACAGATGTACCTCCAGGTTACAGACAGCTAGCTGCACTGGTTACTGGTTTTGAAGGAAAATCTCTAACTGCTCAGTGTTTCGTAAGTGGCACCCAGTGTTCACAGATTCCTTATAACTCACTGATCCATTCCCCTTCCATGCTCTCTGTTCACGCTGCTTGTGCAGATGGCAGCCGCAGCAGATTGGAAGCATGGCACAACATACCACATAACCATACCGTGTAAAGAAGGAAATTCGCGTGACAGGCTTTATCAGCACTGTCTGTTTAAGTCATCTGCACAGCAATGGATTCTACAAGTCTTCCTGTGTCATCAATCAGACACTGATTTCTTAAGTCAAATTAAACCATCTAGTCAAACTGTTCGTATTCAGTAGCATTTAATATATATTTTTCCTCCCTGAACCTACCTTGATCAATCTATATTTTAATTAGTTTCTTTATTCCATGTAACAAAATACTAGAAGCTGTAATAACTTGCAATGTTTAAATAAATGAGTTTGAGACCCCTGGTTTAGAGTATCTGAGCTGACTGTATATACTCAGCCACCCCAAATTTTCTGTTCACCTGAAGACTAGAACAGCCCTTTATTTTTAATTACCACCTGGTATATATACACACAAACTTAGGAAAGTTTCTGAAATCCAGTGTTATATTCAACAATCATTTAATTCCAGCTGAGCTGATAATAAATTTTAACACTAAAAAATAGCTTTTGCATTGAATACATCATACCTGTAAGTCACAACTGCAGTCATCCGTATCAATCACTCAGTGACCTGGACAGATTACTGACAACCCTTCGAAGCTGGCAAAATACGTATCAGATGCGATGGAAGGATATCTAGTTTAGGGTTTGCCACAAATCGCAGACATGGGCCTCAGTTTCCCACCCACTGAAAACACTACAGGAGTTCCCATTGTGGTTTACTCCACAAAAATGAAAACTGAGGCTAGAGATCCACTGTTATAATCAGCGATAAACTAAAACTTTACCAGAACCTTAGCCTGAACTCATCTAAATTTCCTTCCTTTTATGCCTTTCAGAAAGTGTGCAAGAACTCTGTGTGTGTGTGTGTGTGTGTGTGTGTGTGTAAAAATGATTTTGGGAATCTTCTCAACAGAGAGCTATAATGGTATATGTGTACACACATCATTTCCATATATGTAGAAATGGCTACTATAAGTTTTTATCAGATTGCCCATATTTGAAGAGACAATTTGGAAAGAATATAAATCTGGATTGTGGCATAAATCAGCGTCACACTGTCAGATCAAGTGTCTCCTGAAGAGCAGGGAAGAAGCGCCGATACGCTTACAGGGGGTTCCAGCTCAGGTTATGTCTGCACCTTCCCAGTCCTCGTTTCATCACCAGCGAGAAGGGCTATGCCCATCAAGGTACCACATCACCATGCCTCACACCTTTCACTCTCTTCCAGTGCTGAATCTTTCCAATGCTTTCTTCTGTGTTTTCAGGGTAAGTGGTGGTGGCAGTGGTAGGAGGAGGAGGGAAAGAAGAAATTTAAAAACTAAGCAGAAATAATTCACATTACCAAAAATGTTGGTAACACACTTTTGAACCCAAGTACATTTACTTACAAATGCAATTACTGACAGGGAAACTTTACTTTTAGAAGCCACTGCCAAGTGAACTAAAAAATAAAAATACTTCTAATATGAAAATGAAAACAAGATGAATTTATAATTTGTCAGAAACAAAATTATTTTACAAAACAACGGACTCACTTTAAATTGCAAACTTAAAGATGTACAGATATCCATTTGTGACCCAAGTCATTCACCAACCACACAAAAATGTCCTAGACGCTTTCACCGGATAGCAGTGCAGTCCTCACTTTATACTAATAGTCTGACTTCACTAACATATGTGCTAACAGACCCTCCTATGCATCTAGTCAAATACACCGCTTACAACAGCTGAGCTCTTTAACGGGCATTTCAGAAAAGAGCCGTAGCAGAGACAGGTATGCAATGGCCAGTGAAAATGTCTGGCACATAGTTTCCACAGAAATACTGATTTGCGGAATGAATAACAAAGCAAAGAAAGAAAAGAAAAGGAGAAAAGAGCGAGCAGATGAACTGGAAGCTCCAGTGGCTTAAGGACAACCGTATTTGTGGAGCGAGGGGGCTGCTGCAGCCACTGCCGCAGAAAGCCCCGCCAGGACCCTGCTGCCAGGCTCTGACGGCTACTGTTACTCACTATGGGCTAGAAACCTGCCACCAAAAGACGTCTCTATGATGCATCACCTAGCCAATTTGACAAAACAGAAACAGGACGGATCCATTTCTGCAAAAACAGCTAGAATAACCTTGTGACCCTCTCACCAATCAAGCAGGGAAGAAAGGGTTTCTGTATATTCAAGTGCCCAAAGGTTAAATGTTACAGAAAACAAAGGGTGAATGTGAACGGGGCTGAGGGTCACAGTTGGGGGAGACGCAGGCTTGCACCATAAACCAGCACCATTATACATATTGTTACTTAAGTCAAAATAAATTATTGCCTTTCTTTTCAAATTATCAGAAAGCATCTAAAATGTACTCAGAAAAATTGATAAAGCAGCAAAAAATCTTCATGGTGAAAAGGAGATGAAGGTATGATAACACCATACTGAAAATAACAACAGGTAAACCATGAAGAGTAATCTCAAACAGATAAGTTGCAAGAGATATGAGGATTTTACCAAGTGAGACTGAACATAACGAGAACATGTTTATTGGCATGACTAAGGCACCACTTTATTTATTTATTTGATTGATTTGAGAGAGGGGGAGAGAGAGGGACAGAGAGAAGCATTCCCACCTAGCTGTGCACTCACTGGTTGCTTCCCCTACTAACCAGGATCAAACCTGCAACCTTGTCGTTTCTGGATGACTCACTGGCCAGGGCCCCACTCTTCATATCAAGGGCAGTTCGGAAAACTCAGTACTGGCACAAAAACATCACATCTAATTATAATCAATCAATCTACAAAACTTGCATTCATGTGGTATATTTCATCGGGGCATGAAGCTGAGTAGCACTTCTGGGTAAGATAAGAAGCAAGTTTAAATTATGTTGTTTAGGACAATGCTTAAAAAACAAACAGGAATCTTTAGTCACAGACTGTAACTGTGGCTTTTTGACATTTTAATTAGTGCCAAACAGTTCAGTTTTAATGGTTATTACTTCAAAGTTTGGAAGTAAATTCTAATATCTGTACCTAACGTTATTCAAAAATAAGACAATTTTTACTAAATTAAAATTTAAACCACTGGGAATAGTAATTTCAGGATTACATTTTTAGACCTGGGAAACTTAGGAATTTTAAATACTATTTAAGTACTGAATCCACCTGTAATTTTCAAATCTTAAAGTATTACTTTAAGTCTGCACAAAATTTGAACAGGTTTTACTTGGCTTCTTTCCAAACCATAGCACTTCCACTTTAGGGACCCAGGGAGGGTACAGTATAAAGCGCTTTAATTTCTTTAAGCAGAAAAATCTTTTACCTTGACCACATTTTTTCAGTAGTATATCCTCCCATGCACAAGTTTCTCAACTCATTTAAAAGGGGGGGGTAAAAAAAAAAACTCTTAAGTTTTAAAACATAAAATAGATGCAAAAATATTTTCCAAGTTTTGAAAATAAAGCTACACTTTGCTCCTACTCTTATAAAATCTTGAGATACTCAAACTGAAAAAACAAAAAAGCTTTAAAAATATGGGGGTTCATATTTGAATTTTATTTCTCATATACCAATCACCTTAGTAAACCAAAAACTGAACATAGAAAGTTTAAAGTTTTAAATTAGTTTCAAATCACAAACCATAGGCTTTCTAAGCAATCAAAATAATTTAAGTAAGAAATAATCTAAAGTTCACTGCCCTGAATAGTCAATGATAAATCATTAAATGTGAATGGTTTTAACATTTTCAAAATACTACCATGAACAAGAAAAAGATCAGTTCCCAGGAGAATTATATCCTAATTCACTGTACAAAGTCTCTCTAGTTACCTGCCTACACAATGTTTCATTTAAAATGCAATACATATAAAATATTTTATTAAATATTTAAAACATTAAATACATTTTCTGAGTATTTACCAAATATTTTAAATAGAACTAAGGGCAGCAGAGTCCTAAATTTGTACAAACATGACACTAAATTATTGTTGGGAGTCCTTTCATATATCAAAAGAGCAACTTCTCTACTGGATACAAAATCGGCAACAAAATTTGAAAACTATTGTCAGGAAACATAATTATCTCTGAACAATAAGAATGACAAGTTGACGGAGTTTGTTCTTTATTTCTAGAGATGGCTGTGTTATTTATGAGGGCCAAGAAATGTGAATAATTAGACATAATTCACAAGACATAACTTCCTTAAAAATTACTTAAAAATGCAACTGACATCCACCTACAAAATCAAACCTCACCCCCCCACACACACACCTTGTGAAGGCATCCCCCAAGACTAATTAATTAGTAGCTCATAGCTAGCTGGGTGTTCCCATCATTTTTTTTCCTTCCTCACTCTATCTAGACTTACATCAATTCTGTTTCACAATTGTCTCTCCCACTTAAAATCTTTCAAAGCAGTAACCAGGATTTCCTATCTCTCTATCTTTTCCACCACTCACTCAATGTTAATTTGCTGGATAAAAGCTGAAATGAATTGCTGAGAATAATTTTTTCTGAGATTTTGAAATTATACCTCTACTTCATGATTTCAGGTCACAAAGTAAACATGCTCCTACCTCTCCAATAAATTTCTAAACTCACTCCCAAAGCTGTCTAACTTATCCAATATTTCTACTAATAAAAGCTTTTTTAAAAATGCAATAAACAGGATTTTTAAAAAATCAGTCAAACAGATCACAATGCTCCCTGACTAATTCATACAGATAGAAGATAATACAAAATAATAAGTAAACATCATGTCTTTTCACAAAATGTCCCCATCTGTCTAAAAAAGTATGAAAAGCTTTCTCTATCCTGACTCAGCACTTCTCTGGACTCAAAAGCAATGCAAAGCCAAAACAGTAAGCATCTGCTGGGCTCGAGCAGTTTTGCCCTGGGTGTGAGCTGCAGGCAAACTAAGAAGTAAGAGGAAGGTGAGCTCTCAGGAGGAAGTAAACAGACTTTCTTTTCCAACTTAAAAAATAGCTTACTTCTGTAGAAAGTATTGCAAATAATACAACTACTCAAACCTACTCTCTCTGAACCCAGTAAGGGAGGGAGGGAAAGAGCGAGGGAGGGAAAAAACCAGCCTGACCTGTGGTGGCGCAGTGGATAAAGCACATACCAGGAAGGCCAGTTTGAAACCCTGGGCCTGCACAAAGCATGTACAAGACACAACAATGAGTTGATGCTTCCCTCTCCACCCCGCACCTTTCTCTCTCTTTCTCTCTCTCTCTCTAAAATCAATAAAGTCTTCTAAAAATAGGTTTAGAAAGAAAAGCAAATGAGAAGAACACCTATGCTGTGAAAAATTACACTGAATAGGTCTTGGCCAGGTAGTCGGTTAGAACACTGCCCCAATACACCAAGGTTAAGGGTTCAAAAATCAGCCAATGAGTGCAAAAATAAGTGGAACAATAAACTGGTATCTGTCTGTCTCTCTTCTCTCTCTCTGAAATCAATAAATTATGCTGAATACATTTTATTTTAATTACATTTTTACCAATTCATAGTTTTGCCTTTGAAAAGTCTGTTTTAAGATTATACCACTGCTTTTCTTTTGGAAGCTTAATAACAAAATAATTGTATATAACAGTCTACAGTAAGCTTGCTCTAACACCAAACTTGAATAATAAAGAAAATAAGTTTTAAGTATCTGAAAATGAACAAAAAAGCTAAAAGCTGGATATGTGTGTCACTTCAGTGTATGGAATTATTTCAGTGATTACAGACACTGCACACATTAATACTATCTGACTAAGGCGTAACTCATTCCTTTAACTGCATTTCAGCAGTGGAATACGGTCTTCATGCCTCGTTTGGAAAGAAACTTAGTTGTAAGCCAAGGATCATCCTTTGGACTGACTTAAAGAGAATAAAAAATTTGTCCACTTCAAATATGAAAATTATGTATTTGGCTCTGATACAGAGAAAAGTGGGCTTCTTATATCACCTGCAATATTAAACTGATTTAGTCTGCTTAAAAACAAGACAGTGAGTTATTGGATCTGTGTTTAATTCAGTGTACTTTATAACATATTTAAAGAATTCAGTTGTATAAAACAGTATCTGAATCTTATCAGATGAAAATATTTTCCCCTTTTAGCAAGCCTCTGGTTGCGTGTCTGAGAAAACAAATTAGTTTCCACTTCTCCTAAGCTTGATAATAGTGCCCCCTAATGGGAATTTTAATATGAGCTTTTCTACACATTTTTTTAAGTCTGTATTTTCTAATATGAGCAAGCTATCTCACTTTAAACCAGAAAGTGAATTCTGTAATATAAAAGTGAGTCCAGATTTACCACTTAAGGAAAGTTACCACATGTTCAACAACACAATGTGAATTCATGGACAGAAACAAACAAGGAAAACTTCAGGCTCCATTTTTTCTTAGTTTTGATCACCCTATTTAACATAATCCAAGGTAGCACAATCCAAAATGTTAATCTTATAAGGAAATTATCCTTCAGCTATGTTTCCAGTACTCAGTAAGTGAGCAATTAATATGTGCTAAATAAGTTAGACATTACAAAGTCAGAAAAAAGCTGGTTCAGAAGAGCAATTATTCAGTGCCACATAGATCCTTGTAGGCAGAAAGCTGGGGTTCCCACCCAAGTTCACTGGCCTCAGATCATTACCTTTCCACAATATCTGATCACGAGTCTGCAACCACGAATTAACTGTCTTTCTTCCCTACTTAAGGACAGTTCCCCTAAACAGCAACAATCCAGTGTATGGGGTTTTCTTCCAGGAAACAGGCATTTAAGTTAAAGCAAACACTGCCTATCCTTATACTTTCCAGATGCTCCCGTGAAACAAACGCCCAGTAGGCTGAGCATTTTCATTCCAGTGCCCACAACACATTCTGGACTCGAAGTCAATGTCAAGGGAAACATGTAGAAGAAACAATGACAAAAAAAGCCACCGATTTATGATCAATAGAGAGAGCTATTACTGTCTTATTCTTCTATCTTATGAGAGAGGAAAAATAAGAAGAAAAAATTACATAATATATAAAAAAAGAGCTCGTCAAACTTTCTTAAAGGGCCAGACATTAAAAAATTTGGACTTGGTGCTCACATGGTCTTTGACACAAGTACTCAACTATGTCACTGTAGCAGGAACACAGGCACAGAAATGAATGGGCATGACAGTGTTACAATAAAATTCTACATGCAAAAGCAGGTCCACAGATTGTAATCTGCCAACCCCTAATTTGAAACAACTCACTTTTGGACCACAGATTAAAAATTTTCACTTTACATGAGGCACAAAAAACCAAAAAAATTTTAAGTAAAAAAAAAAAAAACACCTAAGCAACTCAAAATAATGCAATCACTAAAAATTAAATTATTTGGTGAGTATTTTACTTCCATAAGAGAGAAGGAAGAAGAAAAAGCCTTTCCTGAAGTCAGAGAGACCTACTGGGCCAGCTGGTGCTTGCAAACGCTTGAGAAAGCTGTCCCCTTTCTGGGCCTCCGTTTCCCCATCTCTAATATAGAGCCAATGCATGTGCTTCCTCCACAGGGAGGTGAAAATCAAAATCAAGTGCTAGCCTGGTGCGTGCTCAACAACAACAAATCCATCCCTTCAGTTTGAGGTGTAAAATAACAGAAAAGAAGCAAAACAATGGGCCTTTAGCCTAACATGCCCAATATTCTATTCTAGGATCTACCCATATAATAGGAAAATTTACCTTTTATCTGGGTTTGATATAAAACTAATGGTGACTCCATACAAATGCCCATTTAGACAAATTAGTAGATTAAGTGAGAAGACCTAAAATTCAAGACTATTACATAAGGCAATGAAGAAATAGCATATTCTTTGATTTTTCACATGTATAATAAAAATGACAAATCCTACTAACTCTGAAGATAAACCAAGAAAAACAAATTTAGTTATTTAACCCAAAATGCAGATTTCAGATACAGAAAAATGATGCTCTCAATACCCTTTAACCGCTGGCCTCCACTGGACTAAGGGTCTAAAAGCAATACCATAGAGAGAGAAAACCATGAGATACAGATGAGGCAGCCAGAGATTTCAATCCCTAGTCTCCAAATTCCTACTTAAGTGATTTTGGACAAGTTATTTGTCTTAACGAGCATCAGTTTCCTGATCTGGAAAATGAGACTGATAAAACCTTCAACTGTGCAGAGTAACAACTAATTAAGGCAATACACATGTAGGACACAGCACAAAATGTCCAGCTATTCTTTTATTATTTAATGCTAAATTGAAGTTTTTCCTTATCTCTGGGGTGTTAAAACATTTTTAATGAGCTTCTTAAAGTACATGTTAATGAAATAGCATATTGGCCCATTACCTGAAGTCCATAAGAGAAGCAGCTTCCAATGATCAAGATCTAAAATTTGTAGTATTTTGCTTTGTTCATCTACCATAACTGCACTGAACGGTGTTTCTTGCTTATATTCTAAATTGAGAATTTCATAAAACAAAATTAATTACCTGAGAAAACCTGTAACAATATACTCTGCTCATGAATGGATTCTACTCCCAACTGTGCCACTAATCCGGTGACTGAGTGAGTTACTTCAAGCAAAAGTCCTCTCAGGTTCCTCACTTGAAAACAAATAAAACTGCTAACAAACAATCCTTGTCTTCTCTTGCATTGCAGCTCTAAAATAGGTATTACTGAAATATAATTAAACATCTCCAGCTATGCTGAGAACAGAGAAACAGATCCTAACACTGCCAAAGTGAACTGCACAGAAATCTCAACCGTAATCACAGATTATAGTAGTTCAGATGAAATAGGGAGACTAGCCAGTAAAAAATAAAAAAAGACACATACCGCACAAAACACTCAAATGCCTAGAATAAAATAACCCTGGTTGGTTGCTAAAGGTATAACTTTAATGAAAAAAATTATTTTTGTAGATCAAATTTCATTATCAAGGTACTAACCCTAGCAAGAATACATGCTGTAGCTATTATACGTTCAAGTTACTAAAAGGATGAGATAAACATTTTATCCAAGTTAAAAATAATGAGTTATAAGTTATATAGAAAATAAATGGACCCTGGCCAGCGTGCTCAGTGGCTAAAGCGTTAGCCTGATATGCAGATGTTCCGGGTTCGATTCCCAGTCAGGGCACATAGAAGAAATGTAGACCATCTGCTTCTCTACCCCTTCCCCTCACCCTTCTTTGCCTCCTGCAGCCAGTGGCTGGACAGGTTTGAGCGTCAGTCAGCCCTGGGTGCTGAGGACAGCTCAGCTGGTGCAGGCATTAGCCTCAGATACTGAGGCCAGCTCGGCTGATTCAAGCATCAGCCCCAGATGGGGGTTGCTAGGTGGATCCCGGTCAGGGTACATGTGGGAGTGGGTCTCACTACCTCCTGTCCTCACTTAAAAAAAAACAAAAAACAAACAAAAAAAACAAAAACAAAAAAAAACAGAAATGAAAATGAATGACTAAAAGAAAAACTTTTAAAACTCTCATTTACAATAGTATCAAAACAAACAAAATATATATATTTAAAGGTAAATTTAACCACAGATGCAAAAACACCTGTACAATGAAAACCACAAAACACTGCTCAAAGAAAGAAAAAAATGACAAAAATGGAAATACATCTTATGTTCATTAATTGGGAGATTTAATATTGTTAAAATGTCCATACCATCCAAAGTGAATACAATCCCTATCAAAATCCCAAAAAAGGTTTTTTTTGTGGAAATAGAAAAAAAATCCTAAAATTCTTATGGAATCTCAAATGACCCTACATAGCCAAAATAATCTTGAGAAAGGAAAACAAAGATGGCAGTCTCATACTTCTTGATTTCAAAACATATTACAAAGCAACAATAACCAAAACAGTATGGTATTAGCTTAAAAGTCCTAGAAGAAAATATAGGAAAGAAGCATCGTAACATTGGTCTTGCCAATGATTTCTTAGACATTACACCAAAAGCAAAACTAGACAAGATGTATTACATCAAACTAAGACGTTTCTATGCAGCAAAGGAAGCAATCAACAGAATGAAAAAGTAATCTATGAAATGAGAAAATATTTGCAAACCATACGTATAAGGGATTAATTTTCACACTATCTAAAGAACAACTCAACAAAAAAAAATTCCTAAAAAATGAGCAAAGAACTTGAATAGCCATTTCTCCAAAGTTAAAGAGCCAAGAAACATTATGAAAAGATGTTCAGCCTGACCAGGCAGTGGCGCAGTGGATAGAGCTTCGGACTGGGAAGTAGAGGACCCAGGTTCGAAACTCCGAGGTCATCAACTTGAGCACGGGCTCAGCAGCTTGAGCGCAGGGCCACTGGCCTGAGCATAGGATCATAGACATGACCTCATCGTCGCGAGCTTGAGTCCAAGGTTGCTGGCTTAAACAAGGGGTCACTTACTCTGCTATAGCCACCCGGTCAAGGCACACATGGAAAAGCAATCAATGAACAACTAAGGAGTTGCAACGAAAAACTGATGCTTCTCATCTCTCTCCCTTCCTGTCTGTCCCTGTCTCTGTCTCTTTCTCTCTGACACACACACACACACACACACACATACACACACACACAGACGTTCAACAGCACTGTCTATCAGAGAAATGAAAATCAAAACCTTAGAAGGGCCACTATAAAACAAAACAAAAAAACAGCAAACAGTAAGTGTTGGTGAGGGGTGAGGATGTGGAGAAATTGGAATCCTTGAGCACTGTTGATGGGAAATGTAAACTGGTGAGGCCACTACTGAATACAGTGCCGTAGTTCTTCAAAATATTAAATATAGACCTGCCATGTAAACCAAAAAAACCCTTTCTGGGTATATACCCAAGAACTGAAAATAGGATCTTGAAGAGATATTTATATCATTATTCACAATAGCCAAGAGGTGAAAATAATCAACACATAAATAAAGAAAATGTGGCATATAGATACAATGGAATTATTACCCAGCCTTAAAAAAGAGGGATATCCTGTCATGTACTGCAACATGGATGAACCTTAAGAACATTAAGAGATATCAGCCAGGCTCAAAAAAATAAATACTGCATGCTTCCACATATATGAGGTAACTACAGCAGTCACACTCTTAGAAACAAAGCAGAGCGGGGGTTGCGAGGCTGGGGAAGAAGAACTTGGCAAAGGATGTAGAGGCTCAGTTTTTGCAAGATGAAAAATTCCTCTTGCACAACAACCTGCATATACTTAATATTACTTATACAGCACAGCTAAAAATGGTTATGATAGTAAATCTCATGTCGTGTTTTTACCCCTATAAAAATAAATGAAATTTGGCCCTGGCTGGTTGGCTCAGTCGGTTAGGAGCGCTGTCCCAAAACAAGGTTGCATGTTTAATCCCCGGTCAGGGCACACAGGGAAAGAAACCAGCAAATGCTTCCCTTCTTCTTCCCCTCTCTCTCCTTCCCCTCTCACCCTCGTCTTTTCGCTGGCTCTCTAAAAATCAATGAAAGTTAAGCCCTAGCCCAACGGCTCTAGAGTGTCATTCCAAAGTGCAGAGGCTGCCAGTTCGATTCCCCGGTCAGGGCACATACAGGCGCAGGTCAAGGTTCCTCTCTCTCTCCCTGCCCCTCTCTAAAAAAAAAAAAACCTAGAAAATAAAATAAAATTTATATAGAAAATAAGCCCTGAGAGTTCTAACAAGTGAGAAATTATTTCCAGCTATATATTTTTTTGTATTTTTCTGAAGTGAGAAGCAGGTAGGCAGAGAGACAGACTCCCGCATGCAACTGACCGAGATTCACCCGGCATGCCCACCAGGGGGCGATGCTCTGCCATCTGGGGTGTTGCTGTGTTGCAACCAGAGCCATTCTAGTGCCTGAGGCAGAGGCTATGGAGCCATCCTCAGAGCCTGGGCCAACTCGCTCCAATGGAGCCTTGGCTGCGGAAGGGGAAGAAGAGATAGAAAGGAGGAGGGAAGGGTGGAGAAGCAGATGGGCGCTTCTCCTGTGTGTCCTGATCTGGAATCAAACCCGGGACTTCCACATGCTGGGCCAATGCTCTACCACTTACTTAGCCAACCGGCCAGGGCCAGTTAGATATTTTTTTTTAAAAACCTTTTAGATTACTGACCTAAGCCTTTGGTGAGCTTTTAATTATAGACCTTTGCTAACAAAGCGATTACACCTATAGCACAAAAATTAAATGCTTGAAAAAGTCTTCTTTCTGAAGTAGATAGCTCAACTTATTTCTTTGTAAATATTAAGTCAAAATTCCATAGAACAGCATTGAAAACCGCTGCCACAGAAGGAAATGGATGCTGGACACATGATGATGATCCCTTTCCTGCACAATGTAAGTTACTTGGCAAGCTAATTTCATAATGGAAAGTTTAACATCAGTCCAGCTCCTATCCAAATTACTAAAATAAGAATCACAAATTTCAAATAACAGAAGGTCAAACTAATGAAGTTTTCTATATACTTTGTCATTTCAGAGAATTTGTGTAATTTTTTTCAAGAAACTCAGAAATCGAATGTTCTAGATTAGCCTGGTAAGACACCCAATAACAGATTATCAACTACTACAGTGTGAATTGTATTCACAGCCACTTGTGTGCACAGCAAAGACACATTTGGGATAAGCAGCCTTACCCTCGTCAAAGTCAGCATCATCTTCTGTGTGCTGGGGGAAAGGAAAGCAGTTGGTGATTTCAAGCCGATCTTCTACAACCAGGCCCAGAAGGACCCCCTGAACCACCTCAGTCCCTTGTCCTTCTTCTTGATAATGCTTGATTATCTTTAATACCACCTAAGAAAGAGAGAAGGAAGCTTAAATGCCATTCTTATAGTTTACACTTCCTTTATTTCAAAGAAAAATAAATAAACCATACTAGTAGGCTTCAAAAACCACAAAATTACATAATCGGACTAACCAAATTTCTTACAAATCATTTCCTTTACCCTTACACAATAAATAAAGTACATATGGTCTAATTCAGGAGTCCCCTGAGGCCATTTATCCAGACCCCGCCACACTTCCGGAAGGGGCACCTCTCTCACTGGTGGTCAGTGAGAGAGCACAGGGTGCATCGGCGCCGCTCACGTACTGTACTACTTCCAGTGACACAGGACGCACACATCACGGCTCCAGAAGCGCGTCATATCACTTGTTATGGCTAGCAGTGACAAATATGGAACCGGACATTGACCATCTCATTAGCCAAAAGTAGGCCCATCGTTCCCATTGAAATACTGGTCAGTTTGTTGATTTAAATGTACTTGTTCTTTATTTTAAATATTGTATTTGTTCCCGTTTTGTTTTTTTTTACTTTAAAATAAGATATATGCAGTGTGCATAGGGATTTGTTCATAGTTTTTTTTATAGTCTGGCCCTCCAACAGTCTGAGGGACAGTGAACTGGCCCCCTGTGTAAAAAGTTTGGGGACCCCTGGTCTAATTGAATACTTAAAATTCCTCGAGTCTGAAGACATGTCAAAAACAATCACATATAACACTCACGTCTTCCAGGTCAAGGTTCCCCAAAGGGCTGGCATCCAGGAGTTCTTTGAGTTAAACCAAACAATATTACCTCAACCTTAGGTTATTATACAGGAAGTGATTCTGTTAACCTTTGTTTACAGGAAGATAATTTTCTGACATAGAAGACAGAACTATGAACAAGACAGAAATAAAGACTTCAATTATCTGAATGCCTCAAGAACTGTTCTCCTGAGAACTTCTCAACATCTTAAGATGGTTCCTGAACAGGACACCTCATTAGTCACCAGAAGCAGCAACAGGAACCTGCATCTAAGACAAATCTGATTGGCAACAGCCAACACAGAGAAACAAGACTCCAGCACTATCCAATTTTCCTCGATCAGGATATACCAGATAATCTCTAATGAAATAACCAACTCTTGTATTACTCTCTCCTTTAAATATTTCCATAAAGATAAAAAGGTAACCACTGTATGGCTAACTGGGCAATTAATTTAAAAGTTCACAGTTGCCAGACCAGTGATGGTACAGTGAACAGAGCATCAATTTAGGACGCTGAGGTCCCAGGTTTAAACCTCCAAGGTGACCAGCTTGAATGTGGGATCACAGACATAACACCAAGATTGCTGGCTTAAAGCCCAGGGTTGCTGACTTGAGCTCAAGGTCGCTGGCTTGAGCAAGGGCTGGCTCAGCTGGAGCCCCCTGGTCAAGGCATGTATGAGAAGCAATCAGTGAACAACTAAGGTGCCGCAACTACGAGTTGATGCTTCTCATCTCTCTCCCTTCCTGTCCGTCTACCTCTCCCCCCCTCCCTCTCTCCTCCTCTCTCTTTCACACACACACACACACACACACACACACATACTAAAACAAACAAACAAAGATATGTTTTAGTAGCCATATCTACAACATTTACCACAGATACTGGCACATAAAAGGTACTAGAAATGTATTTACTGAAGGAATAAACAGCAAACATTTATCAATTACTGGTATGTCAAGCACTCCACTAAGTGTCTTATATGGAATGACTCAATTCATATAACCACTGTATAAGTAATATTATTTCTCCATTTATTTGACAGGCGAGGAAACAAAAGTAATTGAATGGAGATTAAATCAGAAAAGTGAGTTATCACTTCTAACTCCAAAGTACTTTTAATTACCAAGTAACTTAAGGTGTCCTGTATGTGTTTATAATAATGAGAAACAGACAGAACGCAGGGTGGGGAAGAGATCCTTATAACTAGGGTGCAGAAACAGGCCTTGGTGCATGGAGTAGTTCAGTGTCGAGTTACAGGGTGAGGGAGCAAGACAGGGCTATAGGGAATGGTGCTGGAGCTCAAATTTTTCGGGCCCTGGTCACCAGAAGTCAAGTGGCATCAACAGGAAACCTCTATTAGCTGCAAGAATGCAATACAGCTTTTAATCATCACCAGCACAATTCTCACAAGCCACAAGATGGGAATGTTCCACCAACAGTCTCATTTCTGTCTTGCTCATGGTCTTTCATTTTTTCTCCCACCAACCACTCACATGCCTCTGTCCCTAAAGCCGTGCTGACGTACTTTTCATTAATCCTGTTTATTGATGCCATGCTCCTAGTTCTTACTTAAAAACAGATATATGGAAAGCTTAATAGTTCTCCTAAACAAGAACATATTATATTTTATTTAGAAGTGTCAAAAATTACCCCACATACTCAGGAGCTCTATAACAGCACTCATTCTAAGCTACCAAAATGACCTGGAGAGCTGCTTTTCAAATAAATGAAGAGGGTCTGACCCTGGATACTACTAGAGCCATCAGTACTTAAAAACAAAACAAAAATGACTGATGTCCGAACAGAACCTCTGAAACTCAAAGAGTTAACTGATCTGGACTGAGTTTCCTATATTGCTTTTTTTCTGGTTTCGGATTTGTTTTTGTTTTGTTGAGGGGAAGGTGTAATTTCCTGGTTTTGGTTTTAGATTCTCCAGGTGATTCTAACATTCTATATATTTCATTCTAACTTTTAACAAAGGAACCAGCCTTCCTTTTTTGTTTTGTTGTAACTTCTCAGATGATTACAATGCACATAACTGGTTAAATCACAATTTTCCTTTCTTGTTAAGATTCCCTGTGTTGCAGAAAAGTGAGTCCACTGAGAAATACAAACCCAAAAGTGAGCATTTTAAAAGCATAAATATTACCGCCTTATAAGAGGTACTCAAACCCTAGGTGGCAGAAGAATTCCTATACTACAGAAATGAGAGGAAAGGAAGGTAATGCTAGTAATCCATCAGAGAAGAATTCAGGTGTTCCACAGCAGACTTATGCTTTGTGGCTTGACCTCATCTTTAAGATTACTTTGAACTAATGATGACTAAGTTCCTTTTCCCTATAAATCCATGAGTAAATGAAGATTTTTCTCTAAATTACATCTCAAGTGATGGAAACTGACCAGTAGAACTTGAAATTACCAAGTTCTTTTACATCTCCCAAACTCATACTCTGAGTCTAAATGCTTTCTGACCTACCTGACTTACCCTGCAGAGTAAGTACTGTTCTCTGAGTAGGTGAGCTGTGTCTAGAACTTGGAACTGCCTCCTAGTTTTCTGAGGTTGACACATTCTCAAGTTGGGTGGATCTCAGCAAGGAATCCCAGCTGGCAAGATAGTAAAAAGATGTCCTGTCTCCTGGAATTATCCTCAAGGAACCAATTTTCCCTAGTGTTATTATTCAGTGCAGACAATTTGAAAGAGCAAAGCAGACTATTTTATAAGTTCTAATAAATAAAACATTTTTTAAAATGTGTGGCCTTTTAAAAAAAGTGAAAACTTAATTATGTCCAAAAGGCTACAAGCAACAAAGAATTTCACTGACAAAACAAAGTATTCTCAATATTACAAAATAAAAAAACAATTTAATATATCCAAATTAATTATACCAGAAGTCAATAAACCTAAAATCTGAATAAATAAGCATGATTAATAAAATCTTCCATCCCCCTCAAAATGCACATTAAGTAGAATCTCTAAGACCTATCAAAATCATATAAAAAATTTCAATTCCATACCAGGAAAAATTTAAATCTGGCCAAAATAAAAATTATGCTGTCTGATGAATTAAACAATTTTCTATCTAATGATGTCTGCAAACACCAGTTACTATAGAAAGATATAGAAGCCCTGCACAAAAATCACCAGAATTCTGTCTACAAATTCTTTGGAGTGGGAAAGTTTGTTTTCTCAGAGCTATGTTGTAGACTTATTGACCGTGTCTGGAAGCAGTGAGGGAAAGCCTTGCACATCATCTCAGTACAAGAGAACCACCATATAAATGGGGGTAGCTTAAATTTATCTTTAAAGGTGTTTCTCCTAGAACTGCAATCAAATTTAATCAAATTCAATGTACCTACCTGAGGCTTTCATTTTAACATTTTATTTGGGAGTGACATCAGAGAAATGGCGGCACGAGAAATATTTCTGATCTCTCCTTTAAAATTTCAATAAATTGTACAACTATAATGCAGCAAAGGAAGTCCAGCTGAGCTCATAGCCACACCTAAAAGATCTGCACAATGAACAGACTGAAGGTGGGAGGGGTTGTAAAGGGGCGCAGCAGATAAAACACTTACAGCATAGAATCTGGAAAGGAGAGAAGGTGGAGAACTGAATTTTTCTCTCCCCTTGCTGGACACTCAGGGAGGGAGTTTTATTCTGAGCCAGGAAGATGGAGAAACTGAGGGTCAGGGAGGAAGAAGCTGAACTAAGGCAGGCACAACCAGATGCAGATTTACTGAGGACTGCCCACATGCCTTGGCTACAATCAGCCTGCAGTGCTCACTGGATTGGCGCACTACGGGCCCAAAGTGCTGGCTCTCGTGGTGAGGCGCAGGCTCCATCGATGGGCGCTGAGCCCACGATGCCCAGCTACACAGCAAGGCGCACACTCCCCTGGTGGATGCTTAGCCCATGGAGACTGGCCCACGGGTGGTGCACACACTAGACCCATAGCATTCAAGCCCAATGACTGCAGCCAATGCTCTACCAGTGGTCCACGCTCTGTGCAGTGTGAGGGAAAACAAAGTGCGCCCCCCAGCCTTGCAAATTCCATGCCCCTCCCTACGCAGTACAGAGAGAGGTGGTGGCAGGCCCACCACAGCTGACTCTTTGGGTCCACTCTCTCCCGAGAGTCAGAAGTGCTCCCCTGAAAGGCAGAATTGCTCCACGTCTGATCCCCTGGTCTGCTGAGATGTGGGGAAGAACTACCAGAGACCTGAAACCGCCACTGCCAATGCCTTAAAGCTGGCCGCAAAGCCTAAATCGGAAACTGTAAAGCCCCCACAACACGCCCCGCCCACCCACGTGACTGCGGCCCTGCTTAAATCACTATGTCAGCGAATTCTGCCCAAGAATTTCACAGAGCCGAAGCTTGTAGTACTGCAACACCTACTGGAAAAAAACTGTTTCTTGTTAGGGCTCTTAATACCACTTTCAAATGCCATCAAGGAAGAAGAAATCAAACATCACAGACACACAAGACAGAGAAGTAGTTCAGATACATAATGAAAAGTCTCCAGAAAAAATCAATTACATGGAAACTTGGGAGTTAAATGACAAAGAATTCTAAACTGAAGTTCTAAAAAAATTCAATGAGTTGAGAGAAAACACTGACAGGCAATTTAATGAGCTCAAAAAACAAATTAATGAACAAAAAGAGTACTTCACCAAGGAGATTGAAACTTTATAAAAGGACCAAACAGAGATGAAGAACTCAATACATGAACTGAGAAATGAGGTAACAAATTTAGCAAATAGAACAGGCCAGAGAGAGGAATCAGTGACATTGAAGACAGGCAACTAGAGATACTATAGAGAAGAGAGACTCATGAATTTAAAAAAATGAGAAAGCCCTACAAGAATTGTCTGATTCCATCAGAAAGAGCAATATAAGAATAATGGGTAAATAAGAAGAGAGCGAGGGAAAAGGGGATGGAAAATGTATTTAAACAAATAATCAATGAGAACTTCCGAAGCCTGTGGAAAGCGTTAGAGCAGGGGTCCCCAAACTACGGCCCAGCCCGCGGGCTGCATGCGGCCCCCTGAGGCTATTTATCTGGCCCCACCACACTTCCGGAAGGGGCACCTCTTTCATTGGTGGTCAGTGAGAGAAACATAGTTCCCACTGAAATACTGGTCAGTTTGTTGATTTAAATTTACTTGTTCTTTATTTTAAATATTGTATTTGTTCCCGTTTTGGTTTTTTACTTTAAAATAAAATATGTGCCCTGTGCATAGGGATTTGTTCATAGTTTTTTTATAGTCTGGCCCTCCAGTGGTCTGAGGGACAGTGAACTGGCCCCCTGTGTAAAAAGTTTGGGGACCCCTGCGTTAGAGCCTCAAATCCAAGAAGCAAACAGAATACCAAAGTTACCTCAACCCAGACAGACATACTCCAAGGTACATAGTAATGAAATTGTTACAAATCAATAACAAAGAAAGAATCCTCAAGGCAGCTGGGAAAAAGAAGAATATAACATATCAGGGAAAGCCCATTAGGTTATAGTCAGATTTATCGGAAGAAACCCTGTAAGCCAGAGAGAGTTGACCCAAACATTTAAAGTACTGAAAGAGAGGCATTACCAGCCAAGAATACTATATCCATCAAAGCTATCCTTCAAATATGAAGGAAAAATAAAAACTTTTACAGACATAGAGAAGCTGAGGGAATTTATTACCAGAAAATCCCCACTACAGGAAATACTAAAGGGGGTTATTTGAACAGATACAAGGAACAAAACAAATCAAACTACAAGTAAAAGCTCCAGCAAGATCACAATAAAAACAAAGATAGTCTGTGACAACAATAACATAAAGGGGGAGAGGATAAAGATCAGCAGTAGCAAAGGAGGACGGAGTGAAGAAGCACTCATATGATAACGGACTCTTGTAAATATGGCAAGTTTTCTTTTAATAATCTAAAGGTAACCACCCATGAAAATGCCACTACTGAAACACGTAGCTTAAAAAAAGAAAAAGTATGGAATACCACCAAACAAAAACAACTGACAGAAAATAAAAAAGAACCAAACGAGACACAGACCTATCAGAAAACAATACATAAAATAGCTATAGGAAATCCTCAAGTGTCAACAATCATCCTAAATGTAAATGAACTGAACTCACCAACAAGGAGACAGAGTATCAGATTAGAGGTACCAAAAAGCAAAACTCAACCATATGCTGCTTTCAAGAGACACATATAAGCTGCAAGGGCAAAAGTAGACTCAAAGTGAAGTGTTGGAAAATGATTTTCCAAGCAAATAATACTCAAAGAAAAACAGGTGCAGCCATACTCATATCTGACAATATGACTACAAGACAGCAAAGGTAATCAGAGACAAAGATGGTCAATTCATAATGATAAAAGGGACAGTGTATAAGAAGACATAACACTTCTTAATATATACCCACTAAATCAGGGAGCAACAAAAATTTTAAGACATCTACTAACTGATCTAAAAATAAAAACAGAGGAAAATACATTTATACTTGGAGATCTCTATACATCACTGATGCTCTAGATAATCATCCAAACAGAAAATCAATAAAGAATTATCAGCCTTAAATGACACACTAGAACAAATGGATATAATAGACATTTACATGGCATTTTATCCCAAGATTTCAGAATACATATTTTTCTCCAGTGTACATGGAACATTCTCAAGAACAGACCATATGTTGGGTCACAAAATTAACATCAACAAATTCAGGAAGACTGAGATTATACCAAGCATATTCTCTGACCATAAGGCTTTAAAATTAGAATTCAACTGCAAAAAAAGTAATGATCAAAAATGTAAAAATTAAACAACATACTTCTAAAAAATGACTGGGTCAATGAATAAATAAAAGCAGAGATCAAAAGATATACACAGACTAACGAAAATGACAATACAACATATCAAAATTTCTGGACTGCAGCAAAAGCAGTAATAAGCAGGAAGTTTATATCATTATAGCCTTATATCAAGAAATAAGAGATCCCAAGTAAATACTTAACATCACATCTTAAGAAACTAGAAAAAGTAGAACAAAGGCAAGGCAACCCAAAATCAGCAGAAGAAAGAAAATAGTAAAAATTAGAGGAGAAATAAATGAAATACAGAACAGAAAAACTATAGAAAAAATTAATACAAAAAAGAGCTGGTTCTTCAAAAAGATCAATAAAATCGATGAAAAAAAAAAAAAAGAGAAAGGACTCATATAAAAAAACCCAAAATGAAAGAGGAGGAATTACCACAGATATCATAGATATACAACAGATCATTGTAGAATACTATGAAAAATTATATGGCACCAAATTCACCAATCTAGAAGAAATGGATAAATTTCTAGAACTACACAATCTTCCTGGACTGAATCACGAAGAAGTGGAAAGCCTAAACAGACCCATAAGCAGGGAGGAAATAGAAACAACTATCAAAACCTCCCCAAAAATAAATGTCCGGGGCCAGACGGCTACACTAGTGAATTCTACCAAACATTCATAGAAGAGTTGGTTCCTATCCTTCTCAAAGTCTTCCAAAAAACAGAAGAAGCAATACTCCCTAACACATTCTATGAGGCCTACATAACACTCATACCCAAACCTGGCAAGGACATTTCAAAAAGAGAAAACTACAGATCAATATCTCTAATGAATGCAGATACAAAAATCCTAAACAAAATACTAGCAAATTTAATAAACAACACATTAAAAAATAATACATCATGATCAAGTGGGATTCATTCCAGAAGCACAGGATGGTTCAACATACATAAATCAATTAACGTTATACACCATATCAACAAAATAAAGAACAAAAATCATATGACCCTATCAACAGATGTAGAGAAGGCATTTGATAAGATACCACATCTCTTCATGTTTAAAACACTCAATAAAATAGATATGAAGGAAAGTACCTCAATATAATAAAGGCCATATATGACAAACCATCAGCGAATATCACACTAAATGGTGAAAAACTGAAAGCTTTTCCTCTAAAATCAGGAACAAGACAAGGTTGCCCACTCTCTCCACTCTTATTCAACATAGTGCTGGAAGTTTTAGCCAGAGTGATCAGAAAAGAGAAAAATAAAAGGCATTCAGATTGGAAAAGAAGTAAAGGTTTCACTTTTTCCAGACGACCTGATTCTGTATATAAAAAACCCCCAAAGACTCCACAGAAATACTAATAGAAATAATAAACCAATACAGTAAGGTCACAGGATACAAAATCATTGTACAGAAGTCTATTGCTTTCACACATGCCAACAATGAAACTTTGGAAAGTGAACTCAAAAAAAAATCCCTTTTATAGTTGCAACAACAACAAAAAATACCTAGGGATAAACTTAACAAAGAATGTAAAGGATCTGTATACTGAAAACTACAAAGCATTATTAAAAGAAATTGAAAAAGACACAATGAAATGGAAAAAATATCCCATGTTCCTGGATAGGAAGAATATAGTTAAAAGGGTCATATTACCCAAAGCAATATACAAATTTATTGCAATTCTCATCAAAATTCAAATGTCATTTTTTAAAGAAATGGAACAAAAAAATCACCAGGTTTGTATGGAACCATAAAAAACCTCAAATAGTGCTCGCTTTGGCAGCACATATACTAAAATTGGAATGATACAGAGAAGATTAGCATGGTCCCTGCGCAAGGATGACACGCAAATTCGTGAAGCATTCTATATTAAAAAAAAAAAAAAAATCTCGAATAGCCAAAGTACTCTTGAGAAAAAAGAACAAAGCTGGAGGTATTACAATAACTGACTTCATATTATACTACAGAGCCCCGGTAATCAAAACAGCATGATACTGGCAGAAAAGACACACAGACCAATGGAACAGAACAGAAAGCCCAGAAATATAACCTCATGTATATGGACAAATCATCTTCAACAAAGAAGCCAAAAACACACAATGGAGAAAAGAAAGCCTCTTCAATAAATGGTGCTGGGAAAACTGGAAAGCCACATGCAAAAGAATGAAACTTGACTACAGTTCTTGTGCCCCTGCACAAAAATCAATTCAAAATGGATCAATAATATAAACATAAGATATGAAACAATAAATTACACAGAAGAAAACACAGGCACTAAACTCATGGACCTTGGCCATAGAGAACAATTTATGAATTTGATCCCAAAGGCAAGAGAAGTAAAGGCAAAAATAAATGAATGGGACTATATCAAACTAAAAAGCTTCTGCATGGCCCTGGCTGGTTGGCTCAGCGGTAGAGCGTCAGCCTGGCGTGCGGAGGACCCGGGTTCGATTTCCGGCCAGGGCACATAGGAGAGGCGCCCATTTGCTTGGCCACCCCCTCCCCTCCTTCCTCTCTGTCTCTCTCTTCCCCTCCTGCAGCCAAGGCTCCATTGGAGCAAAGATGGCCCGGGCGCTGGGGATGGCTCCTTGGCCTCTGCCCCAGGCGCTAGAGTGGCTCTGGTCGCGGCAGAGCGTAGCCCCTGGTGGGCGTGCCGGGTGGATCCCGGTCGGGCGCATGCGGGAGTCTGTCTGACTGTCTCTCCCCGTTTCCAGCTTCAGAAAAATACAGGAAAAAAATAAAAAAATAAAAAGCTTCTGCACAACAAACGAAACTGACAACAAAACAAACAGCCAACAAAATGGGAGATATTTGCAAACAACAGTTGCAATAAGGGGTTAATATCCAAAATATACAAAGAATTCACAAAGCTCAGCAGCAAACAAGCGATCCAATTAAAAAATGGGGAGAGGACCCGAACAGACACTTCTCCCAAGAAGACAAATGACCAACAGATATTTGAAAAAATGCTCATCTTCACTAGCTATTCGAGAAATGCATAGCAAAACTATGAGACACCACCTCACACCTGTTAGATTGGCTATTATCAACAAGACAGTTACCTATTGGAGAAGCTGCAGAGAAAAAGGAAGCCTCATTCACTGCTGATGAGAATGTAAAATTAGTACAACCATTATGGAAAAAAGTATGGTGGTTCCTCAAAAAATTAAGAATAGAACCACCTTATGACCCAGCAATCCCACTAATAGGTATCTACCACAAAAAGTCGAAAACACTGGTATGTAAAGACATATGCACTCCTATATTCATCACAGTATTCACAGTGGCCAAGTCATGGAAACAACCAAAGTACCCTTCAATAGAGGGTTGGATAAAGAAGATATGGTACAGCCTGACCAGGCGGTGGAGCAGTGGATAAGAGCGTCAGACTGGGATGCGGAGGATCCAGGTTCAAGACCCCAAGGTCACCAGCTTGAGCGCTGGCTCATCTGGCTTGAGCAAAGCTCACTAGCTTGGACCCAAGGTTGCTGGCTTGAGCAAGGGGTTACTCTGTCTGCTGAAGGCCCACGGTAAAGGTACATATGAAAAAGCAGTCAATGAACAACTAAGGTGTCACAACGAAAAACTGATAATTGATGCTTCTCATCTCTCTCCATTCCTGTCTGTCTGTCCCTATCTATCCCTCTCTCTGACTTTTTGTCTCTGTAGAAAAAAAAAAAAAAGATATGGTAAATATATACAATGGAATACTACTCAGCCATAAGAAATGATGACAGCCTGACCAGGTGGTGGCAAAGTGGATAGTGTCAGACTGGGACACAGAGGACCCAGGTTCAAAACCCCAAGTTTGCTGGCTTGAGCATAGGCTCATCTGGCCTGAGCACAAGCTCACCAACTTGAGCAAGGGGTTGCTGGCTTCAGTGTGGGATCATGGACATGACCCCATGGTTGCTGGCTTGAAGCCCGAGGTTGCTGGCTTGAGCAAGGGGTCACTCACTCTGTGACAGCCCCCCCACCCCCGTCAAGGCACATATGAGAAAGCAATCGATGAACTAAGGGGCTGAAACAAAGAACTGATGCTTCTCATCTCTTTCCCTTCCTGTCTGACTGTCCCTATCTGTCCCTCTCTCTGACTCTGTCAAAAAATAAAAAAATAAAAATGATGACACAGTGCCATTTACAACATGGATGGACCTTGAGAACATTATACTGAATGAAATAAGTAAATCAGAAAAAGCTAAGAACTGTATGATTTCACATATAGGTGGAATACAAAACTGAGACTCATGGACATAGATAAGAGTGCAGTGGTTAACAGCGGGAGGGAGATGTAAGAGGGGGGTTGGGGTGAGGGTGTAAAGAGGGACAAATATAAGGTGATGGAAAATGATTTGGCTTTGAGTGATAGACATACAACATAATTGACTATTCAAATAATGTAGTGATGTTTGCCTGAAATCTATGTTACACTTATTGATCAATGTCCCCTGTTAAATTTAATTTCTAAATAAAATTAAAAAAAAAAATCTTTTGGCTCTGGCTGGTGGCTCAATGGATAGAGCATCAACCCGCATATGGACATCCCAGGTTCAATTCCCAGTCAGGGCACACAGAAGCAACCATCTGCTTCTCCCCCCCCACCCCATTCCTGCAGCCAGTGGCTAGATTGGTTCCATTGTCAGCCCCAGGCACTGAGGATAACTTAGTTGGTCTGAGTGCAATGGCCTCAGGAGCTAAAAATAGCTCAGTTGATTAGAGCACCAATCACAGATGGGGTTGCTGGGTGGATCCCAGTCAGGATGCATGTATGAGTCTGTCTCACTGTCTCCCCTCCTCTCACCTGGAAAAAAAAAATTCTTTTTTTCAATTGTCTCACGAGTGGTGGTGGAGTAGATAGAGCATAAACTTGGGCTACTTGAGGACTCAGGTGTGAAACCCCAAGGTCGCTGGCTTGAGCGTGGGCTCACCAGCTTCAGCAAGGGGTTGCAAGCTTGAGCTTGGGATCACAGACATGACTCCATGGTTGCTGGCTTGAACCAGGGGTCACTAGCTGGGCTGGAGCTCCACGTTCAAGGCACATATGAGAAAGCAATCAATAAACAACTAAGGCACAGAAACAAAGAATTGATGCTTCTCAACTCTCCCCCCGCTAAAAAAAAGAAAAAAGAAAAAAAGCACTGAAAGCAAACATTCAGACCTGAAGGCCAGAAAAAAACTTGAAGACCAATATTATGTGCCTATGTATTTTCAGAAAGGGGGGAGGTCTGTAGCATTCATCAGATTCCCAAGAGCCCATGACAAAGAATTAGAAAAAGCGGGCCCTGGCCGGCTGGCTCAGTGGTAGAGCATCAGCACAGCATGCAGGAGTTCCAGGTTCGATTCCTGGCCAGGGCACACAGGAGAAGCGTCCATCTGCTTCTCCACCCCTCCCCCTCTCCTTCCTCTCTATCTCTCTCTTCCCCTCCTGCAGCCATTGGAACAAAGTTGGCCCAGGCACTGAGGATGGCTCCATGGCCTCCACCTCAGGCACTAGAATGGTTCCTATTGCAACACCCCATATGGACAGAGCATCACCCCCTGGTGGGCATGCAGGGTGGATCCTGGTCAGTTGCATGGAGGAGTCTATCTCTCTGCCTCCCCGCTTCTTACTTCAGAAAAATACAAAAAAAAAATTTTTTTTAGAAAAAGCTTTAAAAATTAATAGTAATAAAAAACCTATTACAGCCTGAGAAGGTGGTGGTACAGTGGATATAGTGTCGGACTGGGACAGAGAAGACCCAGGTTTGAAAACCCGAGGTCGATTTGCTTCTCCACCCCTCCCCCTCTCCTTCCTCTCTGTCTCTCTCTTCCCCTCCCGCAGCCAAGGCTCCATTGGAGCAAAGATGGCCCGGGCACTGAGGATGGCTCTGTGGCCTCTGCCTCAGGCACTAGAATAGCTTTGGTTGCAGCAGAGCAACGCCCCAGATGGGCAGAGCATCGCCCCCTGGTGGGCGTGCCAGGTGGATCCCGGTGGGGCGCATGCGGGAGTCTGTCTGACTCCCTCCCTGTTTCCAGCTTCAGAAAAATACCAAAAAATTTTAAAAAATTAAAAAAAAAAGAAAACCCGAGGTCGCCAGCTTGAGCGTGGGCTCATCTGGTTTGAGCAAGGCTCAACAGCTTGAGCCCAAGGTCACTGGCTTGAGCAAGGGATCACTCTGCTATAGTCCCCTGGTCAAAGCACATGTAAGAAAGCAATCAGTGAACAATTAAGGTGTTGCAACAAAGAATTGTTGCTTCTCATCTCCCTCCTTTTCTGTCTGTCCCTACGTGTCCCTCTCTCTGCCTGTCACACAAAAAAACAAAAATCATATTATACATATATATACAGTTAATATGCAGTTATGCTTTCATATTTGCATGTATAAGAATGGTGTGGAAGGATATACCTTTTCTTTCATGAATTTTTGTATTATTTATATAGTTATATTAAGCATGTATTTGTTTTTAATTTGAAAAATATCAGATAAAGAAAATATCAGCCTGGCCTGTGGAGGCACAGTGGATAAAGTATCAACCTGGAACGTTAAGGTCACTGGTTCTAAACCCCGGGCTTGCCTGGTCAAGGCACATTTGAGAAGCAACTATGAGTTGATGCTTCCCACTCCTCACCCCCCTTTCTCTCTCTCTCTCTCTCCTCTTCTAAAAACCAATAAAATCTTTCTTAAAATGTTAGAAAAAAAGAAAAAGATTAAGAAATTTTTAAATATAGCTATCCAGTTTACTGTACAGAATTTCACAAAGAATTTATATAATTTCCTTTTTTGACATTGCTACTGAGTTGACAGAATAATATGGACATATCTTGATTTCAGCATGTTCTTTTGGGTATATTAAAAAACATATGAGCTAAATAAGCGGTTTTGAAAGAAGAAAAGAAAAATCCACACCTAGCCTGAGCACCTGCTGACTTTATATTCTAATCTCTTGTTGATATGGCTCATTTTCAACTCTATTCACATTTGTTACTGAACACACATGTAAATTTCCAGACGAAATGCATGTGTACACACTACCAGGGGCTGGGGTAATTTCTGCATATATAGTCCGGTTTTCAACAGGCAGAGAGATCAGTTTAACAGAAGCCTAACCTAAGCCAAATGCAAATCATCAAAATAGCAACTCAAACTTTGTGCAAACTGATGGTAATAAATCTTCACCAGGAAAAGCAGCAGCTTCCCCACTGTCCCTGCAATACACATAAAAGGGTATGTTGAAAGCTCAGTTAAAATGACTAGAAACAAATTGGTTTTATATTGTAGAACTACAGCATCTATCACTTTTAACCTTCTCTTCTAAAGCTGAGTTCACAGAGAATGCTCAGACGGCAACCTGTATTGCTCATATAGAACAGTGGTCCCCAACCTTTTTTGGGCCACCGACTGGTTTTTTTACAGAGGCAGAGATAGACAGGGACAGACAGACAGGAACGGAGAGAGATGAGAAGCATCAATCATCAGTTTCTCTTTGCGCATTGTGACTTCTTAGTTGTTCATTGATTGCTTTCTCACATGTGCCTTGACCGTGGGCCTTCAGCAGACCGAGTAACCCCCTGCTGGAGCCAGCGACCTTGGGTCCAAGCTCGTGAGCTCTTTGCTCAAGCCAGATGAGCCCGCGCTCAAGCTGGCGAACTCGGGGTCTCGAACCTGGGTCCTTCCACATCCCAGTCCGACGCTCTATCCACTGCGCCACCACCTGGTCAGGCCTGACTGGTTTAATGTCAGAAAATATTTTCACGGACCAGCCTTTAGGGTGGGACGGATAAAGGTATCACGTGACTGAGACAAGCATCAAGAGTGAGTCTTAGACAGATGTAACAGAGGGAATCTGGTCATTTTTAAAAATAAAACATCATTCAGACTTAAATATAAATAAAACAGAAATAATGTAAGTTATTTATTCTTTCTCTGCGGACTGGTACCAAATGGCCCACGGACCGTGGCCCGGGGACCACTGATCTAGAGTAAGCAAACATGGAACTACTTGTTCATCTTTTTAAACAGCTCACAGATAACGAAATGCTGGAACAACTAAAACGTTTTGCCACTGAAACTAGTAAAGTAAGTCGAGTATTTTGTGATGACATGTCTTTTAGATATGGTCCTAAATATACTGCTCACAAAAATTTGAAGCTATAAAATGTCCCCTAATTTTTGTGAGCGCTATATTACTACTCTGGCTATAGGAAAATGCTATTGGCTAAAATAGGTATAAAAATCGCTTATAACAGTGCTTTTCAAGCTATCAGTGGTAAACACTTGTCTTCCTCCAGTCCATTACAGACTAATATTTTAGTAAAAGAATAAAAACTGCTTACTAGGAAAGTAAAAATTTTCAGAAGACACCGAAAAGGCAAGTACAGAGATCACACAGTTGGCTATCACAACAACATCAAGTGGCTATAAAAGTTCCTAAATACTTAACCTCAGTCCTATGCTTACCTTGTGCAGACCAGTAAACAGTTCATGAACCATGGACCACACTTTGGGTAGCACTGGTTCACAGACCCTGTAACATTAAGCAGGTACAGTTTTCTCCTAAATCCAGAAGTTTAATGTCCAATAGAGCTCAAGCTCTACTTCGATCAGAAGTCCCTAATTCGACTTCCCAGCACAGTTGGACACTCCTGCTTAACAGCAGGGCTGGCAGCCTCTTTGAGACTACTCTTGAGGCAGCTAGGAGGATTCTACTTATCAGTGCCGAGACCAACTGCCACCAGAGGAAAGACAACGACCGACACACAAGTTAGTTGCAAGAATGACACAGGCAGTTTATTACTCACAAATCCTATGGTGTGCCTGGGTGCAGCTTAAGGGGGCCCCGTCGGCATGCTCCTCTCGGCTGTTCTTGGTCAGCGCAGCGTGGAGACAATCCACGTTCAAAACTGGAGTTTGGGGACTACCCCAGCAGGGGGGGGGGGCCCTTAACTTTAGTACATTTTCTGGCCTATGCCTTCCAACAGGTGTCAATCTACAGGATTACCACCTCAAACCACCTTTTGGGAGTTCCTAGCAGGGAGCCCTTTTTATGTTAAGCTACGGAAATGTCACATCAAGCCACTTTTAAAGTGTTCCTAGGGAAGCTTCTTTTTTATGTTATCATATCAAGCCACTATCTGTTTATATACAGCTTCACACACACACTAACTGGGCCCTGCATGTGAAACGCAGTCTATCTTATCTGTACACACTAGATTAGTTCCTATCCAGACGGCATAACCTTATTCACTTGCCTTTATGAATTTTAATATTTATCCTAACTTATTTCTATATATCTTCCATATTTTTCTATATTCCTACATATTTAATTACTATAACATTATATTATTGTAACACTGAACATTTCAGATATTATAACCACTTATGTGCCTGATATGAAGTTTCTCAAAATATAATATTACCTCAGTAGATGTGAGCGCCTCACTGTGTGGCTACCAAGCCCAGAGTTTTATCTACCACCCCTTCCTGCTTCTGTAAGAGAGGACAGGCGTTCTCCTAGGCTGGGGTCAGACCATTATTGTTTAGATTTGTTTCAGAGCACTACTTTTAGAATGGTAAAAACAAACTTATTTCAGTAACAGAAGCCCACTTTAAATCAGATGCTCTATAAGACAGAGATGAAGCAGTGCATTATTTATCCAGCAAATGAGCCCAACTGAAAAGCCCTATTACTCAGTGATCTGTTATTCTATGTTGTCCAGAACACAATAACTCTAAACTAGTCTTTATTTCTTTGCGAAACAATAATGTTCAAGTGAGAGAGGTAACTTTAGTAAAAGTTTAAAAATTAATTCTTATGAGTATATACACAAATGTGAACCTCTGCTCTGTACCAACTGAAAAATCCTCCAGCGGTTTTTGAGGCTAGGCCTAGAATCCAAAAGACAGTTTGCTGCCAGCTACATGGCCTCAGGCTACTTACCTGTCTATCCTGGCCTCACCTACCTCCTGGAGAGAGAAATTAGTCAGTACCTAGCTATAGCACTGTTTCAAGGATTAAAAAGTATTAATAATACATCCAGCCTGGCCCTGTTGGTGCAGTGGATGGGGAGTTGATCTGGAATGCAGAGGTCGCTGGCTCGAAACCCTGGGCTTGCAAGCAATGAACAACTAAAGTGAAGCAACTATGAGTCGTTACTTTTCACGCCCCATCTCCTCTCACTGTAAAACCAATAATAATAATAATGGTAATAATAATAATAATAATAAAACCCTCCACAGCACCTAGCACACAGTGCATATTAAATCCTCAGTAAATGTTAGCTACTCAGTAAATAGTTACAATAACTATGTATTATTACAATAAACATTTCACCTAATCTCATTCACTGATCCATCCATCTAGACAACAAATATTTAGTTAGTGACTAGAATATGCAAGGTACCCTTATGGTACTGAGACTTGTCTCCCTACAATGTTCAGAATCTTTTCCTTAGAGGACGGAACATTAAATCCTCATTAAAAATCAACCACCTCCCTGACCTGTGGTGACACAGTGGTTAAAGCATCGACCTGAAATGCTGAGGTCACCAGTGTGAATCCCTGGCCTTCCCCGGTCAAGGCACATACAGGAAGCAACTACTATGAGTAGATGCTTCCCGCTTCTCCACCCTCTTTCTCACTCTCCTTCTCTCTCTCCAAAAATAAAAAAGTAAAATCTAAAACTTAACCACCTGAGACCAAACATATTTTTGTTAAAATTTATCAGTCATATGGACCTAGAGCTATCTCCTGACAGCCAATACCATAGGTTTTCAGGATATTTTTAAAATATGTATTTAAAAGTCAAAAGTGAGATTAAACAGATTCATTCAAAATGTGTGTATACATGTGTTTGTGTGAATTTTTGTGCATATATGTGTGTGTATATATATATTTATTAAGTTTTCTTCAAAACATCATTATCCTTGCTAAAAATAAAGACTAGATCCACTCTAAGCCTTTCCTAAAAGTCTGAAAAAGAGAAAACACCAACTGCACCAGTTGCTGGCTAGCTGGAGAACAGGTCAGGCAGGATGCATGACTCCCAGCAGTCTTCACGCCACTTTTACAGATTCTGGGAGGTAAAGTCCACATCAATTTCTCACATCAATCACTGTCAGAGAACAGCTATTACTGTAGAATTTTAGTCTCAAAGAAACTGTAATGCCACAGAATCTCCCCTTAGCATATTCTGTAAGATCAATATCTAGACTTTCACTTAATTCTGGCATCTTTCAATGACTGATCTGTGAACTTGGCAGTTTTCTTATTTGGTTAAGCCTAGATCATTGCTTCAAACACTGAACAAAGAAGGTAGCTACTGCCAAAATGTAAATTCAAAAAGCAGAACGCAGCATTAAGTCTTAAATTTAGCACATTTTATGGTTCAAATGGGATAGGGGTTCCATTTCATAACTGGCTAAGTCAAATAATAAACAGGATTTAAATCACTGCTGTTAAGTTTTGATGAGAAAGAATTTTAAGTAATTTCAATAGGGGAAAAAAGATATTTTGCTTCTGACACATATGGGATTAGTTACAATGCTCCAATACACTTAATCAATATCACCTCTATACTATTTCATTTGAAAGAGCATATTTCATTATTATTCTCTTGGATCTAATGCTCACTGAAGGTCCGCAGTTTTAAAATTAAATCAACTAACAATGGCTGGGAAAAAGGGGAGAAATATAA
The DNA here is from genome assembly GCF_036850765.1 of Saccopteryx bilineata. Classification (NCBI taxonomy): domain Eukaryota; kingdom Metazoa; phylum Chordata; class Mammalia; order Chiroptera; family Emballonuridae; genus Saccopteryx; species Saccopteryx bilineata. The sequence goes on along the minus strand of NC_089492.1, from coordinate 19,355,263 downwards.
CCTCAAAAAATTCAACAAAAAAATTGCTCTCATCATAAAAATTAGTCAGTACAAAGCAATGATGTACTCAAACATACAAATGTATCATCACAATTAAATGTTAATTTATAATGATGTTTAATTCATCAAGTTTTTACTTTACCAATTCAACATATATAAACAATCTGCAAATCTGCCTACATGAAGCTGGAAGGTAATTTTTCTAAAATAAATGAGTGATGAATAGACTTAGCTGGAACAAAATTTCTTTCCTCTCTCACACAGAACAAAATATTTCAAAACTATTTTGAGCTAGCTGTCTAGTTCCTAACACATCTTGTCATTAAATTCAGAAGCACAGAGCACTGTATAGTCAGAAGGCCTTTAGGTGATTTCTGGTTTCTGCTTCCTTAACAGAAGACGTGCTTGCTAGAACAGGTCCAGAAGGAAATGTGCAAGATTAACCAACTGCCTCTGGGAAGATAGTGAAGACAGGGATGAAAGTGCGAGTTTCTTTTCACTACGTACTATTTTTTTGCCTTTTGATTTATATACCATGTGTATCCAGTATAATGGCTGTTTAATTAAACAGGTTTAATAAATTAAAAAGCCTTTAGTTTCCCAATATGAAAACTATACCACAGTAATTGCAGGAGGTGATTGATTACTCACCTTGCTCTCCTGAAGAGGTTGCTGGGTCCTGAGACAGGCCACCCCTAATTATCCCACAGTGGCACACTGAGTACTTTAAATTAAGGTTACTGGACAAGCAGCCGGTGCCAGGAGCACCTTGGCCCTTCCGTCTCCTTGACTGCAGGCTGTAAATCTCTCCAGGGGCCTGCCTTCCTGCTCTGGGCCTGAGACACCCTTATCTCAGAGCTGGCCACCCAGAGCCAAGGAACTTTTACTAACACTTTGTTTAGACTCCTTGCTAATGAATACCCAAACTCCGCTTAGATTCCTTTCCAATGAGCACTAACTTTCTCATCCTGTCAATTCTTCACAAATTTACTTTTTCTTCTGTCTAAAAAATACAAAAACGTGCCTGGTTCAATCACTTCTTTAAGCCTCATTTTATGATCTGAGCATCTCATTGTGATCTCTCATGCACACGTAGTAAGTGTGTTTTTCTCCTTTTATCTTGTGTCAATTTATTGTTCTATTAGTCCAGCTCTAAGAACTAAAATGTAGGGGGGAATTCTACTCCCCCCCCCCGCCTCAACAAGGTCCTGCAAAACAAAATTGAAGATTAGGTATTTCTGCACAATATATAAAACAGAAGAGCTTTTTCCTGTCCACAAGTAAGAAAATCTTAATTTTAACTGTTTTAAAGACTACCAAACTTGAAAACAGTATCTACAAGCCATCATTTGGTGGCTAAAAACAAAAAGAAAAGAGGATCTTAAAAGTCAGGCTAAAAATGTAATGGGCATTTCCAAAAGGGTTTTGCATTCTAGGACTCCAGTTGTCCTTTAGGGTGATTATTTACGCAGCAGCATTGCGTGTGATGGTCAAGTACGAAAAGGAATCTGTAGGACCAGGCAGTCACGTGAGCCTTTTCCAGTAGCTCAGAGGGGCGGCACTCATTCACCTGCCTTCCTCCACTTCCTCTGCAACCATGTCTGACACAACAGATGTGGCTGAGATTGAGAAACTCAGTAAGTTGAAACTGAAGGAGACAGAAATGCAAGAGAAAAATCCACTGGCTTCAAAACAAACAACTGAACAGAGCAAGTAGAAAAATCATACACACACCAATACACACTGGACATTCCACAAGCACTGTCTTATTTTACTTCTTCTAACCGTTTCACTTTGTAAGATGCAGAGCGGTCGGATTAAGTTTGTATGACTGAACTGCCCCTGTTCGCATCAGGGGACTACTGACCACAAGGCTGCACTGCCTTTCCCATCGGCCCGCCTGGCTGGCAGAGAAGGAACCACACTTTCACGCTGGTGATGGAAGAAGCTGGGTGGGATAACTGTGCAATCTAGAGGAAAAACCAAGCTGGTCCAAGATGTCCCACAGCCTGTAAAATGCAGTTTAAATCAGACAGCCATCTTCTTTTGGTTAAAATAATCTTAATTATTGCAATGCACAATTTTTAATATGCAAATAAGTGTTTTGAAAGCAGAAAGGAGGGCAACAAATAGAATATAGACAATATAGTTGTAAACTCAAAAACTAAGTGATTTTAAAAGAATCCAAGGAAAACTCTAAGGAACCAAGGATAATACCATAAACTTGGGTAACTTGGGCAGCTGGTGTTATCACTAACAGACAAGAAATAGCTACTGAACTGAATCTCTGTAACAAGCATTCAATACACATACTAAATTTTTAAAATAAAGACGAAGATTTTTTAAAATTCTAACTTTCGGGCAGCAAGGGTGCCAGCAGCACAGCACTCCTCTCCTCTGTAGGGAAAGCTGACTGTACTATACACACAACCATTCTGGAGAGCTATTTGGCAACATGATTAAAACACATAACCTTTCATCTCTTAACCTCAACTCTAGGTACTCACTAAAGCATTAAAAAAACAAAAAAACACCAGAAAAGTAAAGCCCAAAATCTTAATGGTGCTACCCACTCTCATATCATGAGCTTATAAACTGGCTAAGTATCTCTGTGATTGTTTTGTGATTTCTCCAAACCTGTCTATAATTTCTGTTTTATATCTGTGACATTTAGGTACTATGGGGGGGATAAAATCTTAAAATTTTATGCCAAAATACAGCCCATATTCAGACTCGAAGGGTATAAAAGTTTTATATTTTGACTAAGTTAATACTGAGTTACCATTATTTTACTGAATCAATTTTCTTTTTTTCTGGTATGCTTGGGCTTCCTACCAACATAAACAAAAACACAGAACACTACTCAGGCATACAGAAGTATCCAGTTCAGCCCCTTCGGTTTTAATGAAAAAAGACAGCGGGCCATCAAATAGATGGTTATGTAAATTACACTGTACTTTGCTATTAAATCTAATCTTTACAGGATATTCCCATTTCATAGAATAATCTTCTACAAATAGGAGCTTATTAGAAAAACTAAAACTTTCAGTATATTTTGCCTCTAAATATATTTTCTCATATATTGCCAAATGAAATAACACTCAAGAACCATAATTTAAATGACTTTACAAAAACAAAATTATAAACTAATTCCCAACAGCAAAGCAAATGCATCCAAGTTCTCATCCAAGTGCTAAAATTGGAAGCTCTCATCAGAAAATGTAGGTGGAGTTGGAAAAGCGAGACTATCTGACCACAAAAATAAGAACTGGCAAAGACCTTCTTCAAAGTCCACCACTCTGTAGTCTTTCCTCCCCAGTACGGGGGCTAGGACTGAGCTCAAAGTCCAGAAAAACGATGCCAACACTTAAAATACATGGGACTGCTCAGCCACACTCACGAAATCCTGGGTAGAAAGCCGAAGATCAGAATTTGGATTTATGCCTGACCTGGGGTGGCGCAGTGGATAAAGCGTCGGCCTGGAACGCTGAGGTCGCCGGTTCGAAACCTTGCACACATTGTCTGGTCAAGGCACATATGGGAGTTGATGCTTCCTGGTCCTCCCCCCTTCTCTCTCTCTCTCTCTCTCTCTCTCCCTGGTCCTCCCCCCTTCTCTCTCTCTCTCTCTCTCTCTCTCTCACACACACACACACACACACACTCTCTCCTATCTAAAATGAATAAATTAAAAAAAATTTTTCAATTAAAAAAAAAAGATTCTGGATTTATAATTTTACAAGAACTAGTTGAAGCCAAAAGTGGCAAGAAAGCAAAAGATTAAAAAACCAACAATCTGCTGTATACTTACTGTGCCCCTCACCTTTTCACGTCAAAACAGGTGTTTGAGGAATACTGTATGCCATTTCACCTAGGCCGATATGGTGCAACAACTCAAATTAAAATGTGTCATTATATTCCATTTACTTGGTAAAGTATCCAGTTTGAAATGCCACTGTAACTAATACCAACAATTAAAATTTCGCTGGCCAGAAAGGTTAGTTGATAAGAGCATCCTCCTATATACAGAGGTTGTCAGTTCGATCCCTGGTCAGGGAACATATGTACATATGTTTCTGTCTCTCTCTCATTCCCGGCCTCCGTTTCTAAAATCCATTTAGAAAAAAAAAAAAAAAAACTGCCTGACCAGGCTGTTGGCCTGGGATGCGGAGGACTCAGGTTCGAGACCCCGAGGTTGCCAGCTTGAGCACGGGCTCCATCTAGTTTGAGCAAAGCTCACCAGCTTGAGCCTAAGGTCGTTGGCTTGAGCAAGGGGTCACTTAGTCTGCTGTAGCCCCCTGGTCAAGGCATATATGAGAAAGCAATCAATGAATAACTAAGGTGCTGCAATGAAGAACTGATTCTTCTCACCTCTCTCCCTTCCAGTCCCTCTGTCCCTCTCTCTGTATCTCTCTGTCTCTATCACATACACACAAAAAAGTAATTACATTCCCTTTGTAATTACCATATTTTTCGCTCCATAAGACACACCTAGGGTTTTAAAGAGGAAAATAAGAAAAAAAAATATTCTGAACCAAATGGTATGTTAAAATATTTAATAAAATACTGTATTTTTTGCTCCAGAAGACACATGGGCATTTTCCCCTCCACTTCTTTTGGGGGGAGGTGTGTCTTCTGGAGCAAAAAATGCGGTAATAATCTAAGAAAGAAAACAAGACCCATACCAAGTACTGCACTAAAACTGTTATCGACACTACTTATATATCATTAGAAAATTATGTGTATTTATTACAGTTAGAAGGCCATGCATTATCCTTATATTAAAGCAGAAGAAACTAAGGCCCAGAGACACTAATTAAATCATGTCCTCCAGGAGAAATGCCATGTATTCTAGGCCCTTTAAATTATCCCAAGATAGTTACAAGAAACACACTAGTACAGCTTGTCATCACCATTGTACATGCCATGAACACAGGAAGCACTGTCAGAAAACATTTTTAAAAGACAATAGATTTCAATACGCCCACTGACCTGAAGGAAAAGGAACAGTGGCCAGGATATCTGCAGGGTTTATCCAAATCTTGGGAGCATCCCAAGAAGGAAAAGTCCGAGGGACTTCGGTTCACCTAGTTAAGGCAGGTAACCTACCTTAATTAGGAATAACATGCCAGTGCTTCTTCCAATTTTTCTTAACATACCTTCTATTTTCTTCAATGTTGATTCCCCGATACCTCTTAATCTGTGACAATAAACTAAAGGTTCCCTTTCTCCAAACTTGAGATTATTTCTAAACTGACTTGTTTTAGCTATAAATCACCTGGAATGTGAGAGATTGCTAAATACAAAGATTCTGATATATTAGCTTCCTCATACATTTTAAAGTAGTAAATCTGTAAGAAACCGAAGTTTGGGGAAATAGACTTCGTGGTGCATGAGAAAGGAACACTGAATTAATTTGAGAGCTTTCCAGTCACTGTTCTAAACATTTGTAAAAATTATAGTGAACAAATCTGACAGCAGTCCTGCTCTCAAGAAGCTGATATTTTAGTGCAGGAAAACAAAGAAACAAGTGGAGAATTTCAGACAGTATCAAAGGCCCAACAGGGTGATAGAAAGGTCAGTGAACTGTGGAGGACACTTCAGTTCAGTCAGAAGGACCCTATGAGGTGACAGCTCAGCTGACATCTGGATGACAAAGAAGTATAGGCACCTCTGACTTTTCCAGTTAGTAGTAACATCCTCTAGCCTACTTTCATTAAGGAGGAATAAGGTCGCTAACAATTTTCAACAACAAGGTAACATTTTGCATTAAGGGGAAAACATTTAAAAGATAATAGATTTCAATAGCAATGGTTTGAAGCACTAGAACTGTGTAAGACACAAATGTTTTACACTTTAGCCTTCATATTAACATCTCAGTGAGAAAGTAAAAATATGTCAACAGTAAATCATTAATGAACAGCATATGATTATATGCCAAGAGGAACAGCGCAAGCCATCCACATAAAAAGTTCAAAGCAAGGAAGAGATCAATGTAGACCAGAGCAGTACTTCTCGAGCGTTTAACATGAGATTAATCATCTGATACACTGTGTCAGGAGAGGGGTCTGCGAGTCTGAGATACTGTATCTCAGCATTTCTAGCAAGCCTCCAAGAAAGGCCAATTCTGCTTGTCTTGCTGGTACATGGACCATACTTTCTAAGTATCAAAAGTATAATGTGTACAAGAAAGGTTAACATTCCAACTGGTTTGGGAGAACAAGAACGGTTCTATACCATAAGTTCAACAGGAATAATTAGCTTGATTTTGTCCGGGAACAATAAGAACACTTTACAACAATGAAGATCCACTCTTTCATTCCAAAAGGCTATACTGATCACTGATTCTGTGCAGTGTACAGTAAAAGACACGTTGACAAGTCTAACAAAATAGCCACTTAAAAGATGATTGAGGCCCTGGCCGGTTGGCTCAGTGGTAGAGCGTCGGCCTGGTGTGCAGGAGTCCCGGGTTCGATTCCCGGCCAGGGCACATAGGAGAAGCGCACATCTGCTTCTCCACCCCTCCCCCTCTCCTTCCTCTCTGTCTCTCTCTTCTCCTCCTGCAGCCAAGGCTCCATTTGAGCAAAAGATGGCCCAGGCACTGGGGATGGCTCCATGGCCTCTGCCCCAGGCGCTAGAGTGGCTCTAGTTGAGACAGAGCAACGCCCCGGATGGGCAGAGCATCACCCCCTGGTGGGCGTGCCGGGTGGATCCCGGTCGGGCGCATGCGGGAGTCTGTCTGACTGCCTCCCCGTTTCCAGCTTCAGAAAAATACAAAAAAAAAAAAAAAGATGATTGAGAGATACCATTACACACAAGGAGAACAGCATGTCCATTAACAAAGAAATTTATATTATATCCATAGAATAAAATGGTATATAGTAATGAAAATTTATTGTAACTACTCACTCTAGAATAAACTAATCTCAAACATGGTATGTGTGTATATATGAGTGTGTGTGTGTGTGTGTGTGTGTGTGTGAAAAATTCAAGAGATAGGAGAACATACTATGATTTAATTTGATCCATACAGGCAAAACTAAACAAACTGTTTAGGAATACTCTTGTGTGGTGAAGCTATAAAATCAACAAGAAATTACTGAATCAAAGATCACAACAGTGATAACAGGGGAGAAAAGGATAAAATAGGGGACAGAGCTTTAAACATACTTGCAATATTCTATTTCTCAAGTTGAATGGCAAGTGACTGGACAGTTTGCAGTTGTTTAAATTATGTCTTATAGACACGACTTTGCATATACAACGTTTTGATTTTTTTTTTTCACGTCTTTGCAAATGTCATCAATGATAATTTTAAAAACTAAGTCAGGTAACTGGTGGTGGCAGATTCTAATAGCAGGTGAGTTAATAGTGGAAAACTGCTAATATGGACAACTTCTAACCACTGACTTAAAGAGGAAAAAGCGGGAATTAAGAATGCTAAGTAGAGACAGAGCTGAATATTTTAATATGGGAAAGTCTTGAAAATGTTACATGTTAAGGGAAAGGTAATATTAAAGTAACAGGAATTGATAAATAGAATAGAAGATAGGAATGGAAAAGCTCAAGAATACAAGAACAAAAATTTGGTCATAGCTACTATTGAGGTGCCAGAAACAAATGCAATCGAACATCTGGTTTACAAAATAGTTTCATGTAGCTAAAATGAACAATTCCGCCTGACAGGTGGTGGCACAGTGAATACAGCGTCGGACTGGGATGCCGAGGACCCAGGTTCAAGACCCCGAGGTCGCCAGCTTGAGCGCGGGCTCATCTGGTTTGAGCAAAAGCTCACCAGTTTGGACCCAAGGTCGCTGGCTCGAGCAAGGGGTTACTCAGTCTGCTGAAGGCCCGTGATCAAGGCACATATGAGAAAGAGATCAATGAACAACTAAGGTGTCGCAATGCACAACGAAAAACTAATGATTGATGCTTCTCATCTCTCCATTCCTGTCTGTCTGTCTCTGTCTATCCCTCTCTCTGACTCTCTGTTTCTGTAAAAAAATAAATAAATAAAATAATAAAATGAAAAATTCCTAAGAAGCCTGGAAATACTAGGAAGTAAACCTAAACACAAAAGCAAGGACATCATCTTGGTGGGCCTTAATTCATTGCAAAGTCACTGAAAACATTTTCGGAAGGTAGTTAACAAGATCAGAACTTTCACGTTAAGTAAATGTTTTAATGAAAATATGAAGAATAGACTAAAGAGGGCTAAGACAACAATTCAAGATATCATTAAAACAATCCATAAAAGTAGGTTATTAGGACATGAACTAGGAGTGGTACAAAAATAAAATAAAATCTTTTATCATTCATTTATTTTATCATTCTATTTATCCTGTCAGTTAACAGGATTGGTATTGGGAAGAACAAGTGAAAATGTCTAGTCCCTGTCTGCCCTCAGCAGCTTGTATTCTGGTGGAGGAACCGAGGAAACAAACAGCAGTTACAGGCAGTGGGAAACACTATGAAGGGAATACAGGGTGGTGTGGTGGAGAATGATTGGGAGGCTACTTCCAGCAACGTTATCAGGCAAAGCCTTTCTTGAGATGGTATTATTTAAGGTGAGAGGGAAGGACTATTTGAGAGTATATTGCAGGCAGAAAAAACACAGAACTGAAAGGTCACTGTGACCAGAGCCTAGAAGAAAGTATGAGGTGCATTTGCAGAAAGAGACAAGAGTAGCAGGACCTTGAAGACTGTGGTAAGAATTCTGTGTTTTAAGTGGACATGATTGGTGGTCCTCGGATGAGAAGCAGGTGAATCTGATATACTCTGGAGATGGAATTAACAGGATCTGCTGAAGGACTGGATGTTGAGGATAAAAGAAATGCCTATGTTTTTTGACTTATTCAAATGTGAGATGGTAATTCCATTTACTAAGATGTGACAGACTGGGGTAATACCAATGAGGAGGAGTGATTAAAGAGGGAGAAGTCACTAATTTTATTTTGTACATGCTAAATTTGAGGTGCCTATCCAAACAGTGATGTCAAGCAGACAGCTGAGTATTCAAAAGTGGCATTCAAGAATCAAGTCTGGCAAAAAATATAAACCTACATGTTATCAGGATATAAATAATAACTAAAGCCACGAGAAGGGACCTTAAAAACTGCAAACAGAGCCTGACCAGGCGGTGGCCTAGTGGATAGAGTGTCGGACTGGGATGCAGAAGACCCAGGTTCGAGACCTCGAGGTCGCCAGCTTGAGCGCGGGCTCATCTGGCTTGAGCAAAAAAAAGCTCACCAGCTTGAGTCCAACGTCCCTGGCTCAAGCAAGGGGTTACTCAGTCTGCTGACGGCCCGCAGTCAAGGCACATTAAAAAAAAAAACAAAAACAAAAAAAACAAACAAAAAAAAACACTGCAAACAGTAACAGCAGTAGCTAAGAGAAAATGGAAACTTACTATGTCCCAAACATTCTGCTAGTTACTGATACATAGCCAATTTTAATCCTCAAAAGAACTCAGATGAGAAAAATAAGGCATAAAGAGATTAGGTAATTTGCCCAATATCATTCAGTTAATTAGAGGTGGGATTCAAATCCAAGCAGTTTGGCTCCAGAAGCGTGTTTTTACTACTTTCTTACACTATGTCAAGCAAAGACCAAATGGTACGAAGCCTAAACCCAAACCCAGACGGAGAAAGAAGCCAACACAGAAGATGTTCGTTCCAATTAAGCTGCTTCAGGTAAAGCACTGAAGCACAGGTACAAAAGTGGCTACGAAATAAATCTCCACTCAGGACGTTAGAGCTCTCATATCCCAGAAGGGAAACAAAGTTTACCTTACTCTCCCCTTCCAAAAATCCTAGAGTCCTAGATCCTTCTCGACACCTCGGTCACCTACCTGTCTCCCAGAAAATTCTTTCTGCAGTCTCCTCTCTCGAGCATCTCAAAACAAGACCCCAAGGATGTGTCACACACACCGCTAGCCTCGGTCCCTTTCTCGGCCCTCAGTCCACCTGATCAGATGTCAGAGAAGGCTGTCGCATCTCCCCAACAAAAAGTTGAGATGAAAAAGGAAAGTTTTAGGGAAAAAGCTTGGCTCTGCCTCACCTAGCCCAGAGGGGAGGCTCCCAGGAAGCGTTTCTGGCGGGACCGAGCCCGGATCTACGCTGCCCACGTGGACCCAGGGAACCGGCACCCCACTCACCAAGCCATCTATCTGCACTTGCTTCACGGCCGAATCTCCGGACCCGCCTTTGCCTTTGCCTTTCCCTGGCGCACCGGGGGTGGAGGTGGAAGAAGTGGTAGCTGAGCCGGTGCCTTCCTTGCGGGACGCCATCTTTCCAGCGGGACAGGAAGAAAGAGAAATGTGAATAGTCGGAAGCGGAAGTACAAGCTTTACGTGACGTCATGCGCCGTGCGACGTTGGAGGGGCGGAGCAGGGTGGAAAGGTTGGAGTCGGACTTCACCTCCCATCTCTTGTCTTTCCCCAGCGGCACCTTTTGCTCACGCACAGGATGAGTTTGAGGCTTCCCCGTGGAAGTAACCTTTTCAATCTATTTATTGACTTTAGAGAGACAGAGAGGAACGGGAAGAGAGAAACATCCAAGTGTTGTTCCACTTAAGTTGTGCATTCATTGGTTGCTTGTATGTGCCCTGATGGGGAGATCCAACCTGCGACTCTCCGATGATATTCCAATAAGCTGAGCTTCCCGCCAAAGCCAAAAGTAGACCTTTTTGAATGTTTTCCATTTTTACTTTTAGTCTGTCTTGATCCTAATAGCATTCTACTTCACATTTACATGGCGTTTCCCTGCGTAAAAATGCTTTCTCTTCTTTTTTTATTAATTCCAGTTCCCAATCTTGTGAACTATTAAAGAGTTTAACTGACTGCGGTTACATATAATTAGGAAACAGACGTTGATTTATCCAACCTTACTCTGTTAATCAGTGGTGAGTAGTACAGTATTGCATTTTGTCTTGCATAATTTTATTTTATTTATTTTTTAAGTTAGAAGAGGGGAAGGTAGACTCCTGCATGTGCCCCAACCAGGATCCACTCGGCAACCCCTGTCTGGGCCAACGCTGGGACCAACCAAGCTATCCATCCTCCGTGTCCTCGCCGATGCCTGAACCAATCAATCCACTGTTGTGCGAGGGGAAGAGAGAGGGAAAAAAGTAGATGAAAGCTTCTCATGTGTGCCCTGACTGGGGATTGATCCTAGGAAATCTGCACACCAGGCAAACATTCTATCCACTGAGCCAACCGGCCAGGACTATCTTATATAATTGTGGATAACTTCTTACCTAAAATTAACCACTTAGATTATACAGAAATTAATTAAAGCATGGGAATTTTTTTCAGAATTACCAAAACTAATATTCCTTTGCTGCTGTTAGCTTAAGGTAAGATTTACCTAAGAGCAAGAACTTATTTTATGCAAAGTGTTGAAGGATGTGCAGAATATATTCCCTAAAAATCACACTGACTTAAGTTTAAAAAGCACATCTCAAGTTTTATTTTATTTATTTATTTATTTATTTATTTATTTATTGGTGAACAGACAGAGAATCAGAGAGGGACAGATAGGGACAGACAGACAGGAAGGGAGATGAGAAGTATCAATTCTTTGTTGAAGCACCTTAGTTGTTCATTGATTGCTTTCTCATATGTGCCTTGATGGGGGGCTATCACAGACCAAATGACCCCTTGCTCAAGCCAGCGACCTTCGGCTCAAGCTGACGAGCCTTGCTCAAACCAGATGAGCCCACACTCAAGCTGGTTACCTTGGGGTCTCAAACCTCAGTCCTCCGCATCCCAATCTGAGGCTCTATTTACTGTGCCACCACCCAGTCAGGCCACATCTCAAATTTTAAAAGAATACTTAACAGCCTTAGAAAACCATCTTAGAGGAGGAGTTTAAAACATTCTGTGCATCCAAAATCATTTTGTCTATCCCTTATTTTTGAAATGTTGATTCATTCAGTAAATACCCTGGCAGAATTAATGAAGTGGTTACACCAGTGAACGTTATTTCCTGCCCTGAAGTTTTTGTTTTGAAAGTCTGATGTTATATTACAATCTGGAAACTAAAAGTGTTACCCCTGAATAATTCAGAAATAGAACAAAACAAAAAGTTAATATCCATTCTTTTCAACTGCACATGAAATATTTATCCAAACAAACTGCAACCTGGGACACAGAGAAAGTCTCCACAAATTTAGAAGTACTGAAGGTGGATTATTTACACTAGAAAGCACTAAGAGAAAGATAATCAAAAAAGGAGAGAGAGAGAGAAGAAGAAAAAAAACAATTCCTCATGGAAGAACCAGAACTGGAAGTTTTTCCCTATCATTGGGTAGCTGAAATGAGCACCAGAAAGCACTCAGTTTACTTACAAGCAATAATACATTTATTAATTGCTTTATCCTACAACATATAACAGTTTTGTTTCAAAATTAAAATACTAATATTACTAGTAACAATAAAACTAGTAAGTAAAGTTTTAAATTTCTTTGCAATTTTTTAGCCTTGGAAATAGCCCACTAAGGTTTTTGCAGTCATGTGTGCTAATCACACTAGGTAGGTTTTTTAACCTGACCCAAGACAATGCATGTGGGCCCTCTGCATGAAACAGCCTACAGCCAAGCGGTAGCAACACAGACCTCCAATTTACAAGGGTTTGACTTATATATTTGACTTTATAATGGTGCAAAAGTGATGATATGCATTCAATAAAAACCATACTGTACTTAAAATTTTGAATTTTGATATTTTTTCAGGTTAGTAATATGTGGTATGATACTCCCTCATAATGCTGGACAGGGCAGCGAAACACAGCTCCCAAGTCAAATTCAAGATCAGGAGGGTAAGTAATCAAATCTCTACCGTGTACTGTATTGCCGATGTCTTTTGGCTATTGTGTTCGGAGCATGTTTAAGGTAGGCTGGATAAGCTATGATGTTAATTTAGGTGAATTAAATGCATTGTCAGCTTACAATATTTTCAATTTACACTGGGTTTACAGGGACCCAACCCTATAAATCTAGGAGTAAAGAGAAAGAGAAGACCCATGAAGTAGAATTTGAAATAAGAAATCAATATAATCACCCTAACTAGAAAGGGCCTAGAAGCAATGTTACTTCCTTTGTTTGAATTCCTGGTTTCCTTCCTATCTCACTGGATTCTCCTTGCTTCTGTCACCATTAATGATTTATCTGCCCTTCCCCAACCTTTTGATATATTGAACAGCACCAGAGTTCTGTCCTGATCCATCTTTGTTCCCTTATCCCTACTCCCTATCATGTTGATTTTATTCACTCTCAAGATGCTTAATTTCATGCATATGCTGATGAATCCCAAATTTCTATTTCCCCAAAACTCTCTACTGAACTCCACACAAGCACGTCCATCTGCCCACTCAACATCTCTACTTAAATGTTCAACAGGCGCCTCCAACTTAACTTTTCCAAAATTGAAGCCCAACTCCCCCCCCCCCAAAATTGCTATATAATCTCTGCCATCTCATTTGATGTCTCTATTCTTCTAATTAACAAGACCAAACCCTTGGGGCCATCTTTGACTTCTCTGTTTTCCTCTCACTCCACCCCCTGATCCATCAGAAATTTCTATAGACTCCATCTTAAAATGTATTCAAAATGAGAAGTAGAAATACATTGCCTTATTCCTCCCGATAAGTACATCTAAACCCCTGGACGTTATATATAGAAGAAAAATAAAAAAGACTGCTAGGTGAAAAGAAGGAGGAAGAGTGGCTAGGGACATTGGGACCCAAAAAACAAGACAGTGGTGAGACTTCCCATTGTTTCTATTTGCTACATATGTCCCATGCTTGGAGCTGAAGTCCAGTGATCTGGAAATACCCAGAAGTACAGACCAAAAAAAAACCCCAAAACCAAAAACTGTTCTCTGCACACTGTCAGTGGAGACCATGTGGAGAGTTTGAGCTTTAACCCTCATCAGACAGTAAGTAATGAGGCAGCCACTTCAACCCCAAATGGAGTGGTGTCAGAGAAGGCCTAGTGGAAGGTCAGGATTTTACCACAGCAGTAAAGGAAATCACCAATCCCATGAAGGAAACCTGGAGAGCAGTAATTAGGCACTCCTACCCCTCTCATCCAGGAGGTATCAGTGGAGGCCTAGTAGAAGCTGAAACTTCCATCCCCCATCAGTAACAAAGAACTATTCCCACTCCTGAGGGAGTCAATGGAAACTGAACATGGAACTTCTATTTGTAGCCTCATGGGACAGTAAAAGGAAGGACTCCCTCCTTCCATTGTCAGAGCTATGTCAGAGGAAGCCAACTGAAACAGAAGGTCTTAAGATCCAGAGTTACATAACAAAATATGCAAAAATTTATGCTTCAATTCATTTTTTTTGTATTTTTCCGAAATGAGAAGTGGGATGGGGGATGTGGGGGGAGAGGCAGACAGACAGACTCCCTCCTGCATGTGTCTGACAGGGATCGCCCACCAGGGGGCGATGCTCAGCCCCTCTGGGGCATCGCTCTGCTGCAACTGAAGCCATTCTAGCATCTGAGGCAGTGGCCAGGGAGCCATCCTCAGCGCCCCGGCCAGCTGTGCTCTAATGGAGCCTTGGCTGCGGGAGGGGAAGAGAGACATAGAGAGAAAGGAGCGGGGAAGGGTGGAGAAGCAGATGGGTGCTTCTCCTGTGTGCCCTGGCTGGGAATCAAACCTGGGACTTCCACATGCCAGTCCAACACTCTACCGCTGAGCCAACCAGCGAGGGCCTATGGTTTAATTTTTTTTTTAATCTTCTCATCAAGAACCAGAAAGATATCACCTGACCAGGCGATGGCGCAGTGGATGGAGCGTCAGACTGGGATTCAGAGGACCCAGGTTCAAGACCCTGAAGTCGTTCGCTTGAGCACAGGTTCATCTGGTTTGAGCAAAAGCCCACCAGCTTGAACCCAAGCTTGCTGGCTCCAGCAAGGGGTTACTCGGTCTGCTGAAGGCCCACAGTCAAGGCACATATGAGAAAGCAATCAATGAACAACTAAGGTGTTGCAATGCGCAATCAAAAACTAATGATTGATGCTTCTCATCTCTCTCCGTTCCTGTCTGTCTGTCCCTGTCTATCCCTCTCTCTGACTCACTCTCTGTCTCTGTAAAAAATAAATAAAATAAAAAATTTTTTGCCTGACCTGTGGTGGCATGGTGGATAAAGTGTCGACCTGGAAAAGCTGAGGTCGCCAGTTCGAAACCCTGGGCTTGCCTGGTCAAGGCACATATGGGAGTTGATGCTTCCAGCTCCTCCCCCCTTCTCTCTCTCTGTCTCTCCTCTCTCTCTCTCTCTCTCTGTCTCTCCTTCTCCTCTCTAAAAAATGAATAATAAAAAAAAGAGCCTTTCTTTAAAAAAAAAAAAAAAAAAAATTTTTAAAAAAAGAACCAGAAAGATATCAAACTGAATGATAAAACGCAATCAATAGATGCCAACACTGACATGACAGAGATATTAGAATTATCTGAAAAGATTTTAATGAAGCCATCATATAATGTTTCAACTACCAATTACAAACACACTTGAGATTTAAGAGTTTCAGCTAAGAAATTAAAAGTCTCAGCCAAGATATAGGAGATATAAATAAGAATCAAATGAAAATTTGGAACTTAAAAAATACAGTAACCAAAAATAAAAAACTCAATGGATGGGCTTAATAGCAGAATGGAAAGGACAAAGGAAAAAAATCAATGGGCTGGATAGAGATGGAACATAGAAATTATCCATTTTGTACACAGATGCACAGAATATAAACTGGTACATCCACTATGTGAAAGAGTATGGCAGTTCTTCAAAGAATTACACATAAAGTTACTAAATGATCCAGCAATTCCACATCCAGGTATAGACTCAAAAGTATGGAAAGCAGGGCCTCAAACAGATATTTGTACACCAATATTCATAGCAGCATTACTCAAAATAGTAAAAAGTTGGCAACTACTCAAATGTCCTTTAACATCAATGAATAAACAAAATGTGGTATATTCATAAAGTGGAATATTATTCAGGCTTAAAAGGAAATGAAAGTCTGATAGTTGTTACAACATGGATGAATCTTAAAAAATTTTGCTAAATTAAACAAGCAAAAGAACAAATATTATAACATTCCATTTATATTACAGTAAGTACCTAGAATAGTCAAATTTTTGAAGGAAAAAATGTGTTGTAGAATAATGGTCACCAGGACCTGGGATAGGGAAGATAGGGAGTTATTGTAGAGATTTCAACTTGGGATGATAAAAAAGTGATCATGGTTGCACAACAGTGTGAACACACTTGATAGCAATGAATTGTTAAAGCTTATATTATTTTGTCACAATAAAAAATGGACTGGAACAACAACAAAGAAAAATGAAACGGAGCCTTGCAGAACTGTGGTACTCTATGAAAAAAAAAACACACAAAATAACAATCCTGTCATGGAAGTCTTAGAGAAAAAGAATAGAGCAGGGGTTAAAAGGCATTTGAAGAAATAAAGATTGAGAACTTCCCAAATACTAGGGGAAAAGCCATAACCTACAGATTCAAGTAGCTTGAGTGAACTACAAACAAGATATATCCAAAGAAATTCACAGCAAGGCATATCAGAGTTAAACTTCTAAAAGCCAGGGGGAAAATCTTGAAAGTAACAAGAAAGAATGGCTTACTTATAAGAATAAAACAATGAGGATTAAAATGGATTTCTCATCAGAAATGACAGAGACCAGAAAGAATTTGCATAGTATTTTTTAACTGCTAAAATAAAAGAACTCTTAACTCAGAAACCAATGTTCAGCCAAAATACTGTTAAGAAATAAAAAGAAAATCTAAACATTTTTGGATGTACAAAAACTAAGAAAACTGTCACTACCAGTGCTACCCCAAAAGAATGACTAAAAGAAGGTCTCTACTCTGGCCAGGTGGTTCAGTTGTTAGAGCATCATCTGGGTACACCAACGTTGTGGATTCAATCCCTGGTTAGGGCACATACAAGAATCAACCAATCAATGCATAATAGTGGAACAACAAGTTGATATTTCTCTCTCCCTCCCTCTCCCTAAAGTCAATAAAAAATAAAAGATTTTAAAACTAGAGTAAAAAAATAAAAAGTATTTTTTATAAAACTGGTATCAGAAATACTTTTTCTTTTCTTTTTTTTTTTTGTATTTTTCTGAAGTTGGAAATGGGGAGGCAGTCAGACAGACTCCCGCATGCGCCCGACCAGGATCCACCCGGCACGCCCACCAGAAGGTGATGCTCTGCCCATCTGGGGCGTTGCTCTGTTGCAACCAGAGCCATTCTAGTACCTGAGGCAGAGGCCACAGAGCCATCCTCAGTGCCCGGGCTAACCTTGCTCCAATGGAGCCTTGGCTGCGGGAGGGAAAGAGAGAGACAGAGAGGAAGGAGAGGGGGAGGGGTGGAGAAGCAGATGGACACTTCTCCTGTGTGCCCTGGCCAGGAATCGAACCCGGGGCTCCTGCACGCCAGGCCGACGCTCTACCACTGAGCCAACTGGCCAGGGCAGAAATACTTAAATCAAACCAGAATATTCACACAGCTTTCAAAATTAAATGTGGAACTTTAGAGGATTGATCTAAGTCTACATTTCTGGCCATGAAGGTGTATTCTGTGTGGAAAATATGCTAGTGCAAAATGTATTTAAAAACTTCACCACCACTCCCAATTCTGTGCAATGACTGTGGCTGCCAGCAATTCACATTGGAAATAAAGGTCAGTGATGATTTTGACTTTAAATTTTTAGAGCAGATTTATACTTAACACTGCCCATATTTATGTAAGTTGCATATTGCACAAAATTTATGATGATTGTGATTATTGCTTTAGGTTTAATACAATGTACTCCATCTAAACCAAGATCAAAAATTTTAAGCAAAATTTGATGGACTGGCCAATATATCCCAACCCCCAAGAAAGGAGTTGAAATTTTAGGCTGCATTAGGGAAAGAATCCTTCACTATGTTCAGACTGGAAAGAAAGCATAATCTAAAATTTGATTTTAAATAGTTGTGATATGGAGTAATACTTTTATTTTCACTGGAGACAATTAGAACTGAATTTAGGTAGATGTGGGGGGTTTTTTTGTTTGTTTGTTTGTTTGTTTTTGTATTTTTCTGAAGTTGGAAACGGGGAGGCAGTCAGACAGACTCCAGCATGCACCCGACCGGGATCCACCCGGCATGCCCACCAGGGGGCGATGCTCTGCCCATCTGGGGCGCTGCTCTGTTGCATCCAGAGCCATTCTAGCACCTGAGGCAGAGGCCATGGAGCCATCCTCAGCGCCCGGGCCAACTTTGCTCTAATAGAGCCTCGGCTGCGGGAGGGGAAGAGAGAGAGAGAGCGAGAGCGAGAGAGAGAGAGAGAGAGAGAGAGAGAGAGAGGAAGGAGAGGGGGAGGGGTGGAGAAGCAGATGGGCGCTTCTCCTGTGTGCCCTGGCCGGGAATCAAACCCGGGACTCCTGCATGCCAGGCTGACGCTCTACCACTGAGCCAAACGGCCAGGGGTAGGTAGATGTGTTTTAACCAAGGTTTTACTTTTAGGACTTTTAGATTGCACGTTGAGAGTCTCCAAGCAGCAATCAGGTGCTTTGGATCATTCACAGAAAGATTAAGAGTCATCTGTAAACCACACAGCCCTTTATAAGGAATAGAACCTATTTTTAAAATAATTATATGAACTAACATATATAAAAAGCTGTTGAAACTTGAATATACAGCTTTGCTACCTGTACTACTTTTTTTTCTTTGTTTACAATCACAGCAAACCAAAGTGGGACATGTTTTATGAGAAAGACTTAAGTTCTAAGTTTACCATCTCATCACTTCTAAGAATGAAGTGTATTCTAAAGATAAAATGTAATGTCTACTCTTATCTTACAAGATCTGCGTGTTTAAGAGGGTTGTTAAAGAGCTGAGTCAAAGAGAGCAGAAAATGGAGAACCGGAGGAAAAGGCAAGAAAGCCCAGACAGACTTGGTTTGAATGGAGTTGGGAATGCTGGTTGTGGTAGATTGTCCGATTTGCTCTTCAGATACATTTACCATCCTTCTCCACCCTGATCTGTAATTTCAGGAGGCTGACCTCTGATAGTTTCATCAACCAGTCTCTCTTGCTCTGTGTCTTCAGGCTGGGTCTGGCTCGTGTGAACTACCAACAGGAAATCAGAAGTAAGGAGGAAAGCAAGGTAAGGCCATTTGCTTCCATGAAACCTCTAGACTTTTGGTTGGCAGTGGCTGCCATTTGTCTATATAAGGTCACAGATCTTACTGGGTGTCCCTGTTTAATTGCAGGACATTCTGCGTTGCAGTCTCTATGTCCCTTCACACTTAATGGTGACAGTAGTGGCTTCTCTCAGTTGCTAGGCTCAGCATACTTTATCATCTCTTGCTTTCGCTCATTCCTTACAATTTTAGTAAATAGTCTCTTTGTTTAATGCTACGCCATCACCTTTGTCAAGTGTGTCATTAATTTTTGGCTAGGACTTTGACTTATATATTGGTAGTGAGGACTAGGAGAATCTCCAAGGTAGTATTAGGGTGTGGTAAAGTGCTGGAGAGAGAGATATGAAGAGAGTTTCAAAGCTTTTTACACCAGTTTATGAATGTAACATGATGTCTTTGTGTGAGTGACTCTAATAAATTCTTTCTGTTTTTCTTTTAGAGAAAAAGAGAAGTAGGGAGAGGGACAGACAGACATGAAGGAAGAGAGATGAGAAGCATCAATTCTTCATTGCGGCACCTTAGCTGTTCATTGATTGCTTTCTCATATGTGCTTTGATCAGTGGGTTCCAGCTGAGCCAGTGACCCCTTTGCTCAAGCGAGCAACCTTGGGCTCAAGCGCGCAACCTTGGGCTTCAAGCCAACGATCTTTGAGCTCAAGCTAGCAACAATGGGGTCATATCTGTGATCCCACACTCAAGCCAGCAACCCTGTACTCAAGCCGGATGAGCGTGCACTCAAGCTGGCTACCTTGGGGTTTTAAACCTGAGTCCTCTGCATCCTAGGCCAATGCTCTATCCACTGTGCCACCACTCGGCCAGGCTCTAATAAATTCTTAAATTGTTTAATTATCATGGCTGGGTTCCTGTTCTTTGCATGCACAGCCAAGTTAGGACATGGCTTTCAGATAGCTATTTGGGATTTACATAACTAGATAACTCCCAGGATCGATGTGGATTGATTATAATCATATTAAGGCATTTCTGTCATGAATAAGGATCATCCCAACCCAGTGTACCTGCCAAGTTTTTCTTGAAATTCAATGAGTTGCTATAGTGTGAACTGTGTTTACTGTCAGATAATCTAAGACTTTTATGACTTTTAATATTTTATTGTATTTGAAAATAGAAATTGGGGAAAATACAATATTTTTTTCAAGAACCAATGAGTCAGTTCATATTGTTGCATAGATTCCTAATTAGATTCAGATTGTTATATTTGAGCATCACTCCAAAAGTACATATAAGACAGATGACTATTGTTTGTTCCTCAGTGTAATCGTTTGCATAGCTGAGAATTCATATCTCAGTTAGAATCTACTCTCTCTCAGAATCTACTACACTCCTGTGACAAATAGGGCACGTGGAGCTTTCAGCCAGCCAGTGATCAATGCAGCGTACATGATATTCATCGGAGCCAGGGAGGATGCGGAGCTTACTGCCTTCTGTATACTCTGTATCGCAAATGATAGACTTTTAATGTATCGTTTCCTACAGAAGACCTTACAGCCAAGTTTTCAATCTGTGCTTTGCTGAGTCCTGTAGGATGGTTATAATAATCATGTAAGAGAAAAGCTGATGAAGGGAAGACCAAGAGTCACTTTCATCAAATGTTATGGAGGTCATAGATATCTGTCACTTCTGGTTTCTGATGATGAGTGCGGAGAAAATCTTTCCTCACTGCCTTCAGAGAACAGTGTAATAATTTCTGAATTTCCATCACTAGAGCTGGAACTGGACATCAGACTGGAACTGGAACTAGACATGTAATTGGAGTTTGAACTGGAAGTCAATGTGGAACAGGAATCACAGCCAGAACTGGAATTGGAACTGAAACTCCTACTACCTTGACAAATATCTCTTCCATTGGGTGACGCTGCCTTTACTATGTTTTGACTTGGGGCTGAGAGACTAGGCTCTAAATCTCTGTCACTGTCCATAAGGTTACTTGAGTCACTAAAATCTGTTATTGTCTGCCTTAACGTGCTTTGAATTGCTCCAGATGTTGTATCATTTAAACAAGTATTTAAAATTCTACAAATAGGAATTCCAGTGGTACTGATATAAGCTCTCAGATCTGCCTATTCATAGTGTGAAAACATATGCCCAAGTTCTCCTTGTTCACTTTCTAACGTGACAGTGTTACCTGGTGTCTCAGATGTTATCTGAGTTCTCCGAGTTATGTGGTCTCTCTCAGAATATGCTACAGGATGAACTGGTCCTACTTCAAAATAGAAGCATGTGGTTGGATTTTCTGTTTCAACCCGCAGATTCACCATCATACTTGTGTCTGAAGGAGAGTCTCCTTGAACGGTATTCCTCATTCCAGAAGTTACAAAAAGAACCCTTTCTTGTAATTCAAGTTTGGTTATTTGCTGTCTCATTGTTTCTTGGTGCTGAGTTCTAAAAACTCCCTCAGTCTCATTTACCAAAGGCTGCTCAAAATATGGAGATGATCCACAATGGTGGAGTCTTTGTACAAGTTCACCCAGTAAACACAGATGATCTACAAGTACTTTCAATTCTTGTTCTGGTTCTATGACTGTCAGGGCTTCTGCTTCTTGCTCTTTGCTGCCCTCTGGTTGGTGGGTGTAGGTGGAGCGCAGAGTGCATTCCTAGCAGCTGTGGCTGATGCAATGCTGCGAGAACACTCCAGCACCTGAAACCCTCCTAGGCACACCCAGGAGGGAGCTTGCCTGCTCTAAGGAAGTGACTCAGCGCCAACCAGGCAGCTCCCTGACCTTTTCAGCCATTGGCTTTGAAGAACACGCTGTAACACCCTATAGACTGAACCTATGTATATAAGCTAGTTTACTTCCTGAATAAAGTGGATCTGCGTCACTGAGCGTGGTCCCCAGAGTTGGGTCTCTGCATCTCCATTGTCCTCACCCCTGGTGGGCCTTGTCCACATACTGGCGCCCAAACAGGGACCCAACTGGCATCCAAGGGACGGGTGGAGTGACTCTCTTCAATGGGAAACCTTCTCTCTTACTCCCGAGCCCCACAAGCTCGAGCCCTCTATATCCTACTGCAGAGTAGGCAAGTTAAAGTTAGTGAAAAGGCTCTTTGTACCTACTGGGAAACCCTCTCAGGTTTCAACGCTTGGCTCCGGACACGCCTCTTTTGGACCCTAATACTTGGGCCTGAGCTGTCCAGCATGTCCGTTCAAGCTGAAGTACATGAAGGACAAACCTTCCCTCTTGGCCTCATTCCTGCCCTGCTAGCGATACATGCCTGCCTGACCGGTGCTCCTGCTGGGGACCCTCTGCTGGTCCCTAAGGTCCCACAGGCTACTCCTCCTTCAGAGGAACCCCTACCTCCATATTCGCCTCCCCCCGTAGAGGAAGAAAAGGGCTGGGCCACCGAGTTTGTTGGACTTGCAGCTGAGCGTGCAGAAACAAAACTAGATCATTAGAAACCGCGCCATCAGCTCCGCCACCCGAAGAAGTGGAAGTCGCTACTTCGCATCCCCTGCCGGGGCTCAATGCCCCACCCCAGCCTCTCAGATGCCATTTTCTACCCCAGCTTTAACTCCAACACGTGTTCCTGCTGCAGAACCATGGGCCAGCCTATATGCCCCCATGTGTCTTCTTTTCTCCCCTCGTTTGTCTGTATCTCTTGCTCCTCTCTCCCCCACCCCTCTCTCTGAAATGACACTGGAAGAACCCAGCCACGGCACAGTGGCTGGGATCATACCCTCTTCTAACGCAAGGGAGAGGTTATGCTTGTGTTTTTCAGCCAATTTGGATCCCAGGAACCCCCCCCAACCTGCTTGACAGGGTTTCTTGGGCACCCACTAAGTACAATAGTTCAGTCTTCACCCATCCAGAGCCACAGCCCTGGCTTCCTCCACACCGACTACTTCCATTAATATTCTACCTGTACTTTGATCTAGCTGGTCTTGTAAATTGTAATTCATATTGTGGACTTTCCACATGACTTTGGCTATTTTCTATATTTTCCTCTCCAGGAAGTCTTGTAGATGGCTCATAGTTATTCTCTGCATTTGAAGTCCTGTTATTAAGGTTAAAATTAATTTCTGAACTGAATCTGAAATCACTGTGTGCACTAACCTGGCTCACTTCCCTCCAAGGTTGGTGTTCTCTGCCCTCTTGCACAATTTCAATTGGTTCAAAAGAGTTAAGCTGGTCTATTACAGAGTCACTTCTCAGAGATTAGTGACTATGATGAAATCTGTGTGGAAGTAGACCCAGTGAACATGGAAGTGGCTTTCTTTCAGTTCTTACACTGGTTGTACTGTGGTCTGGGCTTCTGCTTCTTGCTCTTTGCTGGCCTCTGGTAGGTGGGTCTTCCATCAATGCTCCAGTTGTACTTTGTCCTGATCTAGATAGTCTTGTAAATCTTAATTCATATTGTGCTCTTTCCACATGACTTTGACTGTTTTCCATGCTTTCTCCTCTGGGGAGTCTTGTAGATGGTGCATATTTACTATCTGGATTTAGATTCCCATTATTAATGTTAAAATTAGTTTCTGAATTGAATCTGAAGACATTGTATGGATTAGCCTGGCTACTTCTCTCCAAAGTTGGTGTTCTTTTTGCTCACTTGTCTCATTTTCAATTGGTTCGAAAGAGTTAAGCCAGTTTATTAAAGAGTCACATCATCTGAAGAGTCTCCTTTATCTGTTAACCAAAAAGAGGGAAACTCAAGACCCTGGCCAATTGGGTCAGTGGTAGAGTGTCAGCCCAGTGTGTGGAAGTTCCAGGTTCAATTCCTGGTCAGGGCACAGAGGAAAAGCACCCATCTATTTCTCCATCCCTCCCCTTCTCACTTATCTCTCTCTCTCTCTCTCTCTCTCTTCCTCTCCTATAGCCATGGCTTGATTGGAGTAAGTTGGCCCTGGTGCTGAGAATGGCTCCATGGCCTCCGCCTCAGGCACTAAGAAGAGCTTGGTTGCTGAGCAACTGAGCAATGCCCCAGATAGATAGAGCATCACGCCCTAGTGGGCTTACCAGGTGGATGGATCCTGGTCAGGGCGCATGCAGGAGTCTGACTCTGTCTCCCCTTTTCTCATTTAATAAGCAAAACAGGCCCTGGCCAGTTGGCTCAGTGGTAGAGCGTCGGCCTGGCGTGCAGGAGTCCCGGGTTCAATTCCCGGCCAGGGCAAACAGGAGAAGCGCCCATCTGCTTCTCCACCCCTCCCCCTCTCCTTCCTCTCTGTCTCTCTCTTCCCCTCCCGCAGCCAAGGCTCCATTGGAGCAAAGTTGGCCCGGGTGCTGAGGATGGCTCTATGGCCTCTGCCTCAGGTGCTAGAATGGCTCTGGTCGAGACAGAGCGACGCCTAAGCCCCAGATGGGCAGAGCATCGCCCCCTGGTAGGCATGCCAGGTGGATCCCGGAGCATGTGGGAGTCTGTCTGACTGCCTCCCCATTTCCAGCTTCAGAAAAATACAAAATAAAAAGAAAAATAAATAAACAAAACAGAACAAAAAGAGAGAAACTCAGAAAGAAACTACCAGAATCAGAGCCATCACAAAATAGCACTCTGAAACTTTATTTCAGAAATAAACAAAAATGATAATACTCAGATTTTGTAAACAGATGCACATTTATATAATTAATATTTTGTAAACTATGCTGTAAATTGACAAGACAAGACAAGAAAGTTTTAATTCCATCTGAAGAGTGGGATAATCCCAGATAAATTTAGAGAATTGTTTTTTTTAAAAGAATCTGGCCCTGGACAGTTGGCTCAGTGGTAGAGCATTGGCTTGGCGTGCAGGAGTCCCAGGTTCAATTCCCGGCCAGGGCACACAAAAGAGGCACCCATCTGCTTCTCCACCCTTACCCCTCTCCTTTCTCTCTGTTTCTCTCTTCCCCTCCTGCAGCCAAGGCTTCATTGGAGCAAGGTTGGCCCGGGTGCTGGGGATGGCTCTGTGGCCTCTGCCTCAGGTGCTGGAATGGCTCTGGTTGCAACAGAACAACACCCCAGATGGGCAAAGCATCACCCCCTGGTGGGCGTGCTGGGTGGATCATGGTCGGGCGCACGTGGGAGTCTGTCTGACTGCCTCCCCATTTTCAACTTCAGAAAAATACAAAAAAAAAAAAGGAATTTGGAGGATGTCTATTTTCAATATTTCATTATATACACAGCCTTGTGTATTACTGTAGGAGAAATGTCAGAAGACAACATTTTTTTTCATTCCACTGTCAAAAAACTAATACAATTAAAGCAAACTCCAGTTAAGGTACTTGTTATTTCTTTTTTATTTAAATCTATATAATTTATTCTTTATTATTATTATTAATTTTAATGGGGTGATGTGCTTGTTATTTCAACTTACATTACTATGTAATTCTCATTAGTCTACAACATTACTTTTAGACTTTTGACTTAATTGCTTCTGATTATATAAAGTTGTTTTAAAATATAAGACTACCATAGCCATTACCCAAATATAAAGAAGATTTATAGATTTAAAGTATTTAAATACTCCTTGTTACCAAGATATTGAATTGACATAAAAGGTTAGTTCAAATGAATAGCATAATACATGTAAGAACATATTTAAGAGCCAAACTATTTTAGTATCCTCTTTATTACATAGTAAATGTCTCTTGAACACACTGGGATATACCGCCAGACCTGAGGTTAGAGCCAAGTGTCTCAACCTTAACAATGCTGATATTTTGGGACTGTCCCATTCTTTGTTTTGGGAAACTATCCTGTGCATTGTGGGGTGTCCAACAGCATTCCTAGCCTCTGCCCCTGGATGTCAGTAGCACCCACCCCCTTACCCATGACAACCAGAAATATATTTACACATTGTCCAGTGCCCCCAGTTGAAAAATACTTGATAAAAATATGAAATATTTGCATTTGCTGACGAGGTAGTCACATGTTTATGTAGAAAAAAAATGATAATTCAGGAAGTAGGAGGATCTTTCAAATGAAGTAGAAAACCAAGGAAAAATATCCATAGGTTATTCCACAGTTTCCCAATTAAAACAACCCAAATGTGAATCAGGAAAAAAAAATGTACCTTGACATTCTTTTTTTTTTATTTTAAATTTTTTTTCTTTTTTTTTTTTTTTACAGAGACAGAGAGTGAGTCAGAGAGAGGGATAGACAGGGATAGACAGGAACGGAAAGAGATGAGAAGCATCGATCATTAGTTTTTCATTGCGCGTTGCAACACCTTAGTTGGTCATTGATTGCTTTCTCATATGTGCCTTGACCTTGGGCCTTCAGCAGACCGAGTAGCCCCTTGTTGGAGCCAGCAACCTTGGGCTCAAGCTGGTGAGCTTTTGCTCAAACCAGATGAGCCCGTGCTCAAGCTGGCGACCTCGGGGTCTTGAACCTGGGTCCTCTAAATCCCAGTCCGACGTTCTTTCCACTGTGCCACTGCCTGGTCAGGCTGTACCTTGAACATTCTTACCAAAAAACAAGTAGCCCTGGCCAGTTGGCTAAGTGGTAGAGAGTTGGCCTGGTGTGTGGATGTCCCGGGTTTGATTCTGGTCAGGGCACACAGGAGAAGCACCCATCTGCTTCTCCCCTCTCACTTCTCTCTCTCTTTTCCCCTCCTGCAGCCATTGCTTGAATGGTTCAAGCAACTTGGCTCCAGGCACTGAGGATAGCTCTCTGGCCTCCACCTCAGGCACTAAAAAATGGCTCTGGTTGCAACAGAGCAAGGGCTCCAGATGGGCAGAGCATCACCCCCCTAGTGGGCTCGCCAGGTGGATCCCAGTAAGGGCATATGCGGGAGTCTGTCTCTGCTTCCCCTCCTCTCACTAAAATAAAAAAATAATAAATAAATAAACAAACAAGTAAATGCCAGTTGTTGTTTGTTCATTGTTTTAATAAGAAGTTACTTAGCACGAAATTAATTTGTGTCACTCTGTATAATCTCTAGCTGGCATTTATTGTTATGAAGTTTCTTTTCCACCCCTTACTATTCCCCTCACAAGCGAAATACCTGCGTTTTCATCTGAGTTTTCCAGTAGGTTTTCTTTAGCTGGTTGAAGTCTTCTCCACAATTATTATTCTGTACTTTCACCCGGCTTGCCTGGCAAATTGTTATCCCTCATAAACTTGTAATCTCCTTCTCTCAGGTTATTTACAAATCCATAGAAATCTTCTGAACCAGTTGGTTTATCTGACTTCTGCACTGGGCTGCAGTCATACCTTTCATTGCCAGAAACTGAGTTTTCCATCTTGATGAACAAGTGTAAAACTATCTGACTTTACAAAATGGTGTTGACAAACAAACAAATCCTTTCTGCATCTGCGGACTGTTTCTCACCTCTCCCTCCCCCACATTCTGCAGCTTCTGATGAGTCACTTGTTGAGACCCACCTGTATATCAAACTTGCTAGTCCTTGTTGCCTAGGCAACCATGATGTTCCCCATTGTTACCAAAGTAGGACAGCCTTCAGGTTAGGTTTCATTTCATCCCAAACCGGAAAACGTAAAGGAGGGCTTATTGTGTACCAAGCATAATCCCTCACCTTCTTCAACCCCCATGGGCCTATTCTCAGGCTCCTGGGAGACCTTTTCAGGCTCTGATATGCTCTAGTTATTTCTATGTTAAATTACAGAACCC